>NC_142009.1:38213563-38925069 GCF_049901735.1 Notechis scutatus
GCTGGAGGATGTTGCAGGCAGCAGAACGTTCTCCACGGCGTCTCTAGACCCTGTCATGTCTGTCATATGTGCTCAGTGTGAACCTGCTTTCATCTGTGAAGAGCACAGGGCACCAGTGGCGAATTTGCCAATCTTGGTGTTCTCTGGCAAATGCCAAATGTCCTGCACGGTATTGGGCTGTAAGCACAACCCCAGAATGAATTTTAAATGCTCTGCATAGAAATATTAGATAAATGGTTCTACGTGTATAGTGTATAGCTTTTGTATTTACAAAATATTTGCTCCCTGCAGTGTGTATCTTAATTTACAAATGCTGAAATATGTCATTAGGAGTTGACCCAGCTGCATGGCATTGTCAGATACAATAAGATATCTTTTAATAGTTTGAATCAAGGAAGAATATAACATATCATTAGTTTAAATGTATTTGTAAGCAATTACCCCCACCAGGATATTTGTGAAGGCTTGTACAAAATTGATGAAACTCTGACATGCTTAACCATTGTTCATTTAGTTTGATTCCTTGCATATAGAAGAAATAATATAAATAATTTGTCTGTCACTTGGAAAGGGCCATTCTGTGTTCTCATGCACTTCAATGTTTCCATCTGGCCTTTGAAATGGTAGCCTTTCGTGATTTTCTTTTTTAAGGAAAAGGTTGTGGCAGAGAACAAGGTTCATATAAGTTTAATGCCCAATAAGTGTGCTAGATTATTTATTCTTCTTAGTCTTGTTCAACACTGTCATTTCAACATAGTCTGGATTTAGTGTACATTGGCTAAAAATGGGATGAATTATTAAATGGAAAGAGGTTGTCTGACAACAGGTTTTCTAGTACTTCACAAAAGAAAGACCTTTGACATTCAGCTGTCTCTTGCACAGAACAAAGAGAAAATCAATTAAGCCCCTGTGTTGCAGTTCAAAAAAGAAGCAGCCGCAAGTTGTCAATGGTTTTCCTTTCCTCTGGGCAACTGGACACACATTACAGTCTCTATTGCAATTACACAATGGTAAATCTATGTTACCTCCAGGGAAGGTACCATATGCTGTTTCAGCCTTTTAAAACAACCATCCCCAACCTTGCACGATCTACTTGTGTTGGGATTACAAGTCCCACAATTCCAGTATCAGCCACACTGGCTGGAAAGTCTAGAAACTGCAGCAGCAATGCAATTCCTGTGAGGTTGTTTCTAGAACAGATTAAAAAATGATGAGCTTGCCTATACTTAGGTTCAACCTTTATGATTAATCACAGTGTATTTTTTTCCACATGGCAAGTCAAAATATTTTGGAGATGTTGCTATTCTGAGGGATACTGAATTTTTAAGCCTTTCTCTCTTCAGTAATTCAAATACTTGTGCTTTAGCATTAACAGGCAATGTTCTTTTAATTAACACTGTGAAGGGATATATAGATTCTACCTTCTTTATTATTTAGTTGAACTTAAATGCAAGTAAGCAGTGAATTCACCAATATTTGTTGCACTTTTTGAACACTCATAATAGGCATAGAAAGTGGTGGTTTAGAGGACAGCCATATGTGCCTGAAAAGCTGCACCCATTCTTCCATCTTAGATGATATTTTTAAGTTTATATTAATTGTGTTTATGTTTCTTTTTCTTTTTTAATGATCTATAATTAACAACATGCCCTTCACAATTCAGGAACTAATTAATTTTTATATATGATTCTAGCTCATATTCAACACTGGATGGCTCCATTTTGGCTGGAAAAAAATAATGGTTTGGCAAGGGGCCAACTCTCATGGAAATGGGAACAAATGTATATTCTTATTCCCACTGAGAGATCTGCAAAGATAAAATAGCATAGCCTTTTGTGACCTTCCAGATGTGTTGAGTATATTATCCAGTATACTTGTTGCAACTCAATTTCCAGGTAAGAAAAGGATGTCCTACACTTTGAAATAATTAACTTCTACAAGAACAAGAGCAACAATAGCAAGAGTAAAGTTACTGCTGTTTGCATCTGCCATCCTAAATCTGGGATCTGACAAAACTTTTGCAGTACAAATTGAAATAAAAATAGTCTACACTTTTAAAACCCTGCATGGCCAGAGATCTGTGATCCCTGTAGTTAAGTGTTCAATGATAAACCCCTTCTACGAAACAGTTTGTCTCTTGATATCCAAATCCCTACTGAATTTTAGAGTCTTAGAGATATGGCAAAGGGGAGAAGGAATTAAGTTTTCATCTCTTCCTCTCTATCCCACATTTTAAAGGGAAAATTTGGGAGAGGCGGAATTGAGAAAGAAGGGAATTAAATTAATTTCTTTTTAAATGAATAACAAAGTGCACAATAAACTTTCAAAGGCTGTTTTGTATATGTTGCTCTTTAGGGCAAAGATGTATTATGCAAAATGCAGCTGCAAGTTAATTTGGTCAATCAGACAATTACAGACACATATACCACACATTATTCATGTCCTTTTAATAATATTTGGCAGTAGTCAGTTTGCATTCTGAGTAATATACCTCATTCTTCTCCGTATAGAGGCAGCAGTGAGTTGGCAAGCAAGGTAGAAACTAGATTAAATATTTTATCGTGCATAGAGTAGCATAAGGGTGTATGGGCTAAAATTGGGTTTTGGTTGCCCTTGTGATATTGATATTGTTATTATTTATTGGCTAAAATGTGCCAAAACCAAGTAATAATGGTCTTACAGTTAGAGGGTACAACTCAGAACAGTAAGGACTATTATTGGGACAGAACTTATTCTGTATCTTCTTTGTTTTACTAAAAAACATAAAATGAATATATCAATTGACCAAAGTTATGATGGTTAATGTAGATGAAAGATAATAGTCATCTACCCATAAATGGAAGAATGCAAGCAAACTATATTCTTGATAAATAGCAAATAAACAAGTTGAAAGTTGCATCTCCAAACTAACAAAAAAAAAGATGTAATAGATGTGAAAGTAATTGGATCTTTTGCAGTAGAATTGATGAATATAGGATTTGAGCTGTAAGTTTAATTATGAAGATAAGGACTACAATTTGGAAAGCATGAATTGATGTCATCTAAATTGTGAGTGCATATCAAGGTAGGAATCCTCTCATCCTCTTTTTTTTTAGTAATCTTATTTGCATTTTCCCCTCATTCAGTTTTCATTACTTCATTTCACCAAGTCTCCTTCTTCATACTTCCTAATTAACTCCACATACTTCTATAGCAGTGATGGTGAACCTTGTTGTTGTGGTGTGCCGAAAGAGTGAGAGAGAGAGATAATGCGTGTGCGTGCTGGTACCCACAATGCAATGTGCCCCCCGTACATGCGTATGCAACACCCTGCCCTGCCCCCTTACCTGCACTGCACATATGCATGCCTCCCAGCTGATTTTCAGACAGTTTGAGGCCATTTTTGCCCTTCCAGAGGCTCGAGGGAAGCTTTTGCAGCATCGGGAGGCCAAAAAATGGGCCTTCTGGAAATACTGGAAGTGCCTCTGGAGCCCGGGGAGGCCATTTTTGCCCTCCCGGAGGCTCGAGGGAAGCCTCGGGAGCCTTGGGAGGCTGAAAACGGGCCCGTTTCAGCACTTCCAGTATTTCCAGAAGGCCCATTTTTCAGCCTCCTGGGGCTCCAGAGGTTTTCTTCGAGCTTCTGGTAGGGCAAAAATGGCCTCCCTGGGCTCCAGAGGTTCTCTGGAGGCTAAAAATTTCTGGAAAGCCCATTTTTCAGCCTCCTGAGGCTGCAGAGGCTTCCCTTGAGCCTCTGGAAGGGCAAAAATGGTCTCAAACTGGCCGAAAAATCAGCTGGGAGGTGCACATATGCACAGTGCAGGTAAGTTTGGCTGGGGCTCGCGTGCCCACACAAATGGCTATGTGTGTTACCTATTATGGTTCTATAGCATTCTAGCATTATATTTTTCATTCTGTCCTAGGCAACTTTTGCACCTTCTTTCTTTATATTCATTTCCCTTCACTTGTTATCAGATTCTTCTATCTTCTAACACTCCTTTATAGAAAACTCATGCTTTTCTTTCCACTGTTCATATTTTCACTCTATTTTTTTTCTTTCTTTCACATTCATTTTCCCAAGATACATTTTTAACACTAAAAAAAGTGTCTTAACATCATCCATTATGTTGTTATGAGAACATCAACATTATCAACATGAGAATATCTCATTAGCCTTGTATCTTGCTCTAATATTCTCAATTTTTCATCAAATAATAAAATCAATAATTAATTTAGATTTACATTTATTCCGTTGTTATATTTAATATGAATAACCTTATGTATTCAGAACAAACATCCCCTCTCTAAGTAGATAAATACCATTGTCATTATCATTCATTCATTTTTCACACAGCTCAATCATTTTCCTGTAATCTCACATCTCATTCCCACCAATCCATTCATGCCACCTAGCAAAATAACCTTTTTTTCCTATTGAAGTGAGTCCATTTTCCAAAATGTCTCTCTGATTCTTTTAATCAAAATATACTTGCAAAAAATTTAATCAAAGAGACAAAGGAATGCTTAGAATTTATACAAGGAAGATATGCAGTTATAATGCAATTTTGACAGAAATAAAAATGTTTTGGAAGTAGGTACAGAAGGCTAAACATATGTCTTCAGCAGAAATAATGAATTTTAAAATAAAAATCATTAAATAATTAGGGATGAAATTGAAGTGAGGAAATGCTGGAAGAAATATTTTAGAGATTTGTATATTGAAGGATAGAATTGTGCTATAAATGTTATTGTCAGGAAAAAATAAAAAGGAAATCATAAATGGTATGAGAAACTTGAAAAATGGTACAGTTATAGAAGATGTAACTAGATATGATGCAATTGGAAGAGTTGTAAGCAAAACTAACACAAATAAATACAAATTCTATAGGAGGATAAGTCTGTTAAAAGTGCCTGGGAATTTTGATTGAAGGCCGAGAAGTAACAGTGAATCAAGTTTAGAAAGTTTATGTGAGACAGAGGGGATTTACTATTCAGAAGTTCACTGAAAAGTATATCAATGTGAGAAAGAAAAAAAGTCTAAATAAAGCCTATGATGAAATGAATAGGCTTGAATTATAGAAAATTGTATGCAAACATTAAATTGAAGACAGATCGTTGAAGGCAGGACAAGAAAGTTAATATGGAAGAAACTAATACATTAAAATATATATAATGTTTAATGATTTGTCCATGTCTGAGTAGATGAATCAGGGGTGGGATTCTACGAGTTTGCACCTATTCGCTAGAACCGGTTGTTAACATTCTAAGCAGTTCGGAGAACCGTTTGTTAGAAGAAATTACTGGCCTTATCCTGTAAGGAAGGCAGGAAGGAAACATTCTGATGTTGCTTACAGAAACTGCCTCTCCGTTAACCCTTATTACATTCTTGGCAGGACTAGCCTTCCTGTCTTAGGAACATCTCTGAAGTTTTTTTTCCTCTCCTTTGCTGGTACTTTTGTATGGAGTGACCATTCAAACTTACAATGGCACTGAAAAAAGTGACTTATGACCATTTTTCACACTTACAAACGACTGTTGCAGCATCCCCACAGTCATGAGAGGCCAGGCAAGGAGATGCGTGCCTTGATGTGAGTGATATTGAGTTGGCCACATCCTGCCAATAACATGACCACCAAGCCATGTCCACCCAGTCACATGACTACCAAGCCACACCCACCATCTAAGACACGCCCACAGAACCAGTTGTTAAAAAATTTGAATCCCACCCCTGAGATGAATGTATGCTTTCCCCATAGATATGTAATGCTTATATGAAGAAATGTCTAAAGAGTGCTTATAGTGATGTAATATGTGTGTGGGTTGGGGATGAGAAAATACATATACTTCTGTAAGCAGACAATGCCATGTTGTTGGCTGAATACATGAATTATTTGAAGTGAATGTTAGACGGATTGCATAATGCAACAAGAAACATTGATCTGAAAATTAATGTATCAAAGATCAGGGCAGTCATTTTTGACAAGGAAAATTGAGTATCTGATTACAGTTTACACATATCATGTTTCAGTTTTTTTGCCCCAAAGGTGCCACAGATGTCGTTTTGATCAATTTATAGAATAAAAATGAAGTCTTGTCCCATCAAACCTTAGTAAACATTACTGGGTAGACAAGTTTAGAGGGACAAAATGTGAAACCTGATCCTGTGTTATATTAGTTACTTTCTTCCATTCCATAAAAGCACATATTGGCTTGGCTGTAGAAAAGAACCATCCAACTGTATTTGTCCCCAAAGGAGAAAATAGTGTTCTAAACTGATCACTCCAAAGTATGTGGAGCTTTAGTGTGTTGCTGAAACCCAAGAGATGCTTTCAAAACATTAAACATTCTAATTTGGGGAAAATCAATAATTAGTTACAACTTTCTCACCATTGTAGGAATTCCTAGTTTGGGCTTAAAGTGGTTAAAATAAAAAAACAGATTGTCTGGATCAAAAAGAAATCCATCATTTCTTCCAAGTGAGCTACCAACCATCCCCACAACCTGGGATATATTTACACTGGTTTCATCTCCTTTAGCTCCTTAGCGATGTCTCCAGTTTTATACTATGCAAAAAGTATTGAGTTATTGAAAGAATTATTATTCAATTTCACATGTCACTTTTACTCAGTGAAAGCTCAAAGATATAAGCTTCTTCTAAATATGTGGACTGATGGTGCCATAGATGCAAAAATTTGCATTTTTAGAATGATTTGAGAAGGGGCATGGTTGGCCTCCCATAAGCCAGTGCCTCCTCAACCTGAGTCTAAAATTGGTCCTGCTTTTACTCTCTGAGCAACTGTTATTCCCACACAAACCTCTATAAAGAATTGGGGTGTCCCTGAGAATTGTTTTGATAACTGCATTGTGAATTACAAGACTTATGACAAGTTTTCTTATTATCTTTAGGAAATGTTTTCATGTTTTCTGGATTTTTGTAATGCTTTAACATTTTTTCCATTCATGTTCTGTCCAGTAGAATATAAATATTAATTCAAAGAAGGGGCATGGTACATTTCCATCACCTCCTGAAAAATAAAAATAAAAGTCTGTTGTAATATACAATACGCCAAAAGGTTATTCTCCTTAAATTCACCATCCTGTTTTTTTTTTTCTTTGTTTGACTATAGAGCTTCAAAGAAAAGCTCAGGTTTTTTTTTTCTTCTACTTCTGTTCATTAATTCATACAATGCTTGAGGAAAAGAGCATGTTTACTAAAATACATACATAGAAAGAAAAAGAACCTTTTCATTTCTTTTCTTTTTCAAAACTCAAAACACAGACGATAGTTATAATTAAAGCAATATGCTTCAGAGGGTTCAGCAGCTTTGTAAGAAAAAGATTTATCTTTTTGCCTGACGTTTCTGATTCGCCTTCTTGTGCACACATGTTTCTTACTAAAACAGAGAGTCAAATCCACCACAAAGGAGGAATGCTGGGAACTAAAGGTATAACTCCAGGGATTGAATTGAATCAATAATGTTATTGATTTGCTTTGCCTATTCCAAAGTCTTGAATGGGATCAAGTCTCCCAAAAGAAGAATTTTTATTTCTATCATCATGGAAAACTTCAGAAATCAGGCATATAATGTAAAGATGAAATTATCTAGCCAGTTCTATTTGAACGGACATTTTTATCATTTAATAAAAATTCCTGATGGCTGAAAGATGCTCAAACTCTTCAGGGTTCATATTCATAATTTCTAGTATTTCTTCTTAAACTTCCTTTAAGTCTCCTCTTCTTATATACAATGCTCAGATAAAAACTATCAGAACATCACTCAAAGTTGTCAAATAAAGTAACTTGAAGCATTTTGAAAGCCATGTCTTATGGAAGACTCAATAAAGTTGCTGTCAGGACTTTCCCGAATCCTCTCTTCCTGCATGTGCTGGCATCATTGCTTTCCTGCAATAGTCTGCATAGAATACACATAGTCAGGGGAATCAGGGACATCCATAGGGGGAGGAGACAAATGATATCATGGATACAAATTAGGTGATTTGCTTCAGTCCTATTGGTCTTCCACGAATAAACAATAGAATAACAGAACAGAGTTGGAAAGGATCTTGGAGTCTTCCAGTTCAACTTCCTGCTCAAGCAGGAAGGCCTGTACCATTCCAGGGAAGTGGCTGTCCAGTCTCTTTTTAAAAACCTCCAGTGATGAAGCACCCCTCAACTCCTTGAACAAAAGCTTTTTCACTGGTTTATTGTCCTCACAATGTATCCTTAGCTCTAGGTTGTAGTAGGAAGGAGTTTAAACTCTAACAGCGGAATAACCATTTCCTTGTACTGGTTGGTTATGAATTATTGCTCAGCATTATGAGATCTGCTAGGGCAGAGGTGTCAAACTCAAAGTTCACAGGCCAGATCTGGCCCACGGGGTGCTTAGATCTGGCCCATGGGGCCGCCCTGGAAATATCAAAGAACCGGCCCGCACTGCCTCTGCCAGTAAAAATGGAGCTTGAGAGGGCTGCATACAGCCCGCCCATGCTTCAGTTTCACTGGCAGAGGTTTACAGGAGGTTGTTGCAGCCAAAAACAGGAGCCCATTTTGGCTGGCAGAGCACTCCACAAGCGCCCCGGACATGAGTGATGTTGAGCTGGCCATGCCCACCTGTTGTGGTTAGCTGGCAGCAGGTGCGGACAGCTGAGGAGAGCGAGGACTCAGATGAGGAGTCAGGACCACTAGGAAGTGGACTGCTGCCTTCAGAGATTGTGGGGGCTGGCAGCAGCGATGAGGAGGTTCCCGAGGAGCCTGTGCCAAGTGCATGTGCGCTTAGGGCTGCTCAAAAGAAAGAGCAGCTGCCACAGCATGGGCGACTCAGGAGTAAGGCTGCAAGGTAATGGCCTGTCCTTCAAGAAAATAAAAGCCAGCTGTGAATCAGACATTCTTTGTAGGAAGAAAAAACGTTTTGATACTCCAGCCTCATGGACATTGCAGTATCTTAAGTTGGTATTTGAAGACTCTTGTGTTGTAAAATATTTCTTATCTGTTATTCTTGGTAGCCTCGCACAGTTTTGGCGAGGCTTGTGCTTATCAAAGTTAATTAGTTTGCAGCAGCCTTTTAACCAGGGATTCATAAGAATCATTAAAAGGTTTCTGTTCCCTTTGGTTCGTGTTTGTTTTATTGGAAAAGGGTTTGGGTCAAAACACCACCCTGGCCATGCCCACCCCAGCCCCCTGAGATCAAACACAACCCTGATGTGGCCCTCAATGAAATCGAGTTTGACATCCCTGTGCTAGGGAAATGGTGGAAGAGGGGAAATAGATTTTGGCCTGGGAACAAATGTGGACCTGGCAAGGCGAGATATCGTGAGAAGCTGTAACCTGGTGTTAAGGCATTGAACATCTGATGATGGTGGGACAAAGAATGAAGGTATCAACCCCATAAATTAGGCAGATTGATAATTTCAAATACTATTCTTCCATGCCCTGAAGTAACAGTACCATGAGCCCTGTATTTTTAACAGCTTGGGAATGTTTTTTCCCCACCAGAAACAAGAAGGATTTTCATGCACCTAGCAGGGTTCCAATACAAGATGAGAGATACATTTTGTTTAGGTCACATGGAAATTTGCCATGACAGCTTCTGCATGAAGAACAAAGCCTTGGCTTTGAGAAGATATTCCCTAGCTGGTGGAAATCATCTGTTTTCCTACTGTCTGTTATAGCAGATCTAATTCTGAATATTGCCAATGTAACAATTCATTTATATCCCTGTCAGTGTTTGTACTGTAAAGGGAAAGGCATGACCAGGAGTTAACTACACAACTGCTATGTAATGATCCTAATTTCCATGATTTTAATAATAATGAGACCAACCAAACTGTTAAGTTGCACTTTCTACCTCAGCAAAACTGTGCTATAATTGTATAGAGAATAATTTTATGGGTGAATTGCGCCCTATAATGTAAAAGATTAAAATAAAGTGCTCTAATATACAATGTCCTAACAGGTGCAGATACTTACCTGAGCAATTAAAATCTTTTTAATATACAAATCACAAGCAGTGAGGCTGTTGGCATGATAAACGGGATCTTCAGGACACAAAAGGGTTTGTCGAATGAAGGAAAAATATTTTTGGTTTGCTAGCAATAATGCTCTTCTTTTGTTTAAGAAAAGAAAAATGAAGGTACGTGGACAGATTTAAAGGAGATTCCAATAATGTATACATTGACTGCTTTTGCTTAATTTGTTTAAATGTTTAGTAGGTTTTTTTTACCATGTTTTAACCCACTGCATTAATATTCTACTGCTGCTCTTTTGTTTTTCTAAAAATGCACATTTGACTAGTCCTTGGGGAAAGAACATCTGAGGCCAAAGCAATTCTAATTCTCACAGTGGCTTTGGTCGCTAATCTAAATGAGTGTCCATGCTGTGGATATCAATACTGTGAAACAAATCTGTCTTATATGAGTTGCATCATTGGTCTATTAGCCTCACTAGTAGAAGCCAGTATTCAGTGCTCTACCCCCATTATGTTTACCCATTTGCAAGTGGTTAAAAGGAGGTGGAACAAATTTGAGGAATTGGTGAGCTTGATATTGGAGCTTGCACTCTGTTTGGAAGCCAGCATTTCCATATGAAAAGCTCTTCCAAAGACTGTAATACATTGCTGTAGGGAGTATTCCAAGGGAAAACAAACAAACAAGCAAGAAAACACATTGGTCCTCTCTGACAGCACCTTTTCTTTTCCTTATTCCCTCTTGGAAGCTTTCTGTGTGAAATGCTAGTGGCACTATATGAAGGATTGAGAGTAAAACAGCAACTCCAGCCATTAAGAGGATTATTGTTCCCGCTTATCACGGTATCACATATAGGTTGCAGCCACAAACATGACTGAAGGATTTTGTGTAGTTTGGCCCTTTCTCCTTGCATCTGCTTCCCAATTCAGCAGAAACGTTGACTTTCCTATTAGGTAGCCAATTGGCTCTTTGGGGCCTCCGGGTGTCATTCCCAACTTTGCAGTGAGTTAAACTACAGCAGTGCTTAACTTGGGACAAAGGGTTGCCAAGTCAAATTACTGCACCTAAAAATGAAATCCTGCAATTCTTTCTCAGAAAAAAATATGCATGGATTAATTCATGAGTATTGTAACATATGAAATAGTACTTTATTTTTGTTTCTGACCATCCTTCAAATTTATTTCCACTACTATTATGACTAATACAATTACTGCTACTGTTTACTTCCTATTCCTATATTTATCTGCCAAAAGATTACAGCTAGTTTACATCTCATAAAAGTCATAAAGCATACAGTAAAAACAACAGCAATTCATAACATAATGTCAGCCACTTTTATTACAAGTTTACTCATTTTTCCTTTATTCATTATACACTTGAAAATGTGTATATTGCTTTATTAAGACTAATTTTAAAACTGTTTTTATATAATTTAGCTAGTTTCTCCTCCTAATACTTCCTGGCTTTTCTTACTTTGTATATTTGACTTTCCCCATAAGGAATTCATTTTCACTTTTAAAAGAATGCAGTTCTGGTTATAGATTTCCAAAAGTTGATATTTAATCAAGCAAATACAGTATTTCTCCATCTTAGTTTCTGCATTTAACAAAAGAATTAGGGTGCACACATTGTTTTCTGATTATTTCAATCACCATGTCCTTGATCCAGGCAATTTACCAACATTCTTCCATGTTTCATTAATATTATGAGTGGCTGGATTGTATGTTAAGTATGTAACCTTTGAAGTTAATGTCTGTACATGTCTGTCACCATCTCAGAATTTTGACTGGAAGCTTGATTTTATTATGGCTTTATTCTCTGGATGAACCTTTGACAAACAATGTCCAGATATTTAACAGATTATAGAGTTGTAAGGGACCTTGTAGGTCATCTAGTCCAACCCCCCACCCACCAAAGCAGGAGACCCTACACTATTTCTGACAAATATCAGCCCAATATCTTCTTGAAAGCTGCCATTGATGAAGTTCCCACAACTTCCGAAGGCAAGGTGTTCCATGTGTTGATTGCTCTCACTTTCAGAAAATTTCTCCTTATTTCTAGGTTGAATCTCTCCTTGATCAGTTTCCATCCATTACTCCTTGTCTGGCCTTTGGGCGCTTTAGAAAATAGCTTGACCCCCTTGTGTCTGTGGCAGCCCCTCAGATATGTTCAGAGGACAGTTCTTAAATTTCCCAGGCAGAGTTTGGAGCTCTCATAGCCCCACATTTGAAGAGTACCAAGTTAGAAAAGGCTGCTTTATTATTTGCCCAGTATTCTTGGATTTGTCTCTGTAGTCCAGTTGAGTCAAAATGCATTAAGCATGTGGGCTCAGCAACTATATTTCCAGGAAATCTACTTTATATAATAAGAATTGCTTAAGTCTGCATTACATTCTAAACCTAAAATTCTGTGCCTATGCATATGTATGTGTGCGAGTGTTAAGAACCTATAAGTTTTACACTTAAAATCCTTAAGAGTCTTGTGAGAAATGAATCAGTTGCAGTTTATCATGAGGTCTGTAGTCTTAATGTAGAAACTGCTTTGAGTGCATTTTGTGGAGTAACTATATACAAAAGAATTGATTGAGTCAGAAGCATTTGCACTTCAGCAGGTGTACTCAGTAGTGGGATTCAAATTTTTTTACTACCGTTTCTGTGGGCATGGCTTGGTGGGTGTGGCAGGGGAAGGATACTGTAAAATCTCCAGTCAGAGGTAATATTTTCCAGTTCTCCAAACTACTTAACATTTCTGCAACCAGAACTGGTCAGAACCTGCTGAATACCACTTCTGGGTGTATTGTGCTCCCAGTTGGAATGTGCCATGCCTTTGGTGTCCTAACCCTGCATAAGTAAATTTGCTCTTTCTGGAGGAAGACAATGGGGCATTAATGAAAGCAGAGTGGGAGTTAGAGCTCTCAATCTCAGAAGCTACTTCTGTTCCTTTGGAATTGGTAATCAACAGAAGGATGCCTCCATTTTCCTGGTGTATCACTAAATGTATCCTTTTGTGACCCTATGGAAGTCATACCTTCAGTGCCATTAAATGAACAGTTGTGGCATGCTACAATATTTATAATTTTATCTATTTTGACTTTCAAAGCTTTGTTTCCTTTTTGTAGGATTAAAACAGAGAGTTACCAGCCTTAAATGTAGTCCTGACACATGCAGCTTTTCCTGCTAATGAGGACAGTACCAGTCAATTCTGATATATTGTGGCCAATGTGCACAAGTGCAATCAAGTTTTACTCTAAGCGTGCTCAAACTGTTCTATGAAATCTTGGATCTGATCTATGAAGATACTACTTTGCAAGCCAACATAATTTTGCTATATTGTACTAATTCAGTGGTATATGGTGCCTACTGACATACATTCATGATGCTTTTGTAAATAACAAGTTTTTTCAAAGAAAAAGGAGGAGGAGATGAGGAGGAGGAGGAGGAGGAGGTAGTGGAGGAGGAGGAGGTAGTGGAGGAGGAGGAGGAAATGCATGAAATGTTGAATAGATATGATAGAAGTGAATATGACCTGCAAGAATAGAAAGGTATGAATAGAGAAACTGAATGGCTTTGATGTAAACTTAGTTTAACTAATTCCTTTTCTTTTTCTTAGTTCAAGCCTTTGGTTTATTCAGTGTTTCTGTGTTTTGCATAATGTTGCTTACCCTAAAAGGAAACTGCATGATTAATGTGTATGCATATTGTTGGTTTTGATGAACAAGTGATTCCATATTTGCTAACCTGTTTCTATGAGTGATGAGAGGTGGAGAGTTCCCACCACATAGACATTCACATGCAAAGTGAATGAATTCCTAGTCAAAATACCTACAGCATTTTTTTTTCTACACATACATACAGTTATGGTAACTTTTACAAGCCTTTCTTCCCAGTATATTACAACCCTTCCATGTTAAAATGGGATCCACCTACACCTTCTACAATTTTGTAAACACCAAACTTAAAGACTCAAGAACCATCCCACCCCTAAAAGGATCAAATGGGAAAGACTGCAGCGATGAAGCTGTTAAAGCCAACCTCTTCAACACATTCCTCAGTTCAGTCTTTGTAAACAGCAATGGCTCATGCCTTACATTTCCTAGCTGTACCACAACTAACTGTAATGATCTACTACATATTGACTTTACAGAAGATAACATAGAAAAGGCACTACATAACCTAAAAACCATCCCTATCTATTGGCCCCCTATGGATTGTATGCATACTTTTAAAAAAAGCTCTCCATTGCCATAGCAGAATGCCTAAGCATTATATATGAAATGTCATTCAGAACCAGCTCCTTACCAAACCTATGGTCCTTAGCAACGGTCATCCCTATATTCAAAAAAGGTGAGTCCAGCCTGGTTGAAAACTACAGACCAATCTCGCTGTGCAAAGTCATGGAATCAATCATTAACCAATCCATCGCCCTCCACTTAGAGTCAAAGCGAGTCCTTCAAAGCAACCTTGATTATGTGTCTGAATGGTCAAACAATTGGCAACTCCAAATCTCAACCAACAAATGCTCTGTCCTACACATTGGTAAAAAAAATCAGTACACCAAATACAAGGTAGGCAGATATAACCTTGTTGACAACCCTCACTCTGTCAAGGACCTTGGAGTACTCATATCAAACAACCCAAGTGCCAGAGCTCACTGTAATAGCATTGCCAAAAAGACATTAAGAGTTGTAAATCTAATCTTCTCCTCCAGAAATATTGAATTGCTAACTAGAGCGTACAAAACCTTTGCTAAACCAATACTTGAATACAGCTCATCTGTCTGGAATCCGCACTGTATATTGGACATTAATATAATTGAGCGAGTCCAGAAGTATTTCACGAGAAGAGTATTACACTCCTTTGCTTGCAACAGAATGCCCTGTATCACCAGGTTTGAAATTTTGGGCTTGGACAACCTTGAACTATGCCACCTATGGTTGCAATAAAGTGTAGTACACAAAATTATCTGCTACAATGTCCTACCAGTCAATGACTACTTCAGCTTCAACCACAACAATATAAGAGCATACAACAGATATAAACTCAATGTAAACTGCTGCAAACTTGATTGCAGAAAGTACGACTTCAGCAACAGAGTGGCCAATGCCTGGAATGCCCTACCTGACTCTGTTATTACATCCTCTAACCCCCACACCTTTAACCTCAAACTATCCACTATTGACCTCACCCTATTCCTAAGAGGTCTGTAAGGGGAATGCATAAGTGCACAATCATGCCTACCATCCCTGTCCTATTGTCCCCATTTATTCATACTATTTCATGTATTATTACTCATGTTTCTGCTTATACCTATTATCTTATAAGAGATTGACAAATAAAATAAATAAAATAAAATAAAAAACTTTTCACTTTAAATTGGCCTTGCCACCTGCCTAACTCCTCATAGCTCACCAACAAGTCTGGAAATGCAACAAAATTTAAACAACTATCTGTTTTAAATCTTGGGCACTGGACAGACTATTGTGACACTGCACAAGGAGGCAAGAGTTTAGGCAATTTTTTTTTCCTCTGATCATGTTCGAGACATATGTGGGCTATGCCTGCTGAAGTCACGATTGACCCAAGGGAATCAGAACAGGGGGCAGCTAAGGGAGACCTTAAAGAGTGCACTTCTAATGCATGCTAAAATTAATATCTACCCCTAGGAGCAACTTTGTTTTGGAAACTAAGAAAAGTTTCAGAAAAGAGAAACATCTAGCCAGTCTTTGGAAAAACTTTTGTAAGTGGAAAAGAAAAGGGAAAGAAAGAAAGAAAGAAAGAAAGAAAGAAAGAAAGAAAGAAAGAAAGAAAGAAAGAAAGAAAGAAAGAAAGAAAGAAAGAAAAGAAGGAAGGAAGAAAAGACAGAAAGAAAGAAAGAAAGAAAGAAAGAAAGAAAGAAAGAAAGGAAGGAAGGAAGGAAGGAAGGAAGGAAGGAAGGAAGGAAGGAAGGAAGGAAGGAAGGAAGAAAGAAAGAAAGCAATGAGAAAGAAAGAAAGAAAGAAAGAAAGAAAGAAAGAAAGAAATGATCTTTAGGACAATACCTTGTTTAAAAAACCTTATCCTTGAAAGATATAAATATGGTTATTCTGTTTCTTTTCTGATCATAGCATTGAAGTTATGAGGAGGGAAAAGAATAGAATTTTCCTCTGAAATTTTCAGCTGAAGTTCCAACAACGAGGGGACTTAAGCCTTAATAAAAACACTTTACTCTAGAATTATTACTTCCCATGATCTCAACATTATACTACTGTTGATACAGAAGTAGTTTTTGAGCAGTTATAACACACTCCTGGCTCTTGTCTTATGCTTAATTTGTGGTCGGCCATGATACCTAAATCCTTCTTCCAAGTACTATTTCCAAGCCAGGTATTGCCCATTTTGTATCATGCCTAAGTGCAGAAATCTCCTGTCACTGTTAAACAGGGACCAATATTAAAGTCTTTCTGAATATTGAGTTTGTGATCTTAGATATTAGCAATCCCTCCTAGCTTTATGACATCTGCAAATTAAATGAATTTCTGTTCTATTCACTCAATAAAGTAGTTCATGAAAATGTTGAAGAGCACTTGATGCAGGACAACACTCTGGAATAACCCACTGTATACCCCCATCTGTGTAACTATAATCCATTAAAATCTTCCCTGGTTCTACCTTTATAACAACCCCAGAAATATCTATTAAATTTCATAGTTAATGAATTATTTTAACCAATGTCCTATATTTTATCCCTGTATTATATGCCTGCTATTTATAACAAATATACCATAGCTGCAGAAGCCCTGCTTTATTCCTAATTCTTTTTTGAATACTTGTACAGCTAAATCCGTTTTCAATATTGCATCAAAATATGCTCACAGTTGAGTCTTGTACTTTTTATTAGTGACTGTGAGTTTTACTAAAAGCATTAACATTATACTGCATGCAATTTTATTTTTTGTAAGTTGCTTTGGGTGGTTTCTTCCCTGGAAATGAAACCAAGACAATGCAACATTGTGGGTATTCTTTGTGTTATCTACTTAGAAAAAGTTGGAAGAAAATTATTCATATTCAATAGCTCTTTTATTGTTTAAACTACCCAAAATCATAACAGATTGGGGCAACCTACAAAACCCATAAATAAAATTACATATTAATACATACTAATGATATCTCAGATGCCACAGAATGACCTCGTCCAAAGGTTTCATGTAAATGTTAAAGAAGAGGAGTGAAAAACCTGAGCCATGAGGTTCAGCTTCAACCATAACAACACAAGAGCACACAATAGATACAAACTCAAAGTTAACCGCACCAAACTTGATTGCAGGAAATACGACTTCAGCAATAGAGTGGTCAATGTCTGGAATACTCTACCCGACTCTGTAGTTTCTTCCCCAAACCCCAAAAACTTTAACCTTAGACTGTCTACTATTGACCTCACCCCTTTCCTAAGAGGTCTGTAGGGGGCGTGCATAAGCGCACCAACGTGCCTACCGTCCCTGTCCTATTGTTTCTCTTATTCTTCTTTTATTTTTCTTATATGTACCCATTTCATGTATTCACAACTATGTATACACTTATACTTATTATCTTGTAAACAATTGGCAAATCAAATAAATAAATAAATAAATAAATAAATAAATAAATAAATAAATAAAAATAAATAAATAAATAAATAAATAAATAAATATCTCAGAGTGGGAGGTGCTGTTTTACATTGGTTCTCATTTTCTCTGGTTTCATATAGATCAGGGGTGTCAAACTCACTGCCCACAGGCCAGATGTGTCATGCACTAGCCACCCCCACCCCTGGTTTAGCGAAGGGGAGAATTTTGTGATATGTCACACGAGAACAATGTGTCATCACAAGTTGACATCTCTGATGTAGATGTTAAAGAGGAGGGGTGAAAGTGTTTCACAACCTTAGCAACTTTAAGATGTGTGGACTTCATCTCCCAGAATTCCCTAGCCAGATGTCCATATGTCTTAAAGTTGCCACAGTGGAGAAACACTGATATTAAGTGGGTCCCCAACACTTCTTCTAAGCCTGCCTTTTGTGCATTCTTCTTTGGTGTGTTCTTAATCTCAATCAGCAGCTTGTTTGAAATAGGGCTGGGAAGCTGTTCAAAGGGAGGCTTTTGCTTTGTTGGGGCTTTGATTTAAGGGACTCTTTGAAATGAAGCTCTGAGCAGCATCTTGCTTCTCTTCACTATGGCAGAGTGGCTGTGCCATCTCGCTTTGGCAGATATCGGCAGTGGATTGAGGTCCCTGTAAGGTGAATTTCATCACGATGGATCTTGGACAATTCACTTTGCAGCAGGTCAGAAATAATACCTCTATTATCAGAAATTCTCCATTTGGGATCAGTGAGGAAAGAAACCTCACAAAACTTCAAACTGAGGCATTTTTGAAAACACAGCTGCATATCACCAATCAGCAGGAAATAAGAACAGCTCCACAAATGCCTGCAGTCTGTAACAACATGTTGCATGAGTGAAATTGTTATGTGCTGTTTTATTGATTAAATTTTGTCAAAGCCTTTGGGTTTTTTCTTTATAAAATAATACAGATTGGAAAAATCTGTATTATTCTATAAAGATTGGAAAAAAACCAAATAATAAAGGACCCTGGTAAAGGAGATGCATTAGACCAAGTCAGATTAATGGTCCATCAAGTTTAGTATAGTTTATACCGAGTAAAAAAGTTCTACAAAGTTGTAGAACTTTTTATAAATAGTTCTTTCTGAACTATTGACTCAAATTATACTTGAAAATGTTTAAATGTGGAAGATCCTCCACAGCACATGGGCATGGCTAATCTAGTGGAGAGAAGGACCAGGGGAGATGTGATAACTGTGTTCTCATATTTGAGGGATTGCCACAGAGAGGAAAGGGTCAAGCTATTTTCCAAAGCATCTGAAGGCCAGACAAGGAATAAAGGATGGAAACTGAATGAGAGATTCAACCTGGGAATAAGGAGAAATTTTCTGACAGTGAGAGCAATCAACCAATGGAACAGCTTGTCTTCAGAAGTTGTGGAGCTTCATCATTGGAAACTTTCAAGAAGAGACTGTTCTACTATCTGTCAGAAATGTTATAGGGTCTCCTGCTTGGGTGGGGGGGTTGGACTAGATAACCTGCAAGGTTCC
The DNA here is from genome assembly GCF_049901735.1 of Notechis scutatus. NCBI lineage: Eukaryota > Metazoa > Chordata > Lepidosauria > Squamata > Elapidae > Notechis > Notechis scutatus. The sequence goes on from NC_142009.1 coordinate 38,232,626, forward strand.
TTTCAACTCTGTTAATCTGTTTTAAAAAACCAAGAAAGAATCAAATAGTGACTCAAGTAGGTATCATTAGCAATGTTTAGTTTTAGGTATGACTGTGCAGTCCGGTGACTGAACTGCTAACCAAATCAAGATTGCAGATCAATATAACTCTCCAGAAAACAGAAAGTAGAGCTGTGTAACAAGGAATCAGATGCGTCATACAGAATATGGGTTATTTAATTTAGCAGTTGTACTTGTGAAAGGTGATTATAAACCATGCAATTGGAAAACTGGTAAATGCAGTTTTAGGTTTGCATAACTCTTCTGCTGTACCAGGTGAGTCCTCTCCTAGATCTGATGATCCTTCAGATAGACACTCATGATCTGGTCACCTTATCTTCTCCAATTTGGTCTTCATGTATCTGGTCTAGGATGCAACAGTGATAGTCATGCCTTTACATGACCATGAAACAATTATGCTTTGCAAATTGTACTGGTTTGTTTCCAGATGCATTTTATGGTGCTGATTATTGTCTATAAAGCTGTTACATGGCATAGGTTACCTGGTTACTTGAGGGATTGCCACTATTTCATAGTACCTGCCTGAGTAAACTCCAGGTTGCTTTGATTAAAAAATGCTGTTTGCCAGGACTCCAGAAGTACGTCTTATCCATAGCAGTGCCTACCAGAGGTGGTATTCAGCAGGTTCTGACCAGTTCTGGAGAACCAGTAGCGGAAATTTTGAGTAGTTTGGAGAACTGGCAAATACCACTGCTGGCTGGAGATTTTACAGTATCCTTCCACACTCACCAAGCCACGCCCACAGAACTGTTAGTAAAAAAATTTGAATCCCACCACTGGTGCCTACCCTCTGGAATGATGTTCTTCCCAAGAGCCAAATGACCTTATTCTATTGTTGTTCAGAAGAGTGCTAAATACCAACCAGCCCTTTGGCAAGGGACAGTAAGACCTCTCTCTTTAGTTCATCTGGTCTGTCACATTTGCCACCTTTTATTTATTTTATTGTAATTTCTTTATTGTGAGCTGCCCAGAGTCAATGGGAGTCAGGAAGCATAATGACTTCTAGTGAGCACACAGATTTTCTCCAAGATGATTTATTTGTCTCTAATCTGGTCTTTTAGGTCTTCCAATGGTGCACTTAATGCTACCCTGAATCTGTTTACCTTACTGTTGGTTCTCCTTGTCTTCTCTTTCCTTCCATGTTTCATAGCATTAAAGCCCTCTCCAGAAAGCAAGCTCTTATATCACACAATATATCTGAAATAGAATAATTTGAGCCTGGTCATTTGTGCTTTGATGAAGAATTCTGGGTTGATTTGTTTGTTGACACATTTGTTTTCTTGGCTACCCACAGTATTCTCAGGAGTCTCCTCCAATACCAAATTCAAAAGAGTCTATGCTCTTCCTATTCTACTTCCTCAAGTTTCACTTCCATAGAGCGTCACAGGGTATGCCATGGATTTTACAAATCTGAACTTTGTAGGTACAGACACATTAGAGCATTTGAATATCTTTTCCAAGCTATTTGAATGCTCTGATGTGTCTGTACCTACAAAGGGTTTCATTGCTGCTCTACCAAATGCTTGTTTGTGGCATATTTCTTGACTGCTTGTTCCTTTACTATTAATGGTGCATTCTATAAGGAAGAAGCTATTCCTAACTTCAATACCTTCATTGCCAATTCTAAGGTTGGTTCTCTCTCTCCCTCCCTCCCTCCCTCCCTCCCTCTCTCTCTCTCTCTCTCTCTCTCTCTCTGTGTGTGTGTATTGTTTTATTCATATATATATGAATATAAAAGAATAAAACAAATAACATTTTGAAAGCGAAAAGTCAAGAAAATAAGGAAGAGTAATAAGTGCCAAGAAAAAATACAAGACAAAATACTTTCATTTACACCATCAACAGCAGCAGCAGCAACAACAGTAGCAGATGTGCATTGTCATATTTATCTTTGGAAAAGAAACATGTAAGAGAAAATGTGACAGGTAGGCATTGCTATGCCAAAAGCCCTGGCAGCTATCTAAAAATGCCAAGTATTGATGCCACCTTGTACTAGATGGAACAATTTGTGGCAGCTCCATATCCTCACTGAGATGCAAAACTCAGGCCACCAGCTCAGCAAGCAGCTTTCCACTCAGGTTAAGACACCATTCATTTTCACACATGAGAGTATACACAATAGGTAGCATTGAGATGAATAGTCCTGTGTTAGAAATTACTCCCTCAGTTTTATTTTCTGCTGGGAGAAATTAATTCTTAAATCTTCTGAAAACTCTTACTTTATAACAAATGGTAATATACTAGTTCTGGGACTTGGGATTGCTTTATGAGAAGAAGTGGGCGGGAAAGTATAAAAGGAGGGAAGGAAAAATCATTGTGATCAAGCATGTGAATCTAACAAAAGAATGGGCTCCTGTTGTTCGAGAAAGCATGAACACTGATGTCCACTAGAGAGATAGCAATAGTGGTAGAGATACAGTATCCGATATAAGTATGCATGTACGTAGGTATTCAGTGTATATAGCTGCTCATCTCACATACATGACTCTAGGCAACTCACAAAGTTAAATCTCAAAACAATTTAAAAAATAACCAAAAACATACAACCTAAATTATTGAAACACAGTAAAAACAATAAACAATGATTAAAAATAATACGTGATAATACAGTCTAATATACTAACAATATAGCAATTTAGCAGGCTGCAGACCATCACTACAAGATCCCCAGATAAGATGGCAAAACAAAATCTTCAGGCCCTTCCTAAAGGCCAGAAGGATACATGCCAATCTAAGGTCCAGGGAAATGATGTTGCAAAAGGCAGACACTACTGAAAAAAGGGTCTCTTCCTGGGTCTCATCAGATGATTAGTAGAAAGGTTCCATAATATGCCCTTCTTGCCAAATCTGATGGGATGGGTAGATATAATGGGGGGAGAATTGGCCTTCAAATATCCCAGTCCCATGCCATATAGGACTTTATAGGTCATTACCAATGCCTTGAATTGCACCCAGAAGCACAGTGGTCACATCACCAATGCAGTTCATAGACTAGAGGTGTAAGGAGTGCTGCTTGAGGCTTTGCTGCCTTATTTTGCAGAAGCTGCACCTTCCAAATGCCCTTCAAGGGCAGCTCTACGTAATTCATTTTGGAGGAAATGGGCATCACCAGGGCATGTGACACAGAGGTCAGATATGTGAAAGGGAGTCTTGCCCATCCAGGCAAAATGTTTCAAATTGTGGCTTTGGTTGCTCATTTTGACTTACTGAAATCCCATTGTCAAGTTGCCAGAGAATGAACATACGTGGTGTATATTTAGAGGCATTATTAGTAATGCATAAGGTACTGTATTTGTCAATTTTATCTGCTCGGGTGCATGAAACCTGTGTGTTTAAAAAATATAATAATTTGCATTTCACAGCTCTCTGATAACCTCAGGAGTGCACTTGAAATTCAGCACATGCCCACAGCACCTCCCGGCTCACCCCATTTTTAACTGAAGACCAATGGTTTCTATTAAGGGATCAGGCAGGGAGGCTGACAACCCAGTCAATAACTATGTGAGGTTACTTCATTAATGCTATAATGGCTGATAGAGTGAGAGGCAAAAAACAGGCTCCTGACAGCAGCAAATGAAAATGATAGAGATTCCCGAAGCTACGAGCCTTTCCTTTGTCATTGTCTTGTGCTTGGCTTATTCAAAATTGTGGCATTTATGTATTCAGCCTTGATGAATGTTGCCGGCGTTAAGTACTTTTTCCATCTCTAATGCAATGCCAATTGCACATTGTTCTTTCTTCCTCTCCCACTCTCTTGTGCTCTCTTTTCTAAAAACCTCTGCTGTCAAGGAACTAGAGACAGAAGAATTGTAGACAGTAGACAGTGGCTCAATAGTCCTTTTTACTAGTATGTGGAGCGACAATGAACCAGGACTGGTAGAATGGGTTTGGGAGAATGGAAGGCAAGCTCACATGGTTAAAGACTGAACAGGATAATAGACTAGATTTTGTCCAGCAAACGAAAAGATCACCCACTCATCATAGAGAGTACAGAGGACCCATTTACCTAGCATAGCCAATTGTTCCAGTGATTACTTCTATTTCTCATGCACATTTTAAAAATAGAAACCAAAGCTTGTGTTTGTCATCATATTATGCAATGAAAGATTCCATAAATTATGGTAATTACACATGAGCAAAAATGCTTCCTTTGACCAGTCCCAGATAAATTGTCAATCACATTCCTCTATTGATCCTAAGAAGATAAATATTTACACAGTAATAAGTTAAAATGTTATTCTAAGATTTTTTTTTAAATTTATTTCCATACATCTATTAATGGCCTGCAAGAGGAAAGGAAAACTACAGTATATCTTCTAGGTCAGCCTTCAAATTAAATATTCCACCAGCCTTGCCTTTGATCTTCATGTATAGAGGCAATAAGGAGACATGTGTGTGTGTGTGTGTGTGTGTGTGTCCCCTTCTCAGATCTTTTAATCTATCTATAGAAATTGGGGTGGTAATGTATGTCAATATAAGCTAAGGAATGAGAAATGGGAGCTCTCTTGCTTTGTTTCCTACATTCAGTGCATTTTTTCTTTTGGAACATGCTACATATACTTTAAAGCAAACTCCCCCAAAATCCAAGCAACACCTCTAAACATCTTAACCAGGATAGACATTGGCCAAAACATCTAGAAGAGATCTGGATGAGGAAGGGCTCTTATCTTTCCACCTTGGAAAGAAGGTTCGGATCTCGTATTATTTATTGTTTTCTTTTCTGTAAATTTTACATATTGCCTAAACCTTAAGCTACATATTTATCATTATCTTATTGAAAACAAAGACATTCCCAGGCTGTATGTATCCATAGAGTTTAGTTTAATTTAGTTTAGTTTATTGTCATTGCACCTCATACAATGAAATCAAACACCATTTTCAATGACCATGAAAATAAACACAAACACACATCCTTCACACTCCACACATTGAATTGAAAACCACTGACACCGTACCAACACTGCACTATACAGTAGAATTCAACAGAACTACTGCCCTGGATAGAAGCTGTTTTTCAGCCTACTTGTCCTTGTTTTTATTATTCTGTATCACCTGCCAGATGGTAATAGTTCAAAAAAGGGTGCCCAAGATAAGATGGATCTTTGAGAATGTTTTGAACTTTCTTAAGGCAGTGGGAGCTATAAAGCTCTTCCAAAGAGGGAAGAAAGCAACCAATAATCTTCTGGGAAATGATATTAACCCTCTGGAGTGCTGTCCTATCTGCCACTGTGCAACTGGCAAACCATACAGAGGTGCAGTAAGTTAAGATACTCTCTATGGTGCAGCGGTAGAAGGTCGCCAGCAGTTTTCCATTCAGTTGTTGTTTTCTGAGAAGTCTCAAGTAGCATAATCTCTGCTGTGCCCTTTTGACCAGTGCTACAGTGTAAGAGCCCCAGGTCAGGTCTTCTTTTATGGTAATACCCAGAAACTTAAAACTGGCCACTTGCTCCACTCGGTCTCCATTGATAAGCAAGGGCTGAATATCTAATCTGAGCAATAAGAATGGAAACTTGCTCACTGGTGCTATGCAAATTCTCAAAAAAAGTGCTTCATTATAGGAACACAGTTCTTTTTGTAGGAGAAAGACTGGCTGAGCCAGGGGGAAGAGTCAAATGGGGAATTAGTCTGGAATCTCTATGTGGGTACAACAGAGAGAAATCCAACCCCTCTCCCCTCCTTTTGAACCGTATCTAATCTCACCCAGGGCAAACTGTCAGTCTGAGAAGATTCCAGTGTATAGGTTTGAGCAATAAAACAGCTAATTGAACTTTTCAAATGTGAGTCTGGTTGTTTGTACATAGCACTTTTTAAATCAATTGCTTGTGGGAAACTGGCAAGGAGTGCTGGAAATCAGAATCAAATGACTGCAGGGATGCTGTAATAGTCACAACTTTGTGAATAACACCAGGGAAATTTCAATTCTGTAGGAGTAATGGCTCATGGATTTTTGATGCACTCTCTAAATTTGCAGATTTTACGTACCTGGATTCAATAATTGTTGCAGTATAATATACTATTTGAGCTGAGGTACAAACAGACAAACAGATAAACACAATGAAAGTTTTGTCAGTATATAAATTACAAAGGCAATGAAGGATACTGTGCAAAGCCAAAGATCTGGAGTAAAATGGATGCAGTATGTGGGGCAGAAGTTCTGATTTATCGCCTTCCAGAATTTAATTAGAAAAAAAATGAGAAGTTGAAATAATTAAAATGTGTTGCTACTCATTTATTTTATTTTATTTTTTATTTTTGCAAAGACATCTATAGGATACAAGGCATAATATGAAAAAGTGAGTCCTTTCTGAACAAAAAGAGGAAAATCAGATTCTTGAACCTTCTCCAATCATCTGAGAGGGCAAACTGCACATATGGGAACAAATATTTCCTAATACATGCAAAGTTTTAAAGGTAATAAACAAGCAGTTGAATTGAATCTAGAAGCAAATTGGTTCACATTTTTCTTGCACATATTTATTCCTTTTAGCTATCATTAGGAATGAGTGGAAAATCAGGAGTTATAGACTTGGGGCCATTAAGGCCCTTTTGCAACTCTGCTCTCAAAGAGAAGAAAGCGCTAAGGGCAACAGTGACATTTCGCAGATTTTATGAAACTAAAGTCATTCTTATCATTCAATTCACAGGATAAAAGTAAAACATGCAACTCATCTACATCCACACCTTTACCCCTCTTCCAACTCTGCTGTTCTTGTAATATATTTGTTAAATAATAACAATAATAAAAATAGTAATAGTTTATTAAATTTATGTGCTATCCAACCCAGCTAAATAAATATGAGAAAAACATGCATTATTAGTTATCTCTCTTTCTTCTTCTGAACCATTCTTTCTCAAAATGAATTCTAACAGCAGCTTCTTGTTCATTGTAAAGATTCATCAGAAGAATAATCAAGTATTCGGACCTACACATATTAACCTAAACATATTCCACATTCTTATATGGTTTAACCAACTGCTGTAGTAAATAAAGCTCACTGGATTCATTCATTGATCTGGCATTTTTCCATATAGGACTTATAGATAAGATCCTAAATTGAACTTAGCTTACATAACTAATTAGAGAAATAATCTTATAATTTGTACATTTACTTGCATCTCCCTTCTTCAGTCTCTCAGTCTCTCACGCTCTCTAGGCCACAATTCCATATTTGTTCACAGTTACATATTTGTTGACAGTTTCATATTTGTTGACAAAGGGCTGTTAGCACTTTAACTACTTCTTCTCTTTGAGTTTTAAGCATTGCGGTGTGGATATTATCTATACATAGTAGTTTTCTATTAGATTGTTGGCTGTCATGTCTCTTGGGAGCTAGTTCCTGAATATATAGGTAGTCCTCAGCTTAGCCATTTTTCAAAGTTACGACAGGCAAAGGTACTTAAAACTCTGTTTCAAAGCCATGGCACTGCAGAGACCAGGAAGCAGAGCAGATCGTTTCATCCCTGGGCTGCACCATTGCTTTCTACAAGCAGCCACTATTTCAGAGTTGCTGTTTACTGAAATGGTGACCTCACTGAAATTGTGTCACTTTTGTGATACTGCTTCATGGCCCAGGAATGCCCTCCTTCCATGTGAGGTCCAGAACTCTGGAGGTCTTCAAAAGGTAAGTGCAAGATGGGTGTTAGGGGTTGGGGAAGCAGCCCAGGTACTGTGGGGACCAAGTAGGAGGGGGCATCATATGCAAGGGCTGTGGGGACTTCAAGGGGTAAGAAGTAGACCACAGGTTGTCTCAAGGGGTAGGAGAAGCCTTGGAAGTTCTGGGGCAGTAGGCCTGGACCTGCAATAGATCTCCCATAGTCTTCCCCAAGCCTAAGGCACCCTGTGCTCTATTTAACAACTTGTTAAATGACCACACAAGGAACATAGGGGGTGGGAGTTGTAAAGCAAGTCTCCATTATGGTTATAGGTCAAAGACTACCTATATTCTGCTCTGTTAAGTATGGAGAATAAGGGAGACCAGACATCTGGCCAGTGACTTCAACTCTTTAATAAAGTGATAGACATAACAGAGCAATGCTATGGGCAGCAGTAACCCTTTTATAGGGTTAGCTGCTGCCTTATTAACCAATGAAAATGTGCAACAGGTTCAAACTACTGACCAATAAGGACAGTCCCAAAAATGGCCAATCAGGGACTGGTTCTGGCCCAATCCCAAGTTGTTGTATCAGGACCAATCAAGTGTGCAGGTTTTCAACCCCTAATTTGCATTTAGGTTATTCATTTTTATTGATTCACAACACCCCTCTCCCTTGGGTTCCGTTTGAGGGGAGCTGTGACAAAATCCTCAAGATAGGCAGGCCGTTTGGTCTGCCTGGATGATTTCCGAGGCTCCACCGGGTTTTGTCTAATGTCCGGTTCCGGTGGAGCGTTTGGATGACCATTGTTAAGTTCTATTTCGCTACACGGCGATTCCGTGCTGCATTCACTGTGGTTGTCTCTGCTACTGCGCGTTTCTTCGGGGTTTTGCAGTTCGTTTTCCCCCTTATCAAAGTTCCCTGAAGACATCAACTCCCTCCCCGCTTCACGTTCCGGTGTTTCGCTGGGCTGTAGGGCTCCCGTTGACCTGCTATTAGTTGTATCAAAGTCAATTCCCTTGATACTCCCTCCCCCTTGAGTTGGTGAACCGGGGGAGTCATGGCCGCTGGGTGGTAATCTCGATCGGAGTTGGTCTATGTGGCATTTCCACACCCTCCCATCGTCTGTTAGCAGGCGGTAAGATCTAGGCCCGGTGAGGTGGGTAACGGTTGCGGGTATCCATAACGGGTCGCCGGAAAAGTTTTTGGCAAAGATTAAATCGCCTACCTTAAATTCCCGGCATTTGCTGCTGGAGCCGAAAGGTTTTTCCGGTGCGAAAGCGGGGTGGAGCCGGTCAAGGTGTGATCGTATTTTCCGCCCCATAAGAAGTTCAGCGGGTGTTTTGTTGGTCATGCTGTGGGGCGTGATGTGCTGCAATAAGAGGATTCGATTGATTTTCTCGTCGATGTTGCCAAATTCCATTTTGTGAAGGGTCTTTTTGACAAATTGTACCATGCGTTCTGCACGTCCATTCGCCGCAGGGTGCGCGGGCGAGGTCAGCGCATGGTGGATGCCCTGATCAGCCAGATATTGTTCAAAGGGCAATGCAGTGAACTGTGGGCCGTTGTCCGAGACCAACACGTCCTGAAACCCGTGCGTGGCAAATAGTCTGTTTAATTTATTAATAACTGAGTCGGTTGTAGTTGTGTGCATTCGATGAATCTCGAGCCAGTTAGAATAGGCGTCGACAGTAATCAGGAAAGTGTGTCCTTTGGTAGGCCCCGCAAAGTCAATATGAATACGGGACCATGGTCCCCTCGGCGTTTCCCACTCGGTTGGGCTTGCTTTAGGTGGGGCGTTGCTGACGTCCTGGCAACGTTGGCACGTAGCGACCCAGGCCTCGATTCTTTTGTCGATTCCCGGCCACCAAGCATAGCTGCGTGCGAGTGATTTCATCCGCACAATGCCCGGATGTCCCTCATGCAATACCGCCAGCACAGTCTGTTGCAATTTGGCAGGGATTATGACTCGATCGCCCCACAAGATACAGCCCTTTTGGGAAAACAGCTCGGTTTGGCGGGCTTTGAAAGGCGCCCATTCAGGTGTAATTTGGTCCGTCGGCCACCCCCGTTCAACCCAGCGTAGTATGTGTTGCAGAACTGGGTCACGTTTTGTTTCAAAAGCAATGTCTCTAGCCGTCAAGGGTGGTGCCTGTAGAGTTTCAATCTGTAGTGTTGAGAGGGTTGGGGCTGGATCCACAACAGCGTCTGGGAGCGGTGTTCTGCTCAATGCATCGGCGTGGAGAATCGATTTCCCCGGGCGGTGCTGCAAGGTGTAGTTGTAGGCCGCCAGGAATTCAGACCAACGGGTCATTCTGGGGGACAATATATACGGGGTTGGTTTATTTCCTGCAATGATCCTCAGAAGCGGTTTATGATCAGTAATTATTGTAAACGCACGGCCATAAACATATTCGTGAAATCTTTTAACTGCAGCAACAATAGCTAAAGCTTCTTTGTCCAGCTGACTATAATTTCGTTCAGCTTTAGCTAAGGTTCGCGAAAAAAACACGATGGGGGCTTCCGTTCCGTTTGGTAACACGTGGGCCAGAATTGCCCCAACCCCAAAAGGTGATGCATCACACGTGATAGTGAGTGGCAGAGTCTCGTTGTACTGCATAAGTACTGAATCAGAAGTTAGCAATTTCTTTACTTGTTGGAAAGCATGTTGTTCCCGTTGTCCCCAAACCCACGTTGCTTTTTTGTCTAATAGTCTATGCAATGGTTCAGCTACTGTTGCTTTGTGGGGTAAAAACACATTATAGAAATTGATAAGTCCAAGGAACGCCTGTAGGTCTGCCTTGTTCCTTGGAGTGGGTGCCTTTTTAATTGCTCGTAATTTGTCTTCGGTGGGATGAATTCCTTGGCTGTCCAGGAGATATCCCCAAAATTCCACTTTTTCGGTACATAACTGGCATTTATCTTTTTTTACTCTGAGGCCTGCATTTTGGAATCTTTGTAAAACCTCTCTGAGTCGTTTTTCTAGGATGTCTTTGTTAGGTGCGGTGATGAGTACATCGTCGAAATATGGGACAACGCCTTTTATCCCTTGTAACGACCTTTCCATTAAACTCTGGAAGATTCCAGGGGCGACGCTTACCCCGAATTGGAGCCGGTTGCATTTAAATGCGCCCTATGTGTTACGATCGTTGCGCCTCGGCTGTGGTTGGGTCAACAGGTAATTGTTGATACGCCTGGGCTAAATCTAGTTTGGCTAAAACTTTCCGCCGCCCAGGAATGGAGTAATGTTGCACTACTGGTACTGGATAAGCACTTTGCTGCAGTGCGTGGTTTAATGTGGCCCGGTAGTCTCCGCAAATTCTTAGGGACCCATCAGGCTTGATAGGCGTTACTATCGGGGTTTCCCAACGGGCGTGGTCGGTGGGTTCCAGTACGCCCTGCGCTATCAGCTTATCGAGTTGTTCGTCGATTTTAGGCTTTAATAAACGGCACCCAACGCGGCTTAAGGCGGATGGGTGCTATTTCAGGGTTCAAGTTAAACGAGATTGGGGTCCCCTTATACTTGCCTAGTCTGTTCGCGAAAACGTCTTGGAATTCTTGCACGAGTGCTTCCTCCCAATCGACGCTTTCGGCCTTGTGGACTCCGGCTACAGTGATTCTGAGCGGCCGGAACCATTGAAGGCCTAGAAGGCTAGGCCTGTCTCGATCCACGACCGTTAGTGGTAGTGCGACGGTGCGGTCCTTGAATGAGACCTGGAATCTGCGGGACCCGACGACGGGGATTCAGTTGCCCTGATAGTCTTTGAGTATAACCCTTTGAGGGTTAAGGTCTTGGCGGCGAATCGATGGAATAAGCTGTTGGAGCGTTTTCCACGACACCATCGAGAGGGAAGATCCCGAGTCTACCTCCATCACGCAAGGTTTGTTTTCGATAGCGACCTTTACCCGGATTTTCCCGGCATCAAGGGATGTAGCGTGGCCTATGGTGATTGTTTGGTGGGTCTCTTCCCGCCTGGTTTCTTCACACCTGGTGGAAGTGGTGGACGGTTTGTTTCTGTAGGAGTGGTTTAATTTTTCTCGGTGTGTGTCGAAGAATCCTGAAGATTGGCATTCGGCCTGTCGGGGTTTGGAGTTTGTTTGCTTCTGCAAACCTTTGCGATGTGACCTCGTCTCCCGCAATTTCAGCAAAGCGCGTCGAGGAATTTGCAACCGGATCGTGGGTGATTGGATCCACAACCGGCACACGGTCGAAAGGAGTGTTGTGGACTGGTCTCGCTCCGTTCGCAGTCGGTTGACCTCTTCCTCATCGCTGTCGGACGGGGACTCTAGGTCTTCGTGGTGAGTTGATACCGGGTGTCTCTCTGTGCGAGGCGAGGTATCAGTGGCGAGTTTACGTAGCGGTGCGTTGGTGCGGCGCATTTGGGCTGCCGACTTCTTGTTGCCTCTGCTGCCGAGGCTTCTTTAAGGGCATCGGTGAGGCTGATGTCCCCTTAGCCATAATTTTACTCTGGATCGCGCCGTCTTCTAGGCCCAGAACCAAACGATCCCGGAGAGCTTCTTCTAAGTCTGCGAATCCGCAGAGGCCTCCTAGGTTCGGAGGTCCGCAATATAATCAGCAAGGCTTTCACCTTCTGTTGGTCCCTCTGGTAATATTCGTGTCTTCGGACTAAGGTTGGCACGGCGGGGCATAGTGAGCCTGTAGTAAAGGCTCGAGGACATCCCAGTCCATCTCTTTTACCTCTGCTGGCTTGGCAAGTGACTTTGCCATTTTAAACACGGTAGGGCCGCGTGGGTTAGAAATATAGCTCTTTTTTTTCCGGCTGTTGCATTTTTCAAATTGTTGGTCTCCAGAAACATCTGGAACCTATCCATGTACGATTCCCAGTTTTCGGTTTCTGGGTTGAATGGAGCGGGTGGTACGGCACCGCTGGCCATGTTGCCGTTGATGGTGCGTGTTCAACCATGTGCTCTGTTAGTTGCTCTGTAGGTTAGTCAGCTCTTCGGTCTCCTTATCCCATCCTCGTCGCCAGTGTTAAGTATGGAGAATAAGGAGACCAGACATCTGACCAGTGACTTCAACTCTTTAATAAAGTGATAGACAATAACAGAGCAATGCTATGGGCAGCAGTAACCCTTTATAGGGTTAGCTGCTGCCTTATTAACCAATGAAAATGCGCAACAGGTTCCAACTACTGACCAATAAGGACAGTCCCAAAAATGACCAATCAGGGACTGGTTCTGGCCCAATCCCAAGTTGTTGTATCAGGACCAATCAAGTGTGCAGGTTTTCAACCCCTAATTTGCATTTAGGTTATTCACTTTTATTGATTCACAACATAGGAGAAGCCTTGGAAGTTCTGGGGCAGTAGGCCTGGACCTGCAATAGATCTCCCATAGTCTTCCCCAAGCCTAAGGCACCCTGTGCTCTATTTAACAACTTGTTAAATGACCACACAAGGAACATGGGGTGGGAGTTGTAAAGCAAGTCTCCATTATGGTTATAGGTCAAAGACTACCTATTTTCTGCTCTACAAATGTTTCTATCATTTTACAACAGGGATGTGAAACTGGATTTCTTCGAGGGCCATATCACCATTATAGTTCTCTGTGGGCTGGCTGGGGGAGGGAGAAGGGACAGGCACCTCCTGCCAGCCAAAATGGGGTGTGGGGGAGCTGTGCACACTCCCCTGGTGCCCCATTTTCAGCCCGGATAGCCTCCTACAGCACTTTGCTGGCCAAATAGGGCACAAAGAGGCATGGGGGCAAGAGTGGGATTCTACCAGTTTGGACCAGTTCGGGCGAACCAGACATTAAACTTTCATCTGGTTAGCCGAACCAGTATTTCAATCGACTGGCTGGCTCTGCCTGTGCCGCCCCTCCCGGGAGACTCCACACGATGCAGGTAAGTGCAGCGGAGGTTCTGAGAGGGGGGAAAATGGACCTTCTGGAAGTCTACAATGGGCCTATTTCTGGCTTCTGGTGGGACTCCAGAGCCTGGGGGAGGCCATTTTCACCCTCCCAGAGGACTGGGGGAGGCCTCTGGACCCATGAAAAGGTGAAAAACAGCCCTCCCAGAAGTATCGGAAGTCCAGAACTGGGCCTGTATCTGGCTTCCGGTGGACCTCCAGAGCCAGGGGGAGGCTGTTTTTGCCTCCCAGGGGCCTGGGGGAAGCCTCCGGACCTTGAGAAGGTGAAAAATGGCCCTCCTGGAAGTTTCAGTAGGCCATGCCCACCATGGCCACACCACCCAGCAACTGGGCAACAAACCGATTGCTGGAATTTTTTAATTCCACCCCTGCACAAGGGGGGTGCATGCCCCCCCATGCCCCATTTTGGTTGCCAGAAGCACCTTGGGCTGGTCCTTTGCTATTTCCAGGCCGGCCTCATGAGCCAGATATAAGCACCTAGTGGGGTGGATCCAGCCCGCAGGCCTTGAGTTTGATACCCCTGTTCTACAACATCTTTTATAATGGGATTCAGTATAGTATTTCCAATTTTGGCCAATCATTTTTTCTAAGCACTAGGAAGGAAACCACTATGGGAAACTACTATGAAAACCCCACATGCCAAGAAAGCTGCAAGCACTTGGCCAAGCAGTCTCCAAGAATCAAGCACAATTAAATGGAAGTAAAAGAAACAATCCATATATATTTCACAACAAACTTCATGATCTGCCCACATAGAATTCTCCATATTTTGTTTTCTGTTTTGCATTTGATTTATTTACCATGATGTTGATGTTGCTCTAACATCTGTAGTTATGAAAATCTTTGAAAGGCTTGTGTTGTCCCACCTGAAAACCATCACGGATCCGCTGTTAGATCCCATGCAGTTTGCGTACCGAGCAAATAGATCAACAGATGATGCTGTTAACATGGCTCTGCATTACATCCTACAACACCTTGAATCTCCCAATACCTACGCAAAGGTCCTCTTTGTAGACTTCAGTTCAGCATTCAATACCATCATTCCCGACACTCTTCTAAGTAAGTTAAACCAACTAGCAGTACCTGAACACACTTGATCATAAGCTTCCTAACAGACAAGAAGCAGCAGGTGAAGCTAGGCAGAATCACATCTGATACCTGTACAATCAACACAGTCTCCCCCTCAAGGCTGTGTGCTTTCTCCACTTCTCTTCTCCCTATATACCAATGACTGCATCTCAAATGATCCATCTGTTAAAATACTGAAGTTTACTGATGACACAACAGTGATTGGTCTCATTCGAGACAACGACGAATCTGCATACAGACAGGAGGTTATACAACTTGCCTCGTGGTGTAACCGTAACAATCTGGAACTGAACACACTCAAAACCGTAGAAATGGTGGTAGACTTTAGAAGAAACCCTCCCATACTACCACCTAGACAACACAGTATCAACAGTAGAGAATTTCAAATATCAAATTTCTAGGTTCTATTATATCACATGACCTAAAATGGATACCTAACATAAAAAACATCATCAAAAAAGCACAACAAAGAATGTTCTTTCTGTGCCAACTCAGAAAGCTCAAACTGCCCAAGGAGCTGCTGATCCAGTTCTACAGAGGAATCATTGAGTCTGTCTGGTTTGGTTCTGCAACCCAACAGGACAGACACAGACTTCAGAGAGTAATTAGGACTGCAGAAAAAAACAATTAGTACCAACCTGCCTTCATTTGAGGACCTGTATACTGCACAAGTCAAAAAGAGAGCTGTGAAAAAATTTACAGACCCTCACATCCCGGACATAAACTATTTCAACTCCTTCCCTCAAAATGATGCTATAGAGCATTGCACACCAGAACAACTAGACACAAGAACAGTTTTTTCCCCGAAAGCCATCACTCTGCTAAACAAATAATTCCCTCAACCCTGTTCAACTATTACAAAGTCTGCATTACTATTACTGTTAAATCTTGTCATCACTCCTTATCACCCATCCCCTCCCACTTGTGTCTGTATGACTGTAACTTTATCGCTTGTATACTTACAATTTATATTGACTGTTTCCTAGTATGATTGATTGCTTATTGTACCCTATGACTAACATTAAGTGTTGTATCTTATGATTTTCAACTCCTGACGAATGTATCTTTTATTTTATGTATACTGAGAGTATTTACACCAAGATGTGTGTCCAATCACACTTGGCCAATGAAGTATTCTATTCTATTCTATTCTATTCTATTCTATTCTATTCTATTCTATTCTATTCTATTCTATTCTATTGAAGGGGTGTGCATAAGCACACAATTGTGCCTACCGTCCCTGTCCTATTGTCCCCAATTATTTGTATCTATTTCCTGTATTCATAATTATCAGGAGTGGGATTCTACTGGTTCTGTCCACCTCTGTAGAACCGGTAGTTCTGAAGAGCAGCAGACAGAACATACAGAGAACTGGTTCTGTGTCTGCTGCTGTTTAAGCCCACCTGCCCACTCGGGCTCTTACCTGACCTTTATTTCCTGGTTTTTCAACCGCAGCTGCTTTGTGAGACACAGCTGCGGTTGAAAAAGCAGGAAAAAAGAGCTTGTTCAACCACTGCGCACCCGCGTGCAGCGCTGCTCAACTGTCCAGGCAGCTAGCTGACAACGATATTCATGCACGCGCAGCAAAACGTAAAATCACCAAACTGGTAGTTACACCAGTCGGATCCCACCCCTGTACTTATGTTTATTCTTATCTTTATTATCTTGTAAGCGTTTGACAATAAAATAAAATAAAATGTTCATGATGATGTCTAGAATCTGCATTTACGTTGCTTGAAGCAACTATAGGCATAAACAAAGACTTCTTTTTGTAAAACTTTGCTAATTTATCTCCTGCATTTACCCATTGGAAAAATTCCTATATTTTCTATTCTTTTCTAGTATAGTCTTGTATATTCTGTTCCATTCCATTTTATTTATTTTATTATAGCTTCTATAAGCTTCCAGTTTAAAGACCATGAATGTCTTACCCAATTCTCATTCCCATTTCTGGTCACTTTTATTAGCTGAGAGGAGCAAAAAAATAATCCACAAGTAGCGGAGCTAAGTTAACAGACATTTCTACTTCCCCAGGATGTACTGATTCAAAAGACAATGTTTCTGTCATCCTGATAGATTCTATTCATTCAGCTTCAGCTTGGAGCAAATGTGAATGATTTTATCCATGAAGTGATAAAAGCTATAACAACTTATTGGATCTTCTGGGACAACTTTTCCAAAGGACTCTTTGAAAGTGTAGCTGGCTGCCATTCCACAATTGCAACAAGTATGGAGAAGTAATTACATTTCATGGTCTTACTTTTATCCATATACGTATTTGCAGTTTACTATAGAATTCCTCAATGTCTTTCACTCTTGTAATTGCAGTAGATGCATATAGTTCCATACAATTAATGCTTACTAGGCATCCACTAATTCAAACAGATACAACCTTTCATTTATTGGCTTATAGTTGAGCTATATCTATTTAGCAGGTTATCTCTGTTTAGCAATACCTTTTGGAATATCACTTCTACTGCATTCCTTCACTGTTCTGAATATCATGTAATCATTTAGCCTATTCTGGACCACCAGTGTTAACTTATTTTTAAAACATTCAATTTATTAGTGTTCATTTCCTTTTTGCAATGTTTTCATCAGTTCATGTATCCTGTATTCATATGTGTCTTTCTAAAAAAAACACATACCACATCTTTCAATACTAGCACCATTAGTGACCAGATTTCCTTGTGGCTTTGAATGGTAGTCCCATTACCTGCAGAGCTACTCATGAAAATTTGGAATTCTTCCCAGTACATAGAAAGATGGCTCTGCAGTCTAAATTTGTCTAAATATTTCAACCATGTTGGTTCAATTTTTTCTTGGCAACAATATGACAGAGGTTTTCTATTGCCTTTTACTGGGTTTTATTTTGATCCTTCTTCACCTAGCCTCACACCCTTAGATTTCACTTACTATCACCCGTGTCTATTCTCCCAGGATCTCTCACCCATGTAAAGATCCCTGACGCTATGAGAAAGTAGTAATCCCCTAGGGTAAGAAGAAAAAAAAGACACCACTCCCAAAAGAGTGTTATAGAGTACAATACATCTTATTGATACACTAGCTTTCCAAGTGCAGGTTTTTACACAATGGAAAGCAGTATTTGACTGTGGGTGCTGACCCTTGCAATTTAAAGTAATGAGCTTTATTGTATATCACTCAGCTAAGTATTTGATCTCAATTTTAACCCTGCTTAATTTTTTCTCACAAGTGAACATGCATAAGACTGATTATAGTATCCTTGCACAAGCCCTAACCAAGCAGAAATCTTCAAAGCCATCCTTAATTCTTCTAATTTTTCATAAATCAATATCAAAAATGGTAGGCACTTTGATTTCAAATCTTTCCTTTATGACAGCTATATTTATTCTTAGCAAGAGCCATGCTGGTGCAGTGATCAGAAGGCAGTATTGCAAGTTAATTCTGCTGATTGCCGATTGACAGCAGTTCAACTTTGAGCCAGATGATTCTGACTGGCTCAAAGTTGACCCAGTCCTCCATCTTCTGAGATCAGTAAATCATTGTGAAGTGGTATATAAATCTAAGTGCTATTGCTACCAGTAGTACTATTAATAGAAATACACTTGCTCAGGGATTTTACCAGCCAATCAGCAATATGAGGAGCCAGATTGTTGGGGGCAATATGCTGACTCTAAGCCACTTACCGGTGGTTGTAAAACACTGTAAAGCAGTATATAAGTCTAAGTGTTATTGCTATTTATTCTTCAAATGCTTGTGAAAAATGGCAGGTCTCCCCATTCTTTCTCCACTTTGCTTCTAAACCAGGTAAGTTCTTCTCCATTTGGCCCTTCCACCATTCTCTCTGACCCTTCTCATGTACCAGCCATGCCTGCATACAGGCTTTTTATGATGTTTATTAAATATAAGGTTGGGGTGTATTGGAAAAAGGCCTTGAATTAGCATTCAGGCAGCCCAGCAGGAGTGATCTGTTTCAAGTTTTATAAGGAGCCAAAAAGCACTCTGTTATGAACTAAGTAAACACATTTAATAAAGCTTGACAACCTTACTAGAAAAGCAGGCTCGTAATCCTGCAATTCTGATTGGCCCATAAATAGCGAATCATGATTGGTCTCTTCTGGGCAATCTGATTGGCTAATAGCGGGTCGTCTCCCATTGGGCACAGTTTAAACGCTCCAACGCAATTCATTGGTTAATGGGGCAGCAGCCATCTCTATAAAAGAGCTGCTGCTGCCCAAGGGCTTTGCTCTGTTCCTGATTGTTAATAAAGAGTTGAAGTTCACCGTTCACTGCCTCGTCTCCGTTCCTTGCGCCCATGCCCAGAACATAACACACTCTACAGTCATCTCAGTGACAAGACAGTGGGAAACTGACCTGGATTTCTCCAAACACGAGGTGTTGTCCCTGCAGGCTGGGGTGGGGGTTGGGGTGGGTGGGTTCAGAGTCGTCTCTCATCCTGAAGATTTATGGCCATGCACCAGGTTATAATAGCAAGTTCGGGAGAGGTCTTGGAAGGTCAGGGGGAGGGAATTCCACATAGCTTTTTCACCCTGTATGAAAAATATTTCTGTCCATTCTGCTTAATCTTCACAATCATTAAATCTTATTTTCATGCAGACATCCATAGGAAGAAAGAAGGAGGGGGTGGGGAGAAAAAGATACATTCCAGCAAATGAATCTGCTTTATATTACCTTCAAAATATTGCCATAAAACCAGAGAAGGTAGGCAAGGCACTACTCTTGCAGCTCACTAGGGCCCAGTTTATCAAAAGGTGAATGTGGATATGTATAAAGAGGTGGAGGGAGGAACGTGTCAGGTTTGATTTACGAGAGCATGCAGGCGACTTAAAGGAGACGTGGAATTTTGCCCTATTACACAGACTTTCCTCAGCTTTTCTTGCTGCTTCCCATGGAAAGAAGGGGGCAGACACTGCAAGTGGACACTTGACTGCTGCTGGAGTGAGTTGAAAACTCGCCGCATTCACAGCTGCTCATTACATAGAATTCCTGAGATGCAAAGACAGGGAATTGGGACATAAATCCCTCAGAGCATCTTAGCTAAGGATGCCAGAAAAAATGACTGCTGGTTTCTTTTCAAAAGAAACAGCTTTACATACACCTCCAGAAAGACAGTAAAGATGCACAGAGGTCCTCAGCACTGCTGACTCTCAGTTGAAAGACTTCATACAATGCAGCACATATTTGGTGTAATTTACAATTGCCAAAGAGTACAGATCGTCCTCAGTTATTGACTGCAATTGGGACTGGTAGCTCCAATGCTAAGCAATAAAGTTGTAAAGTGATAAGTCTTGTGATAAGTGCACATGACTTACAATAATACTTTGTCAATTCTGGCTGTGGTTGTTCAGTGAATTACTCTGGGTCATTAAGTATAATGTCACATGACCACAACTTGCTACTTCCTGCCAGCTTCCCCATTGACTTTGTCATAAGCTAGCTATGAAGGTTGCAAATGGTGATGGTGTGACCACAGGATGCTGAGACCCTTGTGAGTGTGTACCAGTTGCCAAATTGTGACCCTATATCTACAAAGACACTGCAATAGCCCTAACTTTTAGAACTGGTTGTTGAGTCTCCTTGTTCAGTGCCATTGTAACCTCAACGAGTTGCTGAATAAGTGTTTGGGACTACCTGTAAAAATAAAGATTAGTTGTTTCCAGAAATGAATATTTTCTAGACCTGGACAAAGTGACTGTCCTAGGGCTTGATAAAGTGCTTTAGATCAGAAGGCCCTTTATCCTTCATCAAGGCCCTTGGCATCACTTGCCAGTTTGGACTTGGCAGAACCAGAAGCCAAAAGCATTCCCACCTATGTGCACATGTTCTTCCAGTCCATAGCTGGAATAGCTGGCTGAGACCTCAGTGCAAGGCAGAGCAATTAGAGCCCAGAAGCTTCAAACAGGAACCTGGTGGGAATTTTTCTCCAAACAAAGCAAGCTTTGGAGGTATTGTCCAATTGCTAAAAATTATGTGATACAATCTTTGTATATAATTTAAGACTTCAAGTCCTAGAATCCTCCTACCAGCATGCAGCTGAGGTTGAAAAACATTAGGGTAGAATGCAAGTATGTTAAGAACGTGTCAGTTGGGAAAAAATGTGTGGAAATCTGTATTTATTGACTTAGTTAGGGTAACTCTTCATGCATGTTAGGGTAACTCTTCATGCATGTTTAAAAGAAGCATTAGCATCTAAAAAATAGAACAGAATAGAATACATACTTCTTTTCTCTCCCCTTATTCTATACTCTTGTAAAATAGATGTAATTCTTCCTATTTAAAATTGCCCACAGAGTAGATGAGCAAAGAAAAAAGTTATCTTATTCTCTTTTATAACCTTCTTCTTTCCTCTATTTTTTATTTATTTGTTTACTTTACTAAAATATATAACCTACATCATTCTCAAGAATGTGGATGATTTACATAAAATGAAATAGAATAACAAAAATAATTATTAATCTTATAGTTTAATTATTTTAATTTTTTAATAATTAAAAGTATTTTTAAAAGATGCATAGGGTTGGAAGGGATCTCAGAGATTATCTAGTCCAACCCCTGGCTAAAGCATTTCAGACAAATGGCTATCCAACTCTCTTTGAAGACTTTGAAGAAATAGCCTATTCCACTCATTGGCAGCTTTTACTATCAGGAAATTCCTCTAATATCTGACATGAATCTACTCATTCCTGTTTCTACCCACTGATTCTGATTCTGCCATCTTGAGAAGAGAAAACAAATCCATAGTCATGTGTGGGTAATTATCATTGACACCAATAAGTACCTGATATCCTTCTTCTTCTTCTTTTTCTTCAGCGTTTGTCTCGCGCTCTGGCGAGGTCCGCTAATGTCCTTGAGTATTGCTTCCACGCCTCTCTGTCTGCCACGTATGTCGGGTCTGCCTTCGCGATCTCTAGATCGGCCTTGATCGTGTCCATCCAGCGTTGCTTAGGTCTACCACACGGTCTCGCTCCTCCGACAGTCACCTTCATCGCAGATTTGATGATAGATTCTTCCTTAGCGCGACTCACATGGCCGAACCATCGTAGCCGGGACTGCCTCATGACCGTGGGGATGGGCATGACGTTGAACCGTCTACGCACTTCTTCGTTCCTGACGCGATCGAGTAGGGTGAGGCCTACCGACCATCGGAGCATTCGCATCTCCATTGTCTGGAGTCTGCTTTCAACTTCTTTGGTCGTCGGCCAGCACTCTGCGCCGTATATGGCCACGGGACGCACCACAGAGTTATAGATTTTCGCCTTCAGGCGCATCGGCATCTTCTTGTCACAGAGGACGCCCGTGACGGACTTCCATTTGCCCCACGCTGCGTTGATCCTGGCTGCCACCTCAGTTTGTAGTAGGCCTTCTTCCCCAAGAGTAGTTCCCAGGTACTTGAAGGTGGAGGCGCGCGGTAGCTCCTGCCCGTTCACGTGGATGGAGCCTGTCGTTTCGTTGTCAGTGGTCAGGTATTCGGACTTCTTTAGGTTCAGCCGGAGCCCGAACTGCTCGAGGCGGTCGTGCCACTGTTGGACTAGGTGCTCGAGTTCAGCCTTGCGCAGGTTGGCCAGGAACACATCATCAGCGTAGAGCAGCGTCCATGGGGTGGGCGTGTACAGATCGTGTGTAATTGTATCCATCACCAGAATGAACAGCAGTGGTGAGAGAGCAGAGCCCTGGTGTACGCCGACGGTGATATTGAACTCCTCTGATATCCCAGCTGCCGCTTTTACACGGCTTTTGTGACATCTGTATAGGAGTTGGACCCATTGTACAAGCAGCTCGGGCACGCCATGATCTCGCAGTGCGTACCAGATGAGATCGTGCGGGACTCGGTCGAAGGCCTTTTCCAAGTCCAAGAAGGCGGTGTGGAGCGCGATTTTCTTCTCTCTGTGAGCCTCCATCAGCATCCGCACACCGAAGATGGCGTCGGTGGTGCCGCAGTTCTTGATGAATCCGGCCTGGTTGGCACTGATGTCGACGATGTCCTGAATGCGCTTATCGAGGACGCGTTCGAAGATCTTCATAGTGTGTGACAGTAACCTGACCGGTCTGTAGTTGGAGCAGTCCGCTGGGCTGCCCTTTCCCTTCCAGATCGGAACAGTGGTGCTGCGGTACCAGTCGTGTGGCACTTTTCCCGTAGAGACGATGTTGTTGAACAGCTCGCACAGCCACAATGCCGAGCCCGGTAGTGCCTTTTTCCAGAAGTCAGCAGGGATGTCGTCTGGTCCTGTTGCCTTACCGTTTTTCATGGCCTTGATGGCGTCGGTGACCTCGCTGGCGTGAATGCCTGAGACTGGGCCTTCGACGGGGTCACCTCGCGGGGTTCGTGGGTGTGGGAACTCCTCGGTGGAGATCTTCTCGAAGTATTGCCGCCACCTCTCGGCAGCGTCTCTGGGGTTGACGATCAAATTTCCCCTTTCGTCATTGATCCCATGAAACTGGTCGATGTCCAGGGTCTTCCTGTGTCTGCTTTTGACTAGGCGGTAGATCTCATTCTCGCCTTCTCGCGTGTTCAGCTTCTCGTAGATGTCGTCGTAGTGGGAGCTTCTGGCTGTCGCTACTGCTTTCTTGGCTGCCTTTTTGGCCGCCTTGTACTCGCAGAGCTTCTCACTGGTCTTGTCCTGAAGAAAGGCCTTGTAAAGCCGTTTCTTTAGGTGCACGGCATCTTGTACTTCCGGTGTCCAGAGCCATGTATCTCGTTCGATGCGTCTCCGTCCTGGCTTGGTACAACCAAGCTGTTGGCAGCCGGCAGTGTGAACAGTGCTCTTCAGCATGGACCACGCTTCCTGTGGCCCTTCGACCATCTGCAGGAACTGCTCCGGTTTGATGAGGGGTCCCGCCTTCTTCTTCTGGTTCCACCACTTGATTCGTGGCTGGTCTGCATTCTTTTTATCAATCTTGGTCTTGGGCTTGCTGATCCTGATCTTCGCCATCAGCGGCCTGTGCTGACTGCTCGATTCGTACGGGTACACCTTGGCGTTGAGCACGTTTTTAGCGGCTCTTCGTTGTACGATGATGTAGTCGATCTGTGTGTGGTAGCTCCCATTTCTGCTATGGTAGGTGAGGAGTTGGGGTTCTCGCCTAATGAAGCAGGTGTTCGTGATGGTCATATCATGGGAGTCGGCAAAGTCCAGGATCCTCTGGCCATTCTCATTCATATCGCCTGTGCTGTGCCCACCGTGGCACTGGTGTCCGTTTTTGTCCCACCCTACGTGACCATTCAGGTCGCCAGAGATGATGATGTCGTCTTCGTCTGGGATCTGCCTGAGTTGGATGTCGAGCAGTTCACAGAAGGTATCCTTCTCCTCCTCGTGACATCCGGTCTGAGGGGCGTAGGCGGACAAGATGTGTAGGCGCTGCCTCTCGGTCGCTACGACGATTATCATCAGTCGTTCTGTGAGGTGCTTAACTTCTGCAATGGAGCTTTGCCAGCTGGGACTGACAACCACAGCTACACCGCCACGGTTTTCCTTACAGCTGGTGTATATGATCTTATAGCCGTCTATAGTCGTAGCCTTGTTGCCCTTCCAGCGAGTTTCCTGGAGGCAGCAGATGTCCAGCTTCCTGTCCCGCATGGCCCTGACGATCTCGGTCGAGCGTCCAGTCAGCGAATCCACGTTCCAGGTGGCCACCTTGAGCGTCTGGCAGTCCTCTGTTCCCTGCTTGCGATTTTTCACACGGATCGGGTAGTCTCCGTGCACGTCAGACCCGGATGCGGCCGCCATAGCTTTCTCACACGGTGCAAGTGCGCCGTGCTTTCCGCGTGGACCATTTCGTTGATTTTTGACGCAGGCCAATGGTCTCCTGCGCCCGTCGGTTCCCCCGAACGCGGTAGCAATGGGCGTGTGTTCTGTAGTGGACGTTTCCACCATGTTGATGCGGCATTTGAGTACTCCAGCCGGCCTGTCGCGTGGGCCTGTCGTCGGAGGGTCTGCTCTCAGTTACGGTCAGCGTTTAACGGCTTCGCGCATCCAGGGGACACCACTTGGAGGTGGCAGACCGCTCGTCCCCCAAGTACCTGTATAAGTACCTGATATCCAAGATACCAATTATACTGAAAAAGAGGCTTCAGACATTTTTGGTAAATTTTGTGGTGTTGCCAACTAGCAGCCATGATGTATATATCATATACAGGTAGTCCTCAACTTACAACAGTTCATTTAGTGACCATTCAGAGTTACAACTGCACTGAAAAAAGTGACTTATGACAATTTTCACACTTATGATCGTCACACCATCCCCATGGACACATGATTTACATTCAGATACTTCATATTTATGATGGTTGCTGTATCCTAAAGTCATATGATCCCCTTTTGCAACCCTCTGACAAGCAAAGTCAATGGGGAATCCAGAATCACTTAACAACCATGTTACTAATTTAACAATGGCAATGATTCACTTAACAAATGTAGCAAGAAAAGTTATAAAATAGGGCAAAACTCACTTAACAAATTTCTCATTAAGGAACATGAATTCTGGGCTCAATTGTGATTGTAAGTAACCATCACAAAATAGTTCTAATAATTCTATTCTCTTCCCTTTTCAAGTTGGAACATTTATTGCCTTTAGAAAGAACTTATATGGAAGGATAGATAATAACAATGGTCATTAGTGATGCAGAAATATAGATTCCGAACTTAATGATTATATTTTATCAACAATATTTTAATACTGTTTCTTCTATTTTTCTCTGTTGCCTCTTAATTACTTTATAAGAGCATATCCCTGCTTCACCCTCATCTTAATTTTTGTTGTTGTTGTTGTTTGGTATGTGTGTTAATGGGACCAAATTCTTATGTCGCCAAGGGCACATTGGAACATTTTTTCACTGGCATACATTTTTACTCAGATTCCTCCATGCACTTGTATTTTGGAGTGGCTTATTTCATGACCACATAAAAGGCACTTTCATTTAGCCCAAGCAAGCATGGTTATCACTTTGAGAAATATTTGAATATTGGGTAATTGACCAATGAATGATTGTATGTTGGCTCCAAATAGCATTTCACATCCCAAATCCAGATATCACTGCTATTTTCCCCCCAAAGGCTGTTTTTATTCCTGGGCTGGGAACTGGGTAAACCAGGCTGCTCTCTAGAAAACTACAGATTTAACTTTGTGGCACCCATTGCTGGCTTCTTACATTAAACTCTAGAAGAAGAAGAAATAGGGCTTTGAAACTATTTCGGACGAAATTCTTCAGAACTCATCTGAGTGCAAATAAAGCTCTGAGAAAACCCCAATGTTTTCCAGGGTTCTGTGCATGCTTGAAAAAAGATACAATTTTTTAAACAACTTAAAATTAAAACAACAACACATTTTTTTAGGTTCACACAGGATGTAAAAAAAAGGAGGGGTTCTTTAATAAACAACAGAAGAATGGTGTGCTCAAATAAGATTTGAATTACTTCTTCCAATCATTTTTGAAAAGTACATCATTGTATAGAAAAAAAATATACCATTATTATAAAAAAAAAATTGTGGTTTAAATTTAAATAAAACAAAAAAAAAAAAAGGAATATAATTTTGCCCAATAAAACCACCCAACAAAAAAAAAAAAAAAAAAAAAAAAATAAAAACAAAAACAACCCCCCCAGGCCTTATTCGAACCCAATACCTACTTCTTGGTCCAGTAAAAGCACACACACACTAATCTCATCAGAGTCACAGGATGTTCCTACTTTCCCTAGCAAACAATGAAAACCTGCATTTATGTACATACTTCATGACACAATGCTGGGGTTTGAACTATCTGATGCATTGTGTACATGCAAGGTAAGAATTAAGAGCTGCTGCAGGAGAAAAGAAGAAATACTAAGCAGGTAGCGACTTACTATGAATAGAGTTGAGGCCAAGAGGCTTATATTGTTCAGGCTCACTCTTTCCTTTTATTTCTCTTTGTGTGTGGTTTTGTTAAGTTTTAAGTCTATTCCTATCTCTTAGGTGGCCATATCAGGCAGGCAGTTCTACATAAGAGCAGCCACTCAGTATTGAATTAGGGGACTCTGCGCTGAACATGTCTCACCAATTATAAGGCTGGATTGCAGTTCCCTGATTTATAATACGTTACTGTGCTAAGTAATATAACATTATAGATACAATTTGTACCTCTCTCACTCTCTGCAGATTAGAGAGGTGGCACATGAGAAGTGGATCATTAAACAGCCGTGGAAGGCTAGGGGCCAAGCTCTTCTATTTAACAAGCTGCTCCAAACTCCACCTCCCTCATCCATGAAGAGAGACTAGAATAAATTGCTGCCTGCAACTTATTATAAATTGCTTTACCAATCTCTTTGTGTATGCATATATACATGCACACATATATGTATGAGAGTATAAATGTTCACAGCTTTTTGGATCAATGGGGACAGATAAATAAAGAGAGAGAGCTTTCATCCATTTGATCCAGTTTACGAGGGACATTTCATGGATGTCTTGACATGGACCTTAAAATAAGGATTTGTAGTGTTTCCAGCATTAGGGGCAATTGATCTTGAATGGTAGCCCATTCAAGGAGCTGAGTAGCTAAAATTAAAAAAAAAGGATTCAACCAAGATCAGATTTAATTTATGTATGATAAAATAGCTCCTTGCTAAAGTTGGACTCTGGCTGGGCACATCCTTTGAGGTATCAGCCTTTCCAAATAGATCAGGCAGGAAACAGACCAGAAAAGCTCATTTTACTTTATTGTAAGGCTACCTCAACAGAGTCTTGCAAGTCTATAAGGAAAAATCTGTTGCTGCCTCTTTTTACAGCTTGATAAATTAGAAAAAAAAAACCTTTCTAAGTTTCTTTCTCTACCTATTATGCAGCTGTGGACTCCTCCTCCCCCCATCTGATCATTCCCTTGTGTCTCAAGGTCATTCCCACAGATCGGTACAACATTCTCCTCTTCAGAATCATTGCTCCCTCACAAGTTCCCCCGGAAAAACAGGTTAGAGGCTGTGAGAATGAAAAGTAGCTGTGTTGCTCCCTTCTTCTCTGGATAACTCCCCAAGATCACACAAAGCATCCCATAAATCATTTGCTCCAGTTAAGGTGACAGCTGTCTCTCCCTTGGGAATCTGTTGCTCTCCCTCCCCACATGTCCTGTATGGCCAATGAAGAACTGATTAATATCTCCCCATGTGGTCTCTTATTATTCCCAAGGCTCCCCCGCCCCACAAAATAACTCTCCTGGTTAATCTTGGTCAGTGCCTGACTCCCACCAAGCTGGTAGTTGTTAGGGATAGGGTTTGTTGAAGCATTGGTCATGAAAGCAACACGCTAATTGTGGTGCATGCATATAGGTTGCTACCTTCTATGACCATTCTGACTATGGGTAACTTGTCCGATGTATAACAACTTGACACATTTACTTCTGTGTCTGGAGTCTAATACCACTTCGACCTCATGCCTTTTCTCCCTGCTTACTAGAATGGGAGTTGGGGTTGCTGTGAATGCAGAGGGGAAAGATGCATTGTAGGAGGTTTTTTTTTTTTCATTTCTTTTCATCTGTTGCTTCTGTCTGCCAGCCAGGTGTCCATCATTACACATTACACAAAGTTGATAGAACTCTTCCAAGGTATTTGGGATACCTTGACTCACTCTCGTCTCTTAGGTCCTTAGTCAGCCATTTTCTGAACTGGTCAATCAGGATCAAGGCATTTCACCCTACATTGTCAGCAGGTAATTTAAAGATTGAATTGGACTTTACTGTCCTCTGTCTCTGCTTGAGCTTCCAGATCTCTCAACTAGCTGTGATTACGTGTATCCAAAGTGTACTTTGAATTTACACATGAAATCTAGCACTGGATTGTTTATCTGCTGCTTCCTTCACTAAGCTTAGCACAAAAGTCACCAGCTTGTCTGCCATAAACATTTCACACTGAGCAATGAATGTGTAAAATTGATATAGAGACACATAGCACAAATGGTTTCAATGGTTGATGACCTTTGTATGGCTTAGGGTGGGGTGGTGCAACCATTCTGGCCCTCCTGAATGTCTCAGTAACTTTCAATACCATCAGTTATGATATCCTTCATGACATACATTAAAAGGCTTTGATCCATGATTGCCCTTCCTATTTTGGCCGTCATACTGCCCTGTTGTGGATATCTCTGTTGTGGGAACAAAATGGAGATCTGCGTGGGAACTATAAAAAAAGATTTTGAGACTCTAGAAAAAGTACAAAGAAGAGCAATCAGGATGATTAGGGGACTCTGAGACTAAAGTATATGAAGAATGGTTTCAGGAACTGGGCATGGCTAGTCTAGTGAAGAGAAGGACCAGGGGAGACATGATAGCAGTGTTCCAATATTTGAGAGGCTGCCACAGTGAGGAAGGGATCAAACTATTTTCCAAGGCACATGAAGGCCAGACAAGGAGTAATGGATGGAAATTAATCAAGGAGAGATTCATCCTGGAAATAAGGAGAAATTTTCTGACAGTGAGACTAATCAACCAATGGAACAGTTTGCCTTCAGAAATTGTGGGAGCTTTATCACTGGAGGTATTCAAAAAAGAGATTGGACTGCCATTTGTCAGAAATAATGTAGGGTCTCTTGCTTGGATTGAGGGTTGGACTAGATGACCTACAAAATCCCTTGTTAATCTAATCTAATCTCACCTTGGGCAAATGTGCAGGCATCCTTCAATGAATTTAATTTGGTAATTTGGTGGTGGCTTTTCCAAGGAGAACAGGGGCCTAAACAAACTCTTAGGGACCACAAGCTGCCTTGTTCACACATCTAATGTATCGCAGTTTAAAAGGTTACTTCTTAAAATGTTGAAAATTAGAGTATCCTGCTTTTATTTTGCAACACCTCAGTGAATTAGATTAGTACAAGATAATTATATGCCACAGGTTACTCCAAGTGCTTCATTGTAAAACAAGAATTTGAATCCAAGCCTTCTCAATACCAGTCCAATTATTTTAAAACTATTGTAGCAGGCAGAATGCTGAGAATTGAAATAGCATGAAAGCAATACATAGTCCAAGACATCCTGATTACTGCTACAAAAAGAGCAATAACTACCAAAATGATGGGCTCTTTGACCTCTATTTCTTTTGCCTACATTTCATCTCTAAAGTCAAACAATGTGGATATGAGTATTAGCTCCAGGAAATGATCTGAGGCTTTGTAACCTTCAATGCAATATCAGGATGGTTCTACCTGGCTTTCCAGCTTTATTAAACTCCATTATAATCCCTTTAACTATGACAACACTATTTTATAATGCTACAGAATACAAAGCTACTATGCACTCTAATACAAAAAGACTGCCCAATGATTTTCCAGCCAGGATTGACTACCTTATAAAACCAGGTTAATGACCCTTTGTTGAACTTTCAAAAGTAACAGAATTGGCTCTACTAGTAGTGGAAGAAGGTAAACTAGTTTACAGATAAAATAATTACCATTATGACACTGACTGCCTTGCACAATACATTTAGACAAGTTAAAGATCCACCAGCTGCATCTGCACAACACGCTAAGATTGTTTTAAAGTTGATTACCTTTCTATGACTCATTATTTCTATGCAGAGAAATGCATCATTTCTATGCAGAAAAGAGCAACCAAGATGATTAGGGGACTGGAGACTAAAACATACAATGAACAGTTGCAAGTACTTGGTATGGCTAGTCTAGTGAAGAGAAGGACCAAGGGAAACATGATAGAAGTCAAGCTATTTTCCAAGGAACCTGAAGGGCAGACAAGGAATAATGGATTGAAAATGATTAAGGAGAGATTCAGCCTAGAAATAAGGAGTGAGAACAATCAACCAATGGAACAGCTTGCTTTCAGAAATTGTGGGAGCTTCATCACTGTAGGCTTTCAAGAAGAGATTGGACTGCCATTTGTCAGAAATGGTGTAAGGTCTTCTGCTTGAGCAAGGGCTTGGACTACATGACGTACAAGGTTCCTTCCAACTCTGTTAATCTGTTTAATCTGTTCTGTTTAATCTTGTTACTTCCTGGCTCAATATATTGTGTGAACCCAGAAAACAGATTATTTTCTTGGAAATATAGCTTAACATGTCACAATCTGAAACAAGTTAATTCTTCTGGATATCCCTTCTGTTTCTTCCATAAATCCTCACCTTTAAGATTGTAGGATGCAGGAAATCCTGTAAATTTAAGACTGTCTTGGTACCTTCATCAAGAAAATTATGTTTCTCTAAACTGCTTGTTGAGATAGCTAAAATATAGATGAGATGTATAATAGGACTAGTGAGGCTAATTCTACTCATAAATCATTTAGGGATTTTAAAGTCAATAAAGAAAGATTCTTGAAAATGAAGAAATTCTTCATAGATATGACTTATTCTCATTAGATACAGCAAAGGACACTTGGATAGTACCAAATGGTTTATGTGTGGAATGGAAAGCAATTCATGCTTATGGTCAACATAGGTATACACCTCTAATGATATCTTTAAATACTATTTGATGGTAACCCAATGAGAAAATATTGCTGCACTTCTATTGCATTTTGAGCTTTCCCTAAGCAAGTTGTTGATCAAATTACCCCATATTGTAGTTTTTAGCTCTAATGCAGCAATTCCTATGTTCTTAAGATAAGCAGCAGCTTAAGAAACTCAAAAAAATTATTCCCAGTGTTTGAAGGGAGGCACATATATACTAAGAGGAGAATGTATAGCACCAATACTTGCATGTGCTTTTGTAAGAGAGACAGTGCAAGTGTATAAAAATATTGGGAAATTTTAGCCCATCTTTAGTTGACATAATTTATAATGGAAGGAAGGAAGAAGAAGGGAGAAAATGATAAATGAAGTTAAAACATACCATCCATGATTAAATACTGAAAAATGTTCTTGGCTTCCTCCAAGTCTCAAACACTTTTCTGGGATAAATGGTGGTCAATAGTTCAATGAACTGTCATGTTGCCTGGTGCTGTGTTCAAACTGTGCTATTTCCTGTTTCCTGACACTGTATCTAATTTACAAAATTAATATACTTTAATTTTCCTTCTTCATGCATTCTGCCTTTTCCTCATTTAAAACAGAAACAGCCTCTGGCAGAAAAGGACATCGCATTTCAATGTAACACAGAGCTTCATTCTCTCCTCCCCACCTTCTCCTACCAATATACGCAGGAGAATGGCATAGGTCAAGGGAGAAAAATATGTATGCAAAAAAAAAATCACACCCCACTGGCCTCAGTATATTCAACATTACTATTTTGCCATTTCCAATACAAGCTCATCTTCCAATGGACCATAGCAACCATATTTCACAGATTTACATGCTCATATACAAAAAGTACCTGGAGCTTTTCCCCCCCAGTGAATTAGAAATGAATATTTTCTTACTGTGAGGTGCAGATTCTTATATGAGTATAGAAGAAATCAAAGAGAAGAACTCCAGATTATAAATCAACCTTGGATACACATTAATTTGCACATGCTGAGCTCTCAGAGAGGATGATGGGGGGAGTGCTTATGAATTTTACACTATATCCATATAGTCTGTGTAGTTATATACTATTTATATGATCATAGGCTCTCTGTGCACCTTACGCATATGGAAAGCCATGTCCATGAATGCATTTCTCTCTCCCCCCCCCCCTCACTCACGTGCACATTCAGTGTAATACAGAGACCAATAATTCTAACTAGCATTCACCTTCCCTACTTTAGAAAGAAAATTGAACCAGGTTCTATTACCATCAGATGGACATGTCAACTTTCATGCAGAAGGATGAGATGGTCTGAAGCAAGGAACCTGCCCCTGTAAATGTAAGCTATGAAAGCATTTAGAACAATTTTTGATGGAGGTATATGTGCATAAAACAGGATGCAACATGGGGGTAAAGAGGGAATATTTCATGAGAGAAGGCAAAAAGTTGATAGCTGATGAAGAAGTTAAGTTAAACGTTTTGGTTTTGTGACACAAATCAACAAAACCTGAGATCTGCTGTGGATCTCAAATAGATACAAATTAGAAACTAATCTTACCTCAGATCCCAGAGATCTCTCAATAATATAAAGATGTCCTTCTGCAGCATCTCTTGTCCTCCATGCTTATACTAGGGGTCATGGGTACTCTGCTTCCATTAGACAAACCAGTGATATAATCAGTAGAGGACAAAGCATAAAGTGGTTTACAATTAATTTGAATGTTCATATGTTTCTTCCTAATGTTGATATTTTCCTTCAAGAATACTTTTCCCTCTGTAAATTCTTGGAAAGCTTCCTTACCCACCCACCTCCTATGCTAATTGGCAAATGACTGTACACATATTCATTTTACCTTCATGTTGATATGGATAAAAGAAAAAAATTGCTGAATGCAGCATAATTGAAATATTGGTGAACTATAGTACCAAAATCCCAAACCAGAATAGCCAAGAAGGGATGCTGGAATCTAAAGTTCAAAAATATTTGGAGGGCCTCTGATTCCCCATCCTTAATCTATATTTAATTCTTAAGGCTATCAAAAAGTTTGAGAACATGACACCTTAACTTGAAAATGCCACTATGAAAATACATTTGAAATATTCCTATGCATATCCTTCCTGCAGCCAGAATATTAGAATATCATGAAAAAAATTAAACCAGAATGCTTTCTCTTTGGCATGAATTTTTTACACATGCTAGGATTTTTATGTCCATGTATTAGAGGGAATATGGAGGTACCATCACCTGTTCTCAGAGGTGGAACTGCCTAGCAAGAGCTATATCACATGATTCGCCTGACTGTGTGTTTTTGCTCTTAAGAGGGTCCTTTTTTGTTACAAAGTGTTGAAATGCAGCATTTTGTCATGCTATTAACACCTTAAAATGTCATGGAGGAACCTCGTGGGAAGTTATGGAGCTGTGGCTCTACAGGTTTTCTTGCTGACTAGACTGACAGCATTTGCCCGAATTGGTTTTTAATAAAAGCCTGGAAGAAAAGAAATTGTCTGCCTGCAACAGCATGTTTGGAAGCCAGAAAGGACTCATGAGGACCGTTGAGCTGTTTAGTGACAGTATTTTCTATGCCCAATAAATTCTGTTGCTTCATAATTGCAAGTTGGAGTGTGCTGAATTCCCATGTCTGTGCTCTACTGTGATGCTGCTTTTGCTTATGCAGGCATTGGATTGGCATCTTGTGGTGAGGTTCATCTCTTGGAAGCCGGCCACTGTGCAAAATCATTTCATTATTTCATTTGGGCAGTTTCACAATAAGTTGATGCTTTTTTCTTTTGGGGGTAAAACTATTAAAAAGTTTAAGTTCTTCAAGCACTTGTCATGTCAGGTCCCAGCAAACTTTACTTCTGGTTTTGATTTTGCTAACAAAAGCAATAATCTTAGGCCCCAGTTTGTGCAAGTTGGAAGAAAAGTTTCTAACTCCATCTCCTTGAGTACAGGTTCCCCACCTTGATGACCCACGATTGCTGTGCCAAATCTGCTATGATTTATATTGTGAAGTATGCAGATGACACGGCACATCTGAACTACACTGTTGTTTCTCCATGTCATATAATATATGTGGGTATATGCATAATTTTGTATTTATTTATTCATTTATTTATTTTATCATATTTATGTAGTATATATTGAAGGTGGTGACCCTTTGAGAGCTATATGCAATGGAATTTCATTTTAATGTATGCTGATTAGTGTACATTCAAAGTCACAATAAAGTTATTCTAAGTCTAAGTCTATCGCAAAGGGAGGAATTAGTTACTATCACTTAATAATCAATGGTATAATATTACTGTCTCATCTCTTCCTTCTCTATTAGCTATTAAATGAATCAAGCTGTGGAACTATAGCCTATATAGTGTGGTAACAACCATGCACTGAGCCTGGAAGTTTACCTGGGCAGTCCAACATATGGGAGTCCCAGTCATGGGGCAGCAGGTCTACATCATCTCTAGTATTCTTAATGTCTACTCATGGGGCCTATCCATTTTGACTATTATAATATGGTCTAGAAGCCTGGCACTTTGACAAATCAGCCATCAATAGACACATAGACATTAAAAACATCTATAGACTATGCAAAAGAGCTAATCAACCATCCCAAAAAAGAAAAAGACTCCAGCACCTCTCCATCAGTAATCAGCACTCAGATCAGCATAGAGTAACTCCAAGGTTAATTTCAGACCAATAATCAAGTAAGCAATACTCCAATCAAGAAACTGCCAAAAAGCTATCAGTAAACAGCCCAACCAAAAAATCTCTTAAGACCGCCCACACCCACACAAACAGGCAAGACACCAGAATATAAACTGACAACAAGCAGCATTATTTACTAGCATTGGTGATATTACCTAGTTAGGGTAATGAAATGTTTGCCAGATAACAAGCACATTCAGAGAGTACTAAGGACACCTCATTATAAAATGACTACTGGCCAAACATTTTGTAGGTGCAAGCTGGCTTCCCTACAAAGAGGGAGGGAGAGAAGGAGGAAGAGAGGGAGGAAAAAATAACATATGAATTCTATTTGAAAGTAAATGGTACTCATGAGAATTCCTGTGTTACTTTGATCTTTTTTTTAATTCTTGAAAGAATTCTTTAATTCTTTTGTTACCTTGATCTAATTACTAATATACATTACTAATCTGAGAACAGAGTCACTTATTCCTTTGGTTTATTTCCTTCCAGCCGCGTTTGCTGTAAGAGACATTTGATACATGACTTCTCCCCCAGACCTGGATCATACAACCCAGAAGTGGAGTTGAAGTCCACAAGTCATAAAAGGTTCATCGTTCCCCACCCCCGATATAACTCAACATGGACATAGAAGAGTCTGGACAGAGCAGATACTGTGGCACAATACACAGTGGCATATCATGAGAAATAACCAACTGCAGCAAGTGGTCGCCAGAAATTTAGGCCTGCATAATGCTATGTTAGCTCTTCAGAAAAGAGAAACTTAAATGAAGAAGTTCCCTTTTGGTGTGTATTCTGGTAAAAAAAAATGGAGATAAACAAATGCATTTATTTCAGAACTGTTGCAGTTAACACAAACATATTTTAGCAAAGATGGCTTCTACATCACTGCAGCAGCATAGAAAAATGCTTAAATAAAATAAGAGGAGTAAAAAATATAAAATATTTAATAAATAAAAACTAAGATAATGAATATTAATATTAATAAAATAGAACAAGATAATAAACAATATAAATAACATAAAATAAAAATAAGAAGAAAATAAGAATAAGAAAGTAAATATAAATATAGTCAGATTTTTCTCTCATTAAACCTCAGCATTAAAGCTGATGGGAATTGGAGTTCAACAATAACTTGAAAGCCTCATGATATCTTTACTTGGATTGTAGGGCGAAAAGCCATATGCCTTCATTCTAACAAATTAATAAAAGTGCTTCTCCCAGGCGACAAAGTAAATACCACTTTTATTGTAACCATCCAGTCTTTAGGAAACTGGAGATGTCATCTTCAAATCTTACACATACCTGAAATATTAAAGAATTTACTTATAAACTCTGAAAGGGCCTTGAATACGTCTTTCCATTTTTTCCCATTTCTTTAACTGGCACTTTGAACTAGTGAACACTTCTTTAATATTGCCCCATTACCATCCTAATAGCACCTCCTAACATTTATAAAATGTCTAGTGAGACTTTTGGCAATTTTTGTGTGAGGGAAAAAATATCCAACTAAATTGAGAAGATTACCACATCATGACATAAATCAGTGACAGGCGATGTGCTATTAGTGTTGATTTTTGTTGACAGTTGGCTCTAGGTCGTAGTGTTTCTGGTGCGAGGTAGTATGGGTTTTTTTTTTCCTTCCTTTCTTTTTCTTTATGTAATTCCAGAAAATTAAACAAAATTCCTATGCAAAAATGTAACCCTTCAATTCAAATATAGCAAATCCCCAAATTACCATTTCATACTTTAACATGTATTAAGTGCAATTTTCCATTGAAAGGTCTATGGAGTTGTCACAGACAGGTGCTTTGCTCATGACACTAATGCTACTGACACTCTCTGAGAAAGCTGTCTTTCTGTGATATTATATTTCTTTCCATCATATGCATCTAAACTAGTTTTTCCCTATGGGATACCAAGGCAACAAATTTGCCTGTATTTTAAGAACAATCTCTGAAAAAATAGGCTTAGGCCAGAATGCTAGTGGATGGAATCCATGATAATAAAAAGAAAGGAATGATGGGTAATAAAAAGTTAATCCTTTATATAAAGTCTTCAATTTAAAAAAAATAGCAAAGAGAAATATGCATATATGCATGCATACATACATACGCGCGCGCGCACACACACACACTGAAAACAATGACATAAATAACTTTTATACATGGTTAGATAACTCTGTATATGCCATGTACCAAAATATCTTGCTAATTTCTTAAGCAATTTGGATGAAGATTAATACCAGCAATATATATTAATTTACTTATCTGCTCTTAACTACAGCTGATGTTTAAACCACAAAAATGAATTTATTTATCGTGTCTCATATGAATTCTTCTACTAGTGATAAGGATTTCTCAAATTATAAAACCAAAATACAGTATTTTTCTTCTTTTCCTTAGAATTAAACATAATTTCTGTTTTATTCTGCTTTTAGGATACCCTGTTTGATGAATTATGGAGCAGGACAGGGGATTGTGATAGCAAAACCATCATATTACCTTAAAAATCCAGGAAATTATAGATAGATAGATAGATAGATAGATAGATAGATAGATAGATAGATAGATAGATATAGATAGATAGATAGATATAGATATAGATATAGATATAGATATAGATATAGATATAGATATAGATATAGATATAGATATAGATATAGATATAGATATAATGTCAATCGGTTACAAAATAATAAGTATAAACATGAGTAAGAATACAGAAAATAGGTACGATTAAATGGGGACAATAGGACAGGGACGGGAGGTACAATGGTGCACTTATGCACGTCCCTTAGGAATGGGATGAGGTCAATAGTGGGATAGTTTGAGTTTTGACCTAACATTTTTGTATGTGTAATGTAGTTTGTGTTGCAGAACCTTGGTTAAAATGAAAGCAAATCTGGATATTCTGTATCATGAAAAACATCTGACGAATCTGGGAAAAAGCCAAAAGAATTTTATTATGGTTGTCTTTTTTTTTCCAATGGTTTTCTAAACATCCCTTCTGCAGTACCCCTTGGATGGATTCCACACTGACTGTTTGCACCATCTATTTATCATTCTTTGAGACAGCTTGGGTATGGAATATTTGAATCTAAAGTTCATCTTTCTTATGGGATGAGAAACTATGGGATTGTAAACATTATATTTATTATTATATTTTTATATTATTATTATTTTTACATACCTCAGGATGAATTAATAGCATTATCCTTACATTATCCTGTACAATTTCTAAATATCTTTCAGTATCTAAGGAGAAAGAAAAAAAATCTTTATGTATTGTTATCATGGATAATACTTTTAATTTTATTTTTCTTATCCACTGCTACTTTTGCTTTTTATAACAACTTCATATTTCTGTAAGTGGACAGCAAACTTTCTTATTTAGGTCACATGTTTGCTGCAGGTCGTTGGAATGATACAAACTAGAGCATGCCTAATTCTGCAGGTTCAGAAGGTTTTCTTAGACACAGTGAATTAATTATATTATACAAATTGCTACAAAGAAGAAAATGATCTTTCTTCAGTTCCTTTCTAGAAAGTCAATATAAAGTGAATTCAAAATTAAAATGCAGATTGCATATACAATTGCATATTTGTTTGTCTGTCGGTTCATCTGTCTGTCTGTCTATCCATCCATTCATCTATCCACCCAACCATCCACTCATCCCTCCATCTATATGTATTCAAAACCAGGATTTAGGGAGGTGACCAGGGTTTTGTATCAGATGATGCCTGTATAGTGTAATCAATGACCAAATGTCCTAGCATAATCCATGAATTATTGAATTTGAATCACTAATCAGCATTGACATTTAGTTATGCTCTGGGTAAAACATCTTCTACTCTGGCTTATTGGTATAAAACATTACCTTTGGTGATATAGTTTGGTTCTCCATACTCTCCTCATTTGGATAAAGGTAACATGATAGCATCTATTTCTCATCAACAGACCGTGCCTGTATTAATTTACTGCAGGGGGGGAAATGGTTTGAGACAGAAAAAAACAACCCTGAAATCCTTCTATTAAATTTTGATTGGGCCTTCTACCTAAAAATACTCATAGGTCAATTTTTCTTGAGAAGAAGCACAATAAAACAATTTTCTGGAAGTCTGTAATGCTGCACTAGTAGCAGAAGGGGAAGGAGGAGGACAATACCTAATATTGGTTTATTAAGCTTCTGAAGAGCACATATTAATGATTCACTGACATACTTCAAAGAGGTGTGGCTGAACCACTACCTTATACCTCTTTATAAACATATTTAACATATTTATTTTACTGAGAATTTTAAGCAATATTATGCTTGTACAAATCAGTGACCTGAGGCTAGATTTTGACAAGGCAATTTATGGAACTCCATGAAGCATAAAAAATTGGGACGCAGAAGATATAGGATCCTCAGGTCCACAAGCAGAGGCATCCATAAAATTGAAGGCAAAGCAAGCTCTGGCCCTTTCACATAGCCATATATGTCACAGTGCATGTAGAAAAGGGGAGAACTAGCATTATGCCAGCATTAAGCTATTTTGATCATTTGCCTTCCTTCAAGCATTCAGCCTGGGTTGATGACATAGAACTTCACACCTATCCAGTCATCTCCTGCCTTTTGCTGCCCAAAATATGTCTTTCTTAAGTGAATTTCCTTCACAGGTGCTCAGCCAACAGCTTTTGATTATATAATTATATTTGTGTTGGACTTTTATTTGGCACACACTCCTATAGTTGTCCTAAAAATAGTGCAACCTTTATTTGCAAAGGCATCCTCAGTATTGAAGATTTTCATGAAAAGGCAAAAGCACTCTTGAATCATCACAGTGCAAGCGCCAGCTCTTTTGCAGTTGCAAATGATATCAGAACATACACAGGAAACAGGTAAAGCTTGCATCACAACAGCGTAAAACTGTTTCCATCAACTCTCCCTATGAACTCCTACTGTGGCACTTCTGTTATCTACAAAATATTTTGCTTTCTTCCAATGTGAAGATAACAGGTAAAGTTCATGACATGGGTTTAAGCAAATGTTTATATATCTGGACCTCCAATCTGGTTACTGGATCTCCTGAAATCCCAGATATCTGTACTGCCCTATAAATACTGTGACTCAGTGGAGCTCACTATATAATAAAATCTATGCTTTTACAACTCTTCATGAACTTCTATGTAATTTATTTTTTATTGAAGAATTCCAATTAATGGCTTCCTGGTGATTTTAAAGCCTCAAATTATCAGTCTTTGAAAACAAAGCAGAGAACATAATTATCATAAACTGTGATTTTTTTTTCATTTTGAAGCATATCTGTTTGTGCTAAGTAAGTCTATAAGTAATTAGTACCTTTATTCTTTCAATAAAAACAAATGACCGCTGTATGCTCAAGGTGTGTGTACACACACACACACACACACAAACACATTTATACCTTGGACCAGTTACAAGGTGTTTCATGCAAAGATAATAGCAAAAAAAAATTTTTTTCAGAATAAATTAGATGACATACTTAGAATACAGTACTGCATCCAATTTTGGTCATATCAAATCATATCATAATACCAGTTTTGGTATTATCAAAATATATATTGAAATTCTGGAAAGAATGCAGAAAAGAACAATAAAGATGATTAGGGAGTTGGAGGGTAAAACATAAAGAATAGTTGCAGGAATTGGGTATGTCTAGTCCAGTGTAAAGAAGGACTTAGGGTGACATGATAGCAGTGTTCCAAGCAGAGTTGGGCTAGAAGACTTTGAGGGTCCCTTCCAACTCTGTTATTCTGTTATTTCTGTTTTTTAAGAATTGATGGTTCAAGTTGCAGTACTTGATGAAAATGCGGTCTTCAGTATTTCACTGTTCCTAAACTTGATTTAAGTTTAATATTTAACTTTTTTATTTAAGGATAGTGAATCTCTCTTAGCCATGGAAAGAAAGTAATGGCAAACCACATTCAAGATCTTATCAAGAAAACTTCAGAGACTATTTCAATTAGTCACTACCACTGACTTGAAAGTGCAAAACAAAAAGTCATTTTTCATACTCTAGAAGAGACTTCCTTGTAAAGCTGGCCACAGTCACTTATTATCTGCACTTATTGCTGCTTTCTTGCAGCACTAAACAGTTTGGGATATTTGGGAACTTGGGTGAAAGTGGTAAGACTTCAACAAGTTTCCCCTTCCAGGATGAGTCACAGATCACTGGTTATCACTTGGGTTCTTTCTGAACACAAATGTTTCCCTGTTTTGGAAGACCAATAAGCCAGAATCCAACAGTTTGGCTAGTAAGCAAAGTACAGGCCTAGAATAAAGCTGAAGGGAGCTCTCTCAGTGCACCAACACTGAATCCTTTCTTCCTGCTTCCCCCTATATCCCTTCCTTGTCAGTCAGGAATTTTTAGACAGGATTCTAACTGACCTCTTTTAAGGACAACTTAAAAAGTGGCTAAAATCGTTATCTCATGGATTTTCCAATACTCACTCAAACTTGCTGTTCAAGTAAACATAAACATTGTTAAGAAATGTAATTGGTGATAGTTTGTCCCACAGGATAATTCTGATGCTGAGGGAGAGAGAAGCAAAGCCAGGTGAACCTACCATTCTTTGCCCTTGAATCATCCTGCACTGAATCTGTCAAAAATAGGACAACTTGCAAACCTCATTTTTGAACCAAATTAGATTGTGGCTTTTGGGGCACTATAATCTATGCCAGCATACTTTTGAGCTAAATCAAGGACTGGAGGACTGTACATTAAGGCAATCATGGGGAAGACTATGGATATGTCACCAGAAAAGCTGGCTACTGGTAGGGAATATGAGGTCTGCAAGGCAAAAGAAAAAAAAATCCTCTGATCAAGGAGTCAAAGGATTAAGAAACAGCAACCATTTCCTACTTCCTCTGTATTCTGAGCAATTAGACACCACAGGTAGCTAATCATTTTCTCCTAGGTGTCTGTGGGATCAGTCACCTTGGGCAATTATAGGAATACAGGGTGAATAATAGAAATAATGTTTATAGTTGTAAGAATGAAGGAGTGAAGAACAGATTGCCTAGGCTTCTCATAGCATTGATGGAAGCCCCTAATTGAAGGTTGGACAAAATTAGATTGGGTTAGCTTCAATCAGTGAAAGAGGAGGGCTACTTGGATAAGCTCTCAAGGTCACTTCTAGCACTTTACCCAAATATATCCATCATTAGAGATAGGCGCAGAAAGATGATTTTTCTTCCCATCGGTAATTTTGTACCAAGATTACTCCTAAACTAAACATTCTCAAGTGAAAACCTTTGGTTTGAAATTTGTCAGGGAAGGAGGGAGGTGAGGGTGAGAGAAAAATGTAATGGGTTTGGATAACTACTCAAACATTTTCACTTACTACCACAGCAACAGTGACAGTTTGTAAGAAACAAATAGGCAAACACAATTGTTATAACAGAAAAAGGATCCTTTTTTTCTTGGAAAAGGTTGCATTCTTCTAAAAGTTTTTCCTTTTTTTTTCATTCAGGCAAATTCCCATAGTCATAGTTTGCAAAGCCTCGATGAAACACAAATCTCTAAAACTTGTGTCTCATAAAATTTCAAATGCATTTTACCATCTAAGTAGCACTGAGATGTCTTAAAGTACAGTATCATTTCTGCAGTCTTTGGTAATACAAGACATTTTAACATACCTTATTATTGAGTTGCCATATCTTCATAAGTTTCAGTTTTAAAACTGAAGAATTATCTGCAAATAAACCAGGACCCATATTATTGGTAGCCAAGAAATTAGCCTGCTTTCCATTTAAAAAGGAAAAAAAGCAACAGCAAATTGACTGTGGATGCATGATATTCAGCAATTTCAGTTTGTATGCATCTTAGAAAACTGAAAGCTGTTTTATAGGGATTGGAGGGAAATTCCCTGTTATCCACATCCACTATATTGTGACATATCACTTTGTCAGGCTTTATTCTCTAATGCCCAAAATGTGTTTATACTATTAGGTACTGACTTTTAAACCTCTGTAGGGTTATCACTTCTCAACTGCTCTTGAATCAAATCCTGGCCCTCCACCCATTAACTAAATATTTTCTCTGTCATAGAAATTTAGCCATGCATGTTTAATGGGCTCCATTTACCCACATGTTAGCTTATGAGTAGTTTAATTCATGTAGGCTACAACACAGAAAATATCTTTAAGTGGGAGATTACTTTCCTGTTTTCTTAACTCAAAAGTGTACATACTTCAGACTTTTCAAAGCCAGCAGCTTGTTTACTATTCTTAGTTCCTTTCTGCTGCTTTAAACTTATCTCAGTTTTTAGTTTGAAATTATTCCATTTAGGTATCTGGCTTTTCTCTCTCTCTTTTTTCCTCCTATCAGTATAAATCAGAGGTACTGTTGACTTTCCCTCCTCTTGCAATGTCCATATCATAGAATAACATATGCCTTTTTCACCATTTTCACATATGGCTGTGGAACTCCTATTGAAGAATAGGATCCCATCATCTGAGTTCATAATTTTGGGAGTAACTAAAATCCTATTTCTGGAAAATATATAATACTTGATTTTAATGTGTTCTTTCTTCCTTTAATTTCAAAATATTTAAAATATTTTGATTATACTGTAGTTTTTAAAATCTTTGTATAGTCTTTGTTTGGGGAAAGAGATGTCAATTGTAAATATGTGTTAAATGAATGTTGATTCCTAATTGCCTCAAGATTCCAATGTATAAAATATTTTAAAATAATGTATCAAGTTCACTCAGCTTGTACCTTTTCATGCATTAATGTGCATTTCATACTTTCTAGTTTAAGACATTGATTACCCAAAACATGTCCACTTGAACTAGATCAGGAGCCCATAATATTTTTGGAATTTTGAGAGCATGTTATGAGCCTTCCTGTAAAATGCCCGCTATGGTTGATCAGTTACAAAATGCCTATTTATCAGATGCATATTCTATCTATCCACTCAGCTAACTTTTATCCTACACATACCCAGCATTCTATTTTAAAAGAATAATCTTAGTTTCAAGGAAGAAGTGATGTCATTTGCATTGCAGCTAAACAGCTTCCCATTTCATTATACTTAAAAGAAGATAGATTGATGAGAGAGAGAGAGAGAAAGAGAGAGAGAGAGAAAGAGAGGGAGAGACAGAGACAGAGACAAAGAGAGATTGTTTGGGATAGGAGCAAGATTTTGAGTTATATATATACATAGTGATAGT
Source organism: Notechis scutatus (assembly GCF_049901735.1). NCBI lineage: Eukaryota > Metazoa > Chordata > Lepidosauria > Squamata > Elapidae > Notechis > Notechis scutatus. Next base: position 38,276,571 of record NC_142009.1, read on the forward strand.
TGCACCATTTTGTGAAGTTAAGAGATGTAGTGATATTGAAGATTAGTGATGAAATCATACATAGAGCAATGTCTGCAAAATTCATCAGTAATCAGTCTGACATAGATGAATCACAAGAGCATTACAAAACACTCACTATGAAATAAAGCCTTAGTAAGACCACACCTAGAGTACCGCATCCAGTTTTGTTCACCACATTACAAAAAAGATGTTGAGACTCTAGAAAGAGTACAGAGAAGAGCAACCAGAATGATTAGGGGACTGGAAACTAAAACATATGAAGAACGGTTACAGGAACTGGGCTTGGCTAGTCTAGTAAAGAGAAGGGCCAGGGGAGACATGATAGCAGTCTTCCAATATTTGAGGGGCTGCCACAGGGAGGAAGGGGTCAAACTATTTTCTAAAGCTCTTGTAGGCCAAACAAGGAATAATGGATGGAAACTGAACAAGGAGAGATTTAACCTGGAAATAAGGAGAAACTTTCTGACAGTGAGAACAATCAACCAATGGAACAGCTTGCCCTCGGAAGTTGTGGGAGCGCCATCAGTTGAGACTTTCAAGAAGAGATTGGACTGCCATTTGTCAGAAATGGTGTAGGGTCTCCCGCTTGGGCGGGGGGGTTGGACTAGATGCCCTACAAGGTCCCTTCCAACTCTAATTATCTGTTATCTGTTAAGTCACTTGTACAATAGTGCTCTAGCATAGCACCAATAATCACAGCAACTTGCCTTTGCAAATGTAGCAAGTCTGATGCTACCTAGTTATTCATTTTTCCAATCTTGAGTTCATTTCAGTCCTCTTTTACTTCAGTATAATCTCTATGTATTTCAGTCCATTCATCTAATATGTATTTGGATATTGATAAATAACTGCATTCTAATTCATACACAGATTGGGGAGAAAAGCAAATTTAGTACATTCAGGATAAAACATGTACTAAATACATTGTTCCACCAACTCTGTTTTGAATGAGTACTGTAACTGCTTGATGCTTCTCTTTTTCTGTACTAAAATTCTGCTTTCCACTCTTACATGACTGAGTTCAGCTGAGCTAGTGGGCAAAAGTCCAAAGCATGTTTTCAAACCTGTGAAGTATTTTGTGCTGCCAGTATTACTTAATGTATCAGCCTACCAGGAGATTTATTTGTGCTGGGTGGAAATTCATTTTTCTGCATATTATGTTCTAGGGTTGATAGATACATTACAGAATGGATCCAAAAAGAAAGACAGTAGGTTTCATAAACTATTCTTGCTGCAAAAATAATAAAATATCACCCTTGAAAGATAAAATACTGTATATAAACCAAACTTGAACAGAACCAAATGTAGATAGTTATTTTTGAAATCAACTAAACACCTAGTCTTTTTCAAAAGTGCCACAACGCTGTCATTATTTTTTCTCTCTGTCAAAATTTTACACTAAAATAATTCTGAATTCTATCCATCCCATCTCATCACCTCATTCTGTACTCACAATAAGAAAGCCTGTGCAATTTATTATTATTTAGCAAGTTGCTCAGTTTGCATGTTTTATTCTCTTGCTGGAATCATTGTACTACATTATGTAATCTAAAGACTACAGCAGGTGCCACTTCCTAACTGTTGCTTCCTGATCCTATATAGCTAAATAGGAAGAGGACCTAGTTAGTGTTTGGGTAGGAGAACATCAGGAAACCCAGAGATATAGGGTAGATTGGAGAATTGTTATTTTTTAAAGACAGTAGTAAACCACTTTATAATGCTGCCAAAATCTCCTGTATGAGTTATCCATAAAGTCACTAGGAATTGACGTCAACTAAGAGGACCTTATTATTTACATTAAACTATGGCTGAGTTTATCTTCATTCTCTTAGCCAGTTAGCATCATTTATCAATCTTTGGGTTTGATTCACACATTTGTATACCACATGTTATTTACACTAAATTTTTCTATAGATGGAGCCAGTATAGAGGTAAGCATGACTTTTTCCCATCATATCCCACCCTTCATCTGCCATCTCTGATGTTTCCCACTACATACAGAAAAAGATAATCCAACTGGTACCCACAAAATATATACAAGGGGACGGCTTATAAGAATATTTAGATAGCCATCCATTAGGAAAGTTACTGTCATAGATTTCCTGCTTCATCAGAACTTTGGTCTAAATGACTTTTGAGCTCTGTGATCCTCCAATATGAATGAACAGTTTGGAATTAATAGTGTTAATGTGAAGATGACAAGGATGTGAGAGTATGATGGATGGGCAGGGAAGAGCTGTGTATACATCTCTCACTCATGTGTTGGCCTTGGCTATGGTCCAAACCGACTCATTCTGACTGGATGTGTGAAATAACTAATATGGAAAGTAGTGGCCCAGATCCAAAGAAAGCTAGCCATGTCAAAACTCTATTGAAATGAATGAAACTTAAATTAGTCCCAGCTAATTTAGCTAACTTTTTGGATTTTGGCAGCTGAATTTGTAGCAAAGCTGAATCAAGATTCTTTTCTTAAAAAAAGAAAAGAAAATCTGAAGAAGCAAAAAACAAAATACCCCTTAGAAGAGTTGCTGCCAGGTTTTGTCTTATCCTGGTGGCAGTAGCTTCTACTATATAGTAAATAAAATTCCCTTTAGAATAATGCTGCTTGCAAAGGGTTGCAATAAATGGAAGTAGCACAAAATGTACCTCTCTAAGTGGAATAAATCCTGCATTTCAACCCTTTTTCTTTCGGGCCTATATTCTCAGCTACATAAATACAAAAGCATCAGTGGTGCAAATAGCGAAGACCGAAACAAGATGATATGCAGGATTGATTTTGTTTAGGCAAATACATTCTCCAATATTATTTTATGCATTTTCAATAAACTTTTTGAGACAAAATTTGCTTTCAAAATGTCCTTCAAAAGTCATGAATTCTTTAAAGAAATTTCCATGCATGGAATATGGCATATTATGCCTGGTTAGGTTTACCAAAGGGTGTTTTACTGCTCAGTTTTATCTCTTGCAGTCTGTAGTCTACTGACTATCAGGATATGCTTCAATGAAATCTTCAAGTTGAACATTTTACTGTAATTACTTTAATGCATTGATTTAATATGGCTACCCATTTCAGAACATTCTATCAGTTTACAACATCCATAAAAAGAGTAAAACAATTTAAAAAATTAAAATCACAAAAAGTCAGTTTAGACTAAAATAACTAGAACAATCAGCAATACGAAAACAATACAATAGGAACTTGACCAGTAAATTAACATTAACCCTATGCCTGAGAATAGAAGAAAGTCTTAAGGGCTTTCTGGAGCCTCAACAGAGAGTTGCCTTCCAAATCTATGGGGAATGCTATTCTAAAGACTGACGCCCATCACAGAGAAGGCACTTTTCCTCACTCCTGCAAGATGACATGAAATTGAATGAATATGGAGGACTACCACTCTGCCCCAAAATACTGTGTAGGCAGAAACAATTGGACATAGGCAGTCCCTCAGAGAAGCAGGATTTAAACCACAAAGGGCTTTATAGATGGCAACCATAATCTTGAATTGCACCTGTTAAGTCTGAAGCGTGGGTGCAAGGAACGGAGATGAGGCATCGGGTAGTGACTCAACTCTTTATTAGTGACTTCAGAACAGAGCGAAAATACTTGGGCAGCAGCAGCCCTTTTATAGGGCTGGCTGCTGTCACAACAGCCAATGCTTTTGAGTTTGCCGCGCTGGAAGCGGCCAATCAGCGGCGCCGTTAACAGCCAATCAGATCGGCCAGAATTGACCAATCAGGATCCGCTGCTCGTGGGCCAATCAGAAGTGCAGGATTACGAGCCTGCCGTAGAAGTAAAACTATTTAGGATTTTAAAACAGTGCATTTGCTTAGTTCGTAACACCCCTCCCCTAGGTTCCGTCTGAGGGGTGGGGTGATGTACTCTTTCAAATAGGCAGGTCGTTTCACCTGCCTGCCCGATCTGCGTTGCTCCAACAGTCCTTGCCCAGACTCTGGTTCTGCTGGGCTGTTCACTGAGCTCAACGGCACGGCTGGGTCAACTCTACACTGGGCGACTCGGGGCTGTCATCCCTGCTCCCGTCAAGACTGGCCCCTGAATTTCTTGGATAAGTTGCTGTCGCAGTGCTGCTTTGTGGCGAGGCAGTCATCTGGTCCAGCCCTCCTTCGGAAGGTGAATATCCCGGGGTTGGTTGCGTTGACTCCCGGTTTTGAGTCCCGGGTCGTATGCTAGCTCTTTTTCGGACCCCTCGCTTTCCCTTCCCCCAGGTTTGAGGTTCAAGGCTTGTGATGGGGGTAGGAGCTAGTCTGGAACAAAGTTGGTCAATGTGGCGCTTCCAAATTTTCCCATCAGCAGTTTGTAAACGGTAGGAACAGGGCCCCGTAAGTTGAGTTATAGTAGCGGGGACCCACAATGGGTCACCCGAGAAGTTTTTCGCAAAACTGGGTCGCCTACCTTGAATGTGCAATACTTGCTGCTGGACCCCAGGGTTGTTCCGGCGTGTAGGCAGGATGTGGCGGTCAAGATGTGAGCGAAGTTTCCGTCCCATCAGGAGTTCGGCTGGGGTTTTGTTTGTGGTGCTGTGTGGGGTAATGTGTTGGAGGAGGAGCATTCTGGTCACTTTCTCGTCGATGTCTCCTCTCTCCATCTTGTGTAAGGTTTTCTTTACTTAATTGGACCATTTTCTCAGCCCTACCATTGGCCGCAGGGTGAGCTGGCGAGATTAAGGCGTGGCGTATTCCCCGGTCTGCGAGGTACTGTTCAAATGCAAGAGCAGTGAATTGGGGTCCATTATCTGAGACCAGGACATCTGGCAACCCATGCGTAGCGAATAGTTTATTTAGTTTTTGACGACTGCTTCTGTGGTGGTGCTCTTCATTTTGTGGACCTCTAGCCAATTGGAATAGGCATCCATAGTTATGAGAAATGTATGCCCTTGGTAGGTCCCGCAAAATCGATGTGGATGTGGGACCAGGGACCCTGGGGTGTTTCCCATTCAGTTGGCGGGGCTTTTGGCGGAGCTGAGCGAGTTTCCTGACACTTGCTGCAAGTGGCCACCCAAGTTTCTATTTGCTTATCTATACCTGGCCACCAAGCGTAGCTCCTCGCTAGTGCCTTCATTCGCACGATGCCAGGATGTCCATCGTGCAATAGTTTCAGGATTTTGTGCTGTAGCCACTCTGGAATTGATGACTCTGTCCCCCCACAATATGCATCCTTTTTATGAGAAGAGTTCTGTCTGGCGGTTTTGAAAGGTTTGAAGGTGTCGTTGGGTTCATTGTCAGGGCAACCTCTTTCTACCCAGCTGAGGACTCGTGCCAAACAAGGATCCTTCCTTGTCTCCAGGCGATATCTCGTGCAGTCAGTGGTGGAGAAGGAAGGGTTTCAATTTGTAGCATCGTTAGGGTTGGAGCTGGATCGTCTATGACTTCGGGTAGCGGTGAGTGGCTTAAGGCGTCAGCGTGGGGAATGGCTTTCCCTGGGTGGTGTAGCAATTGGTAATCGTGTCGGCTAGGAACTCCGACCAACGTGTCATTCTAGGCGATAAGATGTGGGGCGTTGGTTTGTCTCCGCTAAGATGCCAAGTAACGGTTTGTGATCGGTGATTATGGAAAAGGGTCTTCCATATACATACTCGTGGAATCGTTTGATCGCAGCTACAATAGCGAGGGCCTCTTTATCAAGTTGGCTATAGTTCCTCTCAGTCTTTGATAAAGTCTTTGAAAAACGCAATTGGTGCCAGTACCGTTTGGTAGGATGTGGCTCAGGATTGCTCCTACCCCAAACGGTGAGGCATTGCAGGTGACGGTTAAAGGTAAAGTCTCATTGTATTGTATCAATACAGCATCTGAAGTTAAAGGTCCTTGACTTGCTGAAAGGCACGCTCTTCCCTTTGTCCCCAGACCCAGGAAGCCTTCTTGTCGAGGAGCCTATGCAGGGGTTCAGCAACAGTCGCCTTCTGGGGCAAGAAGATGTTATAAAAGTTAATGAGTCCTCGGAAGGCTTGGAGGTCTGTTTTATTCCTAGGTCTTGGGGCGTTTTTTATTGCGGTCAGTTTTTTCAGTAGGGTGAATTCCCTGTTTGTCAAGAAGGTAGCCCAGGAATTCAACCTTCTCCATACAGAGTTGGCACTTGTCCTTCTTGACCTTCAGGCCAGCGTCTTTAAATTTCTGTAGAACCATTCTGAGTCATTTTTCTAACAGTCCTCTAGTAGGGGCAGCTATTAAAACATCATCGAAGTATGGCACGACCCTTTTATGCCTTGCAGTAATCTCTCCATCAAACTCTGGAAAATGCCAGGTGCTACACTTACTCCGAACTGAAGTCCATTACATTTGAAGGCCCCTCTATGCGTAACTATAGTCTGGGCTTCGGCAGTCTGGGTGTCTACGGGCAACTGCTGGTACGCCTGAGCTAGGTCCAATTTTGCAAATATTTTCCACCTCCCAGGGAATGAAGAAGGTGTTGCACCACAGGTACAGGGTAAGCGCTCTGCTGGAGCGCGTGATTGAGGGTGGCCCTGTAATCCCCACAAATTCTCAACGATCCGTCTGGTTTTATAGGGGTCACAATTGGGGTCTCCCATTGAGCGTGGTCAATCGGTTCCAACATGCCCTGGGCTATTAATTTGTCCAATTGTTCATCAATCTTTGGCTTGAGTGCAAAGGGCACTCGACAAGGCTTAAGGCGAATGGGCGCAACTTCGGGGCTGAGGTTAAATGATATGGGGATCCCTTGTACTTGCCTAGCTTTCTCGCTGAACACGCCCTGGAATTCCTGGACGAGGGCTGCTTCCCAGTCATCGCTCCTGGTCTGGTTGATGCCAGCTAGCTCAATTCCTAGCGGTGCAAACCACTGCAAAACCAGAAGGCTGGGTCGATCTCGATCGACGATGGTCAGAGGTAGGGTTGCGGTGTGGTCTTTGAATGTTACTCGGACGTCGCTGAATCCGGCACCGAATTCGGTTTCCTGGTAGTCTTTCAATATGATATTTTGAGTGCTGAGGTCCTGGCGGCGGATGTCAGGGGATCAGCTGCCTGAAGGTTTTCCAGGAGACCATGGATAGGGACGATCCAGAATCGACTTTCCATAACGCATGGACGATTCCCGATAGTGACCCTCACTCGAATTTTCCTTGCATCAAGGGATGATCCGTGGCCGATGATGATAGTCTGATGCGCTCTTCACGTCTGGACGAAGTGGCAGGTGCTCGGTTTCTGTAGTGTAGGTTCCATTGAGTGCCTTGGCGGTCCCGATTTGCTGGTGGGGTGCCTGCGGTCTGTCGGAAATTGTTTTCTCTCCTGGTTGGGCTGGGTCCTCGCTTGCTTCTGCAGACCTTCGCGATGTGGCCCTCTTCCCACAGGAACGGCAGAGTACATCTAGGAATTTGCAGTCAGATCACGGGTGGCTACCCCCCGCACCGGAGCATTGGTACGGGATTTTCGATTCCGCTGGTCCCGCTGGTCGCGTTCTGACCTGAGTCTGTTGACCTCTTCTTCCTCGCTTTCTGATGAGGATTCGAGGTCCTCATGGTGAGTGGTTGTTGCGTGCCTCTCGGAAAACGGCGTGGCGTCGCTGGTGAGTTGGCAGTGCAGTGCGCTTGCTCGGCGCATTCGAGCGCCTGACTTCCTGGTTGCTTCTGCTGCAGTAGCGTTGGCGATGACATCTGCGAGGCGATGTCTCCCTTCACCATTATTTTGCTCTGGGTTGTGGGGTCTTTGAGACCCAAGGCAATCCGATCTCTCATGGCTTCTTCGAGGTTGGTGAAGCCACAGAGTCCACCTAGGTTCCTAAGGTCGGCGATGAAGTCTCCAACACTCGCGCCTTCCTGTTGGTCCCTCTGGTAAAACTCGTGTCTTCGGATGAGCGTTTGTACCACTGGGGCATAATGGGCCCGGAGGATTGGGCGAGGTTGTCCCAGTCCATTGTCTTGACTTCTGCTGGTTTTGCAAGCGCTCGTTTCTGGCCAGCTCGTTTCTTGCCAGGTGAAGCATCCTTCAGATTGTTGGTTTCCAGGAACATCTGAAACCTGTCCATATACGAGTCCCAGTCTTCGTTTGCCGGGTCAAATGGAGCGGGTGGTATGGCGCTGCTGGACATTCTGCCGCTTCTTTCGGTGCGCTCTCAGCCACATGCTCTGTAGTGTTCAAGTGAGTGTTCAGTCAGCTCTTAATGTCTCCGCATCCCATCCTCGTCGCCAGTGTTAAGTCTGAAGTGTGGGGCAAGGAACGAGAGGCGAGGCATCGGGTAGTGACTCAACTCTTTATTAGTGACTTCAGAACAGAGCGAAAATACTTGGGCAGCAGCAGCCCTTTTTATAGGGCTGGCTGCTGTCACAACAGCCATGCTTTTGAGTTTGCCGTGCTGGAAGCGGCCAATCAGCGGCGCCGTTAACAGCCAATCAGATTGGCCAGAATTGACCAATCAGGATCCGCTGCTCACGAGCCAATCAGAAGTGCAGGATTACGAGCCTGCCGTAGAAGTAAAACTATTTAGGATTTTAAAACAGTGCATTTGCTTAGTTCGTAACAGCACCCATATAAGCTTCCCCATTCTAAATGGGAAACTAGACTGTGCTTCCCCCAATGTAACATTTGATGATATAACCCAGAGGTGGTATTCAACAGGTTCTTACCAGTTCTGGAGAACTGGTAGCAGAAATTTTGAGTAGTTCAGAGAACCGGCAAATACCACCTCTGACTGGAGATTTTACAGTATCCTTCCCCTGCCACGCCCACCAAGCCATGCCCACAGAACTGGTAGTAAAAATTTTTGAATCCCACCACTGATATAACCCCATCTCCGAATATTTCTATATGATTAGTGTGCTGTTCAGAGTGATGAAAACTGTTGTATTGAATATATATAGTTGTGTTAAGCCCTGCTAAAGTGAAACTAACCTTTAGATGACCTTAACTGTTAACTCCAACTGTTTTGGAGGGAAACTTTTAACATTCATATTTGGGCAGCCTTTTTCAAGTATTATGATTGGTTAAGGCCCTATGGGCCTAGAGTATAAATTACAGAGATTTGCCTGCTGTTCCTCAGTTCCAGTTTTAAGTGAATAAATGCTGTTGTAGCTATGCTGGTCTGTTTCTTGCCTACTGAAATCCTCTATACCAGGGACCCCACCTTTTCGCGCCTTCGCCCCCCCCCCCCCCCCCCCCCCCCCCCCCCGCCCCGTGGCCAGCTGGCGCCCCATCTTTTTGGCTCACCCGGTGCGTCCGTGATTTTATAGCGGCCAGCGCTGTGACTTTTGGGAGCTTTCTACCGGAAGCCACACGCTGGCCGCCACAAATGCTTTTACCAAAGATGGCCCAGCCGCCGGCTGCCGTCCGGGGCCGCGGTGGCCCCTCTCTATACAATAAAAAAGCAATATGGATGTTTTGCATTTTTGGGCATACTCGGACAGGTGCATGTGAAACAGAAACCAGGGTGGTTGAGAATTGGCCTTTATTTACAGTTGTTTTTCTATGTAATAACAGCATAAACTGCCCCCTTTCGAATACCCAGGCAATGCTTAATGAGAAGAATCATCAATAGTCATATTAATATAGAAAGCAATAACAAAAATGAAGCCATCAAAGAGACTGACAGACAGCCAATACAAAGTTAATAATATAAGCAGCTAGAGTTAACATTTCCTGGAAAAGTGGAGAAAATTTTTCATAGATTTTTTTTTTAATGTTATTGAACATTTTCTGACTGCTTCAGCACAATGCAGTGGGGTTTATAATTTTAGCATTGACAAAAATAATCAAAAACAGTGAAAAGTAGAGCTTTGTCATTGCCACTTTTCCTTACTTCTTTTCCTATTCTTTTTTTTTTTTTTATTGAAAACAAAGTCTGGGTCCTTTCAAATGGGGTCTTCATGGATCTTGCTATTGCCAGGCCCTTTCAAGTTTCTTGCTTCTACTGTTATAGGATGGACCATTTAGCTGCACCTTTCCTTTATCCTATGGAGAAGGAGGAAGAGGTGGGGGGAGGAAGAGGGTGGGAGAGGAGGAAAGGAATGGGGAGACTAAAAGCACCAAAAAGTCCTTGCAAGCCAGCTGGCTATTACTAATATTTATTAAAATCCCTTAGGCAGACAAACACACAGCTCCAAAAGCAGCTTTAATAATAGGGAACATACAGCACATTTTTCTTATATTGCCCTGTAATCAAATCTAAAGCTTCTGTTTCGTCTCTTTGTTTTACCTAGAGGACCTGGCTTCCAATTTAGTTGTGGCCTGCTCTAAACTGATTTTTCATTGTAATTAATGCCTGTGTTTGGCCTCAGTCGTGAACACAACTTCCCATTAGATAGCTACAGCCATCTAGAGAGAATGTTTCCAAGTTAAGTTACCTCAGGAAAAAGGAGGGTATGCATGCTGGGAACAGAGCAAGAACATTCTTAAAGCTAAAGCTTCACATCCAGCCATTTTTCTAGGACAATTTTCAAGCTGTGTTTTTTTTCCCCGTGAATGGGATTATTTGAATGCATTGGTGGAAGGAAGCCTGGGTTTCCTCAAAAGCCCACAAAGATGCCTCAGAGAGCTGTTAGAGGACAGTTTCCCCACCATCTTTTCTTCAAATATGAAACTGTCATACCAGAAAGCTGGATTTACTCTCAGATATTTTCCATTCATACAGACTCATTCCAATTTAGCATCCAAAACCTTCAGGTAGCTGCTACCAAGTTTAGCAATCTTATGTTTGGCACATTGGCTCAGAAGTGCCATTTTTAATTTCCCACTACGAGCAACATTATGTAAAGTTTTCAAAGACATCGTGGGAAAAAAAGAAAAGAAAATGAAATCTTCAATAAATTCTAACAGTCAGCTCATCAATCCATAGCCAAGAGATCTCCACCTATGCCAAGGACTCTTTCAGGCATATTCCAGCTCTGTATGCCCACTTCCCCAAAGTCCCAACAGAACCGTTCACCACTCCAACAGATATGTGTAAATTTGGAAATGGAGATGATTTATATAGGAATGATCCCAAGATGCTGTTGAATTGCCATTCTGATCAGCATAGATGAAGTTGAGATAGATGAGACAGACAGACAGAATAGACAGACAGACGTGGATGGTTGTTTGTTTTGCTTTAAAGCATTTTACAAGAAATACATGACATCCAGACATGAGTTTAGCCCCTCATATGTGTATGGGAGCTGAACGGGTATTTTAGAACAATCCCCTAGAATCCTGTGTAACTTTTTAGGATACTGTGATACAGATTAATGTAGAAAGGGTTCCCTGAAAATAAAAGCTGGAAAACCAGCAGTTTAATAAAATTATGGTAGCATTCTCTGTGTTTATTTTATTTTAGCCCTTCTCCTGTTCCCCAATCTCCCGTTTTGGTTGGGCCTGCTGCTACACTTATTAAAAAGTTCAGGCAAGTGTCCAAATAAAGACTAGGGAGTACTCTTGATTCAAAGAATAGCTCTTGGAACTTATTTGAGCTCAGGGTCTGCTGTGGTTAATTTTCAGTCTGTGCTAGCCATTTCCTCTGAAATATTACCTGGGGTTTAAGGTTGCTCAGCACAGGATGTTACTGAAACCTCAGCATTCACCAAATTGCTTTTCCCACAGCTAACCTCAAAAAGACTAAGACACTGGGCTTGGGGCTTTAAAACTGGAAAGCTGCATATGGGGAGACTGGCATCAAGCTGCGCTTTTGTCTTTTCCCTCTCTGTTTGCCTGGAATCATTCAAAAACTTTTCCATGTTTTAAAGAAAAAGAAAAAAACAATCTACTTCCTCTTTCTTCATTCTCTCCAAGTAGCAAATACACTGCATGGCCAGAACAGGCAATGTTAGTGCTCTTCAGACACTTTGGCCTACAACTTCTATTCCCTCTTGCTTTGTCTATGCTGGCTATATGGCTGATGAGAGTTCAGACCCAAAGTACCTGACTTCATCTGGCCAAAAACTTCAACAAAAACCAAATTAATCTAAGAGAGCTATTGATTGCTTACCAGAACTCAATTGTGAAGCAAAAGTTTTACAGTGTCCCTGAAAACTCTTAACATTTGAAAATAAAACTTGACAACAGTGTTTAACAAGCCAAATAAATGCTGCTGCCTTAGTGTGTAGACTGCATGTGAGTTTCTTGTAAACTATTCTTAGCTTTTCAGAAGAAGAGGCAGATACATGCATAATTATTGCAATTAATGACATGTTCTCTTTCCAATGTTTTCAATGACAAAACCATATTTTAATCTATGTTAGTAGTGTTGTTATAGTTTGCAACTATTGCTGTGAGCCCCTTGTTTTGAAAGGTAGGGAAGGTTAATAATCTTAACAATAAATAGTGATTTTGTAGTAGCAGCTACATCAATGCAAGGCAGTCTGTGAGCTTCAGCAGCTTTGTTGTATCTCTGTGCCAGGCAACATATATTAAGACTGAAATCTTACCCTGTGTATTGGGTCTTTAATGTCACCACTCTTGTGACATTTCGATGTAATGTTGAATCGTTAAAAAAAATAATGCTACCACCTTTCACTGCCATACTGGCTGCAGGAATATAATCCAGTGGGAAGATGGTTAACGACTTTCTTAATGTCAGCATAAACAACTGCAGTAATCACTATTTCCAGTTTACTGTTTAGAATTATTTTACAAGACTGCTGATGGAAAAGTCCCTGCTCTTTTCCATGTGCATTCTTTAGAGGGAAAAATATTAGGCAAACCTTCCCAAATCTGAACTTTTTATAAGAATTACAATTACAACTGTCAGTTGTGTAAGGAAGACTAAAATAAGGCAAAATAGCTACTATACGCTTTAGGAATAGGCAATAGGTAAGAGTTCAAATAGGCAGGATGTTAATTCAAAACAGATGGATTCAGATCATGCATGTGGGCATTATCTGAGTATTCTATTTTCCTTTGTTTACAGATTATAATACAGATTAACAGAAAGGACCTTGTAGGTCATCTAGTCCAACCCCACCCACCCACCCAAACAGACCCTACACCATTTTTGACAGGTGGCAGTCCAGTCTCTTCTTGAAAGCTTCCAGTGATTGAAGCTCCCACAACTTCTGAAGGCAAGCTGTTCTATTTAGTTAATTGTTCTCACTGTCAGAAAATTTCTCCTTGTCAGAAAATTTCATCACAGTAAGACTGGATTTGGCATTTTTTGTCTGCCTATTGAATACTTCCCAAGGGCTTGAGATGGGCAGATATGGATGCTTGATGGTGTAACAGATATCAGTTAGGATCTAAACTATTCCAAGTAAAGCTGCCTTTTGCAATTGACTAATGGTGAATTTGTCAATGCCAATGGTGTCCAAGTGATGCTCCAATTGTTTTGGGATTGCACTCAAGGAATCTGTTATAACATTATTTCTTTGTATTTAGCTATCTTCTCTAGTTCTTTCTCTTCTGCTGCATCCAGATTTTGCCATGCCCACCATCCAGATTTGTTTATAATTGTTAAGTCTGGGTTATTATGTGGCAGGTGTCTGTCGATTTGAATTCTGAAGTCCAAGAGCACTTTAGCTTCTTTATTTTCCATTTTTCTCTATTTTATGGTCCCACCAGTTTTTGTTTATAGGCAAATGATATTTCTTGAAGATCTTACAATGCACCATTGTTGCTACTTTGTCATGTCATTTTTTTGTAGTCTGTGCAATCTTCTTGTAGCAGCTAATCAGGTGATCCACTGTTTCTTCAGTTTCTTTGCAGAGGCAGCACTTGCTGTCTGTTGCTGCCTTCTCAATTCTGGCTTTGCATGCATTTGTTCTTAAGGCTTGGTCTTATACAGCTAGACTTAGTTCCTCTGTTTCTTTCTTCAACTTTCCTGCTCTTAGCCACTGCCAGGTCTTGTTATTATCTGTTTCCCCTGCTTTTTTTTAATGTACTAGCCATATAATGCTTTGTTTTCCCATGTCTCTTTTCTGTTATTCATTTGGCCTTTCTTGATGAAGATGATATGGTGGTGGTGGTGGTGGTGGTGGTGGTGGTGGTGGTGGTGGTGACGATGATGATGATTAGTTATCTATCTTGGGACAGCTTACATCCCACCTGTCTTGGGACAGCTTACATCCCGTGATGATAATACCTTTAAAACCATCAAACAATAACATCTGCTTATCAGGACCTCAGATAGGTAGATGTTATTGTTTGATGATGTTAAAGGTATCATCACAGGATGTAAGCTGTCCCAAGTAAACCTTTTGCAATTAACTGATGGTAATTTTGTCAATGCCAATGGTGTTTTAAGTGGCACTCCAGATATTTTGGGATTGCACCCAAGGCACCTACTATTATTGATACTATCTTTGCTTTCTTTTACCATAATCATTCTACTTCTATTTGCTAGTCTTTGTACTTCGTGATTTTCTCCATTTCTTTTATTTTGCTGTCTTCAGGTACTGCAGCGGTCACTATCCAAACTTTCTTACCTTTTTTATTAAACAATAGTTAAGTCTGGTGTGGTATATGGTATATATGTTTGAATTCTAAAATCCCAGAGTACTTTAGCTTTTTCCAACTGCAATTGCTCAGGTGTTAATTGCCTTCATGGTATTTACTTCACTGACTTTGGATTTTTAATCTTCTTGAGCTCAGTGTGCTTGATGCTGCAAGCTTAACAGGTTGCCCAGGTATTTCTAGTGTTCCTCATCCCAGACTATTGATGAAATTTCCATAGGGGATCTTGATTCCTTCAGTTTTGTCTAGTCCAAACTCCATTGCAATATCTTGACTATACATATGGATACCTTTGAGCAGCCATTCTATTTCAGATGATGTTTTTCCATACAGCTTCAAATTCTCACCTACAGTGGCTGGGATAGCCTGGCAGACATTTTTGACATTTGTTATCCATGGCCTGATTTATTCAGTATTATTTACAGTGGAATCAATGCAATATCAACAGCACTAGCGATAGGGAGTTTCTGTGAAAGATTTATCTCTTGATATTAACCTTTCTCAGTGTATCGCCATTGACCAGCAACTTTGTCTTCAATTATTCAGTTTTTAGTTTTACTGACTTCTGTTATTTCTAGTGAAGCCAAATGCTTTATTGTGGTCAACCCAAGCCAAATTCAAGTGGGCCTTCCTTCTCTTACAGTTTTCCAAAATCATATTTTGTTCTACTGCTGTTTGGGCAGTTTCCCTAAACCTCAGGTGAAAATAGCTTATTTTCAGCTAGATGCTTCTGGACTGCATCAGCAACAATACTAATTACCAATTTGAAAAATATTGGTAAACAAAGAATTGGCCTGTGGCTGAAACCGATGGAGATGACTGGAAGGTGCAGGAGTGCCATGTTATTTGCATTTGCGCGGCACTCCCACACCTTCCAGCTCGTGTCTCCTGGCCTGGTCTCTTCCTTGATGGCCACTGGCTGTAGGGATGGCCCGGGGCAGGAAAAGTACCAGCTGATGGGAGGGGGGCGGAGTGAGCACGTCTGCGCTCACCATCCAGTTCACAGGTCTGGAATGGGTTGTTATCATCATCAGTTTTCTTGTCCCTCTTGGTGCTCTGCTCTGCTGCTCCCCCCACAGCCCCAGCCATCGCTGCCCGGGGAAGGCACAGAGAAAGCAAGCAGAAACATAGCTCTCACTGGGGCAAAAGAGCTGAGATTGAGGAAAGCACAGGCAACAGAAGATGCAAACTGTGACCTTTGAACAGCACCATTTTCTGTTGCCTGTGTCTTCCCTGATCGCTGCTCTTTCGCCCCTGTGAGAGCAATGTTTCTGCTTGCTTTCTTCCCCGGGCAGAGATGTCTAGGTCCATGGGGGGCAGCAGAGAAGACAGGGCTGGTCCCCTCACTCAGCAAGCCTGGCCTGAAGGAGTGTGGAGAATTGCGGGCGAGCATGGAGGGTTTGAAGACACATTCTGACATCTCTCGGGGAGTCCTCTTGTTTGGAGGCCAAAGTGGGGGGGTGTTGAGCCAACAAAAGCTCGAGCTCTCACCTACACAAACAGTGATGAGGCGAACCATGGGGCTTCCAAGGCACTCAGCTCAACCCAACCCAGAGTTCCTGTCGGTCCCACAACAAGCCGGCAGTGAAGGTTGGATGCCCAGACCCAACAGCCTGCGGCCATCGAGGAAGAGCCCAGGCCAGGAGAGGTGAACTGGAAGCTGCGAGAATGCCGCACCTTGCAAATGCAAGTAGTGCGGCGCTCCAGCACTTTCCAGTCATCTCCATCGCTGTTTCAGCCCGCCTGTGCCACCAGCCTCCTCTTGCTGCAACAGCACCATTACCTCATCCTGGCCAGCGAGGGCTGCACTGCTTTTTGCATGTTGCACCACCTGCAAATTTGCACATTACTGGTGCCAACCCCTATGGCAGAGATTTGCAACCTCACCACGGGCAGGTCCCATATTCCAGAGCTGCAGTAGTCACAAGACTGGCCCTTTGGTCATCCCGGAGCAGCTCATCCATGGCAGGCTAGTGCACAGGCCAGTCCTGTGATACTGCAGCTCTGGAATATGGGACTGACTTTCCCACCAACGTCAGCAAGCCACCATGAGTCAAAATTCATATTAGTGGTCTGTGGGATTTGAAATTATGAGTTTGGTGGTCACTGAGGTCCAAAAGGTTGGCTACCCCTGACCTAGTGGATTATCAGATTTTCCAATGAAAACCAAAATGACCAAAATGAGCAGATGGTACCTAACCGCAGCAGGGTTCACTCTTTAATGCTACATCAAAAATAAAATAATACATACAAAGATGTAAAATAAATTCATCATGGATTTAAATCTCAAAAACTGAAACAATCATGTGTACATTAACAGAAAGTTGTGGACACAGATGTAAAGAGTAGGGAAAGATATATACAAACCACATATGTTAAAGAATCGTTGTCGGATATTTCTGTATACATTTGAAAAAATAAATTGCTGAAAAAATGATAGAACAGATTTATGTTTGAATGTGTACTGACATGATTTAGATTTAATTTATTTCAACAGGATTAAAAAGAATAAATTACATTCTAAATCTGGATATAAGATCAAATACTAGTCCATGGGAATATCCAACCATTTAACTTTATTTTAACTTTATAAGCTCTATCAAGTAATTTATTTAATTCCCCCAAAGTTAGCACATGGGGCCATTCTTATACTATTACTATACATTCTTATACTTCATTACTATAAAGTAATGTTGCACTGTATGTTATTATATGCTAAGGATGTTGCTACTTCATAGAAGTTTTCAAGCATTAGTCAGCTTTTGCTAAGGAAAAATACATCACAATTATTTAAAATTTAAAAACTGAAAGTGCATTTTTCATTTTAAAAATGAAAATTGTTTACTAAAAGATGCTGCAACTGTATGTATATAAACCAAGTACTTCTAATACTTATGTATCACTTTCCAGTAATGCTCTATCAAGAAAGAATAAATTAAGGAAATTTCACCTTATTCACAGAGGGTTTCAAATGTAAGTATATTAACCACAAGGACAAGAATTTACCCTTTTGTCCCAGTGGCTGATCAATATTTAGATATAGAATAATTTTGCTTGTACTCTATTGTTGTATCTGTACCTGTCTAAAGACAAACCATCTCAAGAGCTTTCTGAGACTTATTTTTCATGCACTTCAATCTAAGCTTACTACTTTATCAAGACTTAAATTAAGATTTTATTTGTTATTTATTTATTTTTATTTATTTATTTTTGTCAATTGCTTACAAAATAATAGGTATAAGTAAAAACATAGTTATGAATACATGGATACATATAAGAAAAATAAAAAATAAAAATAAAAGAAATAATAGGACAGTAGGCACGTTGGTGCGCTTATGCAGGCCCCCTACAGACATCTCTTTCCATAGCTACCTGTGAGAATTTGCAACCAATGTTATTGAATGAAACCAAACTTTGGGAATAATTCCTTGGCCCAATTCATTTCTGCAGAAATATGTAAATTCTTCCTAAAAGAAAGTTGTGGCTAATGATCTTTCCTGTTAAAGCCTCTCAGCCCAGGTTCTGACAATGATAGGAGAATGTTATCTCTGAAATTGTACAATATGTTTTCAATTTGGATCTACATATTGACAAATCTAAGGCTCTGAATTATGCCCCAGGGAATGTTTATTATTATCCCCACATTATTCCAAATTACTTTCTAAAAGAGACTTTCCCCGTCAAACAAAAAAGCTATTACATTACCAATGTTCAGTGCCCTAACTGTAATTTTTGCAGAGGGATGAACAGAAGGAATTATCTTTTATTCTTATTGCTACTGGTTTTTTTTTTTCCATTATCAACTATATCAGGTCTATTAATTTGTATTGCTATATCTGTCCTTTGTTGGTGGACTGAGTTCAAGGTGCTACCATTTTTACTAGCCAACATCTCTATTGAAGTGTCTAAGAAAGTCCACAATACTTGCAATTGCCACTGGAAGCCTATGAAAGTAAATCTTTGGCCTGAAGCAGCCAGGCCCTATTTAGGGGACCCAACTGGTAATTTTTTTAAAATTTGAGCTATTGCTTCACAATTTTATTTTGTTTTGTTTTATTGTGTTTGAATTCTTCTCTCTCTCTCTCTTTCCTGTTTCAGCTCATCCTATCTGTTTCACATATGTATGTATTTGGGGGTCAGGAGGAGAGGCTCAGATGGCCTATTATTATTTTTTAAATTCTTAAAGAATAATTCACATTTCCGGTCTACATTTCATTGTTATCCAAGTTCATTTTGAATTAAAAAATCATTTTAATTGTATAGATTTCTGAATATAGTTTAACCTTTGTCTTTTTTTTTTTTTCTCTTACGCAAAATTGTTAGGATTTTAAAAAACCCAGCAGGAGTACAATAAGAACAGGAAGCAACACGTAAAGGAAAATAGATACTACTTTTGGCCAAGATATGTCTTTTTAAAAAAATTCTCCTTAGGATACAGTCCTCTGAATTAAACTGGTCATGACCTTCCAGGTGTCTTTAAGGTTGAAGTGTTTCCTGGAGCATTTAAAGCTACTCTGGCTGGCTCATGTGACCTGCCTGACATCAGAGATGGGGCTTTTAAGAATGTAGCCACCTTGTCAATGGAAGAGAGGTTACTAATAGCCTGCTTTGGGCCTTCGAAAGGGTCACTTTGGATTTCTAGTCCTGTACAAAGGAAGAAAAAAGAGTGGAAGACAGGCTGAGAAATGGTGAGAAGGAGATGGGGGTAATTATCATTCTCTCCCCCCAATCTTCTTTCCAGACTCAGAGTTATACTCCCATATCACTTTGTTAATGTGCTTGCATCCAGGGCGAGACATAATGCTCCTCTCAGCCCTGTTTATTAGCAAGATCCATTTGTGCAAGGCCTTTCTCTTTCATGCCATAATGTGAATGTGCTTTGATAGCAAATAATTACTCTAGTCCTTTTGACATGGAGGATCCACAGGCTGCCCTAGTTAAGCCAGTAATTAGCTTGTCCTCCTTTTTTATTATTATTGAGAAACTACAAATTATCCTTGTATGAGTACTGGCCATTCCTTCCTTCCCTCCCTCCTCTTCTCTTTTCCTTCTGTTCTGATTTTTTTCCCTCCCTTCTCTTTCTTTCTCTCCCCTATATCTCGTAGCACTATGGATAAGTAGAATGCAGCTGCATCCGAACAAGATAAAGCTGTTCCATCAAGATGATGAACAATTTGGATGAAGAGGCTTCGCAATGAAGACAAAAGCTGAAGAAGTGAAGCTGATACAATCCGGGACAGCTAAAGAATGCAGCAGTCTGTAGATGAATAGCCCTCATTTGTGAATATACAGATTTTCCATGATGAATAAAAACGGAGTGTAGGTCACAATAAATAAACTTTTTTTTCCTCTTCTTCCCCCAGCCTTCCACCCCCTCTTTAAATAATAATTCAGGTTCCCGGCACCAAGCAGCTGTAAATTGAAGGTTGTGCTTGGTTTTTGTAACTCTCACAGGGAATAATTAAGCTAAGCTCATATTGTTTGATATATTAGGGTAATGATGAGCCAGTACAATCTAGCATGTTCTTTATTTTGGCGTGTGTACATGTTTTCCCATTAGTGTTGTGGCTCTTTTAAGATTACACGGTAACTGTAGGACAGTATTTTGGAAAACAGCTTGGGCTGTGAGTGTTGATCTAGTATGAAGTGAAATTATTAGAATATTTAATTAAAGAAAGAGCCTGTATTTCAATGGGGCAGTACCAAGATAAAAAAATATTCCCATTATCTGGTATATCCTGACATGATCACTTCAAACCTGCTGATCCCGTTTCCTCATTGGTAGAAAATAATTAGAGTGGGATATCTTCATTATCAATCGAGTCTATCATTAACCTCCTGAAACTTCAGTGTCAGTATTTCTTGGCAACATTCTGAGAGAAAAAGAGAGAGAACAGAGCACTTTTTCCCCCTAGCATGGTCCCAAAGATCAATGTGAAAAATATAATGCCTGAAATCTATAGTTCAGGTAATTTCATCTTTCAAAATACTATGAATTCATTATTTTCTGGCATGTGAGTGTTTTCAAAAAAGCATCCGGCTGATCTTTATTTTCTTTGGTCTGGTATTCATCACAGATTTATTCATTGTTCCTAGTCTGGATTCTGAAATATTGAATAAGTGAAGGCTTGTCCAATCCAGAATTTATACTGAGCTTTGTGAAAAGTGTTGCTATGTGGCAGAATCCTTTGTGCATAAAAAAAAAAAAAATCTTAAAACTGTAAATGCATATAAACAAGATTTTCCTGTTGGTTTGTTTGATCTTTTGAATCCTTTAAATCACCATAGGCTGACCAGCTTTCCATCATGGAATGATCTTCAAAGAGCTGGAATGTTTCTCTTCTTACCCCCCATTCATTCAAATATATCAGATTGCACATTACGGTGTACAGTCTCATTGTACCTCTTCCCCATTCTTGGCATTGGCCAAGTTTTTCCTTATTTCTACTGAAAATCAGATTTATTGTCTCATTCTGCACATAATAAATGACACTCTTAGTAAAGAGATAATTCAATTATAGTTAATGGCAGCCAATCCTTCTACAATTCTGTTTATGTATTTGGGTATTTATTATTATCATTTTTATTATTATTATTAAATTGCTCTTCTTGCAGTTCAAGATGACTCTGAATGGCTTATTAATATATTATTTTTATGATGTTTTACAAATGCATTATAATATTTATGCTTTTCAGTTATACAGCCATTAAGATAGTATATAAGATAAATATTAAAATATTTTTCTAGCATCCATCCAGTTAGAAACAGGTCAACAAAACTTCAGCATGTAATAAAGTAAACCAACATTAGCTTCTAATTACAAACTATCAAAGGTTAAGCAGAACAGCAACGTTATTTTTGCCCACTGGAAGATGAGGAATGAAAGGGGCAGGGGCTAATTCAACCTCCCTAAGAAGGGAGTCACATAATTGAGATTGCTATCAAAGCAATAGCTAGACCCTCTATTTCCACTAATAAGGCCTTAAGTTAAAAAAAAAAATAGATACACATTCACATTCATGCATGTACATGGTTTTCTTATTTGTCATATGTATTTATTGACAGAAATACCAGGAACCTGGGCAGAGGTGGGATGTGTACCCAGCAAATTAGGCAGTGAATCAGTCAGAGTGGGTGGGTGTTCTAATATAGCAGATGGAGACTGTCCAGGAGACCTTTCCCAAATAGCTCATGCCATTGTACCTGGAGCAAGGTGACTTGGCATCAGTCGTTCAGTCAATTCTTGGGAGGGCTGAAGATAGGTATTGGCAGCCTATCAACCACATCCTGGCAATAGCATCTGTAAAAATAAACATTTATAACAATGACATATCACATCTGCACATTGAAGTAACTGTTCTTCTCAGTAGGGAAATCACCACTGCAGCATATATTTTCTTCCTTGCTCTTATGTTTCCTTGACCATGAGGTCATGAGTATCTTCTCTCCTGTTCTATGAGACCAGGCTTGGCAAGGCTATCTCTTAGAATGAAAGAAAATTTCCTGTTGCCTGCTGAGAGATATGATATAGCTGCTTTGACTTCAGCTTTTGTTGGAAAAAAAATGCTTGGTATTCCAGCTCATAACTCTTTTTGTTCTTTTGTTTGTGACCCTTTGACAATCTGACTACCTGATTTAGCATTCTGTGACTACTGGGCCATATTTGGACTACCTTTTTTTGCTTCTTGGATAATTGGCACTTTTCACCAGGTGTTTGGATTATGATCCTGTCTGCTGTTATCTGCCCAAATATCTCAAATTCTGGCTAACTGTGTCTGCATGCGTGCTTGTAACCTTGAAACAGAACACCTGGAATATGAACTCTTATGGTCACAAATAGCTTATTCACAATGAAGAAATTATGCAAAGGGTGACATTTCAGGTGTAGCTTCATTGTTCCTTGTCTTCTGTTCACTTTGCAAGCCCTTCAGCTTGAATGGATTTGTGATGGTGGGGAAAAATAGAGGATTTATTAAGTCTCTTTTCACTCAGTCACATCACACAAATAACCAGCATGTTCACATTAAAGAAATAATCAGTAGCTAGAGAAGAACTTAGATGTACACTACTTCCCCTAAACGACTGTCTTTTAATTTCTATTGTCTGGCCCACCTGAAGATAGCCATCTCTGAAAAAGAAGTGATATCATCAAACATATAACTATCTAAATACAACTCATTCTTGACCCAACCCCTAAATAGCAAATCTTAATATCTGTCTGCTGTAACTAGAGTATGGCCATCCATTTATTTATTTATTTATTTATTTATTTATTTATTCATTTATTCATTTATTCATTTATTCATTTATTTATTTAGTCAATTGCTTACAAGATAATAGGTATAAGTAAAAACAAAGTTATGAATATATGGATACATATAAGAAAGATTAAAAAACATAAAAGAAACAATAGGACAGGGTAGGCACATTGGTGCGCTTATGCACGCCCCCTACAGACCTCTTAGGAAAGGGGTGAGGTCAATAGTAGACAGTCTAAGGTTAAAGTTTTTGGGGTTTGGGGAAGAAACCACAGAATCAGGTAGAGTATTCCAGACATTGACCACTCTGTTGCTGAAGTCATATTTCCTGCAATCAAGTGTGGTGCGATTAACCTTGAGTTTGTATCTATTGTGTTCTCTTGTATTGTTAGGGTTGAAGCTGAAGTATTCATTGACAGGTAGGACATTGCAATGTATGATTTTATATACTATACTTAGATTGGACTGAAGGCGGCGTAGTTCTAGGTTTTCTAGGTCTAGAATTTTGAGTCTGGTGGCATAAGGTATTCTGCAACGAGTAGAGGAGTGGAGAACTCTTCTTGTGAAATATTTCTGGACTTTCTCAACTGTGTTAATATCAGATACATAATGTGGGTTCCAGACTGATGAGCTGTATTCAAGTATTGGTCTAGCAAATGTTTTGTATGCTCTAGTTATTAGTGTAATATTACCAGAGAAAAAGCTACGTAAGATTAGGTTAACAACTCTTAACGCCTTTTTGGCTATGTAGTTACAGTGGGCTCTAGCACTTAGGTCATTAGAGATGAGTACTCCAAGATACTTGACAGAGTTTGGATCATCAACAAGGTCTTGGCTATTCAACCTGTATTTTGTTTTCTGATTTATTTATTTTTGCCAATATGTAGTACAGAGCATTTATTTGTTGAGATTTGAAGTTGCCATTTGTTTGACCATTCTGATACATAGTCAATGTCTTTTTGAAGGGTAGCAGTATTGTCTGTGGTGTTGAATAGCTTTACATCATCAGCGAAGAGAACACAGCTGCTCTTGATATGATCACAGAGATCATTTAAGTAGAGCATTGAAAGAGTTGGTCCTAGAACACTGCCTTGGGGGATACCACTGTTGACAGGTACAGAATTTGATAGGACACTCCCAATTTTGACCATTTGTTGTCTGTTTGACAGGAATGCTTCTATCCAGTTATGCAGGTGTCCAGAGATTTTAGTTTTAGGAGTAGTTTGTTGTGTACCACTGAATCAAAGGCTTTACAGAAGTCTATGTAGATTGCGTCTATTGCTTTGCCCTGATCGAGTTGTGTAGTCCATATGATTTTGCAGTGTAAGAGTTGCAGATTACAGGATAGTTTTTTCCTGAAACCAAATAGTTTATTAGAGAGTAGGTTGTTTGTTTCTAAGTGGAGGATGATGGATTGGTTAATAGTTGATTGCATGACTTTACAGGTGACACAGCATAAAGAGATTGGTCTGTAATTTTCAACTAGGCTGGGGTCTCCCTTTTTGAAGATGGGGATGACCGTGGCTTATGACCATAGGTTAGACAAGGAGCTGGTCCTAAAAGATTTTTCAAAGATTATACTTAGCGGTTCGGCTATGGCAGTGGATAACTTTTTTAAGAAGTAGGCATATATTCTGTCCAGTCCAATAGATAGAGAAATCAAGCATTTGGTTTCCAATGATAGCAAACAAGATTCTTCTAAAAAGGAGCCAAGCAGACAGATCTGGAGGTAACAGATAACAGATAATCAGAGTTGGAAAGGACTTTGTAGGTCATCTAGTCCAACCCCCCACCCAAGCGGCAGACCCTACACCATTTCTGATAGATGGCAGTCCAATCTCTTCTTGAAAGTCTCAAGTGATGGCGCTCCCACAACCTCCGAGGGCAAGCTGTTCCATTGGTTGATTGTTCTTACTGTCAGAAAGTTTCTCCTTATTTCCAGGTTAAATCTCTCCTTGTTCAGTTTCCATCCATTATTCCTTGTCTGGCCTACAGGCGCTTTAGAAAATAGCTTGACCTCTTCCTCTCTGTGGCAGCCCCTCAAATATTGGAAGACTGGTATCATGTCTCCCCTGGTCCTTCTCTTGGTGATCAATTTCTATTTCATTCTGACTGATGCCACACAGCATCAGGTATACAAAGTGTCTATCACATGGCATCACATGGTTTATTTAAGCATGAATAACCTTTCACTCATAGGTCACATGTAGTTGTTTACTTAGGATCCCCTATGCTCACCATGAAGAATTGAAAATTTAAATTAATTTAATGTATTCAATTCAATTTGACTGCCTATTCCAGCAGAGTCTGGACTGAAGCATACTACAATCTTAATGATTCTTTAATGTTTAAAAAAGTTTGCATTTATTTGTTTTTTCAGGTTTCTTTTGTTACTTGTTCCCCTGCCTTTCCTGCTGTGTCCTGCTGTTGAGCATTCATCTATTGCAGAGTTGTCTGCCTCTGTTTATATACTTGGAAAAATATTCAGTTTGAATATTTGATTCAGCCCTTTGATAAGTAATAATATGATTGATTGATTGATTTGATTTGATTTAATTTTGAGCCACCCAAACATAAACCTCAGAAAAAGTCTGGATAGTTTACAATATTTACAAATACATATTTTTTTTTTAAAAATGCTAAGGCAAAACCTGAAAAATCTAAATTTCAAGAACCTTTTCCTCTTGCTGTTTTTTTGCAGGTTAAACCTAGGTAACAAGGCCATCTTTACCTTTTTATTTATTTTATTTATTTATTTATTTATTTGATTTGCCAATTGTTTACAAGATAATAAGTATAAGTGTATACATAGTTGTGAATACATGAAATGGGTACATATAAGAAAGATAAAAGAAGAATAAGAGAAACAATAGGACAGGGACGGTAGGCACGTTGGTGCGCTTATGCACGCCCCCTACAGACCTCTTAGGAAAGGGGTGAGGTCAATAGTAGACAGTCTAAAGTTAAAGTTTTTGGGGTTTGGGGAAGAAACCACAGAGTCGGGTAGAGTATTCCAGACATTGACCACTCTATTGCTGAAGTCGTATTTCCTGCAATCAAGTTTGGTGCGGTTAACTTTGAGTTTGTATCTATTGTGTGCTCTTGTGTTGTTATGGTTGAAGCTGAAGTATTCATTGACAGGTAGGACATTGCAATGTATGATTTTATATACCATGCTTAAATCAGACCGAAGACGGCGTAATTCAAGGTTTTCTAGTTCTAGAATTTCAAGTCTGGTGGCATAAGGTATTCTACAACGAGTAGAGGAGTGGAGAAATCTTCTTGTGAAATATTTCTGGACTTTCTCAATTGTGCTAATATCAGATACGTAATGTGGGTTCCAGACTGATGAACTGTATTTGAGTATTGGTCTAGCAAATGTTTTGTATGCTCTGGTTAGTAGTGTGATATTACCAGAGAAAAAGCTACGTAGGATTAGGTTAACAACTCTTAATGCCTTTTTGGCTATGTAGTTGCAGTGGGCTCTAGCACTTAGATCATTAGAGGTGAGTATTCCAAGGTCCTTTACAGAGCTTGGGTCATCAACAAGATCTTGACTATTCAGCTTGTATTTTATTTTCTGATTTTTTTTGCCAATATGTAAGACAGAGCATTTATTTGTTGAGATTTGAAGTTGCCATTTGTTTGACCATTCTGATACATAGTCAAGATCTTTTTGTAGGGTAGCAGTATTGTCTGTGGTATTGAACAGCTTTACATCATCAGCGAAAAGAACGCAATTGCTCTTAATATGATCACAGAGGTCATTTATGTAGAGTATGAAGAGAGTTGGTCCTAGAACACTGCCTTGGGGACATCACTATTGACAGGTACAGAATTTGATAGGACGCTCCCAATTTTGACCATTTGTTGTCTGTTTGCCAGGAATGCTTCTATCCAGTTATGCAGGTGTCCAGAGATACCATAGGATTTTATTTTTAGGAGTAGTTTGTCGTGTACCACTGAATCAAAGGCTTTACAGAAGTCTATGTAGATTGCGTCTATTGCTTTGCCCTGGTCGAGTTGTGTCGTCCATATGTTTTTGCAGTGTAAGAGTTGCAGATTACAGGATAGTTTTTTTCTGAAACCAAATTGTTTATTGGAGAGTAGGTTGTTTGTCTCTAAGTGGAGGATGATGGATTGGTTAATAATTGATTCCATGACTTTACAGGTGACGCAGCATAAGGAGATTGGTCTGTAATTTTCAACTAGGCTTGGGTCTCCCTTTTTGAAGATGGGGATGACTGTGGCTTGTGACCATAGATTTGGCAAGGAGCTGGTCCTGAAAGATTTTTCAAAGATTATGCTTAGAGGTTTGGCTATGGCAGTGGATAGCTTTTTTAAGAAGTAGGCACATATTCCATCAGGTCCAATAGATAGAGATGGTTTTAGATTGCGTAGTGTTTTTTCAACATTGTCTTCTGTAAAATCGATATGTATTAGATCATTGTTGTTATCTGTGGTACGGCTAGGAAATACTGAGCATGATCCATTGCTGTTTACAAATACTGAGCTGAAGAATGTGTTAAAGATGTTGGCTTTAGTGGTGTCGTCGTTGCAGTCTTTACCATCAGGTCCTATCAAGGGTGGGATAGACCTTGAGTCTTTTAGTTTTTTGTTTACAAAATTGTAAAAAGCACGGGTGGAATTGGTGCTTAGAAGGTTTTCCTCTTGTTTAATGTGATAATTGATGCATTCGGTCTTTATCTGGTGGCATAAATTTTTGTATCGGCTTTTTTCACGCTGTTTATAGGCAGAGTTGAGTAAAACAATATTCTAGTAGTTTAAGTGTGGGGAGAAATTGTCATGAACACTAGGCAAAGCAAAGTTTCATTTATCTTGAATATGTGTCTGATTGAGTTTGCATCTCCACTATGTTCCACATCTAGTTCAATTGCTTTGGGACATGGAATTGCAAAATTGTAATCATCAAACAAAAATGAATATGGAAAACATATGAAAGGCACCATTAAAAATATAAGAAAAAACTTCCTGGATCCTATCCACTATCCTATGTTACACAGTGCACAACCAGGCATATCACAAGGATGGAGATTTTTCTATCATTGTTAAACATACCAAATGGTATTTAAGATATGATGTCAATAATTGCAAAGTTCAGTATCCTCTCTGAATTTTGTAGAATGTCCGTGTAAATAAGGACAAAAGATATTAGAATATTCTCAGATGAACTGTCTGCAAGTAAAGAATGCTTAAATCAGGATGTGACAAAAGAAGTTGAAGGAACTTTTAACTAACATGAGAGCAAAACAAAGTTTCATTGGAGATTGGCCCATATACATATGAAAGAAGAGGATTAAACTATTATGATTTCCTTTCTTATTTGGACTTAAATTATTAGCAAAGTGCATATATCCATAGAAAAACCAAATCTACTTGAAACATTTCCATTTTCAGTACTAAAATGAGTTGCTTAATATACAGTGCTGAATAATAGGTCTTTTAAATAAAATTATTAGAAGAATATATCAGCAATTTGATATGAAATCCTAGACTAGTATCACACGATGGATATTTAATATTCACTATAAAATGTCTGAATGATAAGACAATACAATATATATGTTGCATTCAAAGAAAGGGGTTCTTTTTGTTTTTAATATAAGTGTTTTATGATGTAGTCATATATCATTTTCAGCCCAAATGCACAAAACTATCTTTTTTTTCCTTTCTGAAAGAAACATAATGATAGATTTTCATTATACTATGTGATTCTTGTGAGCTAATTTTTCAGCCCAAACTTTTGTGTCATTCATTTGTGGCAATGTGAAAGTTCCAGTATATCTGATTTCTTATTGTAAATAATGTTCATGGAATAGCAGAAATAAATCAAACTATACCACAATATTTTACCCATTCATTGCTTTTTCCCACTGAAGTGGGCAACAGGAATGGGGGGGGGGTGAGGGGAGAGATTTAAAACTAAATGGTTAAAAAAGAAACTAGACAGCTACATCTTTCATGAAACATGCAGACTGAGTTTCTTAATTCTACTGGACATTAAGCAATCTCCTTACAAGTACTTATATATTTCTTGTTGCTATAATTTAGTACATATCAAGTGACCACCATTTTGCATTTTGCATAAAGCCTCAAACTTGATGCCTTTGTGTATTGTAAGGAAGGTATTACTATTTCTACTTTGCAGAAAATAGCAGCAAATATTTGTAAAACATACTGCAAAATAGCCTTAAAAGGTGGGGTGGGGGAATAAGGACAAGAGTTTGATTTTTGTCTGAAAGGGACCTTTCAAAAAATCCTGTAGAATTGACAGTAAAGGAAAGTTCCCCACTTAATCTCATTTGGGAGTTCAGCTGAACGTTTCAACTCTCAGGTGATGACTCAACATGCATCTTGGAAGTCTCTTATCCTCAATATATTACTTGAACAAAGCACTCTAAGAATAAGGCAGAAATGAACCAACTTCTCATAGTTGTTGTCAGGGTTCCAACAACAATTGTGCTCTGAAGCTCATCTAGATATCTTTGAAAAAATGGGATTTTGAGTCAATCCAAAGATTTAAAAGGAATTTATGGAAGTCAGAAAAGATATTAGGAAACCTAAGCTCAAAAGTTGAGAAACCCCTGCTCCCCAATCCTATACCTGTCTCATAATTGGATCTATGATGTACTAAACTGACTTGGCTCCATAATGAATGAGGATAATAGTAAGAAATTGGTGAAGGTTTTTGGAGTCAAGATTTTTATTGGCACTGGCTGTCAAATCCTGCATAATTATTGGTTGTGGAAAAAATAGTAAAGCATTTGTCCAAAGTTAAGCCATGCAATTCTTCTCTTGCTTTAATTAATTAGATAGAAGTGAGAATTAAAGTCATTTCAATATAACAATTGGTTTATCAAGTGAAGCTTAAGATGGAAAAACGAGGATGCTTTAAAAGATCACCTCTCAGTTGGAGTATGCTTTTATGAACTCTGTGATTCTGTTCCAGAACTAGCCCTAAAGAATATTTAAAGTGGAATTGAAAATCTGCCTTCTCAATTTGTTGGAATGCAAACTGTCCATCTTCAAAATCCTCCCAAAACATCTTAAGAAAACCCAGTAACCAAAAAGAAAACAGGAGACACCCACAACATATAATGTAAAGTTAGTAACAGGCTCTGTGTAGGACAATCAGGTAGAAAACTGATAGACTGCATCCAAAAAACCAATTGGCGGTCAAAAGGCATGATAAAAATTCTTTAATTTCATAATATATTAATAGAGTCAGCCACTGTTTCAACTGGCAAACAACATTTTAGATCAGGCCAAATTGAAAAATGCTAAGCAATTTTTGGAAGCCTGGCATTCAGACAAATAAGCCATCAGTAGACACATGGAGATAAATCCTACTTACATAACATTTAAAAGATACAATCAAAACCCTAGAAAGGGAGGAAACAGACTAGAATACATCCCTTCGGCATCCAAAATCCAGATAAACAAGAAATAATATTCTACTCAAGGAATGGTAAGATGAAGCCACACCCCCATCAAGACTGGAAGCACAAGATTCCTTAAGCAGTCAACAAACCACATTCTCTGGAGAAGTAATTAAATATCTTCAGGAAAATAATGAAACTCAAAGAGGACAGACACCTGAATAAATAATTTAATGGTACTATATTACAAGGGTCCCCAACCTCCAGGCCATGGCCCACTATCCAGCCTTGAATCTTTCGGAACTGGACCATGGGAGTGGTGGGCGAACACCCGCACATTGCCACTCATGTAGCAATGGGTGAGTGCAGGCACATGTGCTCCATTTTCACAAGCAGTGGGTGTGTGCACCCACCGCCCGCACAAATGAACTTGAATGTGCGCACCGCTTGCTTGCTGCATGCATAGAACCATCTCCTTTCCACCACACCAAGCCAAAAAGATTTTGGGAACTCTGCTATGTTTTGTTGTTCTTATTTATACTGCTTGGAGACTTTGTAGACTAAAGTAGCCCATATATGAATACATTAGTATTCTTAATTCTGATATCCCCTGAACCAAATCTGTAACTTTGGAGTCCATTGTGGATTAAATGAAATTTTCTAATCATTTTCTTATTACTTGCAATTCTTCTTGGTTACTACCTAGACCTTTGTGCTATAATGGAGTATCAAATATATATGAATATATATATCAAATATATATTTTTCAGACAATCAATGTTGAAGAAAGGTTAGGATCACAGTTATAAAAAGTACTATCCACAATTTAAAGTAGATGTTCCAAACATGGATCAGAGTGAATTTAGGATCCATATCCTGAAATCATAGACTCTGACCGTGATTGCTATTTGTATTCTACTCAAATGGGCATAAATATCTCTGCAGTATGATTTGAAGTAAGTAATGAAACTTTTGCTTTTTGTCTCCCCTTTTTAGATATGAATTCACAACAATAAGTTCATACAGAAGACTGCAATAGATTTTTCACGATATATTACAGGAAAAGAGACAGAATAAAATTTTAGTAATTTATTTACATGCTTTTTTTTTGTCAAATTGCTGTACTTAGACCATTTACACATTACAGAAAAAGAAGAAATAACTCACCAAGGAAGAGGATTAAAGAGGACACAGATTTTCAGAAAACGTTCCTATGCTAATTTGGATGTATATATGTGTTTAGAAATAATTGACATACTTTAAATAGAATTGAAATACCTCTCTAGATCTCAGATGATGTGTACATCTGCTCTATCTCCTGTCCAATGCTAATTCTTGAAGTACAACATGAAATTATAGTACGATCACTATATTCTCTTTTTCGTTTGTTTCTGTTTTAACATTCATCTGGATTTAGACTGGACAACCTTTCAGATAGATTATACCTTCAGATAACCAGGAATGGGGAAGAGCTATTTTGGCTTTTGAGATAGAATTTGAATGCATACAAAATAGTGTGTATATTATGATAAGCATGCATAAAGCACATTACATTGTGAAAAACCACTTATAAAAATGCACACTTTAAAAGTACACAAAAATAAACACATAAGAAATGTTCAGGATATAAGTTCATGTGGACGCCACTGATATAGAAATATATCACCCTTTAGAATAGGATGATATAAAATGAAAGATGTTTGTAGATTAATTTTATTTCAAATGGAGAATATAGAACCAATCATCAATTGGAATCATTTATTCTCAAGTAATTTAAGGTGGCTTTCTCTACCATTAAATCCAACATTTCCCACAACAGAATTTATATCTTAGGGGCACTCTGTGTTTAACATTTGATCAAATTGTAGCTTGATCTCTCTGTACCATAATTTACTTAGTTGCTTTCCTTTGTTATTTCTCTGTTGTGTTTATTAATACCTGTAACATTCTTTATTCTTCCATCAGGATATTGTACTAAAATTGCACAAAAATACAATAAAAACATAAAACCATGTAATGCTGGTCAAGAGAATAGCAATGGATTTTGGCAATGATGTAAATCTACTTGCAATGTTACAGGCTTTACCTGTATTCTATTCCTTTCTGCACAAAGTACAATTACCTATTTCTTCAAAACTGGCCTTCAATCTACTTTTTTTTCTGTGCTTTGCAATATCACAACTAGAAGGCTCCTATGAGCAGCTCATCACTAATCAGGGCTGTTAAATTAAAGTGCTCTAACTGTATTTTATGAGAGTCATAATGTTCACAGGCAGAAGCACCCAGAGCTCCATTACTGACCTTTCCTGGTGAGCCTTCCTCAGTCTCAAATGTTTCTCTTTTATCCAATTGGCTGGAAACCAGGGCTTCTCTGACAGTTATTCCCTCACTGTCACTTCTGGGCCTTAAGGATTTGTTTTAAGTCCCTCACCCACATAATGACTTTAAAATTCCTGAGGTCCATTCTTAGAATGAAGCTGGGAATCTGAGGTAATGTCAATTAACAAGCCAGGGCTCTAATGCACAGATGGAATTCACAGCCCTTTCTCCGTGGAATACCTTCATAAGCAGATATTGGAATGTTGATGTATTTGAACTTCTGTGTCTTTAACTTCCACCTTGTGTACATGTAAATAAGCCTTGCCCATCATCAGGTGAACACTTTATTAC
This sequence comes from Notechis scutatus, assembly GCF_049901735.1. Classification (NCBI taxonomy): domain Eukaryota; kingdom Metazoa; phylum Chordata; class Lepidosauria; order Squamata; family Elapidae; genus Notechis; species Notechis scutatus. The sequence goes on from NC_142009.1 coordinate 38,309,300, forward strand.
ACTTGTATATCATTTTTTTCTCTATGACACAAATCACAGCAATAAAAAATCAGACTACAAAAAAAAAACCTCGCAGAAAAATAGCAGTAGCGCTTAGACTTATATACTGCTTTATGGTGATTTACAGTCCTCTTTAAGCAGTTTACAGAGTCAGCATATTGCCCCCAACATTCTTGATCCTCATTTTACTGACCTTGGAAGGATGGAAGGCTGAGTCAACCTTGAGCCAGTCAGAATTGAACTCATGACAGTAGGCAGAATTAGGGTGTAATACTGCATTCTTAAACACTGCACTACTATAGCTCTTTATATTACCAGCTTTCCCTCATCTGAGGGTCTCCAGATGAGTTGATCTTCTCATCTTTTATACCAGCTGAACAAGGACAGTCTGAATTTTCTTATGAACAACCTGATCAGCAGGTTTTCAAAGTTCACATCTACAAAGAAAACCCTGGACCACAATCATCTGAATATCTTCTTAATATTGTATGTCAGGATAAAACGATGGCTGAAGAGAGATTATTTGAAAGCTGGAAGATGCACACTGAGTTTCTGGCAACCCCAGCCTTGTTCTTGCTGTAGCTCCTAATTGACTGAATGAAGCCTTTTCAATGAAGGTGTGAATGTCATTCCCTTTGTGGCTTGGCTCTGGCCTACAAACAGCACATTGCTAAGCAACACTTGGCAGCATCCATATTGGAGTTGCAGACCTCTCTTTTCAAACACTGTGTGGAAGCCTTACTGATATCCGTCTCTGGCACTGATCTAGTTGAAACCCATCACAAAAACAATGTTGATTGAACTGTCTGGTAATAAATGATTGACATAAAACACAAGTACTTCTTCTGTTAGTGTTTTGGCATCCTATCATTGGACTATTTCCTGGGAAATGCCATCCAATTATGCCAGATGTACTGCTGAAAGATATGCCAACCTGTGTTTACTTTTAAAAAAAGAATAAACTAGTGTAGCTATTTATCAGTGTCTCTTAGAATGCATCCACATATCTACACATGGAAACACGTGTGTGTGTGTGTATACATACATATAGTACATACATACATACATACATATATATGGTAATGAAAAGATATTGTTTTATTTACTGGATTTCAAATATTGTGCAGGCAAATCTACAGGCGTAAGCATGTATATCTTCCCTTAAAGTACACAATGAAAACCCAATGACACTAAATGCAGTGGCTTATTTATTTATAATGCAAATTTATATGGCTGCCCATCTTGCAATCAACTCCAGGTGGTGAACAAGCTTTAAAATATATACAGGGTAAACAATAAAAAATAATAAATAATAACAACACTAGGAAATAATTCCTCAGTGAAGCAAACCAAACAGAGATCAAGCTCCATTAATATCAAGCCCCATCAAGAATCTTGGGAAACTCTAAAAAGTATGATCATAGAAGCCCAGACCAGCACAATACCACTGAGAAAGGAAAACAAGAAATCCAAGAAGAAACCAGCATGGCTGCACAAAGATCTCTCTGGCAAATTGAAAGAAAAAAAGGACAAGTACAAAAAATGGAAAGAAGGACATACAACTAAGGCAGAATATCAGCAGATAGCCAGAATCTGCAAAGATGAAGTCAGGAAAGCAATAGGAAAAAAACACCTATCTGATCTTGATGAGCACAAATCACTGGGGCCTGATGGATTACATCCCAGAGTTTTAAAGGAGCTGGCAGAGGTCATCTCAGAACCACTGCACCATATCTTTCAAAAATCCTGGAGCACGGGGGAACTACCAGAGGACTGGAAAAGAGCTGATGTGTTTCCCATCTTCAAAAAAGGAAAAAAAACAGACCCAAAAAACTATAGACCAATCAGCCTAACATCAATACCCGGGAAGATACTGGAAAAGATAATAAAAAAAAAACAGATCTGCCAACATCTAGAAACAAGTAAAGTAATAACTAGCAGTCAGCACAGGTTTGTTAAGAACAGATCATGCCAAACCAATCTTATTTCATTCTTCAACAGTGATTAAATTAGTAGACCTGCAAAATACTGTGGACATAATATATTTAGATTTCAGCAAGGCATTCGACAAAGTAGACCACAACCTACTTCTTAGTAAGCTAGAAAAAAGTGGAATAAATAGTACCACCACTAGATGGACTCGCAACTGGCTGACAACCGTACTCAAAGAGTAGTCCTTAATGGGTCTAAGTCTACATGGAGGGAAGTAAGTAGTGGAGTGCCACAAGGTTCTGTTTTAGGCCCAGTACTCTTTAATATCTTCATTAACGACTTAGAAGAAGAAATAGAAGGGGGATTTACCAAATTTGCAGATGATACTAAGCTGGCAGGAATAGCTAACACCCAAGAAGATAGGCTCAAGATCCAGATGGATCTTGACAGACTAGAACACTGGGCCATATCTAACAATATGAAATTCAATGTAGAGAAAAGTAAAGTCCTACACTTAGGCAAGAAAAACCAAAAGTACACATATAGACTGGGTGAAACCAGGCTCAATAGCAGTAACTGTGAGAGGGATCTTGGAGTCTTAGTGGACAACCAGCTAAATATGAGCCAGCAGTGTGCAGCAGCTGCCAAAAAAGCTAATGCAATCCTAAATTGCATTAATAGAGGGATACAATCAAGATCAAATGAGGTACTAATACCACTCTATAAAGCCTTAGTAAGACCACACCTAGAGTACTGCATCCAGTTTTGTTCAGCACATTATAAAAAACATGTTGAGATTCTCGAAAAAGTACAGAGAAGAGCAACCAGGATTATTAGGGGACTGGAGACTAAAACATACGAAGAACAGTTACAGGAACTAGGTTTGGCTAATCTAGTAAAGAGAAGGACCAGGGGAGACATGATAGCAGTCTTCCAATATTTGAGGGGCTGTCACAGAGAGGAAGGGGTCAAGCTATTTTCTAAAGTGCCTGTAGGCCAGACAAGGAATAATGGATGGAAATTGAACAAGGAGAGATTTAACCTGGAAATAAGGAGAAACTTTTTGACAGTTAGAACAATCAACCAATGGAACAGCTTGCCCTCCGAAGTTGTGGGAGTGCCATCACTTGAGACCTTCAAGAGGAGATTGGACTGCCATTTGTCAGAAATGGTGTAGGGTCTACTACTTGGGCAAGGGGTTGTACTAGATGACCTATACGGTCCCTTCCAACTCTGATTATCTGTTATCTGTTAATATCCTAGCCCTAAAACCTCAGTGAAGACCAAGATTTTAAACTCTTCCAAAAGGCCAACTGCATGAGAGCCATCCAAATATTAGGGGAAAAGCTGATTTACAGGAGAGCAGCCATTCCAGAAAAGATATATAAATATTTTAGGTCATATAGGATGGTACTGTTTCACATATAGCCAGCATATTGAATTGTATCTGGAAATTTACAGAGATCTCATGAAGATCACAAAGCCTTGGTATTACATGGATATATCGCAAGGTATACCTGCTGGTGCTGCTACAATCTAGATCGGTAACAGGTTACAAATGCAGCCCCATGTACCATATATTGTAATAGTTCATATCAGGGTTCCAAGTAATAAATCCATTGCAAGCAAGAACTCTGAGGCAGGTGAATTCCTCAAAGACTAGTTTTATTGGAAATATATTGGCACAACCCTTGGTTTTCAACTAATTTTAAAAAGTTTTTTTTTCCCCTCAGCCCTAAATAATCAGTCACGTGGCCTAATCACTGCAGTATCCGCTGGTCTGGTGAAATCACTCCTCCTTCATCTGATCAGGTGTGAGAATGTCCTTGGTTCCCAGAAGAAAGTCTTGAGAAAGTATTTTATTTTGACTACAAAAGCCCAGCTATCTCTAATCCCCCCCTCCCTATTCAGTGTGGCAACACTGAAGCTCCAAGATGGCTTCACCCAGGTCAGTTTCAGGGTTGATAGTTCAATTGCTTAAAACATGAGAGGAATAGGGAAAGGGATAAGACTCATTTTCCCATTCCTGTCATCCACGTTGCTCTAAATAGATGGTACAGTTGTTGGTTTCCTGCCCTAGGCTTGTTTCTCTTTTGAAAAGAGTAGTTAGTAGGGTACTGTTGGCATCAGGTGGTAGATGAGAAAGGAATAGAACCAGGGGTAAAATTCAACCACCTCAGCCCACCTTGGTATGGACAATTTGAATTGGTAAAAAATCATCCCTGGTTGCTATTATTATTATACTAGGTATACCAAGCCATGCCCACAGCCACACCCACAGAGCCAGTAGGGGGGAATTTTGAATTTCACCCCTGAATAGAACAACATAGGGAAGCGATTAATCCCTCCACATATATTAGAGTCAGAGACATATATGCCAGAGATTCCCAATGTATTAAAAGGAAAACAAGCCTAGGAGGAACAAGTATGTGGCAAGCATAGTGTCTGATCTGAGACAGAGATATGAGAGATAAATGTGGCAGAGGAAAAACTCATCTTGCTACATTAGTTTCCAGAACCCATTCCTAAATAAGAAAAGACAGAGTATGACAAAGGACATAAGAAAATTCTCCTAGATTTGAAGGTACCAGTGGTGTATTAGAGTATATCACCAAAGTTCAGAACATATTCATATACACAAGAATACTGATAAAGATTTCTTATCATCTGTTGTACCTGCATATCCCATAAACTAGTCTGTCTCACACTTTGGAATGTGCCCCATCTAGCATACTACTGAATGACAGTTTGATATTATTTTGCAGAAATTGGAGCACCACAGATATACAGGTAGAAAGGGAAGAAGTGAGGTGGGCATCAGAAAATGTGTTCACAAGCCAATAGGTACCACATTAGGATTCCAGAAACTTTAAATATGCAAACCAAATTTATCTCAGGTCACGACATTTACAGTTATTTTGAAAGATGCATGAAGCTAAGCAGGATTGCATCTCAGTTGCATATAGCACAATGCTTGATAGATCGAGCTTTTCAAATGATTTCTTTTTAAAAAGTCAGATCTGTGTCCAGTTTCCCCCTCCCCTGATATTATTTTTGAGAGCAAAATCCTATTTAATTGATCTGGTAGTAAAAAGAGGAAAGATTCATTGCCTTATATTTAATTGGGTCTGCAATTTTTTTTTAAAAAAACCCTTCCACTCAATCTCATCAGCACAAATGAATAATGCACTATAATCAGTCACCTTTGCCCACTGTTTAGGACATCTGGGTCCAATAAGGCTCAAGAATGCCTGAAATTGGAGCTTCATCTCAAAATGCTATATTGAATGTATTTGATGCTTAGTTATTTAGGGTTCTTTGTTACTCCTAGCTGAAAAAAAAAGTTAAAAAAGTTAAGGATCCATAACAAGAAGACACGGAGGAAAAAACTGAACTAGAATCTTTCAACTCCCAGAATTTTTGTCTAGTGTCTAATATTCCACCAAAATTCTCTTTTATGACAACAGAGATAATTTTCTTCTGCATTTTGAGGAATGATTACCCTTTCCCCAAAATTAGTTGATTTATTGCTATTTATCTTACTTAACTTAATGAAACTTGTGAAGTATTCATTTCTTTTTTATATGTTTCTTTTTTATATATGTTTAAACTTTCAACTAGCATGCATTTCTTTCCAGAAACAAAGCACATTGTGACAGGAATTGTAATTACTTATTAGGAATTGACCAAGAGGTTTCTTCCATCTTTGTTTAATTCTGACATCACATACAGTATTTAAACATATTAACACAATATAAATCACTAACTAAAGCTATAACTTCAATGCATTAAATCAATTCTAAATTTCCATAAGATCAAAATGTAGACTCTTTGTATAAAAGAACCTTATATAAGTTTATAGTGCAAGAATGGTTTCCAAATATAATTTTATCTTATAGCATATTCATTTTATAAAATATGAATTTATTCTAGACCCGTGATGGTGAACCTATGGCATGTGTGCCACAGGTGGCACACAGAGCCATTTGTGCCATCATGAGAGCTGCAGGCAAACTTACCTCACTGGGCATGCGCACACCTCACAGTTGATTTTCGGCCAGTTTGAGGCCTTTTTCGGCCTCCCAAAGGCTTGAGGAAGGCTTCTGCAGGCTTTGCAGGCTGAAAACTAGCCCCGTTTTGCCACTTCCTGTTTTTCTGAAAATATCAGAAGTGATGAAACGGGGCTAGTTTTCAGCCTGCAAAGCCCGAAGAAGCCTTCCTCAAGCCTTTGGGAATCCAAAAAAGGCCTCAAACAGGCTGAAAATCAGCTGTGAAGCGCAGTGCAGATAAGGGAGCGGCGGGGGTGGGGATTACATGCATATGCATAGGGGGCATGGGGGCACCATTGCCTTCTGGGTGCTGGCATGCAAGTGCAAGCGTGCAAGCATGTGCACAATTTTTGGCACAGGAGGCCAAAAAGGTTAACCACCACTGTTCTAGACATTGAAATATACACCCACAATTTACAGTAGTTAAAGCCACAAACATCCTTTCCAGTGAAAAATATATGATATCCTTGCAACTATTAACATATACAAAGCTAGTTCAGTATACAGGTAGTCCTTGACTTACAACAATTCATTTAGTGACCATTCAAAGTTACAACAGCACTGAAAAAAGTGACATGTCAGTTTTTCACACAACTATTGCAGTATCCCCATGGTCACATGATCAAAATTCAGACACTTGGCAACCGACTCATATGTATGATGGCTGCAATGTTCCAGATCATGTGATCACCTTCTGGAACCTTCTGACAAATAAACTCAGTGGGGAAGCCAGATTCACTTAACAACTGTGTTACTAACTTAACAACTGCAGTTATTTACTTAACTGTGGCAAGGAAGATCGTAAAATGGGGCAACACTCACCTAACAAATGTTTTGCTTAGCAACAGAAATTTGGGGCTCAATTGCAGTCATAAGTTAAGGACTACCTATATTTTGAAAGGATATGTGAGTGAAATTCAATAATAATATCTCAGCTTTCAATAGTTTTACAACTTTCAAGATTTCTCTATTTTACTAAGAACCATTTTCCAGAACTATTGAACTTTATAGCATTGTCTCTGCATATTGAAAAATGAAGTTGTTCATTGCATTTCCAGCATGTTTTAGAAAAAGACTTCTTCATTTAGCAATGAAGAGTGATTTGATATATCAGTGGTAAAGCATACACATTTTCTCTAGGTTTAGTCTAATATTCTGAGCAAAATTAATATTCTTCCATTGAAATTCCTATTATTGCATCTCTGTTACCTTATTCAAGTTCTGCATCCATTTGATTGTATAGTCTTTGACCTGTTCAGATTATAAATTAAGCTCAACAAGTGTTCAGCATTATGTGTCATAAGATGTTCAAATTCAGTAAAAATTTCTCATATTCCCCCTTGTTTCTGAAATTTTTGATGCTGTACTATTTATTTGAAAGTACTGGAAGCAATCAAGTGGAGTCATTATTGTTAGATAAAATACTTAATATATTTTATCTTTGTCCTGTTAGCAACAAAATCTTGCATTCTAAACAACTTGTTTTTCCACTGACCAAATTTCTGAGTGTGTTTACCTTCATTAAAATGACAAAGAAAGATATGGAAATCTGGGCTTATACTTCTTTTCCCTCTTTTGTCCATACGTTCAATAAACTACTTATTATTTTAGGATTTCTTATATATATTTTTTGCTTCTGTAGAACCATAAAGTGGTATATTCTAGTCTGAAATCCATGTCAAATACTGGTGTGCTGATACAATCTAAAATTCAAAGCTACTAGCCCACCGCACGCTCTTGAATCCTTGAATATATTTGCCCTTTTATTGGACCTTTTTCAGGCCTTGTGATTCATGATCAGGACTGTTAGTATTATTATTATGCTCAGACCTATCAATCTTTTCTGACCCTTGATGATGACGATTCACGATCAACCTTAAAATCTCATTAGCATTTCTTCTTGAATGTCTCATCATCTCTGTTCAATATGAATAAATCAAAATCTGCTGCATTTGGGCCAGATTGTCTTTCTATCCTTTATTTTATTCTTCAGTTATTGGTCTTCTGGACTGGCACAATTTCCTTTGCCCGCAGTTTTAGCTGACTCTGTTACTATTTATTGCTCTTATGACACAGCCTGCTAATTTTTATTCAATGAGTATTTGTATGATCTGGGGGTTTCTGACAAACTGCAGCTTGATTTGTTCATACCTTGGTTGCCTCATGCTTTAATTACTGCAACAGATTCTTGGCAGGTATTCCTGAGTCCTTTCTTCATCCCCTGATTTTAGTCCAAAAATCTGCTATTCAGATTCTTCCATACTATTTTATCACATTAGAGAGCTCTTTGCTGGCTCCTTGTTCAAGCCAGAGCCCAGTTAAAACTGCTAGTTTTAATTCAGATTTCAAGCTGTCTACTCATAACAGTCTCATTATCTGTCCATTCTAATTTCTCTCCTTTACTTCTTACACTACTGTGGGCAGGGCTTTCCATTCCCTATTCTAGAGTTCTGTCCTCCACATTGTAGGCCTCCAGGAACTCAGCCTTGTGATTCTAGAGCAGTGTTTTTCAAACTTGCTGGCTGGAAAATTCTGGGAACTGACTCTACATGCCTTAAAGCTGTCAACTTTGAAAAATGCTGCTCTGGAATCCGCTCCCATTTCCCTCCTGCCTTTTGGAGAGTTGATGGCTTTAATGGGCCTTAAAGATGACTAGTGAGGGTCGGCAGAGTCTGTTTCCTGCACTTGGAGTAGTTTAAAAGAATACATAAAACCAAAAAAAAAAAAAAAGCCCACAATAATACCAAAGAAAACTCAATCTGGCATCTGTAATTGCTGGCAACAGTTCTTACATTCAAATACTCTGTGAAATAATTCTGTTTTGACAGCCTTTCTAAAGGCAAATGGCACGGGCACCATCTGAATTTCAAAGGAGGGGAGCAGCAATAGTAAAAGTCTCCTAGCCCTTGCCTACTAATCTTATGTATGGAGATTACCTTGAGTATATCAACCCTGGATGAACAGAAGGCTCTTCTATTTGAAAAAGACAGCTCTGAGGATAAATGAAAGCAAAGCCATAAGAAGCTTTAGAAGTCAAAACTAGCACCTTGAACTATGCTATTTAAAACCAATGCAGCACCCCTGTGTTGGATACATCTTCCCCTCTATCAAATTATTTCCTCTATGGTGCAGAACAGAGAAGCAGTCACCTGGTGTCCTATTTTCCATCTCTATTCTTCTGCCATTATGTGTATATAAGGCTTAAGGCCAGACTAATCACATCAGGCTGGGAGGTTCTATGCCTTTCATATAGATATTACAAATTCTTGCTTATTCTCTCTCTCTCTCTCTCTCTCTCTCTCTCTTTTGCTTTTCTTATCCCATTTTTTATACTTAATAATGTGAGAGGGAGATGGCAACACTGATTCAGCGCCATTATCTTGCTCTGCAACACTGATTCAGCACCATAGGACTTCAATCCCAGACATTAAAGCACTAAACTTCCCAAATCATATGACACAATGAACAAATTCAACCCATGTTGTTGTTGTTTTAATTTTAAATTACAGTGTTTTCATCCCAGTATGAAAAAATGTGAGAATTTTAGTAAGCTTCTATTTTTTAAAAAAGGTTAGTATAAAATTTTACCCATTCTTAGGCAAGGGTTTCACAACTGCAAGAATGAATATTTCTACTTAAAGAAAAAAACTGGAAAGGACAGAGGACCATAAAGTCCAGGATTTGGGGTTTAAGATGATTTGAATATGTAACATCTACCTTCAGGCAAGTCATGTGGGAATAGCAACTCCAGTCAACAATGGGGCACATAGAGATCATAGAATAACAGAGTTGGAAGGGATCTTGGAGATAATCTAGTCCAACCCCCCTGCTCGAGCAGAAGAGTCTATTCCAAATATTAGCTTCTACCTAGGATCAAACTCACAGCCTCCTGAATGTGAGGCGAGAGCTCCACATGATGGGTAATTTGCAGGCAATATGTGATATACAGGAAAGAGACAACATGGATTTTCCAATCTTCCCCAATTTCTTTTGTTCCCATCAAGGATCATAAATGGTATGTCTACTGGTTACACTTATTTGGGGACTTTCAAGGACTTTGCAATGAACCCCAATCCAATTCCTTCAGGCTTTGGCATCTGAAATTACATTACACCCTCCAGATTCTTCTTTGAGTATATTTATATAAATGTAAGATTTAGTACCAATGTCATTGTAAGTTAAGCAAAGCACTGTGTCTTCCACCAGATAGCAAATTATTTGAGGTGAGGGTAGACTGGGAGAGAAGGAGAAGGCCTCTTTTTATGCACATGCAAAGTATGTGCATAACATTCTGACAGCCCAGAAAACTTTAAGATTTTCTTGAAGGCATAACTTTAATTCATTCCTTTTTCTGGCATCAACTTTTTCATCCCATTATGTCAAGAAATGTATTATCCCTCCATTTGTCTGTCAGAACTATTCCCACTGGTCTCATAGACTACAGGCTCCTGTACTTGAAACTTTCCGAGAACATCTTGCTATCAAGAGTTGCAGTTTTCAGTGAATGTCTCTGGTGACTTTTGACAATGTTTTACAGCGAACCAGAGCAGGAAGCATTGGAGTTAAAGAAGTCTTCTGTCCCAGCCATGAATATGTAATAGGCCTTTTTCACTGTTCAGCATTCCAAAAAATGTAAGGTTCATTAAGTCTTTCGGAGATGAGAGCTTGGATGTCGCTTCTGAATGAACCTGTCTTCAGGATGGCATTAGCAAATGACATGTTGAGGTAGGAAATATTAATATCCCACATTAAGAAATAAATTTGTTTAAATGCCCCTCGTGGACACCGAGGATGTAGAGGAGGGAATCATCTTCTAACTTTATATGTAAATGTCTTTTGCTTATATGCATAAGAATGCTCTTTCACTATTCAATTCCTTCATATTAGCAAGCAGGAGTGTAACTAATATATAAAATAAAGTCATTCTCTTTAATGAGAATGCTAAATATTTTAAAGAAATGCACAGCTGTGAAATATTGTCAAGGGCATTTTTATACTTAAGTTTAAGAACACTTATGACTTAACCGCTGAATTATTTAACATGCTCAGCCTTGAAGTTCTATTTATGTAGGGGTTTTAATGTTCGTATGCTTTTTGTTGGCTTTTCTCATGCTAAGGATTTAGGACCTTTGATTTTCGGTTTATAAAATTTACATTTTTAATCTTTTATTTCTGTACAGAAATTTCTGTGTAGAAGGAGAAGAGAACATAGAAAATGCCCAGTGTTTGGAACTGGAAATTGAACAGACTTTTTAATAAACACCAGGATATATTTCAAATAATGTGCATTCAGAAAGAAGCCTTCTCATATGAATAGACAAAATCAGTGGATTTACATTATACATCAGTGAGGTAATTGGTAGAGAAATAAACAGACAGACTCATTCTGCTTTTGTTGGCTCTCATGCAACTCTTTAAGCAATCGTTAAGGTCTTAAGCCTCTAGGTCAGTGTCTCTGAAGCTTGGCAACTTTAATATGTTTGGACTTCAATTGTGGAAATAGAAGTCCATTCAAAATTGTCAAAGTTGAGAAAGGCTTCTCGAGGTTGATAAGTACCAACCACTGATTAATATGTAATTTATTGTTCTTAAAAGCACTGATTTAATCTCATGATTAAACTGTATCTACTTTATGAGATAGGGGAGAGAAAGAGAGAGGGAGGGAGAGGGAGAGAGAGAGAGATTATGTTTTGGATGTGGACCTCCAAAGTCCTGCTGCAGGCATATCCAATTGTCATGACTCAGAGAAGTCATTACTCTTCTGTAGCTGCTGCTGTGAAGAACTGTATGCTACTAATGGATAGTATCACATGCTTCATTCTGTATTAATATTTTTCAATTGTTAGCTTTAACAAAAAACAGAAGCAAGGCCAACAAGAGGGTGCAATGATTCTATTTTGCTTGTCCTGCTGTTTTCGCCAGAGAAGCAATGGTTATGTTCAGCATTTGACTTAATTCATAAAAGTCAGCTATCCATTGGCTGATCCTAAGTCTTCCTTTAAAATAACGAAAAAAACAAAATGATCATTTTTGGGAAGCAGAATATGAGATGACACTTTAATAAATGGATATTTTATACATGGTACATATATGGATATATAGTATTTTATATAAACGGGCAGTGTTCTGATGATCATACTTTCTTTTCTTGTCATTACTGAAATGTTGAGAGTTGTGGAGGACTTCCTCCGGTGCTTATTAAGGTGTTTCTCATTCTCAAAAATATTTACATTCACTTTTGGCAGAAGTTCATGGAAGTTCTCATACTTATATATATATGCTTAGGTTTATCCACATATCAAACTCAGCAGGGTAATGATGACAAAATATACCGAGTCTCAGAGATATTTCAGATTTACTTTTTGTTGTTGTTGTTCCTTAAAACCAGGTGAGAGGAACGTGGTGACTCAGTGGCTAAGATGCTGAGCTTATCGATCAGAAAGGTCAGCACTTTGGCAGTTCAAATCCCTAGCACCACATAATGGAGTGAGCTCCCGTTACTTGTCCCAACTTCTGCCAACCTATCAGTTGGAAAGCACGTAAAAAGGCAAGTAAAAAAATAGGGACCACTTTGGTGGGAAAGTAACAGTGTTCCTTGCGCCTTCGGTGTTTAGTCATGTCAGCCACATAACCATGGAGATGTCTTCAGACAGTGCGGGCTCTTCGGCTTTGTAATGGAGATGATCACTGCCTCCTATAGCCAGAAACGACTAGCACATATGTGCAAGGGGAACCTTTACCTTTATCTAAAACCAGGTGTAAAAAAAATCTAGAAGTTGGTCAGGACTCTCATCAGTTCTCCAAATAAAGTAACAGAAACTGATAGGAAGCCAGCTAATGTTTCCATAATGCTAAACCAATGGAAGTTTCAAGTTCTTTCCTTCAAAAGGAAGAAGCTTACAAGCAGGGGTGGGATCCAACAGGGTTAACTACCAGTTCGGTCATTTATGAGGTTCGGTGATTTACGATGTGCTTCCCAGCATGCTGTTTGGGGGCACCTGTAAATCATCATCATCAGCATGCTGCGTGCAGAGAAGCAGCCTTTCACAGAGAAGCAGCCTCCCACGGCAGCTGAAGTTGAAAAACTCAGGAAATAAAGGTCAGGTAACAGCCCGGGTGGGAGGGTGGGCAAAAACATCAGCAGACATAGAACCAGTTCTATGTCTGCTGCTCTTCAGAGTTACCGGTTCTGCAGAGGCGGACAGAACCGGTAGAAACCCACCCCTGCTTACAAGGATGGTCTCTGTTCAGTAGAGGCAGGGCTGTCTTAATGCATGAGCCTGATGGGCATTTGCCCATGGGCCCCATGAGCATAGGGGTCCCATACTAATCTGTGTATGTTGACCCTTCATTGCACATTGTATCATATAAATACAGCAACATATTTATTACATTTTACTGATTTTTCAATTAATACTAATATGCAAATATATATAAATTTAATTTTATGGACCATTTACATTTTTATTCCTGTGAGCAGTTGTCATAGGGGCCCCAGTACACTGCTTTGCCCGGGGCCCATAATGCTGTTAAGATGGCCCTGAGTAGGGGTTGGTACTGCCGTGACTGTTCCATCATTGACTGTAAAATAATATCTTTACTAACATCCAAGAAAGATTTTTTTGTAATCTTTAGAGACAAAGGAGATAGATCTAATTACCAAGAGACTGGGATCTGAAGCAGTCCCAAGAAGAAGCTGCAGGACAGAGGGTATCCATGGATTACCAAACACAACTCTTGTTGTCACTCTTTCTAGTTTATGTTGCCAAAATTTCTAGCCATGGTAAGTTACATTTGATAGCAAGTTTATTTGCTTCACATTTTATTACAAACTTACTTAACTTGGTCTTTCTGAGCAAACATTCAAAGCAAAATACTAGTAATGTTCATAAATTGTAATGCTTATGAACGAAGGCTAAATAAATTCTCAATGAAAAACTGAACTAAATTAAATTTTACAAATTTGTCTCTGTCTGTTCCTGACATCAGGTGTAGATAGCCTGAAATATCATATATTAAGCAATGGTGTCATTTTCAGAAGCCATTGAATATTTTTTTCCCAAAAATTCCAGTAGATACTACGTGGTTGTATATTGAGAGTACTATAACAATAATGAAAAATAGATGGCTTGAGTTCAAGTAATTTGTTCTTATCTAATTGCAGCTGTAGCTCATATAACAAATTCATGCTTAAAAGAAGAGGGCCAAAAGGAAAATGTTCTTTAATATCTATTCTCAATGGAGGAGATACAGCTATTGGAAAACAATGCACATATCTTGTTTTAATATAATGCCAACTAGAGACCCACTTGACTCATTCTAGTGAAGGGTGATCTATTGATTGAGAGAGAATTCTGTACATCTATCAGATATAGATATTTCAAGAAAGAAATAGGTAGGGAACTAAAACCCCAAAACAGATTTAGAGAAGGCATTGGATCCAAAATTAGCATAATTAAACTCCTTCATAATCAAGTGCAAGTGAACTATTTTCATAGGCTGTTCAAGATAAGAAGAGAAATGACTGGACATTTATTCCATCTTGAAGCAACAATAATTCATACAGCGTACCTGTAACAGCAGTTCAACAAGGCAGTGGTTTCCAGTTAAGTTCTCTGGAAGTATTAAATTGTAGTATTGATAGTGTTGATATTATTTAAAAGTTCGAAGTGCAAAACAACATTTCATTACAGTGCCCATTATCCAAGAGTTTCATGTTTATTGGAATTAAGAAAAGGTCAGGGTATGGTAGTGAATTCCTTGAGAATCTTGGCTGTCTTTTATTTTTATTTTTATAAAGGAAGATTTTAACCCATTTGACTTTTTGAACATGTATAGAAAATATCTGTTAGAATCTAATATGCCAGAAATGCAGATGAGGTAAATTCACTTTTTTTTTTCAGAGTCCTCAGTTGTTCCGTATCTTCCTATGACTAGAAAGTTGAAGGGGTGGGAGGGGCGATACAGATTTCTATTTTTATGTATAGAAATCATGTAATAAAATGTTAAATATCAATATATGCATAAAGGTCCATAGTTAATACATGAAACAATATACATATACATTTGCTATATGTTCATCGGTAATTGTTTTTTTTTAAATTGCAGACTTACCCTTCTTAGACACAGCATTTTAATTTTATATTTAGCAAAGAAGTCCAAAACCTTGACTGCAACAGTATTTTTAACTATCTGAATTTCAGTGTAACTAATATTTGTGATGAATAAACTGTATATTTGCTAACTTCAGCAGGGGCCAAACTGGTATAATTCCCATTTCCTCCTCTTGATCCAAGTTAGACATGTTGGCCTGTTATATTAGATTCTTCCTTCTCCAGAGAATTAGGGTTAAGTGCAGTTTATTCAGGGCTTCTTCTAGGTATTTGCCAAGCTGGAGATTCTACTGCAGCGGTCACTGAAAGGTTAAGCAAGGGGGTAATTCAGTGGAATAGTTTTATGCTTCGGAGAGAAGGGATTCCCAAGAAGTAATCATGGGGGACTACTCTGGTAAAGACTTTCTCACTAGCAACCTTGATGGAAACAGTAGGTACATAAAAATCAACCATGTTGAATAAGAGCAAGAACTTTCCCAAGAGGCTTGCCAAGCACTAATCTTGCAAACAGATGTCAGAGGATGAAACCCTTGTTGACTATACATTGCTCAGCTGGGATTAGCCCACAGTAAGGTACCTATGAAGAAACTTTGTCTTCCTGTCAACAGTGGCATTGCTGTTGCAGGAATTCACAGACTAATACAATGTAATGAGCAGTAGGGGCTGTTTCAAGGAGGATTCTCCATGATCAAAGGATTTTGAATATGGCAGTTTTTAGAGACCACCAGTTAGACACTAGACTAGTATAATAGTCTGTAACACCAACTCTAAGTATAATAATCTCACCCACCTCCCTTTTAAGTATTTTCCAGATCACCACCTGATACTTATTTAAATTTGTCACAATGCTCCCAAGATAGACTGTTTGGGGGCAAAATGTAGATACATTATTGGAAGTTAAAATGCAGCTCCCAGATTCGGCTACCCAAAAATGACCCAGTGCAATGCAGCAGTTTATTGTGCAACTTTCACTCACAGTGGGGAGGGGGCCCTTCAGAAAGCAGTTCAGCAAGGACTCCTTCAGAAATGAAATTTGCTCTATATGAAGATATGGTTCAGCATATCTCTGGTCTAAACCTGGCTGCAATCATTGCCCTATGCAGAAGAAATCAGGCAAGGAATTAGGATTTAGGAGACAATACAAACTTCTAACAGTCTCTGGGAGAATAAATGGGCATAGAAATAGAACTTGTATGTGTTCAGATAAATGTCTATATATATATAATTGTAAATTAAGGCTGAGAAAAGATATGACTACTTTACAGAGCTGCCCCTAAACTATGTTTATGCCTCCATTTTTGGTATCATATCTGAAATCATATTGTGCACTTGAGATGGATACATTGGTCATTGCTTACAGCTAAAAAAATTCTTTATTTACCATTCCCCTGAACCCCCCAACCAACAATAGCTGTATGCAAAGTCATCCCTCAAGATACGTCTGTATATGGAAGAGGGTATCATTGCCTTGCCTTTCACCTCAGGCAGCTAGAGGCCTCTAAAGGCTCTGCAAGTGTCACTAGCCCTCTCTTGCAGTTTCAGGATCTGAATCAGAAAAAAACTGGTCACTGGTGGTGGTGGGGAGGAATAATCAGGGCTTAGGGAAGGTCCTAATTATCCCAGGTTCCAGTCTGATTAGGGACTCTATAAATGCCAGTCTTTAAAGCATCTTGCACATTGTTTATGATTAGCAGGCAGAAAACTATCACGAGACACGTTTCCCAGATACTTGCTTGTTATCTCTTTCTCTTCCTTTACTTCTTGTTTATGTCTCTTTCAAAGAAAGATTTCTCTTGGTTGATTGGTTGCTTTTATTCGTCACCAGCACCAGAAAAAACAAAGAATGTTTTGAGATAGGAAGTAGCCTTTTTATGTCCAGAAACAGCTTAGACAACCTGTCAGTCTTCCCCTAAACTATGTGCTAGACAAAGGGTTAGCATAGCAAGTGCCACAATAATGTCAACACAGAAATATTACAAAGTAAAGTCTTATGAAATAATAAAAATTCTACTTAGTTCAGATACCTCCCAGTGCCTTTGGCAAAACACCTTGAGCATTCCACATAAGGCGGGCATTGTCTTCATAATATGGCACCTCATAAAATGGTATTAAATATCACCGACAGGGCTTCATATTTCATCCAGCAGGGTTTAAACTAGACATGTTCTATATCACACATTATTAGAATGACATCTGCTTTGCAAGTTCTGTACCCAGGAGCATACCTTGATAACTCATTTCCGCACTCCTTCTCGGAGGGCTTCTGTGCCTTCATAATACCTAATATGTTTAACTCATTTTGAACAGAAGTCTAAAGGCTGTCCTGGCCCTCTGGCCACAACTGTAGCTGTCAGGCAAAGGAGTCAGCTATCAAACATTACTCATTTATCATTAGTGGGGATGCAGCTGTACAAAGGAATCCAGCCTCTACCCTGAAGAGCTGTCAACTCATCCCTGTGTATGATTCTTCTCTTCTCTCAGTGGGGCATTTTGCAAAGTGGAGGCATCCCCATTCTCCCTCCAAAATGATTGGTGGTAGAAAGGGTATATATTGGACAATGCCCTCACTTTTAAAACACTTTGCCATCTGACAATTTTCTTTTTTTAATTTGTGCCTTTTTTCATTGGTCTGTGTGTTCTGGCTCACTGATCCCATTTTGAGATCAACAGCATTTTACCCTTTCTCTGTTGCCTAAGGGGCATTTCAAAATGTGTACCATCTGCTATTTTATGTCTCATGGCTGGGGTTCAATAACCTCCTTCCCTAAAACACACACACACACACACACACACACACACACACAGGGAAATGGTGTAGTTCTGAGCACATACAGCACCAAGAGAAGGGAATAATTTTTTTTCTATGCACAATCCCTCCCTGGAGTTCTGTTTTTTTCAGGCAGGACACTGAGACCAAAAGTACAATTAATACTTCTCTTGCCACCATCCTAAGAAAGCTCCTCGAAATTATTTAACATTTCCCCCAGTCATTTATATTTTTATGACAAAATGGTTGAGGTTGCAATTACATTCACCATAAAAATGAAGAAAGGATTAAAGAAACAACAACATTGCAACCATTTAAAACTGCCATTGTGTGAGTCATTACCCTCAAAGGGAACCCTCAGTTCAAAGCCTGTACATGCAGGAGATTTTGAGTTCAAGATTCCAGATGTACACATTATATGCATATGATCCTATAATCTCTTGGAATAATGGTTAGTCAGGCTCTAGTAACACTTTCTTTATTGACCTCCGGTCTCAGACGATCTGCCCCTCCAAATCATGAGAAAATCACCCCACAAAATTCAAATCCCACATATTATAAATATAGCAAGACAACCTTGATGTGATAGGAGGGGCTTTTTCCACCCAAGAATAAGAACTGGGTGGGAGCGTTGGGCCTGAGGGTGAATGTGAGGTATATGGGTGAGTTTGAGTATTTACTTATCGCATAAGAGTAGGGAAGTGGAAAGATATGACTAAAGGCCAGCTAGATGGTGCAGTTGAATGAGAATGGGGTTAGGGGCTGGGGGCTCCCCTCTATCCCCTGGCTTGATAGCAGGATAGCTAAGTTATATGAATGAATAGAGGGCTCCCAAGCTAGGGGAACCAGGAAGCAGGAATTGGAGGATGCATTCTCTAACGGACCAGTACAATCTGATTGTGAAGGGCATAGGGTGTTTCAATGGGAGACAGAGGGAAGAAAATTGCAGGGGAAGATGCCCATGGTATCTGGTACCAGTGGCATGTTCTGGTCCTCTAGGCTCAGGCCTGAACCTTCAGCTATTGCTGCTCAATGTCAATTATAAAGCCCTCCCCCTGCCTACAAACTATTAACTGAACAGCTGGCAAGTATTATCAAAATCCGACTGGGCCTGGAAGAGTGGAGTCCCCTCTGAAATCTGCTTGGTAAGATTTCAGACTACAGGGCTAGGGAGTTTTAACAGATTAACAGAATTGGAAGGGATCTTGTAGGTCATCTAGTCCAACCCCTTACCCATGCAGGAGACCCTACACCATTTCTGTCAAATGGCAGTCCAATCTCTTCTTGAAAGTGTCAAGTGATGATGCTCCCACAACCTCTGAAGGCAAGCTGTTCCATTGGTTGATTATTCTCTTTGTCAGGAAGTTTCTCCTTATTTCCAGGCTAAATCTCTCCTTGTTCAGTTTCCATCCATTGTTCCTTGTCTGACCAAAGGTGCTTTAGAAAATAGCTTGACCCTTTCCTCTCTGTGGCAACCTCTCAAATACCATTCAAGAGTTTCTGTTGGCCTTCAGGGACATTGTTCTACAAGTTGACAGTTGTCAGACCCTGTTTCTGAAGATATGCTTGCAGAATTAATTGCTATTGTGTCACCTCCCTTCTGCATAGCAATCTTCCTGCCTAAAGTTCTGTGGCTAACTAAAGAGTTCCCCAGGCTGATGGTCTTGGGAGATTCAGTTTGACATCCCTGTGGCTCACCTCAGAAGCATCTCAGGAATTCATGGCCATTGGGTCGCCATTGGGGAGGCCATAGTTTATCCTAGATCATTTAACTCAAAACACTGGTCACACATCAGATATATTTATCTTGCAAGTTCAATGACAGTATGATCTGAGCCAGGAGATTTCTCTGGCCCCTCTGTCATGGTCAGATCACCCTGGTGACCTTGAGCTTCTCTTATGCCATCCCTTTCCACAGCATGAAAAGACATGTTTAATTGATCTGCTCCCAGCAACTGGTAGATCAACTATGGTTTCAAGGGGAACTGGGGTTTTGCATAGTCCTGCTAAGGTCTTGGCCACTGCTTGAAATAGAGAGGTAGCAGAGGTGTTAGATAGGGCCATGCCCTTGCAACCACTCCTGGCCCATTGCTCTCAGAACTTCCTGTTGTTTATGGAAGGGCTGGAAGGGGTTAAGAGATGTCTAGAGCATTGCTGGAAGACAAGAGATGAATCAAATTGATAATGAGTGAGAGCCACTATTATGCAATAGTTTGTGGTGGTAAGAGCAGTGAACCACCAATATTTCTCTGCTCTTATTGCATTTAAGAATATTGCCCAGTGATCCAATTTAGGGTTTCCCAGTCCCTTCTGGATAAAGGGGACTCTAGGAGATTCACCTTCAGGACTGTTGAGAAATTTTCAGTGCACCTTAAAGATAAAATCACTCAGATCCATTCTTAGTTGGAGCAAGCAAGGGGCAGGTCCTTTGGAGATCCCTGTGGAACAATCTAACACAGTTATCTGTGAACAGTTTGATCCTTTGAGCAACATTCCCAACCTAATTTAACAGACAGGATCCTCCAGAATGTAAATGCAGCCATCTACGTCTAAGATCTGTACCTCTTTTGGTTGATCAAGGCCATCTGGGAGTTGACATGTGGCTGGATCCTAGTGATAGTTAATTCATCCTTGAGAGAAAGGTGTTCCCCAACACCTTTTAAACTTGTACCCTCTCCTCAAGAAGTAGTCATTGCATTTTACTATTCTGGATTATTTTAATATAGTCTCCCACCTCCCCTTAAGGTGGTTGAGAAGGTGGTCACACTGGAGCTCCAGAGGATCTTGGATGAGATGAATTATCTGGATGGATTTCCAGTCAAGTTTCAAACCTGGATATGTGATATGTGACAGAAACAGCATTGGTTATGCTTTTGAGTGATCTTTGGGGGAACTGAATGGAGCCGTGCATCTTTTCTGACTCCTTTTAACCTTTCAATTGGGTCAGCTTTAGGAGCTAAGAGTGGGGGAGCACAGTTTTGTGGGTTCTCCTCCTTCCTCCAGGACTGGTCTCAATCACTTTTGCTATGGAGTGAGAGGCTCAGGGCCCTGCTTTGTGGGGTGCCTCAGGATTCTGTGTTCTCTTTGTTTCTTTTAACATTTACAGGTGGTGGGAGTTATCCTAAAATACATATATTTTATTTTTATTTTATTTTTTAGAAAAAATGCTTGAGCTATATTAGATGCTTGGATAGTCAGCTCCATGAAATAATAATAGTTTTCAAATGTTAATTTAAATATAGCTTAGGAAGTAAGGAAATTACAATCTAGGAGTTTTACCATTTTTACTATATTTATTTATATCCAACCTTTTTTTTTTAAGTAACTCAAAACAGCAAACATATCTAATACTCTTTCTGTTAGCTCTGGAAGAGTGGGCGCAAGAAACAGAGACGAGACATCGAATAGTGACTCAACTCTTTAATAGTGACTTCAGAACAGAGCGAATTGCTAAGGCAGCAGCAGCTCTTTTATAGAGCTGGCTGCTGTCACAACAACCAATGATTTGAGTTTACCGCTCTAAAAAGCGTCCAATCGGAGGCGACCCGCTGCCAGCCAATCAGATCAGTCAGAAACGACCAATCACGATTCGCTATCCGCGGGCCAATCAGAAGTGCAGGATTACGAGCCTGCTGTGGAAGTAAAACTATTAGGATTTTAAACGAACGTGTTTGCTTAGTTCGTAACACTTTCCTCCTCCTATTTTCCTCTCAACAACAACTCTGTGAAATAAGTTGGGCTAAGAGAGAGTGACTGGCTCAAAGTCACCCTGCCAGGTTTGATGCCTAAGGTAAAAGTAGATACCCATTACAAATATTAATAAGCGTTTTTGTGATCATAGCTAGTGTGATATTTTCAAATATATAAATGGGTACATAGAATGCAACAATCAGCAGAGAAGTGGCTAAATAAAGACTCAGAAGTTAGCTAAATATTAAATGAAACATTAAACCATCTTTGAATATATTTTTATCTGCTGTATTCCACATGTATTGGATTACAAATATTTTTGCAAATGGATGGATGGACAGGTAGATATGTAATAATTCTGTAACCAATGTTACTCTTTTAATGAAAGGTCAATTTCAAATATGTTATGTAATTATGTAGACAAAAACGAAGCAAATATAAAATGGGAACTTTAGTTAACTTGAGAGCACTCATGTATACATCCGTGAGGCAGTGAAACAAATTTCAAAACAATGTAGCAACCAGCTTTGATGTCCCTGTTTGACCACTTTCTCCATTCTGGTTTCCTCTTAACCACAGGCTTTCTCCCTCCTTGCTACACCCTGAGGCCTTTTCTGGGCCCATCTGTTTCCTTGGGCAGATGTTTCCCTTCATCACCAAATCTTCTTCAGCTTCGTTGAGCCACATAGCTTCCACTTTTCTTCAGCTACTCATGTCATGGCTTCAGACCACCATGAGAAAATCTTCTTTTTGAAGATACATGTCCATTGCCTGTCTGTGGTCAAAACATATGTTCTGTATTTTTTTTTTTTAATTTTGTTCCTTCCTCTCGGTTAATGTTGCATTCCCATTCTGTCCTTGTCAACAGTAATCTAATCTTCAGATTCACTTACATTGTTATGAAGTTGCTTGCTGAATCAAAGAATAATTTAATCCACCATCCTGCCCACAATGATCAACCTGATTAATTGTTTGAAGCAAAAACATTCCATCTTAGACTTGCCTTCTGGAACTGGTATTCGGAAGCCTACATTGCCTCTAGGCATGGTAGCTGTATAAAGCAACCTTGTTTAATGACAGTCACCCTGCACACCAAAACTATCCAAGAACCTGCTGGTATAAAAGTTGTAGATTCTATTATGCTAGAATAATATATCTGTAGAATATTTATATGCTTGGACAAAATATCTGTAGAAAATCTGTAGACAAATATCTGTAGACAAAATATCTGTAGAATATTTATATGCTTGGACAAAAACAAAATTCTAGCTAAAACCAATTTTTTTGTGTGTGTGTTCATCCATACATCTTTTCAATCTCATACATCCATCATGCTGTTCTCTTTTGGGGTGAGCAATGTTATCCAAAGGGCAGAAAAGCAGTAAGGATTAGTAGGAAAATACAATTAAAGGCAGAAGACAGAGAAACAAATGCTAGCATAAATATTCTAAAATATAATTAAGCAAGTAAAATGTGGGAGTCAGTTTAGTGTAGTGTAGGTATGAAACTGCAAATCAAGAAAATGTGAGTTCTAGTCCCACTTTAGGGCATAAAGCCAGTTGGGTGACCTTAGGCCAGTTCTCAAACTTAGGAAGAAGACAATAGCAAACCACTTTTTGAAAAATCGTGTCAAAAATACTGTAGGGATTTATCCAGACAATCTCCAAGAACTGCACACAATTGCATGGAATTTTAAACAAGCAAGTAAGATAACTGGGATATATTTGGATATCCTATATTCAGGGGTGGGATTCTACCAGTTCGCACCTATTCGCTAGAACCGGTTGTTTTCTAAGCAGTTTGGAGAACTGGTTGTTAGAAGAAATTACTGGCCTAATCCTGTAAAGAAGGCAGGAAGGAAACATTTTGGTGTTGCTTACAGAAACTGCCTCTCTGTTAACCCTTATTACGTTCTTGGCAGGACTAGACTTCCTGTCTAAGGAACATCTCTGGAGTTTTTTTCCCCCTCCTTTGATGGTACTTTGCTTGTGTGGAGTGACATTCAAAGTTCAATGGCACTGAAAAATGTGACTTATGACCATTTTTCACACTTACTTTGTTGCAGCATCCCCACAGTCATGAGAGGCCAGGCGAGGAGATGCATGCCTCGATGTGAATGATATTGAGTTGGCCACGCCCAGCCAAAAACATGACCACCAAGCCACGCCCACCAACTTAGCTACGCCCACAGAACCAGTTGTTAAAAAATTTGAATCCCACCCCTGTCTATATTTGGTCTACACCATCATCATTCCCTGTACATCTCTATCTTTTCCTAACCTTGCAAACTAACTTTGTGAATAGTGGTGAATATCTGTAGCTTGAGTGTAGGATAAGAGTGAAGGTTCATTCTCCAAGCTTGTGGCTTAGTTTCCAAACATTTCATTACCAAACTAGGTAACATCTTCTGAAGATGCTGAAGATGTTACCTAGCCTGGTAATGAAATGTTCAGAAACCAACCTACAAGCTCAGAGAACGAAACTTCACCCTTGTAAATTATCCTTGCTTCCATCATATATTGTCTTTTGTTCCTTAAGCTTACTCTTATCATCTTGAGGATTTCAGGATTGTGCAGCTACAATTTTCTTGACATCTCTTTGCTCTTCCTTCACTACTTATATTTTATATCACCTCAAGGTACTTTTTTTGTACTATTCCTCACTTTTGTAATCAATCCAGGTGTATTCTTGTATCAACACACATGCTCTTAGGTAATCCATTCCCTTCATTCCCACATTCCATTTTTACGATTCTTCTGACATACCTGTTACTTCCATTTAACAGAATAAGAAAAAGCATACTATTGCACAAAGATATTTTCACCTTTTCATTGCTTACATATTATTCTCTATCTTTCAAACAACTTTTGCACATTTTAATTTTTTCACCAATGTTTACATTTTTGGTAAATCAAAGTACAAAATATAATCTACTTGCTGTATAATTTGCCATATATGTATTGATTAATATATTCAAAACCAAAAGGGCATCATACTTTCTTGTCTTTGGCTGATCTAACTCTCAGAGGCAGCAATTATGATCACATTAAATCTGCAGGAAATAAGAAAATAAACTGAACCCTGATAGATCAAATCCATTCTTGCAATCCTGGAGTGGCAAATGGAATCTCCTGGTAATTCCATTTACCAGCTCCACCAACTCCACACAAGGATATCTTTTTGATTGTTTGTTTGTTTTTGTTAGATATCCATTCTTTTTTACGGTTGTCCACCATATAATTCTGGAGGGCTAACAGAAAGTTTCAAAAAATCCAATAGAATTCATTAAAAACATATTGGATGCAATTTACATTCAAAAAATTCCAAATTTATGGAAAGCTATGGAATGGAATAAAAACACTTTTCACCCAATACATATTATACAGCTCAGTCAGGCCATCTCCTCAACCATGGTACAGTACCAACTTTTCAGCCTCTGATAACTTGTTATGCAGCAGAGTTAAGCAATCTCTACCAGACATTATTAACTATGATTCTTTGTAATTATCTATGCTGGCAGGAGGGACGTGGTAGCTCAGTGGCTAAGATGCTGAGCTTGTCGATCAGAAAGGTTGGCAGTTTGGTGGTTCGAATCCCTAGCACCACGTAATGGAGTGAGTTCCTGTTACTGGTCCCAGCTTCTGCCAACTTAGCAGTTCAAAAGCATGTAAAAATGCAAATAGAAAAATAGGGACCACTTTGATGGAAAGATAACAGCGTTCTGTGTGCCATAGTCATGCCAGCCACATGACCACAGAAACGTCTGAGAGCTGGCTCTTCGGCTTTGTGCAAGGGAAAGTGCGAGGGGAATCTCTACCTTTACCTTTATGCTGGCAGGAACTGAATTCTTAAATATATGAGTTGTGCCATATTGTTTATCACTAAGCATTTTATATATTGTCACCACATATAGTGTCATTCAGAATATTTGCAACCAACATTTTTCTTACAGTGAAATTTGAAGCAAAGTTGCATTCTCTCCTTTAGATAATGCCCTTCCCATTTCAGAATTAATCAACAAAAATGGTAATGATATCCATTTTCCTATATATGTTTTGTAGCAATTTCCAGATTACCACAGGATGTCACCTAAAGCAAATATTAAAGCAAAGGGGAAATTTGGATTTAAATTAGAGCCATTTTGAATTAAAGCCATTTGAAATAGTACAGGGTCTCCTGGTTATGGAGGGGGTTGGACTAGAAGATCTCCAAGGTCCCATCCAACTCTGTCATTCTGTTATTGATGGAAACCTAAGATGAGAAACAATTCTGGGGTGGAGAAAGGGAGATTGCTAGTTGTTGGTCAAGAGAGTATCTTATATTTTCACCACAAATCTCTTCCACCATTTTTTCTGCATAGAAGTTGTCATTTTTTATCTTGTGATGGTCTCATTAGCACCACATCCAGAGATACCGGCAAATCATCTTCTCATAATTCATCAGCAGAGATCCGTGATACAACTGCTGTTGAATAGTAATGAAGAGGAAAGACCACTCATAAGACATGAGCTAAGCTTTAATTCATACTGTTTGGGGCTGTTGAGATGATTGATAGATTGATACATCTGCATAGCCAAATTTATGGTAACAGAGTAGAAAGGCTCCATAAGAAAATTATCCAGGAATGTTAACTGTGCTAAAGGCTGTTCCCTGAAATCTTCCCCAATACAGAGACACTCACATACAGTCCCAATGTAATAAAAAGGGGTGGGTCAGCCCATTAATTACAGGCTGTTTGAGCCACTCTATAGAAGTAAAATGAAAACTTTTCATACTCCAAAAACTGTTTCCCCCTTTTCAGTCCAATTTAAGATAAGGAACAATAAGAAGGGAGGGCAAGATGGGAATTGAAATTGCCTACACACAATACCAGAATTTAGACCAAAAATACATGTAATTACTTCATCCCAGTCTTCCACATTAAGGTGAGATATATTCCTATTTTTATTCTTTATAGAAGAATAATCTAAACCTGAATTCATATACCACAGCTAGCATATGTAAGATTGCTACAAATCTGTCTTCTTTTATCCTCTTTTTGGATAAAGCATAAATGGCCACCTTACTGTCCCTGTGCCCATTGTCCAACTTGTTTCATTTTCTTAATAATCCCTGAAGATGTGGTAGCAAGGAGATATTCATTGTTTTGTGTCAAAGCAGCACCAGGAAGACAATGAATACACCTGCATGCTTGGCAATAATGATGCCTCTTCCTTTTCTTAAAGGTATGCTACCATAATTAAATATAGATGAGCTGAAACTCTTGATTGACTTAGCATCTATAAACTGGGGCTGGAAGTGCAACCCCCTAAGGGCCACACCCCCTGATAGGCCTAGGGCTATGTCTTTCAAGGCAGGACAATTATAATTAATTGAGCAATATGACAGAAGTTACAAGTCCAGGGATAGCAGCCACAAGTGACACATTGCAGAGTAAGAGCAAGTAGACCATTCAAAGGGTTAATCTGGCTGGAATAAGACAGAAAATTGCAGTCGTACCAGTACCATCTTATTATGCCAGAGAATTCTAAGGAGTTTCACTTTCCTAATCTTCTCCCTTCTTGCTACTTTTATGAAAGGGTGGGTGGAATAAAGATACATGCTATATTTTTTTATTCAGTTTTTGATGCACAGTTTTTAATTACTGAAGGTTTTCCAAAAGAGAACAATAGACAGAGCATCAGCATATCACTTTTACCAATGACACTATAAGTACCATTCACAAGGGTACCACCCTACTTTCACCGTGGTGATGTTTAGTCCTTACTTCAGGCCTAAGTTGTAGAATTTTAGTCCTTAGTTCAAGAATAAGTTAAGTGAATTTTCAGAGCAAAATAGAAGGGCAGGCATTCAGGTATAACCCCAGTAAATTTATAAGATGATTTTAAAAAAACACTTGATAAAAAGAACACTTCTCAGGAAAATAAATCATCATTCGCATTGTTCCTAGTGCCATTGCCTAGCACTATGAGGAATTTTAGTTGGGAAAAAAGGAAAAGTGAGGAAAGAGGATATAATAGTGTATACTTATACTGAGTGGACCAAATGCATAGGAAAACCTTTTTATTAGAACCTGAGATCATTAAAAAAAAACACCAAATGGAAGTCCCAAGTCCCATCAGAAGTACAGGATTCTTTTTCTTATGATGACTTAAGAAAATTTGTAATCTTTTGGTGAAGTGATTTATTTATATTTATTTGTATTTCATATTTCTTAACCATCCATCTCATTCAAAGACTGGCTCTAGGCAGTGTACAATATAATCAGTAAAATTAAATATTAAAATCAGAATAATTTAAGATGAAAATTTTCAAATGATGCCATTAGAAAAGGCAAAACAGAAAACAGGAAAGGTGTAATTCTATCATAAATCAAAGATTAGGCCAATCAAAATAAAACATCAAAAGAATGAATGCAGCAAGATAAGAAATCATGATGGAAGGAAACTCTAATCCCCAGATTTCATAACATGAAAGCTGCAATCCTATGCACATTTTTCTTTGAGAAAGGCCCATAATTTAGTGGGACATAATTCTAAATGCACAGAGTTGGACTGCACATTTGAGGTCAGATTCAGAATTTTTAAAAAAAAATTATTCACTGAACCATAATTTTTAAATATGAATATAGGATGATCTGCCATCAGACTTATCAGGAACAGCATATTCTTAATCTGTTCTGTCAAGCAAGGTCATCTAGTGTGATCCAAGCCTTTTTTGTGGCAGTGCCTGCCCTATGGAAAAGCCTTTCCCTTGAGACCCAAAGATTACCAACCCTATTGGCCTTCCAGAACCTATAGGCTCTTTAGTTTTAAGGCCAGGATACATGTGTTTTGCAGTTCTGACTTGGTTCATGAGGTCCCTCAATTATTATACTATGATTCTTTAAACGTTATTTTTAATTTAATTTTATATGTACCTTATAATGTGATTTATTATACTTATTGTTTGTTACATTTATTGCTTCTTAACTGTCCATAGTTCTTTCTTTAAGATGGGTAGTGACCATATAAATTTTATAAATTAACCAATAAATAAAAATGAATGATTCCAGGGATAAAGTCATAAAAATTATTCTGGAAAATTATTCTGCATCAACAATGTTCATCCTATATTGTAATTGCAGCCAATATGGAATACATCCAGGGATGGGATTCAAATAATTTAACAACCGGTTCTCTGCCCTAATGACCAGCTGGGTAGGCATGGCTGGGTGGTCATGTGACTGGGTGGGCATGGCCAACTCAATATCGCTCACGTTGAGGGGCATTTCTCCTTGCCTGGCCTTTCATGACAGTGGGGATGCTACAACAGTCGTAAGTATAATAAATGGTCATAAGTCACTTTTTTCAGTGCCATTGTAACTTTGAATGGTCACTAAATGAACTGTTGTAAATCAAGGATTACCTGTACAAAAATACAAAAAGCTTCTTTGCTTGCAAAAAGCTGCCCTAGATACCAATCATTAGATTAAAAAGATCTGCAAGCCGGAGTTACAAAACAGGCAGGGTGCCAGAGCACCTTGAGGAATTAAAATAGTTAAAATGCAATGATAACTATCAGCAGCCAACTCTTACTCATAAAGTGACACCCTTTAGCAGAGAGTTTAGCAGAGAGTTTTACCAGCTGGTCTCCCTCACTTCACAAGACACCCCAGGGCAATCATCCAGAATTAAGGAAAGATCACATGCCCCCCAGAAAGGCCGATAGAAGCTCCCCGAAGGCCGATAGAAGCTCCCCGAAGGCAGAGACACTAGCCGCTTCTATCGGCCGGTAGAAGCGGCCTTGGGGCGAGCGCCTATGTGCACTCCCCTCACCACAAAACCATTTCTATCAGCCGATGGAAGCTCCCCAAAGTCAGAGTCACCAGCCACTTCTATCGGCCGGTAGAAGCAACCTCAGGGCGAGTGCCCCACGCACACTCCCTTCGCCACAAACCCGCTTCTACCAGCCGATAGAAGCAGCTGGTGACTCTGCCTTCGGGGAGTGGCCTTGTGGAGAAGTGACTGCGCATGGGGCACTCTAGGTTGGGGTGTGTGGGGGGGAGGAAATTAAGTCACCCCCGAAAAGACGTCCTAGCCATTTTTTTGGGGCTCAAAAAAAAAATAAGACCCGGCCTTATTTTATGAGAAACACGGTAACTGCTTAGAAAGTTAACAACAGGTGGTAGTGAATAGGTGAGAACCAGTAGAATCCCACCCCTGAATGCATCCTTACCCTACAAAAGTCTTTAACTTCTCTCTCTTCTTTTAGAAAAAGGAATGTCCTCTCTCCCAAAATGAAGGAATTGTTTTAGAGTTTTGAGCTGTCATTGCTATTGTTCTGTTTTCAATTTAGTTTAATTTCTATACGGATGCATGAATCAGGTGCATAAGTCAAATAAATAAATGACATTACGGGCAATTAATACTTGAAAATTCCCTTCTTTTGCATTCCCAAAAAGTGGCAAAACTATGATGTTAAGTGAACTTCTATCAAGGCTCAAAGGATGGGTTGAACTGTGCCCTACTGAAATTATACCAGATCTCAAGAAGACTTGAACTTCAGTTTTTCTGGCTGTTGTAATTTAATTCTATATTACAATTACATTAACTAGTTCTGTTTCTCCCAATGCAATAAATGTGTCCAAGTCTCTTAAGTGAGTTGTTTGGTTGTAGAATTAGTTTATTTTATTGGCAGGGAAGAAATGAGAAAACCCTAGCAATAAATATGAGGAGTCAAATGTTCAATAACCACAGAGACCAAGGACTTAGCATTTCCAGTTTATCTTAGTGACAGGGAAGCTTTTATTGCAGACTTACAAGTTCAGAAGGTGTAAGAATATTCCCCCCCCTTCCCATTTTACAGATAACTTCATACACAGTAGTGCTTTACTTTCTTTTTTACTTCAGTTGATTCCAACATAACGGAAACAAAGTGAAAATGCTACAACCCCCCACACACACACACAATGCTTCTCATGTGGTGTTTTGATAATGCAATATGACTCCCTTCCAAAGGTCCTAGAGCTTCACGGACTAGCTGATGTTGCTTATCCCTCCTCAGGTATAAATGAGCATAGCTGTGTGTACTATTAGCTTCTCCAATTGGCAGGCAGTATGACTTTTATGGATAGATTAGACTTTTGTAAATGCTTGGAATTTGATCTTCTGTCCCTGTCTGTTGAACAAGAGCATCCTGCTGGTTCTCTCCAGCTTCTAACCTCTGACATTAGAGCCCTGAGTTGGAGAAAATGCCTCCATCTAGACTCCAGTATGATTCCTTTTGACCCTGACCTAATTGTCAGAATTAGACTGAATAAGTGATGTGGCTGCTTCTTGTACAAATCATAAATCCAGGAGGGAGACTGTCACATGTATAATTCAAGGAAGATATATACATGTTTCTGTGACACAAAAGGGACTTAAAATATCTACCTATGATCATATTCATCATCCAGAATAAACACCGAATTGCAATATGTGGTTGAAAAGTATTTCTTTCAACAATGGAACTGAAAAGTACTATAAAATAAGCTTTAGTGGCTCTATTCACATGAAATGTAAAGACGTGGAAGTGAGATCACAACTGTTTCTGTAAAGATTTGTAACGTGCATATATGCTGTTTGTGTATTGACTTACTCTTCAGGATCATTGTAGATTAATCTGGATTAATCACTACAGGCTTCATCTAATAGTCTGTAGGGGGCGTGCATAAGCGCACCAACGTGCCTACCATCCCTGTCCTATTGTTTCTCTTATTCTTTTATTTTTCTTATATGTACCCATTTCATGTATTCACAACTATGTATACACTTATACTTATTATCTTGTAAACAATTGGCAAATCAAATAAATAAATAAAAATAAATAAATAAATAAATAACTATCAGCTAATATTATATGGTATGGCATGTCTGATTCTGAAAGTCCTGTCTTCTCTTTTGAGCTAGCCTCTGAAAGTGTGTCCAGTTACAGTTATAACAAATGAAGGCAATTGCCTTGAAGGTACCTATCAATTTAAAGCATCTAGTTGGCAGACCAAAGAGGTACATAGATGACCTATCTGGATTTCCAGTAAGGGGAAATGGGCTGCATTATTATGTAAGCTAATCAATATGTACACCTAATGCTATTGAGCTGCAGATTTAAGTAGGTTAAATAGTGAGAGGCAGTTTGGGTAAATGATTAAACCTGACCGAACTGCTTTTGAAGCTAATATCCTTCCTTTAGAAATATTTATCTTCTCTTTTGAGAAATAAGAAATCATGGTGCATTTCTAGTACTGCCTGTGTTGATAATCTCCAACTGGATTGAATTTCGACTTCTATAACTCCTAGTGAGCACAGCCTTTATGAATTGAAGTCCAATATCTTTGGAGGTCACCATACTGGAAAAAGTATGTGCACCTGTAGATCAACTCCTAAAAGGAAATAAATACATAAACTCATGGGTATTATTGATTCTTTATCAGGCTAACCTCAATTATTCACCCTTTTCTTTTAATTCTTCAAATCCTCTGTTCAAAAATTCACATCATGCATTAGGGGTGCTTTTTGCACAGCCAAAGAGCAGGACTTTGGAACTGCCTGAAATAGCACAACCCCCAATGGTGTGGAAGAAAGTGTAACGGGTTCATAATTGCAACCCTTTCATTACTGTCTCCTAGTTCTCAGCCCACTAATGTCAAGAGCATCGTCTTTGTAGCATTATTGGCATTTTTCATCATATTCATGAAGTGCAGGTCAATTTTCTTCAAAAGGCTCCCTTCACCAAGTTGCCACAAAGACAGACAGTAATAAATTCTACTTGTGCACTTGTGAAGGCTTCGTAGCTGCAAGCGACAATAAAAAGCAATGAGCTGGGTGTCACTAAGTAACTCCAGTTTACACTGCATTTTCTCTCTTTTATTGAAAACTAGAATATGAATTTATTAATGAATACACAGGCACACTTTGAAAAGCTGGGGAGAGTAAAAGGGAGGTGGTGGGGAGAGTAGGAGAGAGACCAAGTCAATTTATTTGATATTCACACAGTGAGTGCCTACATTGTATTGTTTCATCATTTATGGCCCAGATTTGCTTGTTAGGCTGTGGCCCTCCAAGGGGGGGGGGAGGAAAAAAGCACAAGGCTTATATAGCAACACCTTGACGTAGATGTACAGCTGCTCTCCCTGCGCTTGTCTCACCTTTAGCCCTGTCTGTCTACTGCAGGCTTTCATTTTCCGCATTCATACATCAATAAGCTTTGCATGCTGACACCTAATTTTGCAGGCTACTTTGGTTATGGAGGCTGCTTTTTGCATATTGCTACCCACCGCCTTCTGACATCTCTGGGCTTTAAAGCAGAGGAGAAGAGAGCACACATGGGGGTGGGGAGGGGGAGAAGGAGAAGAAGAAGAAAGGAAAAGAAGAGGTTTTCTTTTCTTTTCAGGCCTAATCAGAATTTTTTTTCCAATTTGCCAAAAGCTGATCTGCCAAATCAAGTGTAATTGATTCTGCTGTTTCACCCCCCCCTCCTCCAAGCATAGCCTTTTCTTCTTATTATTTTTAAGATTCGGCCAGTGTGTTCAGCTTCAAACAGACATGAAACCAGTCCTGAGAGATACATATGGGTGTGAATTAGTTAGCATTTCCATTCCAGTTAAATCTTTTCGTTTTGAAATAATTTGTCAGCCGCTTTCTCAAATAGATGAAGCGATAGACGCAAAAATGTAGATTTCAGTTCCCACTGGCATCTAAAACATGGTCTGATGGCTGCTAATTGGGCTGCTAAGAAGCTGGGAAACCTTTCTACTACTTGAGTCTTAAAAAAAAAACCTCATTTGCTCCCCAAATTTGCAATAATATCATAGCAATGCATGTATGTAGACATACATATCTCCATATTAATACACCCATATACAGATCATATCTAATAAAATGAAATTCAATATAGAGAAAACTAAAGTCCTACACTTAGGCAAGAAAAACCAAAAGTACACATGCAGACTGGGTGAAACCAGGCTCAATAGCAGTAACTGTGAGAGGGATCTTGGAGTCTTAGTGGACAACCAGCTAAATATGAGCCAGCAGTGTGCAGCAGCAGCCAAAAAAGCTAATGCAATCCTAAGTTGTATTAACAGAAGGGAAGTACTAATACCACTCTATAAAGCCTTAGTAAGACCACACCTAGAGTATTACATTCAGTTTTGGTCACTACATTATAAAAAATATGTTGAAACTCTAGAAAAAGTACAGAGAAGAGCAACCAGGATGATTAGGGGACTGGAGGCTAAAACATACAACAAATGGATGCAGGAACTGGGCTTGGCTAGTCTAGTAAAGAGAAGGACCAGGGGAGACATGATAGCAGTCTTCCAATATTTGAAGGGCTGGCATAGAGCGGAAGGGGTCAAGCTATTTTCTAAAGCGCCTGTAGGCCAGACAAGGAATAATGGATTGAAACTGAACAAGGAGAGATTTAACCTGGAAATAAGGAGAAACTTTCTGACAGTGAGAACAATCAACCAATGGAACAGCTTGCCCTCAGAAGTTGTGGGAGCGCCATCACTTGAGACTTTCAAGAAGAGATTGGACTGCCATTTGTCAGAAATGGTGTAGGGTCTCCCGCTTGGGTGGGGGGTGGGGCTAGATGACCTACAAGGTCCCTTCCAACTCTGATTATCTGTTATCTTATCAGACACTTGACTGGTTCATCGTAAAAGTTCTCACAACTTTCTAATTACACCTGCATAAATTCCAATGTAAAAATAGCCACTGTAGAAGCCATGATGATATCACACATGTCATGATAGCTATCAAATGTCATTGATTATGTAATTTACATCATTTGTGTCATGATGCAAGTGATGTACAGTATATAATTTGCATCATTTCCATGATAATATCGTGATAGGTTTGACATTACCTCCCACTTCCCATCTTGGCCTCCAACTGTATGTATATATACAGAGATCTCAAAATAAATGTTATTTAGCTGATAAGATAAGCAGAGATAAAGGATAGTTTACATTCTCATAGAAAAATTGTGCTTCCATAGGAGAATGACTATTGTATTAGGATCCAAGCTGGAGACTTAAATTGCCAGAGAGTCAGAGGGTGGGGCTGGTGGAACTGAGGGCAAAATAGAAACAAGGTGTAATGGTTGGCACTTATGCTGGATCTAGAATACTCTGGTTGTTAAATATATATGTTATTTATTTATTTAATCAATTTGTCTTGCCACTCACTGGCATTCTTAATGAACAACAATATTAGTTGGTTAATTTGAATTAGATTGGGCAGTGCTGAAAGTGTGTTAATTCAAAGTCAAATCAACAGAAATTTGCTAAAGAGAGTTCTTAGGACTTGGGTATTATTTGAAGAAAAGGACTGAAGACCTAAAGTGGATGACCTGGTCTACTCTTGCCTTCAGTATCAGTAAATTAGACAGTAGGTAGGATGTAGAAATACAGCAGTGCACATATACAGAACATATAAGAACAATTTTACACAGAGTATACATATCCTTGTAGAAAACACTTATGCTACCTAAGGAGAAAAAAATAGTTTAGAGATTAGAAGCTGAAGTGATTGTTCTCATTTAAGAAAAAGGAGGTTGCAGGATTTGGGTTTGGCTAGTCTAGAGAAAAGAAGGACTAGGGGGAAATGATAACAGTATTCCAGTATTTGAGAGAGGCTGCTACAAAGAGGAGGGGGTCAATTTATTTTCCAAAGCACCAGGGGGCAGAACAAGAAAAAATGGATGGACATTAATCAAGGAGAGAAGCAACCTGAAATTAAGGAGAAACTTCCTAACAGTGAGGACAATTAACTAGTATAATAGCTTGCCTTCAGAAGTTGTAGGTGCTTCATCACTGGAGGTTTTTAAGAAGAGACTGGACAGTCACTTGTCTGAAATGGTATAGGACCTCCTAGAGGTGGTATTCAGCAGATTCTGACCAATTCTGGAGAACCGATAGTGGAAATTTTGAGCATTTTGGAGAACTGGCAAGTACCACCTCTGACTGGCCCCACCCCCTCTATTCTCTGCCTCCTGACTCCCAGCTGATTGGCTGGGTCTTCTTTTGTTGCCCTGAATGGCAACAACGGTGCTGGAAAGCAGGTTAGTGGGATGGGGAGGGAATGGGAATGGGATTTTGCAGTAACCTTCCCCCAGGAGTGGGGACAGTGTGGAGATCTTATAGTATCCTTCCCCTGCCATGCGCACCAAGCTATGCCCACCAAGCCACGCTACGCCCGCCAAGCCATGCCTACAGAACCGATAGTAAAAAAGTTTGAATCCCATCACTGGGACCTCCTGATTGAGCAGGGGGCTTGACTAGAAGAGTTGAAAGGTACCTTCGAGCTCCATTTTGGTTCTCATTCTGACATTTGTTATTGTTAGTCGCGAAGTCGTGTCCAACCCATTGCAACCCTTATACCTGTTATCTAATACTTGCTTGACAAAATAAATAAATAAAAATAGATAAAACCCCATGGACAATGTTCCTCCAGGCCTTCCTGTCCTCTACCATCCCCTGGAGTCTATTTAAGCTCACGCTGACTCCTTCAGTAACTCCAGCCAGCCACCTCATTCTCTGCCATCCCCTTCTTCTTTTGCCCTCAATCGTTCCCAGCATTAGGCTCTTCTTCAGTGAGTATTCTGATATGCCTAATTACAAATAAAATTTGTTAAATCTTTATAAAGAATGTAATCGGCAAATTGAAACCAAGTACAATATTTTATTATTTGAATATTTAAAAAATATGAGAATCCAGAAAACGCTCTAGTCACAGGCATGCATATCACTTTATTTAAAAAAAAATCATTTTGCCTGTTTTATCAGCAGGCATTTGTTTAGTTGACTAGATGGTTTAATAGATAAATCTATTTGCGTATACACATATGCGTATATGGATGCTAAAGTTATTAGCATCTATTATTACTACAAAATAAGAAAAAATGCTAAGCAGAACTGATCAGAATGATACTATCTATAATAGAATAACTTGATTTGTTTTTAAAATGTCCCATCAGAATCCAAAAAGCATGGCTGCTTATTTGCTGAAAGGCACTGTGGGAGATAAGTGTTCGAACAAGTGGCATCTCTCTTAAACTAGGCAAATGTTTCTCACCCTCAACAATTTAAAAATGTGTGGATTTCAACCCCCACTGAGGAATTCTGGGAGCTGAAGTACGTACTTATTAAAGTTGTTGGAGGTTGAGAAACATGAACTAGACATTTCTTTGGATGTATACCTCCTCCTCTGTCACCAAAACACTGTGATATAAAATATCTTTATCACATAGAAAGAATAACACTGAAAAACTGTAATAGGATCATAGAGTAACAGAGTTTATTTATTTTTATTTATTTATTTATTTTGTCAAGTGATTATAAGATAACAGGTATAAGTATAAACTTAGTTATGAATACAGGAAATGGATACATATAAGAAAAATAAAAAGGAACAATAGGACAGGGACGGTAGGCACGTTGGTGCGCTTATGCATGCCCCCTACAGACTTCTTAGGAAAGGGGTGAGGTCAATAGTTAGAAAGTCTAAGGTGAAAGTTTTTGGGGTTTGGGGAAGAAACCACAGAGTCAGGTAGAGTATTCCAGACATTGACCACTCTGTTGCTGAAGTCGTATTTCCTGCAATCAAGTTTGGTGTGGTTTACCTTGAGTTTGTATCTATTGTGTGCTCTTGTATTGTTAGGGTTGAAGCTGAAGCATTCATTGACAGGTAGGACATTGCAATGTATAATTTTATGTACTATACTTAGATCAGGCCAAAGGTGTCGTAGGTCTAGGTTGTCTAGGTCTAGAATTTCAAGTCTGGTGGCATAAGGTATTCTGCTATGAGTAGAGGAGTGGAGAACTCTTCTTGTGAAATATTTTTGGACTTTCTCCTCTGTATTAATATCAGATACATAATGTGGGTTCCAGACTGATGAGCTGTATTCAAGTATTGGTCTAGCAAAAGCTTTGTATGCTCTAGTTAGTAGTGTGATATTACCTGAGAAAAAGCTACACAGGATTAGGTTAACAACTCT
Source organism: Notechis scutatus (assembly GCF_049901735.1). Taxonomy (NCBI): domain Eukaryota; kingdom Metazoa; phylum Chordata; class Lepidosauria; order Squamata; family Elapidae; genus Notechis; species Notechis scutatus. The sequence continues at coordinate 38,346,871 of NC_142009.1, forward strand.
TAATGCCTTTTTGGCTTTATAGTTACAGTGGGCTCTAACACTTAGATCATTAGAGATGAGTACTCCAAGGTCTTTTACAGAGTTTGGATCATCAACAAGGACTTAACTATTCAAATTGTATTTTATTTTCTGATATTTTTTTTTGCCAATATGTAAGACAGAGCATTTATTTGTTGAGATTTGAAGTTGCCATTTGTTTGACCATTCTGATACATAGTCGAGGTCTTTTTGAAGGGTAGCAGTATTGTGGGTGGTGTTGAATAGCTTTACATCATCAGCGAGCGAAAAGAACACAGTTGCTCTTAATTGATCACAGAGGTCATTTATTTAGAGTATGAAGAGAGTTGGTCCTAGAACACTGCCTTGAGGGACACCACTGTTGACAGGTACAGAATTTGATAGGACGCTTCCAATTTTGACCATTTGTTGTCTTTTTGAGAGGAATGCTTCTACCCAGTTATGCAGGTGTCCAGTGATACCATAAGATTTTAGTTTTAGGAGTAGTTTGTCATGTACCACTGAATCAAAGGCTTTACAGAAGTCTATGTAAATTGTGTCTATCACTTTGCCCTGATTGAGTTGTGTAGTCCATATGTTTTTGCAGTGTAAGAGTTGCAGATTACAGAATAGTTTTTTTCTGAAACCAAATTGTTTATTAGAGAGTAGGTTGTTTGTCTCTAAGTGGAGGATAATGGATTGGTTAATAATTGATTCCATGACTTTACAGGTGACACAGCATAAAGAGATTGGTCTATAATTTTCAACAAGACTGGGGTCTCCCTTTTTGAAGATGGGGATGACTGTGGCTTGTGACCATAGTTTTGGCAAGGAGCTGGTCCTGTAAGATTTTTCAAAGATTATGTTTAGAGGTTCGGCTATGGCAGTGGATAGCTTTTTAAAGAAGTCGGCACATATTCCATCCGGTCCAATAGATAGAGACGATTTCAGATTGCATAGTGCTTTTTCAACATTGTCTTCTGTAAAATCGATATGTATTAGATCATTGTAGTTGTCAGTGGTTTGACTAGTATATACTGTGCGTGATCCATTGCTGTTTACAAATACTGAGCCAAATAATGTATTAAAGAGGTTGGCTTTAATGGTGTCTTCGTTGCAGTCTTTACCATTAGGTCCTTTCATGGGTGGGATGGACCTTGAGTCTTTTAGTTTGTTGTTTACAAAATTGTAGAAAGCGTGGGTAGAATTGGTGCATAGAAGGTTTTCCTCTTTTTTAATGTGATAATTGGTGGATTCAGTCTTTATCTGGTGGCATAAATTTTTGCGTCGGCTTTTGAAGTTGGCAACGTGACCAGATTTGTTTTTCTGCCAAAGTGATCTCTTTTTGGATTGAAGCTTCCTTATTGTTATGGGTAATTTGTTTTTTTCTGGTTTCGGGAGTTGTTATTGGTACATATAGTTTGATGACTCTTTTGACTTCAAGTAAAAATATGTTGTAATGGTCTTCAACAGTATTGCATCCAGTGAATAGAAGTTACCAATCAAGGGATTAGAGATCGTTGTCTATAAGATCATAGTTGCCTTTTCTGAAGTTATAATTGGGGATCCCGTTGTTATGATGATTTTTGTGTGGATATATGTTGAGACAAATCATGTTGTGGTCATTGTTGGAAAAGGGTTCTTTAATTTGTATTCCATAAATTGAATTCAAACTATTGCAGAAGATGAGATCAAGGCAGTTGTTAAGTCTAGTATTGTTGGTTACTAGTTGTTCCAGTCCCAGATTTGTTACAGCATTGTAGAAGGTTGCATGTATGGGTTCATTTTTACATTCATTTATGGTCCAGTTAATATGAAGTAGATTGAGGTCACCAAGAAAGATAAAAGCGTGTGGGCAGGATGTTGCCCATGTTAGTAGTGAATTTAACTTGTTCGATGTCAGAATCAGGGGCTCTGTAACACAGTAAGAATCGAAATGTGATATTTAAGGACAGTTCACAGTTGCTGGAAGAGACCTTGGAAGTTTTCTAGTCTGATCTCCTATTCAAGCAGGAAACTCTATACATTCGAGACAAATTGTTGTCCAATCTCTTCTTGAAAACCTCCAGTGATGAAGATCCCATAACTTCTGGAGGAAACTTGTTCCACTGATTAATTGTTCTGGAACTGTCAGGCAATTTCTCCTTAATTCTAGCTTGGATGTCTCTTTGATTATCTTCCATCCATTTCTTCTGTAATGAGAGTCTGAGCGTCACACTGATGACCAGAATTTTTTAAACCACAAAATATTTTATTGTAATGCTCATTGGAAGAGAACAAGGGAGGAAATGAGGTTTCATACTCTTTTAATGAGGGGCAGAGTTTTCTTAAGAATCAGGCAACAGGTGTGAAAGATCGCAGGGCCTGGGTAGTGTCCATTTTCAAAATAACTGATAGCTTCAGAACAGCTTGCATATTATTTCCCCACTTTTAACACCTGGAGTGACAGAATAGTGCTAATTTCATTTGAGGGAAGGAAGTGGGGGAAGGCACAAAAAAAAAAAAAAAAAAAGGAAGAGAGACATAAACAGATTTGCATTTAGTCTCAATATGTGAAATCTTCAATATAAAGCTAACCAAACCATTGACCACTGTGATATGAAAAGGAAAATGTTTTATCAAATCAAATAATTTTTACAAGTTAGCCTTCTTTCCATCTCCAGCCTTTATCAGAGTAACTTTTATTATTAACAATTGCCAATGGTCATTTCTATTTAATCTTTCAAGTTTACAACTGCTTGATGATAGAGAAGAAAAAAAAGTTTGTGTAAGAAACCCAGAAGGGAATGAGAAAAGATGAATCTGTGAATACATTTAAATGAGTACTGTGTGATTTTTCTTTTACTCTCTCATGTTCCCATCTCCCAGTATCTCTTCCATGAAATTTAACAGGAAACTTCAAATGTATTTAATTTATTTATCAAATTTATATAGCTGCCTATCTCATGGCATATGACCCTGGGTGGCATAAAAATATTGCTACAATACAATTCATCACTTTTCATACTGACCACTCAATCCTCTATTGTGGTCAATGACCAGAATTGTTTACATTAACCATTCTGATTTTAGTTTCTGGGAATTATAGTTCTGGCAACTACAGCTGGAAGGCCATAATTTCTCTACCCCTGCTAAAATCATCTGATAACAAGACAGGAGCTGACAAGCTTCTATAATATCCCAGAACATCAGTATTGATATTTCTCCTTTTCTTCAGCAGTGATTGCACAAAAAATGCCTATAAACCTGACTTTAAAAATCAACATATCATTTTATAAGGCTACCATATTGGTGCTGTAAAAATCCGGAGGACCACAAGATGGCAGTAACAGATTAGAGTTTTCTATATCATTTTGCTGCCATCCTATGGCAGTGCAGATTTTTTGCAGCCCAGATATGTTAGTTCAATTTAATACATAGCATCGCAGGATACCTGCCTTCTGACAACACTGGAAGATATATCAGCGTTGGCATGCTAACAATAACAAGTATAAAAATGTAAACAAAACATAACCAGGATAGTTTTTTCTGAAGAGTTCACCCTGAAGGATGTCATTGGGTGATCACAGAGCCACATCAAATTTCTATACAGCTAGTTAGAAATGGGAAAAAGTGGCAACAGGAAACCTTTCTTTCATTTGTGGAGTACCATTCTCTGATTTAATTGAAGCTTCTAGTCTTCAAGAACCAGTGACAGCCTTCATTCTAGGCCATGTTTAGCATTTTATTACTTAGTAATCTGAGCGGGAGTCATGCTATTATTGACTTTCAGGCAATCTTCTTTGCTTCTTTCAACAAAAAAGGATGCCCATAGAAATAATTGATACCATATTCAGCTTCTGAGCAAGTGTTCCCTTGGTGGATTGTGCACGAAAGCTTTTTGATTTAGACTTAAGAATAACAAAAGTTGGGGATATTTTTCACTGACGACCCCCATATGACATGTCCGTAACCCCTTTCACAGCAGGAATGTTGGCCTCCAGGCATCTCTTAGCAGCTCAAATGAGTGACTAGAGGCTTTCCTTCTTTTATTATAGATCTGCTGGTTAAAAGTGGAAGCTCTTAAAGGAAAGTCTTTTTTTTAATTCCACCACAAAGAAATGAATGAGCACACACATTTGTTTCCTTGGACATGATCCAATGAGGGGCCAAGTATAGTCTTATGACTTAAGTTTTACATGGATTGTAGATAACCAAACCTTGATGTGATCATTAGCACTGTCTCAATGGTAACCAGAATCTATGGCCTTTAATTTTTAAATTTGCATTCAAATTTTCTCCTAAAGTGAAGTTTTAGGGAGAATTTTAAAGTTCTAGCAATAGCAAAATATCTAATAACTGGGGAAAAATTAAGAAAGGCAAAATTGCTGAACAGTAATCCTAGAATTGTTATGATCGATAACAGTTTCCATCAGGTGGAGGTAGAAACTACACATGTACCATAAGGTGAATCTCAAAATGATCCATAAACATATTAATAGACACCAACAAGCAGTCAGAAGACATATGAAAACTCCTAATCTCATGACACATGGACAGACTCATCCACAGTTTCCACTGAGAAATTGTCAGTATCCTACACCAAGCTAAATCCAAAAAATGTAGAGAATTCCTGGAAGTTTGGCATTCAGTCAAATCACCCATCCCAAACACATAGAGAGAAATCACATTTATACATCATTCAAAAAAGACAATATAAAAGCTAAGAAAGAAACCAAAAAACCATAACATATCCTCTCCAGCAGCCAATAACCATACAAAGCAAACAATCAAGCAGAAAACAATATCCTAATCAAGGAATTACGTGGGAGAAAACCCCACCCCACCAACACTGCAAGGGCAAGCTATTATATATAAACAGGAAGCAAACTCCATAGTCACTAGCACTGATGATGTTACCTAGTTGGGTAACGAAATGGCTATAAGCAAACAACCAAGTTCAGAGAGCATCAAGGACTCCACAATCTAAAAATAAGCCTAACACCATTTGAAAGCCCAACATTATGTGCCTCTAAAGCAGGGCTGTCAAACTCCTGGCCCGCAAGCCAGATGTGTCGTGTGTTGGTCATGCCCATACCCGGTTTAACAGAAAAAGATCCCAATACGTCACATGACACTGTATGACAACATGAGTTTGACACCCCTGCCCTAAAGCTAGGAAACATTGGAAAATTTAATCCTGTCTATGGATGTGTTAGATATTACACTCCTTGTATCATTTCCCATTAACTGCAACCTGCAACAGTAGATCATAATCGCACAACTACAGTTAAAATCACCAGTCTCTTTTTTCCTACTTAGAAATACCACATTCTTCGGCTGCCTCTGCCAAATATGACAGCCATGGAATAAAAAAAAAATCAGTATACACTTCTAATGTGATTAGAAATAAAGGGATGGACAAGATATCTATCCCAATTCTGAATCACTGTGATGACAGGCTCCAAGGTAGGTTCTACCCTCAAATCTTGAAATGCAATATATTTTCTTTTGTCATGATACTGCTTGCAGTAGGTCTAAATTTCTACTAAGGTGCATCAGTCCTAGAAATTCTAATTCTGAGCAATGGTGAGAGAGAGAGAAAAGCTATTTCCTCCTATTACAATTTTCCCCTAAGACATATAATAATGGCCCATTCTCTTCCCACCTGCTATTCTTTCTGGAGCACTGTGAAGAATCATGAAAGCACCACACCTGACAAGTCCAGGTTTGAAGGAGTTGTAAATTAAGTGCCTATTTTAAGTCCCTTATTTACTTGGGATTTCATAACCTTATGTATAGGTAGTAATCATATAGGATTTTTATGGGTGGCCACAAAACATGGGACAGGAGTCACAGCAGCGTAGCAATTAAGACAGTGCTAAAGCTTGTCAACCAGGCGGTCAACTGTTGCAGACCCAAGAACCATGTGACAGGGTGAGCTCCTGTCCTTGCCCCACTTCGTGCCAACCTAGCAGTTTGAAAGTATGAAAATGCAAGTAGGCAAATAGGTACCACTTCAGTGAGAAAGTAACAGTATTCTGTGCCCCTTTGGCCTACAGTCATGCTGACCACATGACCCTGGAAGTGTCTTCGGACAATGCTGTTTCCCTTGTCTAGGAAATGAAGATGAGTCAGGCATGATTGGACAGGGCAAACAATTGCTTGCTTGCTTGCTTGCTTGCTTGCTTGCTTGCTTGCTTGCTTATTTTCAGAATATGGGAGGTACAGGGCAGTGATATAGAACTGTTGCTTCTCTGAATTTTAAATTCATAGCAGCTCACTGAAGATATTGTAAGCTGTAGCTGGTCCTAAATGCTCTGGGTTCAACCATCTTTTTTCAAAAGGCAGGTTCCATGTACAATTTCAGGGATAGTCCACATCAATGATACAGGTTTCAAGCTTTAAAAAATGCTCAAGTCTTATGAAATTTTATATTGTACCTAAAATCCCATGGAAACTCATATAGGAACATTACTGATTTAGCAGTCATATAACAAAATGAGGGAGAAGTTCTATTGTCATCATTAAGGAAGATCACACTCCCATCCCGGAATCTACAAAAATATAATTTCTAAATCATATTCTACATTTTGCTCAGATGCTCATCTTGAGTATGTTGGATACCATAATTTAAAACTTCAAAGAAATTAGAATAGGTTTAGAAAATAGAATGAAGTAATCAGAGACTAGAAATTAAACCCTAGGTTGAAGACAGAAGATTTGTTTAACTTTGACAGAAGATAACAGAGGGAGATATGATATGAATGTATGATAAAATCATATAGAAGGAAGTTAAGACCCTCTTCACTCTAGAATGCACCACACAGAATAACACATTCATCGTACAACAAGGTAGATACTGGCTATTAGATATAGCTTTCTAACAGAGTAATTAAACAGTAGAGCAAATTACTTTTAAAAACGGCGGGCTCTCCTTCAAGTGGAGGGTAGATAATGTTTTGGATGCTTCAGTTTAGATTTCTGCACGGGGGAGAAGCTTAGACTGGGTGACAAAAATGATTGTATGAAAAATACCGTGTTTATGGATAATAAGAAAAACTACTTAGGAAAACAGTAAAAGAATAAGGATTTTTAATATATCATTTGAGGTTTTATTTTCAATAATTAGTACACTTAAAAATGGATGAGCAGTATATACATGGCAAATAATTATTGCTTTTATCATCTTAGATTTTTTTAAAAAAAATTAGACAGAAAAGTTTACATCACTGAAAACAAATCCAGTCTTGTGTTTTTTTTTAACCTAAGTTTGGGAGAATGAGTGGATATCTCCACAAATATACGGCTATGAAAATATTTGATATGGTAGCTGAACCACTGAATGCTCAAGGTGAGAATCAGTTTCCTATTAATCTGAGGGCATTTTGTGGACAGTTCAGAAAGATTGTCTGAGCAAAGTAGCTTATATTCCTAGGAGTACAGCTGTATGAATGCTATATTATGCAAAGGTGGGGATACATTATTCCGTATAGTCAAAAATAAATAGAGTGGGGAAGGGGAGGAAGGGAGGGGGAAGAGAAAGAGAAGGGGAGGGAAAATAAATAGTACTAATGAGATTTAGCAGAAAAAGAATAGAATTTTAAAAAAGCAAACTACTAAGGGGAGCCAGAAGAGATCGAAATATATTATATACTTGTGTGATAACTATGATAGTTCCACTCACTGCTACCAGAACTTTCATCAGATGATAGATAACTGTTTAAGCAGCTAAAAAAGAAAAAAGAGAAATATCTGTTTTCTGCAAAACAAAAACAAAAAGTTTAAATGATTTTTTTTCTTTCATCATAGATAAAGACCATAGCTCATGGTGTGTCTTGCCCTTCTTGCCACTAGCCATCAAAATTGAATTGGATTGGTTCATCCAAGAAAGCCATCTGGCAAAAAAGAAAGACAGGAGATACAATTAAACTGCCCAAGAATTTGCTGAAGTGGCATCAAAAATGCACTAAACATTAATCTCATTTTCATTAAAAAAAAAAAAAAGGAGAGAAAGGTGACTGAGGACAACTTGATAACAGATGGCAAAATTCATCTGTTCTTCTAGCATATTTTCTGCCCAGTGAGTCCAATGCTGTTGAGTGCCTTTTCCCATGGATGGATATAGACTTCTCTTCTTTGGGACAAAGAGGCCATATTGTCACTAGTTCCTGCTCTGGGGCTACTATAAGCATAGCAAAAGCAATGGAACTCTGATGGAACAAGGAAAATAAGAGTTGGATGAAGGAACCACATGTGCTTCCTCTCAATAATTTCCATGATCGTAGCTTGTTTTCCATGCTTACCATACAAGAATTACAGCATGAATATACTAATACATATAAATCTTAGAAGAGTACATAGCTATAAATCTTGCTTATTATTACCTATGTTTATGTCTTTATGTGTAATGCATAGAAAAAAGGGCTAAGGCTAGGACTTCAATCAGGCAACCAGCATTTTTAGAAGAAGGAGATACTGTACGTTTATTTCTTTCAGACATCTATCCTTCCCACAATTTTTCCAACAAGGCATAGACTGACCTAGAAGCCACAAGTTATTCCGTTATCTATTGTCTCACTATTCATTACATGAAATAAATATGCAGTAAATAAAATGATGGATATTTGGCTCAGTGGTGGGATTCAAATTTTTTTACTACCAGTTCTGTGGGTGTGGCTTGGTGGGCATGGCAGGGAAAGGATACTGTAAAATCTCCAGTCAAAGGTGGTCTTTGCCAGTTCTCTGAACTACTCGAAATTTCCACTACCGGTTCTCCAGAACTGGTCAGAACTGACTGAATACCACCTCTGATTTGGCTACCCACTGTATTGGGGGTGGAGTGGCGGGGGTTTTACAACAAAAACTTCTGATGCCAAAAAAAGCATTGTATTATTTCTGTTGTTTTCTCAGTCTCTATTTTCTTATCTATTTTACTTAAGTTTCTGCATTGAATGTAAACCAGGTCTAAATGTGTTATTTTCTATAAGTGAACATATCAGATACCGCCCAACCCCACTCACAGACACACAAGGTTTTGTGAAATTTTCCCTTTGTTAACTGAATACCCGTGAATTTTCATGTTAGGTGAGATATGTTATGGCACTAGTGGGAAATTTGTACAGTTTGGTTTTTGACAGAAACTTATTAGATTTCACACATTTCTTCATTAATATGGTAAAAATGGCTAGAGTCTTAAAATCTACCTACTCTGTGTCTAAGGTTTATACCATCAGATGGGAGTTACTGTAAGAATTCCTGCCTCTGTATCACAACTGCGGGAATGCCAGCAAGGTATGCTACAGTCTACAGCCTTGGCTATAGTGCATATAACACATAATTATTTATAAGGGACTAGCCATTCCCTTAAACCAAGCTATTTGGTCCCTGACACTTTCTAGATCAAGAAAAGCGCTTTGAGACTAGTTCATAAGCTTAACCACAGTCAGTGTAGAGCCTTGAACATAAATGGGTTGGCAGTAAGATAGTAAGACATGTTACAGTAAGACCTCAATTCTTAAGATTCTTGTCTGAATCCTTATATATCTACACATATCTACTTCTCTTATGAGTACAGAATGAGCATTGCCACTTCTGTGGATAACCAGATGCCTCATTATTAAAATGAATTTGACTGATAGAGCTTGGTGGATATTTTGTGTTTTTAATAAACAACTTCAAAGTTGTACATTTCTTCATGGGATAAAAAGAAACAACCATTTAAAATATTAATGTTGAGAAGAGTGTGGAGAAAATATTATAAGATCTGAGTATCTATAAACATTGTGAGTGAGTGAGTGATTCACTCATCCATTGCGAGAGGAGAGGAGGGGAGGGGAATGGGGAAAAGAGGAGAGGAGAGAAGGAAGGAAGGAAATAGCAGCATCCACGAGGAGACAAGGCAGTATGAGAAAAATAGAGGAAGAAAACATGGCTGTATTTGTGTGTGCCAATGATTAAAATGGGAGACACTGACACAAATAGGGTGCTTGTTGCTGATCTGTAAGAATTTCCACCAGTTGAATCACTACAATGTGGCCCCAGGCATATAAAAACGAGTCACTAGTTCCTATACATTTCAAGTCCCTCACAAGAGGAAATGATGTCATTAAAATCAATCACATGTTCTCCATATTGTTGTACAAAATCCTAATTAACAATAATTGGTCTAACTAAATATGGAAGGTGTTTATTTGATAATAGTTTTGTGGTGGGTTTTCTCTGTATTTCTGACTGCATCCCTGCCACCAGCAACTCATCTTCCCCTTCAGATAGTGAATTAAAATACAGATACACACACATCAGAAAGAACCCTTTTTTCTAAGACAGATGGCCCACAATAAGGTTACAAAAAAAAGGTATCTTGAGATCCAACCTGCAAGAACAAAAAGAAAAAAAAATGCTTGCATTGTTGTTTTCATTATCTTGCTTCTGTCATTTCATGAGCTTTGTATCTCACAAGGAAAGAAAGAAGGGAAGGGAGGGGAAAACTGTGAAATTAATCTTTTGTGCATTGCCAGATAAAGACGAGACATGCTCAGACAAAAGATAGACTGGGAGAAGGTACTGTGATTGATGACTAAAGTAAAGGTGTCAGAAGAGTATTATGTAAATTACTGGAGGCACAGACCATTTCAGAGAGAATGAGAGGGAGAAGGGAAGCGGGAAAGAAAGGACCTGCCGAAGCAATGTCACCAAGACACTGGTCCCCAAGCACCAATTTCTTGCCATCTTTCATCTGCTGAGACAAGCTCACCTCATATTCTATTTGGCTTGCACAATGCAAGAAAGGGTGGGTGGAATGTGTCTGCATGCGTTTCTGTGTAGGGAGGATACAGCCTTTCAAGAGGAACATAAATAAAGGTTTGTGGTTTATGTTTTTTTTTTTTTTTTTTACAAATGGGGAAGACTGTTGGTAAGAAAATGACTGAAACGAACTGGTGAGAAGTTTAAAGAGAGTGAAAGAAACAGCCTCTAAAAAGCCATAATTCAAACGTAGATGGGGTGGGGGAGAGAATCATCTAATCCCGTGTATCCCAATGTGTTTCCTTGTGTTCAGCTGTTGAATCAAATGCACAAAAAGCTGATGCAGGTGTCAATGAGGTGAAAATATAGGCATTCCTAGCTGGAATTATAGCAAGATGTTTTATTTATTTTTATTTATTTTTTTAATTTTTTTAATTTTATTTTATTTATTTATTTGTCAAGCATGCATATGATAATATATACAAGTATAAATATGATTATTAATACATGAAATAGATATGAATAAAAGGGAACATTAAGACAGGGACGGTAGGCATGTTGGTGCGCTTATGTACGCCCCTTAGTCTGGGTTCACATATCACATTAAGCCATAATGTGGTTTGACTTTTATCTTGGCTTAATATGTAAACCCAGGCTCTTGCTTATGGCTAGGAACCCAAATGCTGAAGCCAAATATATATATATATTCAAAAATAATTCATTGTATTAAAAATAAAACAAAATAAAATAGGGAAGTGGAATACCATTCTACATAATCTTTATTCCCAAGAATGGATGCAATTTTTTTTCTTGGAAAATAAAAATTATAATTGTTTACACTCCATGCTTTGTTTGGAAACATGGACTATCTGAGAAGAAGAAGGACAAATGTACCAGAGGTAATAGAAACTTTCCACGAGAGCAAGCCGGGGTGACAAATTCACATCGTCATGGTGGCATCACATGACATATTGGGACTTTTCCCCCTTCACTAAACTGGTCATGGGCGGGGCCAGCACATGATGCATCAGGACTGTGGGCCGCGAGTTTGACAATCCTGCACTAGACTATGAGAGACTGGAGAAGATGGAAGATAACTGTCTGGTAAAGCACTGCTCTGATACTTATTGTGTATTTTTTTTTATTGAACAAGCCACGCAGAGCCCAAAAATTCCAAATGTGTCTTCCAGTCCTAAAAAGTTGGGTACCTTTCTTTTAAAAATCAGCATTATGAATGAAATAAACTAATATAGATTGTTCAGTAAATGATGGTTAGCTGTGTATAGTCTGGAAGATAACTTTTTCAATGCAGCTTCCCAACCATTCCATTTCTTGATATAAAATTGAAAATGAAAGTCAAGAATGGGACCTGTCAAGGATTACATCTGGGACATCACCTGTGTGAAGCATACATTCTACCACAGAGTTACAGTCATTCCTCAAAGACATCATTTTGTTCTCCAACAAGTCATAGTGAATACAGACCTTTGTTTATCATAATTTTGGAAGGTGAGTTATTTTTTTTAGCTTATAGAAAGTCAAGTCTATTATTTAACTAACAACTTGTAACTGGACCACGCTGTGTTATTTTCAGTTGTTTTATCCAAAATGGAGACAGTGCTGCAAACCCACCTTACTAGTTGATTATGGGGATCTCTTGAGTTAGCGAAGGGATCACTTGTGCCTGTGAGCTCAGTTGGTATCACATGATCTTCCTCTGAGAGCAATTAATGAGAAAGTTCTCCAGATGACACCCTGAATAGTCAATGACAGAGCAAAAAGAACTGAGCTTAAAAAGAAAAAAATAGTCTGACCTGGTAACAGACAGTTTTCTATGTTCCTGTTTTAGAACACTTTCCAATTCCTCCTGCTTAAAATATGATTAACATGTCAACTGCTTTCAAACCAATTATTACATATCATCCACTGGATTTTACCTGTCAACCACCTTTGCTCTTCTTTAATTCTGTGCCTAGTTTTTATTCAAAAATGTTATTTGGCTAGAGGGAAAACTCCCCACCTATTGCCACCCTTCACCTTAGTGCTTTATGAGTGAAAAGAACATCCTAATATTAATATTTTCTCAATAAGGTGATAAGGAGCTGATTTTAGAATGAAGTCCAAATTGGCTGGAGATATGAATAGATTTACATTAGTAGAGGACAAGTAGATTCACTTTGACCCTTTAGCAAGGCCTTCAACCTGTATTTGGTGGTGTGGGGGGGAACATAACAATCTACTCTCTAGTACATATTTTGATGCTATGGAGATTTCTGCAGGCAACTTGTTATAGTATTGTAAATACTTAACCAGTAATTAGCTATTGGGATCTTTTTTAAGATTCAGCTCTGTTATGGGAAAATAGCATTTTCTCCAAATATCCAAAGTATAATATGATAGGATGGAGAAAGTCAAACCCATATTTCCGGCTAAGTGTTTCTTTGAAATCCTCAGCTGGTGGATACAATGGGTAAGTTTGCTTAGCAGTAATAATAGCAAGCAAAAGCAACAGCAATAGTCTAATTATTTCTATGATTCTAAGCCCCACTTTTTACACTTTCCATAAGTTTTTCAATGTATTATCCCTCTGGAGAATTATTGGAAATTTAAGTAGCATCTTCAGTAGCACCTTTCAGCTTATCAAAATCTTAAACAAATATGCTGGGAGACCAGAACATGAGAAACCAACAGTAGTTTGATAATAGTAAAGCATGGTGAAAAACTTGGTGCTTTGCAAAGGTTGGTGTAGAAACTAATGTTGCAAGTAACATCAGTAATGGTTCTTAATTTAGTCCATTAAATAAATGATTTGAGTCAACCGTTACATTAATCTTGTATTTATTTCAAATGAAACAGAAATAATGGTTCAACGATACTGCAATGAAAGGATCCCAACAAAGATCATCAAATGTCTTTGAGGAGTTATTTGGCAGTGGCCTTGTGCTCCTTGATTTCTCAGTGGCTTTCAATGCTGTTGTCCATGGTTTCCTTCTGGATCAGTTCTGGAGGTTGGGAGCTAGTGACATGGTTTTATAATGATTCTCCTTTCAAAGAGTGGGTTCCAGTTGAAGTCATAGGGGAAAGAAGTCACTCTCTTGGCCTCTTTTATGGGTTACTACAGAGCTCTACACTTTCTCCCCTCTATTCAACATCTACATGAAACCACTGGATGAAGTTATTCACAGGGTTGGGATGTGGTATTGTCAATACACTGATGATAAACAATTGTGTCTGTGGATGTCAGGCCAGTCAAGTGAGTCTGCTGAAGTTCTGTTCCATTAAATGGAAGCTGTGCAGGACAGGATGAAGAAAACTTTCTCTCATTCATTCCTACCAAGAACAAATGGTTGTGGATATACAGACCACCTGGATGTGGGAATACTCCGTCTTTAACCTTGGATGGGGTTCCACTTCCTTGTTCAAGAGTGCTGTGCAATCTGGAATTGGGAGTGGGGGGACTGTTCCTAGATTCACAGCTCCTGCTCAACCAGTAGCTGTGGCCAGGAAGCTCTTTCCAGAATTCCATCTGGTTTGGCAACTGTGCCTTTTCCTGATTCAGAAGCCCTTCAGACAATCTCTGATGCCCTAATCACCCTATAATCTGACTACTGCAATATGGAAACTGGAAACTTCAACTGGAAAGCACAACATGGGTGGTTATAGACATGCCTTAAAATAACTATGAGTCATCTCTGCTTTGCAAGCTCCACTGATTACCAGTATGCTTCCAGGTGCAATTGAAGACGACCTACAAGACTATACATTGCATTGTGCCTAATTATTTGAGGGATCACTTATCTTTCATGTGTTTGTTCAGGGTTAAAATACTTCAGGTCTTTTCAATTGAACAATATAGCCCTATAGGGATTCAGGAAGCCTGCCTTCTGTGACATAACACCTGGCCTCTGGAATATGCCCGCTAATAGTTATATGGCTCCAACACTGATAATATTCCAGAAATGCATGGGGGGGGGGAGAGGGAGAGAGGGAGCAGGAGGGAGAGGAAGAGGAGGAGAGAGAAAGAGAGAGATTTGTGTGTTGGCATATGTGTATGTACAGTATATGGTCTCTAACCACTTTAGTGACCCACAGACCCACTGGAAATATTAAGCATGTCCCAGAAAGTTGCTCAATTACTTTAAATAACAAGAGCCATATGTAATTCTTTCCTTCCAAATCTGTCTTCTAGTGTTCACAGTTTGGATCAAAATTAATACCATTTTTATGCTATTTAAAATAGTGCTTCATTTTTGAGAACAATGCTCTCTTTTATAAGATTTTCCAAAGAAGATGCCATACTTCCCCCACTCAAAATGGTGGGATTAAAAAAAGGAAAGAAAAAAACTTTGCAAAATAAAGGTAGTTAAGAGGAAGATAGTTGAACTACTTGAATAAATTAACTTGCTATCTATTTTTTTTTTTAAAAAAAAATATTCACATGCTCAAAACTCCCAAATTCTTTTCTATCTGAAGTGCTTATATAAAAATTTGACAGCTCTTACAATTTTAAATTGCCAGGCACTGCGTATGCCCAGAACTTTGATCACTTCCAAATTCAAGAGCTTATAAAAATTTGAGGCACTCCAATAATTCCAAATTGGAGTGCACTGTGTAGAATAATTCAAAATTATTGGACAACTCCATTTTCTAAAGGGAAAATTCCCTTCCATTTGCAAGTGAGTCAAGTTGCATTCTCATACAGCCATTTAAAATATACAACATGGAACTAAAATTTAACAGGGGAAAATAATGACCATATTTTTAAAAATGGGGGAAGTACCGTAAATTGACTGTGGTTATGTGCAGGGATGGAATCTGACCAGTATAACTACCGTTTCTGTTGTTCTGCATTGCGCGTGCATGCGCGACTCGCGCGAGTCACGTGAGTGCAATTTATGACCTGCTGAGCTGCCCAGACAGCTGAGCAACGCTGCGTGTTGGGTGCGCAGCAGTTGGAAGAGCCCTTTTCTCCTGCTTTTTCAGCCACTGCTGTGCTGCGCAAAGTAGCTGTGGTTGAACTGGTTCTATGTCTGCTGCTCTTCAGAGCTACTGGTTCTGTAGAGCCAGACAGAACCTGTAGAATCCTGCCCCTGGTTATGTGCCTTCATCTGATCTAAAATGCAGAATTTTTATAAGATTTGCCTTGCTAGATTACAGCATTCTGCTTCCACCAATGTCCAGTCAAAAGAACAGCAAAGATATTTAGCTGGTATTCATTTGGGGATGAATCTGCAAAAGCTACTTATTAATGTAAAATATGGGCAAAATTTCACACCATTCAACATCTTAAAATCTGTGTGTCTCTTTATGTATTTATTTGATTTTGAAGCAGCCTGACACTATCCAGTGGTGGGATTCATCTATCCAGTGGTGGGATTCAAATATTGCTGCCACCGGTTCGGTGGGCGTGGCTTGGTGGGTACACTTTGCGTGCATGCACACACTTTCCATGCACGTGCATGCCAAATGCGCACTTTGCACAGGTGCAGAGGCATTTGCACAGGTGCAGAGGTGTTCTAACTCGCCTCCTGCAAGCCTACACGATCCCAATTGCTTCAGCAGCTGCCACGCAGCACTATTCTGTGCTGCACAAAGCAGCTGCACTTCAAATTCAGTGGATAAAGGTGAGTATGGGAGCTCGGCGGGAGGGTGGGCCCTACAGCAGAGCCAGCAGAGCAGGGGAGAGAACCAGTTCGGTCTCCGCTGCTCATTGCTCCTACCGGCTCTCCAGAACCGGGCAGAACCAGTCGAATACCACCACTGCATCTATCTATCTATCTATCTATCTATCTATCTATCTATCTATCTATCTATAGCACAATCAAACAGAATAAACATAAACAAAAATCATAGGTATTCTATAATCATCTGATCCCAGGTTTGTAATGGTTTTTAGAAAGTCATAAATGTTGGACTACTATGAATCTCTGGGAAATATTATTCATTTTTTTAAAAAAGATGTACATGCACTAGGAAAATTATTTGCAACATTAGAAAAGCTAATTAAAGACAAAAAAATTATTATGTGAAATATTGTGTGAAAAATATTTCTATGTGAAATAGGAAATATAGGAATTTCAAACAGATTCATAAATTGATCCAAAAATGAATGAATAAGAAAGTGATCAAAATTTAAACAGATGGACTTAGCAACCTTTAGGAGGCTCCCAGTCTTAGCAAGCAGCATGCCTTCATGCTGTTGTCCCACAATTAAGTAATCCAAAACAAAATAATATAAAATCTGGATAATACAAACAAATCTGGAAAGACAAAACAAAGCAAGAACATATACACAGTAAGACATTATCAGATGTTGATTTTTTTCAAAAAGTAAAATTTCCCTAGAGCAGCTCTTGTTTTACAGTCATGACCCCAAATACAATTTTTCTTAAAATCTGCCAATGTATATATTTTAATGAACTTTGTATGTATTTTCTTGTTCATATGCTTCATACACAAAGAAAATGCTCTTGGGTTTTTTTCTCTGGAGACAAAGAATAGCTGATTATCCAATGAAGTCAGTTGGGATATGACAGAGATTGGTGTGTAAGGTCTCACAAATCTACTTCCAAAATAATTCATTGTGGATTGCTGTTACATCTCTAGTCAGTAACAAATGTCTGATGACTGCATAAGGTGGCTTGAACAAAACTACCAGTTCAAATGGAAGTAGACAATCCTTGAAACGCTCCGTGTCCCCTGGATTTGAATTTAGAATATACTGCATGCATATATGGAGAGAGACATTAGATTTTCATGACTAATATTCTCCAATCTCCTCCATAAGGACTGAAAAACCTGAATTTTCAGCTTGATATACACTGCCTCCAATTGGAATGACATCTTACTCCCAGGTTCTTTCTCCTACATACACAGATTTAAAATGAAATCGTAGAGCTGAATTAAAGTTTTAGAAAAATAAATTGAGCATTAAATGAACACTACTCACTTTTAACCTCTGGCAAGATCCAAATGGTATTGCAAAACAGAACGGCTGAACTCTAAAAAGGAAAACAATGTACCTTTTCCTTACTCAGGTTTTGGGTGCTTTGAAATTTCTAGATCCTAAATAAATGAAGGATGACATATTGGAAAAAGATAATTCTTTGTCCATGTTTTGATACATACTATGCATAGCTTCAGAAAGATATAGAGCCAACTATATACAAAATGCAGCATTATTTTTAGAGGGAAATTATTGGCACCATGGGATACAAAATAGACAACCAAATGGATATAATAACATTTTCCACGCAATTTTGATAATATCTCTCTAATGCAAAAAAAAAAAAAAAATGTGGACTAGAGAATATTTTGCTCATTTTATTCTCTTATATAATATTTCATTCACTCTAAAAAAAAATCAGTGTATTTTTCATTTATGTATAAAACAGGCATTGTTTTTCAATACACTATTGTCACTTCTACTAAGACAACTATTAGCATTTTTACTACCAGGCAGCTACTAGTTGTTGGTTTTGGTTTGATTAATAATATTATTGCCACTGATGTTATCAATATTGCTGGATTTTTGAGATTGTTAGTTCTACTTCTAATATAACAACTATTGCTGATTCTCATGCTACTTCATTAGTTATGATGCTTTGGTGCTACTATTTTTTAAATATTAAAAAATATGTTCTTATGTTTTGATCAAAGCTAGCCATTAGAGGAGTTTTTTCTGTAAAACATGTATATCCTGATTTATTCTGGAGCACAAAAACATGTGTTTTATGCATGCAGATAGATTGATGAGTGGTTGGATGGATGGATGGGTGAACGGATGGACAGATGGCAGGTGGTCAGACGGATGGATTTCTACTGGGCTTCCTCAGAATTGGTGAGTGCACCAACTGGAAAATACAGTTTATGATTATGAAAAACATACATAATTGTTATTCCTGGGATACCATAAACATGCTGATTGCCTGCTATTTGTGGCTTGTTATGCTTTTCTAATGGGACCACAATGCCAAATGATCATCTCACTCTGGTGCCTCAGACAACAGAACCATCACCCTTTCTTGCCAGGAGGAGATGAGATTGCTTTTAAACAGAATTAGTAAAAGCATATTCAAGGTCCCAAAGTATTGATAAGTGACAATTTTCAAAAGCACCAATTATGAACCTAGCAAAAAATGGCTTGTGATGTATAAAACAGAGAAGTAAAAAAGCTTAACACAAAGAAAGGGAAAAATCTGGTGTGCAAGATTTCCAACCTACTCTCCTTTTCTCAATACAGTGGTTAAAGCTACCCATTGGCTGTAAATGGCCCTCAGAGAACTGAGAAGCTAAATACCATTGCAAGTTGCATGGATGTTCTAAGCCAGGGGTGTCAAACTCATGTTGTCATGGTGGTATTACGTGATGTATCGGGACTTTTTCCTCCTTTGTTAAACCAGGCATGGGCATGGCCAGCACATGATGCATCCGGCCGGCGGGCTGCAAGTTTGACACCCCTGTTCTAAGCTGTTCAATAAAGCTGCTTCTATTCTCATTAAAGCAACCTTTGTTTGGAGTTCCACTTCTATCTTGTTTTCCAATGGCCAAGGCACCAGACGCAGAGTAGTAACATAATAACATAATTGATTGTTGGTGTTTTTTTTCTTATTGATGTTTTGGGGAAAGTCATACCTTTTTTTCTTATTGTCAGAGGTTTATGGCCCTCTTTATTTGCCTCAAGAATCATCTGAAAAATCATGCCATTTTACTTGGAGAATTGCTGCTAAATTTTGGTGCTGTAATCTTCTGTGGCTGATACTGAAGATTGGAGATTCATATGTGAAACCTACATTGCAACCTTCTTTTGTAGAAAGTGTATGCTATTGAATTCATGCAAAATGTTGGGAAACTATGATAGAAATAAGCTATTGCCTTCAAGTCCTGCTTATTGACTTTTCAAGACTACATAGTTTAGAGGACTACTTCTATATAAACTGTGTAATACTCTGTATATGTTGAAAATGCCTTAGAAACTCCGAGTGGTTTAAAATATGAGAGCCCAAATTTTGGTTCAGATGGTCTTTTGGAAATGTATCAAAGTGCTTCTTAAAGAGCTTCATTGGTTGTTGATTGGTTCTGAAGCAAAATATTCTGCTGTAGTTCAAATGTCAAATGCAGAGTAGATCACACATCAGTTCAGAGAACAGAAATGAAACAAAGAACAGTCTTCCAAGAAGCATAATGTCAGAGGCTCTCTAAAAACAAAGAGAAGAAGGTGGGCAATTAGAGAGCTGAAATCAATGTTGTTCTACTGTTGGCTTGCTTCCAAGTTTAGGTTATTATGCTCCAGCCTCCAAATATCCATCCAACACTACTTATTACTTTTTATCACATGTTAATAAGTAGAGGCAATCCTCAGAAATAGAACCATTAATCTAGGTAGGCTTATTAATAACAGGAAGACTCCAGTTAAGTTTTAAATACTTGTTTTGTTTTTATTTATTGATTTAATAGATTTGAATGGCTACCCATCTTATGCATGTGAACTGTGAGTAGCTACGAAAATCATAATAAAAACATAATAAAACAGTAAAACCAATATACAAAAAAAATAAATAATGAATTCAACAAATCCTGGTGACCCAACCTTCATTCTTCAACCAATCCACAATTGTAGCCATTGAACTCCAGCCTTATCTCTCAACACCTCAAGAAAAAGTCAAATTTTCAGAGCTTTCTAGAAGACTAGGAGAGTGGGACTTCCTAAGGGAAGCTGCTCCACAGGGAAGCCTGCCACTATGGAAAAGGTACGCTAAGTGGCAAGTTTTAAGGGAAGAGACCTAGAGTGTATTCATTCTATCCAACCTGATGGAACAGATAGATATCCTCAGGAAGAAGGTACTGTATCATGCAAGATGGTAATCAGCTCTTGTATCTGGAGAAAAACTGGAACCCGGTGCAAATAATATAGCAATAATATAATATGAGCAAACTGAGAGGTGCCCAAAACTGCGTATGTTGCCACATTCTGGACCAGCTGTAATTTCCATACAGTCTTCAGCAGTAACCCCATGTAGAATACATTACAGTAGTTCAGTTGGGAAGTAAACAAAATTTAGGTGACCGCAAGCAAGATCTCTTAGATCAACAATGGGCACAATTGGTACACAAGATAAATCTGTACAAAGTTGACTGGAGCCAGGCATGGAGGAAGGAGGAAAACCAGGGAGAAACCGTGGCTTCCACTCCCAACCTCCAAGCCATCCCAGAAAGATACCTTGGTCAGCTAGCAACTAGTATCTGAATAGCAGACTAAGCAGAATTCGTAATCCTCCCAGCAATGAGATATGTATTGTTTATTTAAAGTAATCATTTCTAACTTTATATCCATGCATTTGAATTCGGAATATACTTTATGCAATCTATGGCACCTGTTGCATTCCTGCTTCTCCAAAACCACCACTGCTACAGAGGGATCATCTTTATTTAACAGAATTTCCAGCTAAGAACATTATGAAGATATCAGTGCAAAACTATCATTAGGCAAACAGCAGATAATATTTGTATATCTAGGGTTGGTATACCAATTTGAGCAATCACAATTTCTTTCAAGCAAGTTCTGAAGTGATTCAGTGAGGATTTCATTTCCATTTACTGCAGAATTACCAAATTGACACAGACAGTTTGCACTTTATGATATGCATGATTGATGGCTTTATTATTGTGCCAGAATTCTGTATTGTTTAATAGACAGCTTTCAATACTGATGTTTTATCCAGGATCATTACTACATAGATAGCTGTCTTATACCATTAGACTATTGGTCCATTTAGCTCTGTACTCTCTATTCTAGCAATGAGGCACCCATAGCCTTCAAAGAGCTTCTCTACAGCTTTTCATGGATCCCTGTCTACCACAATTCCCACCCACTGTCAATTCACTATCTGCTTTCCCATCTTGTAGGTTTACCTTGCATGAATTTGAACACTGGCTCCAAAGTAAATGAACAAATTTCCCTGTGGTATAAGTTTTGCTACCTGTAGACTGGATCTTGGACTTCTTGGTTGGCAAAGGCTTCTAGGGAGGTAACCAGGTGCTAGGTCAGGACAATGCTGAACACATACTTGCAAGGGGTATGTTGCCACCCACCTTCAAGGAGATAGTGGTGTACCCCTTAATAAATCCATTGTTTGAATCAGAAAGTTTGAATAATTATTAATCAATGTCCAATCTTCCCTTCCATGAGAAGGTGGCGGTGTTGCACATACATGTTATTTTAAGAGGCACAGTGACTCAATGGCTTAATGATGCTGGAAATGGTCTCTGCTCCACAGTTCGAGTCCTAGCACTGTATGGTGGGGTGAGTTCCCATCACTCGCCTCAGCTTCTGTTGACTTGACAGTTTGAAAGCATGTTCTATGTGAGTAGATAAATCAGATACAATTTTGATGGGAAGACAAGTTGATGCTCTGTTCAGGCAGTCTGATTCCTGCTGGCTCTGAACCTTCCCAGTTGTGGCATTCATTTATGAAGTGTCTCAGGAAGAAAGGAAGCCTAGGATGATATTGTAGGAAGAGCTCATCTCTCTTTCTGGTGCAAAGCCAGCTCAACTCCCTGTGGCACATCATAGGAAGCACATAGAGCTGATACATTGGCAGCCAAACTACTATTCTGCAATAGCATTGTGGCCTTTAGGCTAATGTAACAAGGTCATATGCTAGTAATAACAATAACAACAACAATAACAATGAAATGTTTTGTTTCTCCTATGCTGTTTTTAATTCAACTTTCAGACATTAGAATGTGTGTTCAGAACTATTCATGATTGGAGAGGTCAATAAGCTCACTAAAATAATAAACAAACAAACAAATCTGTTTTTTCAATGGCTGCCTCACTGCCACACCCAGGAAATCTATTACCTGGCTCCTTCTATCTACTGCTTAGATGATATTTTCAAGCATACTATAAGCAAGTTGTTAAAGCTAAGAAGAGAGATGATTAAAATATACTTTGCTTAGGGAAAAAAATCTACCACAGTTTTAGTCACATGGCAAGGGAGATGTCACCATTTAATAAACTGACAAAATCTATCTATCACCTATGCATGAACACCAAACGGTTATAAAAAGGTTAACAGGAATTGATGGCATCCAGGCATTCATTTTGCACTGAATCTGAGTCTTTGGTGATTGAAATAGACAAAGATGAATAGGGTTATCTTGTTGAAGAGGCTTTGTTAATTACTGGCACTTGTCATTTCTCTGTAGCTTTATCTAAGTCATGGAAGGCTAACTAGCTCTTTTTCCCCAGTGAGCATTGTTTCTTCAGTGAATACAGCACCGAGGTGGCATCTTTTATTTTATTTATTTATTATATTGTTTTGGATTTTTTTCCTTTTCTTCCAGAAATGCATCTCATTAAGAACAAGTTCATAAATGAATGACTCCTAATATTTTTCTCTGTTATTTAAAGCGTTATTAACACCAATCCTTTAATCAAAAAGAGTTCCAGAGCAGCATGTATAAGTTTGATTTTTTTAAAAATCAGCTCTTTGTTCCAAATTTCCATGACACAAAAAGAAAAACAGTAAAGGAAAATAAATGATTCCTGAATCTGCCTGGTTTGTTAAGTGATATCTCTGACGTACAGGTGACCTTAACTTTTTTAATAAAAATACAGTGTTGTAAATAAAAGAAAGTAGAATCAGAAACCAAGGTGACTTCAAGTTGTAAATTAAAAGCAGCCTTATGAGTAAACTCCCTAACAACTCCTCACATAGTTTTGATTCCTGGCCTAAGAACCACAATGTGGCAAGGTCCCACATCCCACTGCTTTTCAATATCTGTCCTGACAATGCATGAATGTCCAAAATTCTCACCTCATCCCATGCATGCCAACGAAAGTAGTACACTCAAGTGGATGCCACTGTTATTTAGACAAAACACACACTGCTCTTTATTTACTAGTTGGAACAGATCCTTCTTGAGGAGGGTTACCGGGTATCTGAATAGGCAAAGGAAGCATGAACAATTGGAAATGAGGGGACGGCAAGGAGGATATGCTAACATTTAACTTTCATCCACAACTAAAATTACAGCCAAAAAATGCACAAAGTTTTACTTAGACATATTTCTATAAGAAATGACTTTGTCCAGCACCAGAAACACTGCTTTTTAGTCAAAATATTTTCTCAACAAATCTTTATTTTCAAGAGCACACCTAGAAATAATATAAAATCATTGAGAATGCACTTTTGAAATTTCACCATAGAAATGTATGATGAACCATATAATCTCTAGATTACAGTGATCATATATTTGAAGGGGATGAATCGAAGCCAATTGCTGGAATCAGAAGAGAAATCAAGTAATGTAAATCTAAGCTTTTGAGTCTGTCTATGGACAAGGAAAAGAAAGAAGCCTACAATTTACAAGGTCACAATACACAAAAGTCTGAACAACTCGTTAATGAAATAGTTCTGAAATCCTCTGTAAAATACTCTAAAAGGTAGACAATATTTGATCTTAAGGTCAGGAAGACAAAAAGGATGACAGATCTTTCTTTTGCCAAACATCTGGTAATCTTATTCCTGAGGATATAAACTCATGAAGAGGGTTTCTTTGGATTTAAGATACTCTATAACTTCTATAGTGGAGCTACCATTTTCTTATACCTTCTTTCATCCTGCTATGGTTTTGGTTCCCAAATCCAGGAAGGTTGTAAATGCTAGGGTAGTTCCTGTAACTATATATTGCATCATTTTCTATTTGAAGCAGATCCATGCTGAAATATTTTCAGACACACTGAAGGCATTTTTCTATACAAAATGTCTTGTCTATGATCAAGTTTGTTTAAAATAACTCAGTTTATGTAACTGTTCAGATGCCATAATTTCAGGTCACTTACAGCTACCACCCACACCTGCTGTCAAACACTTCACAATCCTTTCCCATTCCAGAGCTACCTATTTTCTACAAGAATTTCAAGACATTCAACATTTCCTTAAGGGTCAGCTGGCTCAGTGTGAAGGCGAAAAGGAAGTGCAAACAAGAGATTTACAAAGGAACTCAACTGAGGAAAAGGAAGAAGAAAAGGAGAGAGGAATAGTCAAGAAAAATATTGTCTGCTGCAGACTTGTTCTGTGTGCAGCTGATGATGTCTCTCATGAGATCTTAGTAGAAAAGATGACAAAATGGAATCTGAACTTATCATTAAAATTAATACTGAATTTATTGAGTAATAGCACACAGTGGGACTCAGTGGCTTCACATTAAGGTGGAAGAAGTGGCAAGTGGCACACGCCAGGGTTCTATTCTAGGTACTGTTTTGGTCAACATATTTATAACATGTTTTTCAGAACACAGGACAGGCAACAAGGGACTTAAATTTCAAGGAAGAAGATTCAGGCTGGACATTAATGGCAAGAGCTGTTTAACAGTAGAACAGATTCACTTGGAGAGTGATCTTTTGCTGGAGGACAAAAGCAGAAGCAGAATGGCTGTCTGTGAGCGATGCTTTTACAGTGGGTTCCTATAATGGATGAAGGGTTGGACTGATGATCTCCAAGGAGGGCGGAATTTGCATCCTATTATTATGACCCAGGTTTTATTGCCTTT
This sequence comes from Notechis scutatus, assembly GCF_049901735.1. Classification (NCBI taxonomy): domain Eukaryota; kingdom Metazoa; phylum Chordata; class Lepidosauria; order Squamata; family Elapidae; genus Notechis; species Notechis scutatus. The sequence goes on from NC_142009.1 coordinate 38,372,152, forward strand.
TGCTGCACTCCCAGTTACCTTTTTTGGGGAATTGAGCAGTTTGCCCACTGAAGATATTTGCACTCAGATACATCATACAAAGGAATAAACATGAAGGTATAGTGGACGAAGCAAAGCCAAGAAATATTAAACTTCTTTATTCCCCAGTGTCCTGGTACTTTTGCATGGGAAATAACAAGTAAATAGCTCTTTTATTAGGGTCTACTTCTAGCAATTTTAATTACACTAGAAATATTTCTTGTAAAATAGTAGAAATTCAAGGGTGGCAACTAATTGCTGGAAGGAAAAAGGGAAGATTTCAACAGATCTTTTTGAATATACCCAACATGGGAGATACATTTTATGCAGACAGGCTACATTAGCACTGTACAAGAAGATGATCTTTAATGTACTTATCTTAGCAATATGGGTAATAGGAACTTTCAGGAACACTTTACTTTAAGTGTCCTCTGAGAAATGCTAATTTGCAATGAAACACCTATGGAGCTTTATATGACACCAACATGAATACCTGATGAATTCATTTTGATCAATTCTATTATGGCATACACGATGGGAATTTGCAGTGATCGTTCTCTTAAAATATTATTAACTTTCTTATTAATGCTACATATGGTAGGAGAAAGCTAAGCAGAAGTTAACAGAACTGGGCTAAGTGATCTTTCTCATTTGCCAGGCTCATTACAACGTTAACTAGTTCCATGCTTGTAGAAGTTTATTTGATGTTTGGGCTGATTGACTACAGAGTTGACACAAACATAGTGGGAAGTGGAAAACACCAGCAGGAGAAACTATTACCGTATGGCTTTTATACCACCTGATCTCTCATGGCTTCTTTGAAAAGTATAGATTATGTACTTTCTTGGATCATATAACATGCTGGGACATAAATCAAACACACGGAGTCACTATCCTTCAAGATTCTGATTCCCACTAATTAATGAACCCTCACATTCATGGGGGCAGAAGAATCAAGATGGCTGCTGCATCAGCACAAAATCCTACTCCATAAAAATAAAAATTAGCACTAAAACAGTATAATCAATCTCTAATAACACAGAATTTGGTTTTCAGTATAGGAAATGTTCATCTTGGACCTAGCAAATGTACATGTAAATTACAGTGCATTAATGCAACGTGTTTCCCATCTCTTGTGACCTTATCGTACCAACACATATTAGTCAATTTGTTTAAATTATTCTTGCTCTAAAGCAGAAGTCTCCAAACTTGGCAATGTTAAGACTTGTGGACTTCAACTCCCAGAATTCTCCAGCCTGGCTGGAGAATTCTGGGAGTTGAAGTCCACAAGTCTTAACATTGCCAAGTTTGGGACCCCTGTTCTACAGTGAATCCTACCAAAGCTTCCATAAGATTAAAGCTACCTGGGGAGAAAGACCTTAGGAGATTTTTATTAAAACAAAGATCTCCCATTTCTTATGATACTGAAGAGCAGACATCTTGCTTGCAGTCAGTGTCTGTCACCCCTTAAGGTAGATATAGCCAGGAAACAGGAGTCACTGGAAATCTTGGAAAATACTTTTATGTGCTTAGGGTGTTGCAACAGAATCTTGAAAACTTGTCAAAGGCCCCTCTAGTTTAACTTATACTTAACTCCATCAAGACCGAATTGCTCCTCACACTTTCTACTTTCTCTACACTGAAATTTTTTCTTTATAATGTCTCCATATTCACCTGACATTCTACCATAGTGCAGGAAAAACCATAGTCAAATCATTTATATGCCCTCTCCATTTCTTGGCACTGAGTATTAGTGGAAGGGCACTTAATGAGTGATATGGGTAAAAATTAGGGATGCTACAAATCACAGCAGCATCTCAGTTTCCATTGATGAAATGTGCATTCCTTGGCAATGGCTCCTGTCACCTTCAGCTGCCCTTCCAAACATCTAGCCTTGCTATTTTGTTCTAAAAAGAAAATAAGCTTCTATTTTAAATTTCCTAGATTTTAGCCTTTTAAATACTGTGACTCCAAATTAACTTAGTTTTGGTTAATGATTGGGAGTAAATTAGATGAATTCCCACACCTTAAGTTGACAAATCATGACTAATGCAAAATTACTCTTTCACATGACCAGCTGTGTGGCTGATCCAAACTGGCCCTTCTGTTTTGTCTGTGAGTAGAGATCCTTCCTTCCTTCCTTCCTTCCTTCCTTCCTTCCTCTCTTCCTTCCTTCCTTCCTTCCTTCCTTCCTTCCTTCCTTCCTTCTTTCCATCCATCCATAAACTAACATGTAAATCTTGCATATATAATGCCCCCCTGCCACTATTAAATGTAGAGTGGAATACGCACTTGTAATGGGGAAGGGAGTAAATCTTATTGCACAGAGAGTGTAGAAAGGAGATTTGCTTAGTTACTGAGTTAAAATGAATAATTCCTCACTAATTTATATGCCAATGGAACCAGCCTTTTGGCAAGCCCACAATTAATGTGTATGCCAAGTGGGGTTGCAGCTTTGTTTCATCTAGGGAGACACTCAGCCGAACAGAACTCCCCCACCCAGCTGAAAATGTGTATGCCTGTTTCTCAACTTCCAAGGAGTCGTTGGCACTTCTGGGCCGCCATTCACTCTATCATTATGATGCATTATACTGTGTAATGATGTAATATGCTGGAAGGCTGAGAGCGAAAGCTTCTTGCCAAAAATAATAACACCAAAAGCGCACAATTATTTTCATCTGTGAAAGCCTCTTGCGCTATCATCTCATACCACTGTGGCCCAAAGAGAAAGCTGCTATAATGGCAAGGCTCTTTATGTTTGTGAAGATCAAGGATGAGGAGGAAGAGGAGGAGGAAGATCAGGATGCCAGCCAGCCAGCCAAACTGAGCTGGAACTTTCTTAAGAAGCAAAAAATATATATCTTATTTTAGCACAACAAATTGGATATATATATATATATATATATATATATATATATATATATATATATATATATATGGATCTTTGGTTATTCGGTTTCTCCCGCGTAAGATTCAAAGTATCTAGGCAACGCTTCGGCGAGGTCCCACTCGCCATCTTCAGGCTGGTGCTTTCGGCTTAGTGCCAGTGCAAGCAGTGTGTGACCGGAGCTGCCATCTCTCTATATATACAAGTGGTGGGGGATGGTGTGCTGGGCTGGTTGGCTGTGCTGCAGCCTCTTGATTGGTTGATGGAGTTGATGTTGGTATAATGGGCTGTGTAATGGCCTTTGTTGTAGAGATATCCTGGATCTTGTGCTGTCATCTCCTGGGTCGTTAGCCTCTTGTGTTTTAACGGCTTGGGTAATGGGTTGTGTGATGGGCTTGTGAGTTCTTTTGTTGTGGTATCCTGGGTCTTGCGTTGTAATCTCCTGGGTCGTTTGTGTTTTGATCTCTTTTCGATTAGCCTCCTGTGTAGTAACAGCTTGGGTAATGGGTTGTGTGATGACCTTGTGAGATTTATTGCTGTGGTATCCTTGGTCTTGTGCTGTGATATCCTGGGTCATTTGCTGTGTTGTGACTTCTTGAGTTCTTGAGGTGTAATTTCTTGAGTTTTCTGATGTGATGTCCTGAGCGGGTGGCTGTGATGTAGCATTTTGGGTTTTTAATATGGCTTTGAGTTTGGGGTCTGGGTCTGTGTTCATTTGGCTTCGAGTTCGTGGTCGTGCCACATCTTCATGGTGGGGGTCAGTTCGCTTCATGTATGGTTCAGAGGAGTTTGAAGTGGGTAGTGATGCAGCTGCAGTGCGGCTTCTGGTCTGTGGTCGTGTCTCATCTTCTGTGTGGGTGTGAGTCTGATTTTTTCGTGGAAGTGTGGTGGTGGCATCTTGTGTGGCCCTCATGGGTGTGGGTCTGGTGTCATTTATCATGTTGGGTACTCGCCTGTTCATGAGGGCGGGTTTCCAAATGGCTGGTAAGCGGGAGGTGTCATCTCTTTATTCATGCTGTGTGGGCGTTTTTCTATCTCTATGGCTTCTCTGATTATTCTGCTGCTGTGGTGTTCAGTTTTGGCGATAGTTCTGGTATTTTTAAAGTCAATCTCATGTCCTGTGGCTTTGAGGTGTTGGACCAGGGAAGAGGTTGGTTCTTCTTTTGATTGAGTTCTTATGTTCTTCAACGCGCCTGTGTAGTACCTTACTGAACTATGCACCCTGACTAAAGTACTGACAGCCAACGGCTTCCACAAAAGCAAAATCACCAGCTTGATCCACAAAACACACTGAAACATAATAGAGACCCAGAAGATGAACAGACCTATGGAACAGCTGTGCTGCCCTACATAAGAGGTACTACAGACAAAATTAGTAAGGTACTACACAGACATCACATCAGGACTGCCTTCAAAACAGACAGAAAAATAGCAGCCATCCTTAGCAACCCCAAAGATAAAATTGACCTGGAAAACCAAGGCATATACGAAGTCCCCTGTGCATCATGCCCGGCCACATACATTGGACAGACTAATAGAAGAATAAGCACCCGCCTGGATGAACACAAAATGCAGTCAAAAAGCTGGAACACACTTCCTCACTAGTCCAACACATGGAAGCCACAGGTCATAGCATCAACTTCAATGGCACCAAAACCCTGGCCACTATAGAAACCCTAATCACAGAATCATCAGAGAAGCCATAGAGATTGAAAAAGACCAGAAAGCATGAACAGAAGAGATGATTCCACCAGGCTGTCAATCATTTGGAAGCCTGCACTCACAAACAAAAATCTCCACACCACAAGCCAGGCAAACACCTGGGCACAAACAGATCCCCTGATACCTCCAGCTCAAACACACCCCAACCAGGCACCCAGATGAAACCCAGCTTCCTAACTAATGATAGCCGTCCATTTACCCGAAGCCAAGCTGCACTAAAGGCCTCCATTAAAGCAACACAATGCTGCCAGCCAATCAAGATACAAAAAGAGCCAAAAACAGACAGAAGATATTAGAGACACCAATCAAGCAGAACACAGCAAACTCCGAGACCAATAAACACAGACCAAGACTCCCAACCAATCAGGATGAAGAAAAACCATTCTGGCACAGCAATAGGCTGCCCCAAATTCAAATCTGAAACTACTGTAAAAGTCTGACTCACAGACGGACACAATACAGAAGCCTGATGATGGCAGATGAGATTCTGCTGAAACGTTGCTACAACTTTAAAAGAACTACAATGACGTGGGGAAAATACCGAACCAAGCCGAACACCATACATGTAAGTACCAAAACTTAAGAAAACATATATATATATATATATATATATATATATATATATATATATATATATATATATATATATATATATATATATATATATATATATATTCCATATGTATATATATAATTTGCCATTGCAAACATTATTGTGAAATGTCCACAACAAGAGCAAAAATGAAGTCTGCAACCAAATATTGTAGTGTGGTGTCCACAGGCCCTACAAGACTAATGTTATCTCTGGGTTTTATGTAAATCTGAAGGAGGCTGTACTTTCAGAGAAAGAGCAGGTTTCCCAGTTGGGGAGTGATTCTAGACCCACAGCTATCAGTATCAGTTCAATTCAAACCTTTATTGTCAGAGTACAACATGTGTACAATGAGATTGGCTAAGCCTCCCTCAGGTATAGTGAAAAGCATTTACACAATTGCAAATAACGTGTGACATGTGTTATGTATAGCCTATTTCAATTAGTACACTTTATCTGGGGCTATCCTTGAAAACATTAGTGCAAAATGGGGCAGGCAGGTACACCACTGATTGGTCCAACGTGCAGTTATATGATGACTGTACTAACACAACTGCTTTCATTCACAGTTGTCTACCTGGCATCAATTAAAGATGTTGGTATTGACCTTGAAAGCCTTAAATAGCTTTTAGCCTTTCTCAGCTGCGATTCCCTGTTCTATTAGGGTTCCATGACAGGTCAGGATTAAAAAAAAAACATTTTTGTTTTAAATTTTGCATGACGCACAATACTAACATTCACTGTAGAGGAAATTATGGGGCACTGTAGTGCCACAGTTTGGCTACTAGCCTGCCACTTTGCTGTTGTTTGTAAAATATGGATTGTGCAGGTTAAAAATGAAATCTATTGTGAAGTGTTTGTATTTTTTACCATTTTTAAGCAGGGTTTCCCTGAGACCTTGAACATTATTTTAAAGGTTCCTTCCAAAGGCTGGCTTGGGAAGTGCTTATCTGGAAGACTGACTTGCCAAATTACTTTAATCAGCAGGAAAACTCCTTTTGAAGATGCTTTCATAGTTTGACTATAAAATATGAGGAAGGGGGGCTTTTCTCTGCGTGATTCCTACACTAGGAGACACATTTGGCTGCACTTTGTTCTGTCTAGGAAGAAAATTAAAAACCAGACATCTAGTATCAAGATGACCACAATTGTGTGAGTGAAGCCCTGCCCTTAGCTATGTGTATGCCATGCAGCAGGTAGAGTTTCAATCTCATGATCATAGCTATCATCCTGACATTTTGAACTTCCTGTAGATGCTCCCATACCTGCTCCATCCTTACTACTCTTGATGGATTCCTCCTTTCCAAAGTCATTTCATTTCATGATGATCTGCTGTGCATTTTGCCAGTTCCAGAATAACAGAAGAATATGAGGGCCATCTAATGTATGCTGCCTTGCACTGAGGAAACATTGCTTCCTTCAGAGTTTATTTTATTCATCTGTCTAGTCTATAGGCTGGTAATCCCTCATCCAATTGTTCTCATCCTAGTAATCCCTCATCCAATTATTAATCAGGTTTGACTCACTTTAGCTTTTTCCATATTGACCAATATGAAAATCATATAATTAAATTATTAAACTGAAAGGGGAACTGTCTCTGTCTGTAAGCAGTCTGTAGTTTAAATCAGTTTTTGGCAACTTTAAGACAGGTGGAGTTCAGTTCCCAGAATTCTGGTTGGGGAATTCTGGAAGTTGGAATCCACACATCTTAGAAGTTGCCAGACTTGAGAAACACTGCTCTAAATGAATAAGGATGAAGAATTTGAAAGACAAATGTAATAGAGAGAGATGACAAAAGCTGATGCAGTTATGTGTATTTTAAAAAAAATTCAGAAGGGAGAAGGGTTTCCTTTACCTCTCACATAATATTAAAACTTATGCTCATATCATCAGGCAGATTGACTGGAAAAGCTAAACAGTTTTTTCTTAACCCAGTGTCTTTTTAACTTATGGAAGGCTTCTTGCTTAAGAAGAGCATTTGATAATTCATGGGAGGGAGAGGCTTCTTGAGCAGTTATGCAGTATGACAACTAAATGGATCCTTCATGTTCCGTATGCATCAATACTAGTAGCTCTGATTGTACCAAACCACTGTTTGTGCCCCATTTATCAGGCTAAGGTTGGCTACTGTGGGAAAGAAGGAGTTGAACTTGAGCTATACAGACCAAACAAGCCTTAACAACTTTTTTGCTAGACTGGAAATTGTAAATTGGCCAGAACAGACTGAGTTTTGCTGAATATAACTTATTAAGCTGATATAAATAGGCTTTAAAAACAGGTTATGGTTTCGCTGTTATTGTTTCCTTTGTAATTTGCCTTTTTGCTTGCGCAGTTGGTAAAGCCACATACTAGGTTGCCTGAACAGAAGCAGTCCTACCATTTGCTGGTTCAAAGATTATAAACAGACCTGAAGTAATGAAAGGTTGAACCCTTTGACTTTACAGAGAGTTAAATCTTGCCAGAAGGATCAAAGTTGAGACCTAAGGGGGAATATTTAAAATGCTTCCAGCTGTATTTTTATCTAAATTGATTATGATTACTTTATCAAACATACACAGTTTATTTACTTATTCATATATTCTTAATTTGCTTGCATGTTAGGGAAGATTGGTTTTTCAGTAAAGCTATAAGTGATTTTTTTTATAAATCTCAGTTTGCTGTCAGTGTTCAAGACCATATTCAATTGAACTACATTGATGCATTCAGAAAGGAATAGAATGAAAAAACCTCTGCACATGCCCTTGGATCTCTACTTGGATGTGTTTGTTGCCTTCCAATAGCTAAAGAACTTAGTCTCCTGACACTACATGAACTTGGAACACAGCTTGGAGGGGTGGTCCATCTAAGATCTGGTCTGACTGTGTGCCAGAAAAACCTCCTAAAAGAGAACTGTAGTGGTCATACTGGTAGAATGACATCTTGAAACATACTTCTGTTTCTTTCTCATTTAAAGTTGAGAATGGGATGTTACGGAGAAATAATTGGAGAGGGTGCATTTCTCCCATTAGCTTTATTCCTACAGCCTTTCCTTCCTTGTACATAATTACAGTTGTGTTCTTTTCAAGTGTGTGTATGTGTGTGTGTAAGAAGGAGAACAAAGTGAGAGGGGTGGAAGGGGCATAAGGAGGAGGCCTATATATCCAATCCTAGGGGAAGTAGATATTTCCACCCCTGCCTTGCCCATGAACTGAATAGACCCACCTTTAAGGATCATGCCTATTGTTTGGATCTCCCACCATACATTTCATTTGTTATATTTGAAACAACAAACACAGTGAACATCATGAATAAACCTTTTTCCAGAAATGATGTGCACTGTGCACTCTATAGACAGACTGTTGCAACAACATTTAGACATGCAAGATACAGAAAAGATTCTCTCTCCTTATGCTACAGGAGTACATTGCACAATAAAGTGTTATCTCTGATTAGAAGCGAAAAGATGGATCCTCCTGCTAAGGCAGGCTAACCCTAAAAGCATGTTAACATGAAATACTAAATAAAATGCTACTCATCTATAATAAATCTTATTACGCATTTTGGCAATTTTACCCTGGCATGAGTGTGAAGGGCTTTCTTTTTTTTCTTTTCCCGAGCAATGTTTGAAAATAGAAATCTTAAATTGAATCATTGTTGCATGAATATATGCAAAATATTCATTTCTAGCAGTGTGAGGGTTGAGTGCTTTTAAATTGGAGAAATCAGTCATGACTTCACCTTTTCATGCAAGATAAAGCTGTATGTGGTAACATCATTACAGTGTCATGAAAGGAGTGGAAATCATGCCAGAGTCTTGCCTTAAGCTAATATTAAAAAAGAGAGAGAGTGGGGGACTTCCATATTTTTCCATATTGTTCAATATTTAAAGACACATTGCATAGCTTCCTATATAGAAATAGAAAAGTGGGGAGTGAAAGAATATTAGATTTGGGGCAGGGCAGGGAGGCCTTCCTGAATGCAGAGATTAATAAAAATCAGAGTTGAGATCTGTTTAATATTTCAAAGAATTCATGTCTTGAATATAAGAAGAGATGGGATTAAGTATCCTATAAAAAGCCAGCAACTTATAACAAAAGGCTGTTGATGACCTGTCTTAACTGAGAAAAGAAAAGGAAAAGGAAAGAGAAAAGGATTTTCATTTTTTTTATGTTAAACTGGCTTGTGCTTAACAAACAGAAACTTAATTCAAGGAAGATGGTGGAGCTATTAATCAAGAAAACTGGCAGTCTAGAGGGAGTGTTGATACCTGTTCTGAATGGAGTTTCTGTTCCCTTGGTGGAACAGGCATTTAGCTTGAAGGCAACCCTTAATTCACCTTTTTCCATGGATAGTCAGATGAGAGTTACTTATGAATTGAGTTCAGAGTCCTGGTTCTAGTCTTGGAAGTAGCCATGTGTTGTGCTGGTTGGAGACTCTGGGAGTCCAACACTTCCCACTTTGGCAAAGACTACTTTAAAGCTTCAAGTGGCTTCAGACTGGCTTCTAACATAACCTTGCTCTAGAAGAGGGGGGTCAAACTGGCAGCCCATGGACCGGATGAATTACAAATATAATATAAATCATGAATATAAGGTCAGAGTTTTACCTAATGTAGGTTGGTTTTGGTTTTGGTTTTCTTTTGTTTTTGGCGTTTCCCAATTCCATCTGAAATACTCGGTTTTCCAATTGGAAATTCAGCAATGAAATGGGAGAAGACTCAGAAGGTCAGGACAAATTTTACCAAGCTAAGAGGATTCTTGTCACAGGGATAGAAAAGTGTCTGCTGGAATTTTAACTCAGCTTTCCTTTACTACCTATCAATGGCTAGGTTTTTTGTTTATTATCCCATAGAATTTTTTTTTACTTAATCTTCCGCCTCAATAGGTTCTTTTTACTCCATTTTTTTCCTTTTTATCCTCTTTTCTCTGCTTTATGTTTTCAGCAGCAACACTACAAAAAATTTGTTCTTGCACATTAGTGAAAACACTTCACAAAAACTCAGTTTAGCAATATATAGTATATTGTAACAGAGTTGTCAAGATCTTTATATTTGACTCATTTTCAGTGCAAGATGGAATAACTTTAATTTTGAGGGAGGAAGGGAGGGAGGGAGGGAGGGAGGGCTACATAGATAGATAGATAGATAGATAGATAGATAGATAGATAGATAGATAGATAGATAGATAGATAGATAGACAGACAGACAGACAGACAGATTGATCTACCTTTTTATATTAGAAGGCAACCTAGAAAATATTACATCCACCTGTCAAAAGATGAAATATTTTTCATTTGATTGGTTGTTGCTAGGATACTAAGAAATGAAATAGACCATTGCCATTGATGAATTAACTGAGTTTGGTTGACAGTAATCTTTGTCTCTTGATGTGGTAACTGTCATAGACCTGTCATTTTAAGCTTACCATGTTAACAGACATTCCAAGAAAGTAAAACAGTATAAAGGCAAGATAGCTTTAAGAAAGATAAACTTTGACAATCTATATGTCTTTATTTTATAGATAGATTCACTAAAAGCTATTCTGTATCAAGAATGGGCTCTAATTTAACATCCAAGTAAGATGATAACTAAATCTAAGTATGCTGTGTAAATTGCGCTGTGAAAATCTGGATGGCCACTAGATGTCAGGATACAGTTAAGAGTTCTCTGTATCAGTTTTTTTTTTTACCACCTAGCAGTTGCCTGGAGTTTTGCAGCCATGATAGTCCTAATTTAACTTACTTAAATAGGGGAAAGAAAGAATAGCCTTGAAGGACAGAAAGAATAGCTGGTATCAGGGCAACGGTCAGGTAAAAGGCCTGACCCCAACCAAGAAAATAACATGAGTAAATGCCCCTCCCTAAATCACAAAAAGGGGATGGGGAAGTGCATTCAAACTTGCAAGATTCTGTTACTGTAGCTTTACCCCCCCAAAAAAAAAAAAAAAACACCACCTAGTACTGACCTACAGTTTCCTAGTCTGGTCTATCTTGAATTGCTGACACCTGCTTTGTTTGTGAGCTCCCTTGATGGTCTTTGTATTAGACTAGATGGATCTTTGTCTTTTATCAAAACACAATTAGGCTGACCAGTAAACTCTACTTGAATCACACTTGCTGGATGATGTCTGCCATGGCCTCCTACACAGGATCTTTTTAAAAGGTTGTACCTGGCAGTTCTAATTAGGCATCTTACCTTCCTTGCTGTCCTTTGTGGCAGCTTCTGAACACAGTCTCCGATAAAAAAAAGGGAGGGGGAAGTACATTCAGACTTACAAGATTCTGTTACTCTAGCTGTTACAATAAAACTAGTACTGACCTACATTTCATTAGTTTCTTAAGGTCTATCTTGTAGGGATGACACCCTTTTTTTCTTGTTCCATAAGTAGAAAGAGGGATATACATTATATAGATTTTTTTTTAAAAAAATTGTTACCATTATCACCAATGCTTCCATTTGCTCTGTGAAAGAAATTGGCATTGGTGATGGTATACCATCTAAACAGATGACTATTGTCTAGAAGAGGCCAACAGGATTTTCCCTAGTTCCCCGTTCTGTCCGTTTTAAATCAATTTCATTCCCTGTTTGCATACCTGGTTTCTACTGACTTTTCTACATAGGTCAAGCTGACTTACTCAGCATAGTTGAACAGTTTTAGGGTAGTAGTTGTCAGGATACACTTGACACCTTTTAAGAAAGTGTCAGGAAAAAATGTCTAGTATAAAGTACATCAGAAATACATTTTTCAGAAATGTCTAGGGTTCATCTAAACTGTTTTATAAGTACACCATGTTTCTTCCCCATCAGCAGAATCTGACACACCACAGTGCTATCCCTCCATCTCTCTCAGCCTGTGTCTAGATACACTATTATCTTTATTACTGGATTTTTGGAACTGACTCTAGTGTATTAAATAATGGAATCAATTAGAAATGCCTTCATCTGTCCAATGCTGTTATTTGGGTCATGGGCTAAAAGATATCTATGTATCATCTGACTTTCTTTGGTTCTTGGTACACACTAATGCCAAAAGCAGAATGATCATCTAAGAACTAATCCAGTTCCTGGTAATGTTTTTAAAATGTTTTTTGTTTGCATTTTTCTAATAAGTATATTTTCATATGTTTTATAATGCCTGAACTTTGGCAATATTTCAAATATAGAGATATATTTTGGTAATATAGCACTGTCTTCTACTTTTTCCTATTGCATGCATTTTATCTATCTTCACTGATATTTATTTTTAGCAGGAAACTTCAGGGCAAAATTTAGTGAATGCCCAAGGATAACTGTATTGTAATTGTATTTCAGGTGTCGATTGCAGCAATTGACACAATAGGCTAAGTTTATTTTAAAATATGACATGAATTCCCATTATCATGTACCAGCTGCAAGAAAAAAATAAAGAAGAAGCTGGAATCTAGCAGTTAGCCTCGCAAAAAATGATATGGTGTGGAAGAAGTATCATAAATAGTCAGGCCACAAAGAATGACCAGTTGAGGGATCCAATCTGGATTAGTCACCAGGAGCAGAGATTTAGTCTTCTGAGCTTTTGGACTCATGCTGGATCCCATCCCCAGAGAACTTCTCTCTAATGGAATAAAATCGTCAGTTACATTCTAACTAAAATGTGTACAGCATAACTTCAAAAGGAAATATATGCGAGTTAAGATCTTGTTTAATAAAAATGCCCTGAGCTTCAGGTGGACAAAAGGAAGCTTGATGATGGAGCTAAGCTGTAAGTTACTGAGAGCTAAATGAAACTCTTTGGAACTAAACACCGCTTACTTTTCAAAGGATGGTCAGTTCTTTGCATCTCAGAGGTGGGGTTTGGAATGATACATCATTCCAAAGCTTGCAGCTGTCATGGGAGATAGCAAACACTTAATATTTCACCCTAAATGCATGCAGTTAAAACTGACTGCCTTTAAAAATGCATAACGTCCATACATACAAAGAAAATGGTATTTCCCCCCCCCTACAAAAACCCACAGAAACTACTGCACAGATTAGGCATCAGATAACCAGATTGTATTTGAATAATCTTATCCAGACAGAGGTAAAGTATGGGTATGCATGTGTCTGGAAATATGCACCTTTTCAGCAAATAATTGTTTCTTTCTTGTCTTGTGAATTTACTTAATTTACTTATTTATTTATTTATTTATTTATTTATTTACAATAATTCTGCCTCAAAGCAGTTTAAAAAACATAAAAAATGAAAAGTGCCTTCTTTTAAAACTCACATTTTAATTGCCTTCACAAATAAAACATGTTAGTGTGTTTTAAATACAAAACGAGCTTAACCAGGAAACACTATTAAACAACCAGTTTCTAACCAGATTAAAAAGAGTCTAAAATAACAGTTTTCTCACTTGGCACCTCAAAGTTAAACTGGTAGATACCAATAAGTAAAGTGCCATGGAATCAAAACAATTTGGGTTCTCATTTTACCCACCTCAGAAGGAGGGAAGGCTGAGTCAACCTTGAGCCTGGTGGGATTCAATCTGCCAAATTGCAGGCAGCTGGTTGCAGCAGAAGTAGCTTGCAGTACTGCACTCTAACCACTGTGCCATTGTGCCTTCTTCAAAGTTTTCCAGGAAAAAAAAGCAAACAAATGGAAACAGAAAATGCCAAACCTGTCCTGGGCATGATGTGCCCATTTTGTGTTATTGTTCTGCCACACTGCAGCTCTTGCCTTATTTCCAAAACAACAAGTGTTGCTCCTGACCTCCAAAAGGCTAGCTGTCCAGTCCTGTACTAATTCCTGGCTGATAGCTCAGTTACTCAGTTATAGCAAATATAAATCAGTTTTATGACACTTTAAAACTGCTTGATTTATTGTGGCTTAAGCTTTGGTGGCCCAGAGCCCTATTTGTCAAATGCATTAAGTGGCCACCTAAATAACTCAAATGCATGTGTAACAGAGAAGGAGAGAAGGCATTCATTCCTGAACAAATCTTTTTTTTAAGTTGCACATCATTCCTACTGAATATTATCAGAGCTGTATGCAGGCATAAACATACCAAGGATGTGTCTAAATAAAGAACTAACACCAAAGTCTGGTGCTTGTTACATTTACTTTGGAAAGCAAATCATCCAGTACATGATGTGGCAACATGAAGAAACAGTTGCCTTCCTAGTTCAAACAATTAAATGGATATTTAAGCCAATCACGAGGATATTTCATTAGACAACTAGAGCTGATCTGGTCTAAATCTGCCCCATATAAATTTCACAAAATTTGGATTCTGACATCACAGTGATGTTCTCACTATGCAGATTCTAGTGGCACATCATGGTCTTTTCAAAAGGAATTTCTGAAGACGCTCATAATAGGTCATCTAATGTATATGTCTCAAAAGCATGTTTTGCTGGTCTCAACACCTGGACAACTTCCTGACACTAAAAGAAGCATAAATTATCTTTGTATCAGATGCTACAGGAGAATATCAGGCAATCTAACAATTGAAGCTGAGGCACTTGTAGGTCAAGCAGTAAGAGAATAAGCCCGAACATATAAGAAAATCTGCAAGAGAATAGATAAAAAAAGAACTAATTTATTCTGTGATGGCCAAATTAAATTCTAGATGTAAACTCTCTGTATAGAAAGTAAGCCATTCATAGAAAATCTTCAGACTTTACTGATTTGAGGAATGGGCTCAAATTCTATTCAGTGATATTCCTTACTGATCAATCATAAGAAGAATTTAGTTGCTGTTACTGCAGCTAGATACAACTAGTTACTGAATCCAATAGAACAATTACTTTTTCACATTGATACACTGCATGTTAGATGACTTGTTTCTGGAATTAACTATTAATTACTATAACGAAATAAGCACTAACCACTGGTGTTTTTTGTCCACTCCAACTTCCTTTAGGGCCCATGTGAAGCTCAGAAACAAATCTATGAAAACTTTCAGAAAATCCAGAAGAGAGCAAAGATATTTCCACAGAATTGTAATATGTAGAGACAGACAGCAGGAGGTAAATTGTTTCTCTCTTCAAAGTGTGGCATAAAAATCAAGTCTATAAGCCTTGCTCATCACAAAAGAATACAAGATCCAGATAAACAACATACCATTTCAAGTTAGGGCAGATGTGAATAATTCTAGACTAATGGGTACCAATGAAGAACAACATATAGTAACTAGGTCAACAGTGTAATGTACATTTAAAAAGGTAAAAAGTTGATTGTGCCTTTATGGATGCTATTGATGCCATGAAATTTGTATTCTATTTCACTGTGACTCTCTCTTTTTGTCTCAACATTAATATTCTCATACACATGAAATATGACTCATCAATCTGAATAAATAAAATTGCACTTCATATACACACATGTGCAAAAGTTGGTGTAGTATAGCAGTTGGGAACCTGGTATGATTCTGGAAATTTTGCCTTAAATTTACCAGTAGTCTCAGACAAGCAACTCTCAGCCATGAATAATCCATTTGCAGTATTACCCATCTGTGATAATGATTTATTTTATCAGTTACTATACTAATTTTATCAGATGTTATAAGGATTAGGTCATGGTATAGATGTGAAGAGGGCCATCAAGTCCACCCCCTGCCCAAATTAAAGCATCTCCAGCAGATGACTGTTTAATCTCTGCTTGAAAACACCCAGTAAAAGGCAACTCATTCTTTCTCATTAAATTGCTTTTACTCTATGTTAGGAAGGGTTTTTTGCAACATGCCTTCAGAATTTTGCCTTCAAGTAGCAAGTCAGTCCTTTTGATTGCTGAGACATATACTGTAAATTTTTGCTGCATCATTTCCTAACTATGAACCCAAAAGCCGCAATTTAGGCAGAACAACAAGCTCCCTATGCAGAATCTGGTGACATTATGTGATACTGCCCCTCTCCTCTTTTGTAAGCTTATTATCAGGGGTGCCTGAAATTACACAAATGTCTGTATCTATGGGAAGGGGGGGATGAATAAAAACATAATAGGATTCTGCCTTATATAATTTCCTGATATGATGTCTGTCAGGAAAAAATTGAAGTGAAATTATACGATGTCAAAAACTCATGTTTCAAAGTGATTGACAACATTGGAGTGTTTTGCATGGTGAAACAAAGTGAAAATTTTAATTGCAGGGTGGGAGGACATAATATTTATTACACTCTTGTAACCTTTGATCAGAGGCACAAGTTCCACAGTTGTATATTTTACATTAATATAGCAGGCAAAATCTTAAATGTGCGTGTTAATATACAATTCTCTATCTAAATTCATGTCTCTTCATGGTGCATGATTAAGTTTTCACTCTCTGATAAGTCAAATAGTGTCAAAATGAATGACACATCATCATAATGATAAAGAGATACTCAGATACATATTACTGTTCTGATGTGAGCAGTCTGCAAAGACAGCTTTCCTAGGTCAAAAGAAGATCAAAAGAGGATGTTTCTAAATATTCTAGTTAAAGTGAAAGAGTATGGACTATGTAAGGCTGCCAAATAAAAACAGTTTTTGGTGATAGAATCTTCCATAGGACTAAAATCTCTTGACTGCAAGTATTTAGACAACTTCTAGATGTCAGCACAGAGCTAGACTTTTTTTGTATCTGGATATCTAGCAATGGTCCAGATGTTTTAGCCTTGATCTGATAAACTTTCAGAATCTCTTGAATTCCAGTTTCATATATATAATTCTAATTTGAGGGCAATTGCTTCTGTAATATAAATGGAACATGTAGTGAACCTGCAGACAGACCTGGAAAAAACGATGGTCCCATATTAGTGACTGCTAGATAGATTTCAGAGTGCAGAAGATCTAGCTAGTGAACTGTTAGGAAAAATAATACTATCAATAAGATTATTTAAATTACTGTATTTACCAGATTATATAACCTAGAAATCTTGCAGATATATGAAGTTTAATTTTTTGAATCCTTGATAAGGTTGTTGAAGATGCCTCCAGAAAAAAAAATCAACACATACACTTCCTTGCTACAGAAAGGAAGTGTTCAACTTAATTTCATATTTTTATTTGATAAATTTCAGTTCATCTTCTTTTATGTCCAAGGGTTATTTCTTCATATGATGTTGCAAGTCTTTCCTAACGTTCTTCCAGAACCTCAAGGTTGTATACTGTATATTAAACTGTCTTCCCAGCAGGGGTGGGATTCAAAAATCCCAGCAACCGGTTCGCTGTCCAGTTGCTGCGTGGGCATGGCCATGGTGAGTGTGGCCTGCTGGAACTTTTGGAAGGGTTGTTTTTGCCTTCCCAAAGGTCCAGAGGCTTCCCTCGGACCTCTGGGAGGGCAAAAACAGCATCTCCTAGGCTCTGGAGGCCCTCCAGAAGCCAGAAACAGGTCCATTTTGTGACTTCTGGTACTTCCAGTTTGGCTGTTTTTTGCCTTCCTAAGGATCCAGAGGCTTCCCTCGGGCCTCTGGGAGAGTGAAAATGGCCTCCCCCAGGCTCTGGAGGTCCTCCAGAAGCCGGAAACAGACACATTTCCAGATATCTGGAAGGCCCATTTTCCCCCTCCCAGAGCCTCCGCGCGGACCCTGCACTTACCTGCATTGAAAATGGGTTGTGTGGGAGGGAGGGGAGGGGTGGGTTGGAAGAGATGGTTGGTTCAAATACTGGTTCAGCAGACCAGATGCAAATTTAACATCCAGTTCACCCAAACCAGTCCAAACCAGTAGAATCCCACCCTGCTTCCCAGTGTTAATTACATATCAGAACCAGTTAGAACTTTAAATGAAGAGAAGTATCTGACCCAAAGTCATTCAATAGGTCCTGGATTATGTCTTTTCCAGTTCTAGCCCAAACTGTTATACTGCTGATTTTCTAAGACTGAAGTTATGGAGGCAGTTCAAACAGTCCCCCTGGCACTGGAGATCAGTCATTGTGCCAAGCAGAATATATGCCATGTGAGTGGAGAGTTGCTCATGATCAAGTCTAATGCTGGAGCTAGCTGTAGACTAATCTAGATAATGCACAAAATGTCTATCCTCCTCCAGTTTCTTCTTTATTGCAAGCACATACTATTGTTGTTGTTGTTGTTGTTGTTGTTGTTGTTGTTGTTGTAAGGTCATAACACACACAGGAAGAGGGAAATCTAATGGATTTAGATCTTACCTTTTTCACCTTTGATTTTTTTAAAAAAAAAATATTCATTTTTAAAAACTCCATTGACCCCAATAAAAGGCCTTTTTGAACCTACCTATGCAGAGAGGGTGACTTATAATATTGTAAAAAAATTAAGGGATGAACTAGGACGGATAGACTTGTCCAACCCATTTCAGGTCTTTGTGTGCATACAATTAAATAAATAAATACAAAAGCTGGAGTAAATTAATGTGCAATTTGCCTTTTGTCTATTTTGGTCTTAAGCTGACTATTGGTGTATCAGAAACGTAGACAAAAGTAGTCAAACCCAAAATCAGTGAGCACCACTTCTGCTATTTCAGAGAGCCTTGTGCAAACACTGTAACCCCTGAAGTAATGTCTGTCTTCTGTACATGAGTAAAATTGAAGCTGAGAAAGTAGGTGATTTCCACAGCTTCAAGTTATAAAATATTGTATGGAGTATATTAAAAAAATTATTTTATTTATTTATTTTTGTCAATTGCTTACAAGATAATAGGTATAAGCAAAAACATAATTATGAATACATGGATACATATAAGAAATCTGAAGTTATGAGTTTAAAAGTATTTAGTTAGGTTAGGATATGGGTGTAAATGGTACTTTGAATAAAACTGAGTTGGAATAGAATTCAGCTTGGATGAAAAACCTGTAGCATGGCCAATCTTATGGAAGGTGCCATGTGCATTTACAGGACCATGGAAATATTTTGTGACAATAATAAGTTGTTCTCAACTGAAAAGTGTGTGGGGGTAGTTTGAGAATGATTTTTTTTAGTTGATAATTCTCATGACTGTTGAGTACAAGGCTTGAAAGACAGCTGTGTAAACACTATAGTTATGAATGAAGAGCTGGTTTAATGAATTTTGTCTCTTTGTTTCCCCTTGTGAAATTTAAATAAATGGGTTGTGATTTGTTTAACATTTGGCACTTCTCTTAGAACTTTTTGGTGAGTGGACAATATGGAAAAGAGAAACACCAAGATATCAATGTTGGAAAAGCTAGTATTTACAACCAAGGATGACAAACATCAATTTTAATCCTCTACTGCAACAGACTCAGAGATGAAATTGCTTCTCTTAGTTTTCCATAGAATTATGATTCTAATCAGATGCTTACATAAATCCAAATATATTCTGGAGCCTCCTGTTTGTAGAGGTGTGAGTAAAGATGTCTGAAAAAATGCATGAAGGGTTTGAATGCAAATAGTATTGATTGCACTCGCTGATGAATTTTGGAATGTTCAGGATGGAAATGGTGCTGATTCTCCTGGACCACTCAGTGGGTTTCAGTGCTATGGACCATGGCATCCATTCTGGACTGGCTTCATGGGTTTGGGAGTGGGAAGCACTGTGTGGTTCTCCTCCTTCCTCCATGGCCAGTTACAATTGGTATTGGTAGGGGAGAAGGTTCAGCCCTAGCCCCCTACAATATGGAGTTTCCCAGGACTCAAGCATTTTGTTTCTCCCTACAAGAAACCACTAGGGGAGATCATCCATCAATATAGGGTTCAGTATCATCAGTATACCTCCACCTTAGCAATACAAATGATGCTGTAGTAGTGCTAGTTGAGTGTTTGGATGCTATAAAGCTCTAGATAGGGAGAAACAAGCTTTGATTCAACCATGGCAAGATAGAATGGCTATGGACTTTTGGCCTCCACAGCAGAGGTGGGATTCAAATATTTTTACTACTGGTTCTCTGTGGGCATGGCTTGCTGGCCATGGCAGGGGAAGGATACTGTAAAACCTCCAGTCAGAGGGGGTATTTGCCCGTTCTCCAAACTACTCAAAATTTCCACCACTGTTTCTCCAGAAGTGGTCAGAACCTGCTGAATACTACATCTGCTCCACAGCCCCAGATGATACTTTATCTCTGATTCTGGGTGGAGTGACACTTCCCAGGATTGAGATGGTCTGAAATTTGGGGATTGTATTGGACTTGCAGCTCCTACTTCAGAAGCAGCTGGCAGCTGAAGCTAGAAGGGACTCTGTATAGATTTATCATGAAAGGCCAATTGCAACCTTTCCTGGACTGAGAGGCTTTGCTCACAATCACTCATGCCTTGGTCACCTCCTGTTTGAATTACTGCAATGTATTCTACATGGGGCTGCCCTTGAAGACCACCCTGAAACTACAACTGGTCCAGAATGCAACATCACACGCAGCAATGGAGCCTCTGAGTTTGCTCAGATAACTCCTTTGTTGTGCGGTTTCTTTTTCTGGTTTCTTTCAGCATACCATTCAAGATGCTGGTCACTTTTAAAGCTATATGTGACAGAGGGTTATCTGTGGGACTGCCTTTTCTGTGACAGTGTGCTTCCCCGCTCACTCACACTCACACATTAGTGTGGTTTATGGGGTTTTTTATTTGTCTTCCCCCAGCAGTTCACTTCACCCAGATTCAGAACTGTCCCAACCAAATCCAGCTACAAGCCAGCCCAGATTAATTCCCCAGGTAATGGCCAATTAGTCCATAACACAATCAGCAAGCTGCTCAAACAGTAAGTCCAATAAATGAACATAAAGCCCCATAGGCAAAG
Source organism: Notechis scutatus (assembly GCF_049901735.1). Classification (NCBI taxonomy): domain Eukaryota; kingdom Metazoa; phylum Chordata; class Lepidosauria; order Squamata; family Elapidae; genus Notechis; species Notechis scutatus. The sequence continues at coordinate 38,393,002 of NC_142009.1, forward strand.
CTTAAGGTCCATCCATGTTAGCTGATGGGTTACATAAATTCAGAGTTCCAGAAAACATGAATGAACATGCAGCCACGACCCACACGCATTGCTTCCAGCAATGCCTCCCTCTGCATGCCATACTAAATAGTTCTCAGTGCAGCTCATCAAGAGGGGTGGGGCCTTTTCCTGAGCAACCTGGCAGACCTCTGTTTCTCTGCCTTGTGTGCTCTGAGATCTACTATGGCAGGCAGTGTTAAGTTTGGCAAATAAGGAGACCAGACATCTGACCAGTGACTTCAACTCTTTAATAATAACAGTAATAGAATAGAACAGAGCAAACTCTATGGGCAGCAGTAACCCTTTTATAGGGTTGGCTGCTGTCCTATTAACCAATAGTCTTTGCGATAAGTTCAAATAATAACCAATAATAAGTGGCCTTATCCTGACCAATCCTCGTTCGTTGTTTGAGGACCAATCAGATGTGCAGGCCTTCAAAACCTACTTTGCATTTTATCTTAGTTACTTTATTGATTCATAACACCCCTCCCCCTTGGGCTCCGTTTGAAGGAGCTGTAACAAAATCCTCAAGATAGACAGGCCGTTTGGTCTGTCTTGATGATTTCCATGGCTCCATCGGGTTTTGCCTGAGGTCCGGTTCCGGTGGAGCATTTGGATAGTCTCTATTATGTTCCGTTTGCTGCACGGTGCTTCCGTGCTGTTTTCGTGAGATTGTCTCTGCTAACTAATGGTTCTTGGGGTTTCGTAGTTCGGTTTCCCCATGTACAAGTCCTCTGGAGAAATCAACTCCCTCCCGTTTCACTTGCCGGTCCTCCGCTGGGCCGTAAGGTATCCGTTGGCCTGCTATCAGTCATATCGAAGTCAATTTCCTCGATATTTCCTCCCCTTCAGTTGGTGAACCTGGGGATCCCTGGGCGCTGGGTAATCTCGAACGGAGTTGGTCTATGTGGCGTTTCCACACCCTCCCATCTTCTGTTAGCAGGCGGTAAGATCTGGGCCCTGTGAGTTGGGTGACGGTTGCGGGTATCCATAAAGGGTCACCGGAAAAGTTTTTTGCAAAGATTAAATCGCCTACCTTAAATTCTCGGCATTTGCTGCTGGAGCTGAAAGGTTTTTCGGGTGCGTATGCGGGTGGAGTCGGTCAAGGTGCGATCGTAGTTTCCGCCCCATGAGAAGTTTGGCGGGCGTTTTGTTGGTGACGCTGTGGGCGTAATGTGCTGCAATAATAAAATTCGGTTGATTTTTTCATCGATGTCGCGAATTCCATTTTGTGGAGGGTCTTTTTTACAAACTGTACCATGCACTCTGCCGTCCGTTCGCCGCAGGGTGCGGCGAGGTTAGCGCATGGCGGATGCCCCGATCAGCAAGATACTGTTCAAATTGCAAAGCAGTGAACTGTGGGCCGTTGTCCGAGACCAAAACGTCCGGGAACCCATGTGTTGCAAATAGTCTATTTAATTTGCTAATAACTGAGTCCGTTGTAGTTGTATTCATCCGATGGATCTCGAGCCAGTTTGAATAGGCGTCGACTGTGATAAGGAAAGTGTGCCCCTTTGTAGGCCCCGCAAAGTCAATGTGAATACGGGACCATGGTCCTCTTGGAGTTTCCCATTCGGTTGGGCTTGCTTTAGGTGGGGCATTACTGACATCTTGGCAACGTTGACAAGTAGCGACCCAGGCCTCGATCCTCTTGTCGATTCCCGGCCACCAGGCATAGCTCCGTGCGAGTGCTTTCATCCGCACTATGCCCGGATGTCCGTCGTGCAATACCGCTAACATAGTTTGTTGCAGTTTGTCCGGAATTATGACTCTATCTCCCCACAAGATGCAGCCCTTTTGGGAAAATAGTTCAGTTTGGCGGCTTTTAAAGGGCGCCCATTCTGGTGATAGTTGTTCTGTTGGCCACCCACGCTCAACCCAGCGTAGGATGTGCTGCAGGACCGGATCTCGTTTTGTTTCGAGGGCAATGTCCCTCACAGTCAATGGCGCGTGCAGGGCCTCAATCTGTAGCGTTGTGATGGTGGGCTGGATCTTCAACCGATTCTGGGAGTGGTGCCCTGCTCAATGCATCAGCGTGGAGAATTGCTTTCCCTGGGCGGTGTTGCAAGGTGTAGTTGTGCGCCGCCAAGAATTCAGACCAACGAGTCATTCTGGGGGACAATATATACGGGGTTGGTTTATTACCCGCAATAATCCCCAATAGTGGTTTATGATCAGTAATTATTGTAAGCGCACGCCCATACACATATTCATGAAATCTTTTAACTGCAGCCACAATAGCTAAAGCTTCTTTATCCAGCTGACTATAATTCCTTTCAGCTTTAGCTAGAGTTCGTGAGAAAAATGCGACGGGAGCTTCTGCTCCGTTCGGTAAACGTGGGCCAGGATTGCTCCGACGCCAAAAGGTGAGGCGTCGCAGGTAACAGTCAATGGCAGCGTTTCGTTGTACTGCATAAGTACAGAATCAGAAGTTAGCAGTTTTTACTTGTTGGAAAGCGTTTTGTTCCCGTTGTCCCCAAACCCACGTTGATTTTTGTCTAAGAGTCTATGCAGTGGTTCAGCTACCGTTGCTTTATTTGGTAGAAATACATTATAAAAATTGATAAGTCAAGGCACGCCTGAAGATCTGCCTTGTTCCTTGGAGTGGGGGCCCTCTTAATCGCCTTTAATTTGTCCTCAGTGGGATGGATTCCTTGGCTGTCCAGGAGGTATCCCAAAAACTCTACCCTTCGGTACATAAGTGGCATTTATTTCTTTTGACTTTGAGACCGGCGTCTTGGAACCTTTGTAAGACCATTCGGAGCCGTTTTTCTAGAATGTCTCTGTTAGGGCGGCGATAAGTACATCGTCGAAATATGTACGACCCCTCTTATTCCTTGCAACAGCCTTTCCATTAAACTCTGAAAGATCCGGGAGCGACGCTGACCCCGAACTGGAGTCGGTTGCATTTAAACGCACCCCTATGTGTGACGATAGTTTGTGCTTCGGCGGTGGCCGGATCTACAGGCAATTGCTGATATGCCTGCGCTAGATCTAATTTAGCAAAAATTTTCCCGCCCCCAAGGAATGGAGCAGGTGCTGCACTACCGGCACTGGATATGCACTTTGCTGAAGTGCGTGGTTTAGGTGGCCCGGTAGTCTCATCCAAATTCTCAGTGACCCATCAGGCTTGATAGGCGTCACTATTGGAGTTTCCACCGGGCGTGGTCGGTGGGTTCCAGCACGCCCTGTGCTATTAGCTTATCGAGTTGTTCGTCGATTTTAGGTTTCAGGGCGAACGGCACCCGCGCGGCTTAAGGCGGATGGGTGCCACCTCAGGGTTCAAGTTAAATGATATCGGGGTCCCCTTGTACTTGCCTAGTCCGCTTGCGAAGGCGTCTTGGAATTCTTGCACGAGGGCTTCCTCCCAATCGTTGCTTTCGGCCCGGTGAACTCCGGCTACAGTGATCCCGGCGGCCGAACCATTGCAGGCCTAAAGGCTAGGGCGGTCACGGTCAACGACAGTTAGTGGCAGTGCGGCGGTGCGGTCCTTAAAGAGACCTGGAATTGGCGGGACCCCACGACGGGAATTCGATTACCCTGGTAATCTTTGAGTATAACCCTTTGAGGGTTGAGGTCTTGGCGGATTGTTGGGATGAGCTGCTGGAGTGTCTTCCACGATACCATCGAGAGGGATGATCCTGAGTCTACCTCCATCACACAAGGTTTGTTTTCTATCGCGACCTCCACCCGGATTTTCCTGGCGTCTAGGGATGTGGCGTGGCCTATGGTGATTGTTTGGTGGGTCTCTTCCCGCCTGGTTTCTTCGCGCCTGGGGTTGGTGGTGGACTGGTTGTTTCTGTAGGAGTGGTTTCCCCATCGGTGGTTCAGCTTGTCTCGGGGTGTACCGAGGAATCCTGAAGACTGGCATTTGGCCTGTTGGGGTTTGGAGTTGGAGGTTTGTTTGCTTCTGCAAACCTTTGCGATGTGACCCCTTTTCCATAAATGCGGCAGAGTGCGTCGAGGAATTTGCAGCTGGATCGTGGGTGACTCGCTCCACATCCTGCGCAAGGTCGGATCGGCGTTGTGTGAACTGGTCACGTTCGGTTCGGAGTCGGTTGACCTCTTCCTCGTCACTTTCTGATGGGGATTCTAGGTCTTCGTGGTGAGTCGATCGGGTGTCTCTCTGGGCGGCGAGGTATCATTGGCGAGTTGGCGTGGCGGTGCGCTGCTGTGGCGCATTCGGGCTGCCGACTTCTTAGTTGCTTCTGCTGCCGAGGCTTCTTTAAGAGGCGTCGGTAAGGCTGATGTCCCCTTAGCCATGATTTTGCTCTGGATTGTACAATCATCTAAACCCAGAACTAGGCGGTCTCGGAGGGCTTCTTCTAAGTTGGAGAATTCGCAGAGGCCTCCAAGGTTCCGGAGGTCTGCAATGTAGTTGGCAAGGCTTTCGCCTTTCCACTGGCCCCTCTGGTAAAATTCGTGCCTTCTGACTAAAGTTGGCACGGTGGGCGCGTAGTGGGCCCGTAGTAAAGGCTCAGGGCGTCCCAGTCCATTGCTTTTACTTCGACTGGCTTGGCAAGTGACTTAGCCATTTTAAACACGGTAGGCCCGCAGTGGGTTAGAAATACAGCTCTTTTTTGCTGGCTGTAGCATCTTTCAAGTTGTTGGTCTCCAAAAACATTTGGAACCTATCCATATATGACTCCCAGTCTTCGGTTTCTGGGTTGAATGGAGCGGGTGGTACGGCACCGCTGGCCATGTTGCCGTTGATAGTGCGTGTTCAACCACGTGCTCTGTTGGTTGCTCTGTAGATCAGTCAGCTCTTCGGTCTCCACATCCCACCTTCATCGCCAGTGTTAAGTTTGGCGAATAAGGAGACTAGACATCTGACCAGTGACTTCAACTCTTTAATAATAACAGTAATAGAATAGAACAGAGCAAACTCTATGGGCAGCAGTAACCCTTTTATAGGGTTGGCTGCTGTCCTATTAACCAATAGTCTTTGCGATAAGTTCAAATAATAACCAATAATAAGTGGCCTCATCCTGACCAATCCTCGTTCGTTGTTTGAGGACCAATCAGATGTGCAGGCCTTCAAAACCTACTTTGCATTTTATCTTAGTTACTTTATTGATTCATAACAGGCAGCTTCTCCCCCTTCTCTTCACTGGCCTGCAAGCTGTCCCCAGCCGAAACCTGTTCTGCTGACAGTTCAGGGTCAGTAATTCCTGATATGGCAGGAATGATCTCATTCTCCCTTGAGCTGGCCTTTGAAGAAGTGTCGGAGGAGTTGTCCAAAGGAGACCTCACAAGCAGCCATAGCCCTATGAAATACTCTGCCCTTTGAGATTTGGCACCCTTTCCATAAAGCTTTGAAGACCTCACTTTTTCTCCAAGCACTAGGATAAGATAGATAACTTTACATCAATAGTTAGATTTGTGCTAGCTTATTTAGGAGAAGATAGATGTCCTTTGGAAAAGGATCTTTACCTGTCCTACCAGGTCATATAGGTTGGGCATGCCTCTAAATATTACCCTCTAATGGGAGCTAGGAAGTGGGCCTGTTCCATAGCAGCCTGAACCCTATGACTGCATATCAAAAGTCTGACTTGTCACTAGCAACTATATAAATATTTTAAATAAATATATACATTTTAACTTTGAGAACCCCTCATCAATGGTAATTACAGCATCTGAAGAGAAGCTGAAATATTTGACTTATTTTTCCCCTCTCCATTGTATGGGGTTTGGCTTGACATACAACTGTTTTGCTTCTCCTCTTTTGCAAAAAAAACAAAAGAAAAATTGAAAATCACACTACTAAATTTTTGCAGCCTTTTTGACTACAAAAGTTGAATTGAAGGAGAGGGACAAGACAGTTCACTATCTCCAAATTGATGATTCTAAATTGCTCCCAAAATTCAGAGAACATTTTCAAGTCAGCCACAATAGAAATTCATCATTCATATGTTGAAGCTTCCCCTTTTTCTCTCTATAATAGACAACCCATTCAATTTCTTCTTATTAATGAAAACATTGTTTTTAATAAGGAGACACTGAGCCATAAACCATCTGTGTACAGAGAAGGCTGTCACAATAAAGTGAAGGAAATATGTTTGGATTCCTCGAACTGTAAGTCACCAAAGACCAATCTTCCACTTTCCACCTGCGTGCACCATTCATTACAGGTTGGTCAGAGTGGAATTCAGCCTCTTAGAAAAAGGCAACAAAAGAGCACAGCAGAGCACAGCAAAGTAATTATGACTTTATGACATCATCTTAATATTGCAAAGGAGAGAGTGAGAAGCCCAAGAGAAAGTCTAGATCTCCCTTCTGGGAAAGCATTAATGGAGAATTACAATCTGTTTTCTTTTGTTTGGATGTTATAACCAATAATGCAGTTTTATGACAATAAAGACTAAAGTTAAATAAATCCAATGGGCTTTTGAGCCTATATTCTATCTTGATTCCAATGCCTGCCTCAAGATTTATGAGTCATTCACCGAGAATAAGTTGAAGCTGCAAGTTTCCAAGGCTAGAATTATTCAAAATGATGATTAGTTCAGGAAATGATTATGCATACACACCTGATCAGGTGGCACCTGGGCCTTTGGGACAAATAGGAGGAAACGTGTTGCCATTTTTGTCACCGTACTTTGTTTCCAGAGAAGAAAAGGACAAAATAAAATCTGCTGCAGGAGGTGGAAACATAATTTGGTTCAGTTCTCCAGATGAGAATTAACCAAAAACTGCAGAGTTCTTCACAAATAGTAATGAAATAAGGAGGGTTTTTGTTTTTAAAAAGAAATAATAAAGTGTAGCAGAATTTTAAAATTATAGGCAGGTGCAAGGCAGGCAGGTGTACTACAGCCTACAACATCCAAAAATAAATAAATTTGGCTACTGTCAACTGGTCAGTATTTCATTTAGTTTAGGTTTTTAAATAAGAACTCCCCCCAAATTTGCAAATTTCCTCACAACTGATATGCAGAGCTAAACTGATATTTTTTTAAAAAATCTACATGGAAAAATAAAAATGGACAGATTTCTGCCCTTTCCAATTGATGTGGTATGTGCATGTTCACTTAGCATGGTTTATGGATTCCACTGATTTCAGCTGCTTGATAATTGCTGAGACAATGGTTGCCAGTTCTAAAATTCAGCTGAGTGCTTTTAGGAGCATTATCTTGTGACCAAATCGAGCTGCATAACAGTGGCAATATTACCCCATTTACAGAGGAATCCATGTCTGATTGAGATTCACCAAGAAACTATTCCATCTGCTTTCATGGATTTCCAAGTCCAATTCATTAAACAGGGGCCCCCCCCCCCCCGCCCCCCGACAGGGCCCCACCCAGGACGAGAGCGGGGGGGCCCCCCACCCCCCAAAAAAAAAAAAAACAACCAAAAGAGGGCAACAAAAAAAAAAAAAAAAAAAAAAAAAAAAAAAAAAAAAAAAAAAAACAAACCCCCAAACACAAGAAAAAAAAAAAACAAAAAAAAAAACATTAAACCAATGGTGCTCTGGAAAGCTCTTTAATATTGGAATGGAAACATAAGGACCAACTCCTCCATAAATCTGCCAGTCCTTTCAGGTCATCTGGAAAGACCCACCTGAGGTTAAGGGACTTACAAACTAGCTTTCTCTATAGTATAACAGAATAATAGAGTTGGAAGGGACCTTGGAGGTCTTCTAGTCCAACTTCCTGTTCAGGCAGGAAACCCTCTACTATTTCAGAAACATTAGTAGTACTTATGATTTAGAATGCCCTTCCCAAACCTATATATCTGGCACTGAGTTTTCTAGCTTTTAGGCACCACATAAAATGTTTCTTTTTATTCAGAGTCATTGACCCAGTGGTAAGATCATAAAGTGAAGAGTAAAACAAACTAAACTGCAAAACAGATGTTCTCGTCAACCAATCCAGAGTTTCAAGAAGCAAAAACCCCAGGAAAGCTCAAGAACATAAGTCAGGAGGCAAGGCTGAAACATGGCCAAGGTTAAGAAGACTTGTTCTCCCTTGTTTCAATCATTCCATTTGAATGATGAATTCAAGTTCAAATCAATTACAACCTTTTTTAAAAAAATAGTGAAATTGATTACCTAGAAAAGTGGTGGGCTCCACTTGGGGAAGGGATCTGTTCGAGCAGAAGATAAGCAACCATCTATTGGGGCATTGGATTCCTGCACTCTTCAGGGATGAACTTCGTGGCAGCCCTTCTTATGAAAGAGCCATGGTGACGCAGTGGTTAGAATGCAGTACTGCAGGCTAACTCACTGCTCATTGCAGGAGTTCGATTCTAAGTGGCTCAAAGTTGACTCAGCCTTCCATCCTTCTGAGGTTGGTAAAATGAGGACCCAGATTGTTGGGGACAATATGCTGACTCTGTAAAGCACATAGAGAGGGCTGTAAAGCACTGTGAAGTGGTATAGAAGTCTAAGTGCTATTGCTGCTGCTATTCCATGATTCTAAAAGCAGAAGGGAGCTACTGAATATGAATATAAATAAGGGAGGGTTGAACTGTTCTTTCTTCATTTTATCCCTTTTTTTCTAGAATTCTCCCACTCCTCTTCTGTTGTTGGCATTCCTCTAAGGAAATGCAAGGGATGGAACATTATAGCATTGGAATAGCTAAGATTTCTTCCCTTGCATGCTGATCAGAGCAAGCAGCTCACTAGTCTTAGTTATCCACAATATTCCTCTGTACTTGCTCTCTTTCACACAAGGATGACTGATGGCTCTGGCTAATCAGAGTAGAACATAATGTGTTAGATCAGCCATGTCAACATGTTGCCTATCATAAGTACTGGAGTGCAACCCCTTCAGGGATGCCTATGGGGGATAGTTTAGACAGTCAGATATAAGTAATAATTGGTATGGTCCAGATTTTAAAGGGAAGTTATCATGAAATACACAGTGGAGGACTTTTCATTTCTGCCCCATTATTCATATTGCAAACAATCAGGGTTACTTTATAGCATAATTTTAACTTACTCAGGAGACTCCAGTTTTCAATGTGCATTCTTCTCCATGGGTTAAGATCTATGTAGCCATATGCCATAGCAATGATCCAGGCAATTTGGAAAAAAAACATTTCTAGTAAGTTGTGACTCTGATTAAAAAAACAATCTTTATGAAATAGAAGCTAATAAAATTGCTTCCCTAATTACTCTGAGCTAGTTCATTTCCCAGCAAATATAATAAAACAGAGTTACTTGGCTCTGATTCACAAAATCTGAAACCAAGCTCATTATTAAGGCATTTAGTGATGGGAAAAAAATAACAAAAGGGGAGGTAGACAGATGGAAAAAGGTGTTTGTATATGTGCATGCATATATAAATTGCCATCCCACAAAGCAGAATAATCTTTGCAGTTAGACCTTTGAAGTTTGGAGGTATTACAATGGACTTTTTCATAACAACAGCAGCAACAACTGCAAAAGGTAGAATTCCTTGGAATTTTTCCTCTCATTCAGACAAATAGAATAGGACACCTATTACACTATATTATTCAGAAGAGATTTGGGGTTTAATGTTAGTGATGTTTAATTTGAAAGAAATATTTAATCTTAATGCACTGTGATTCCTAATTTTTGGGACTATTACAAAGCTGTGGTACATGTGCATAATACAGTAGGCCATCGACCCTCCCAAGGCTATCATTCCAATGCCTTGTACCACTCTGAAATCTCTTTGATGTGAGGAACCTGGGATTCTGGTTATTATAAATGTATGAAGAATGTATGAAGAAGTCTTGGTTTGGGGGGTTTCTGAGTATGTTTTATTTATTTTTGTTAATGCTGGTTGGTTTTGCTCTCTCTTACACACACATAATAAACATGGTGTGTTTGGTCTTTTTTCTACTTTTAAGTATGGTGGTTTTTTTAAAAAAAAATTAGAAGTTAACAGAAAATTGTTCACAATATCACAGAGGGATTTGTTTGGTTCAGATTTTGGTTGGTTTCAACAAAACAGTTGTTCGTTTGCAAAGGGCTTTGCTAGTCATCTTTCAGCCTACTGAGGAATACCAAGCTGTTTCATGAGAAACACAAAATGGTATTTCTTAAGCAAGTTATTGTCAACATTAACTGCAGAAAAGCAGGCATATGAAGTACCTTTTGACTTGGGAATGGATCAGTTAGGACTGGGACAGTTTGAAGTGGCTGGAAAAGAAGAGACTGGCACAGTTATTAGGGGTGCTGCAGTCAGAGAGAGATATGGCAAGAGGTGAAAAATGGTCTACTCTTGGGGAAGGTTTCCTTCATGTTTAGCATCAAAGTTGCCTTACAGCTCCCTATGCTATGCCCCATGGCCTGTAATCAGGCCTCCAGAGCATGATGGGATTCTACCAGTTTCCCTACTGGTTCGGTGATTGCGCACTTTGTGCATGCTTTGCGTGTGCACACGTGCACCTAACACACACGTGCAGCTTTCCAAACACCAGCTGAGGCTCTGCCATGCCAATCATCTGAGAGGATAAAGTACAGAACCGTGCAGGGGTAGGTGGGAGGGCCAATCCTGCACTTTTTTCTTCTTTCTCCTCTCAGCTGATCATTGGAGCTTTTTTTAACTACCGGTTTGAACCGGTAGCATTTCACCACTGCTCCAGAGACCTTGGTTTCTGGCTGCTACTACTTACTTAATTCTTGGTCAGGTCAGGTAATGCTTGGACATTGGAGGTTATCCAACAAAATGCAGTTCAATAGTGGGAAAGGAAGGTCTTGCCCTTAGGCAGGAAAAACCAAATGCATAAGTATAGAAAAGGAGGTCCCTGGTTCAACAGTAGTAACAGTGAGAGGGATCTAGGTGTCCTAGTGGATCCCCACTTAAGTATGAGTCAGCAATATGCTGCAACTGCCAAAAAAGCCAACACAGTTCCAGCATTAGCAGAGGAATAACATCAAGATCACGGCAAGTACTGCTTTATACTGCACTGGTGAGACCACTCTTGGAATATTGCCTCCAGTTCTGTTCACTACAATTCAGAAAAGATGCTGTGGCCCTAAAAGGAATGCAGAGATGAGCAACAAAGATGATAAAGGCCGGGAGGCTAAATCATGCATGGCTGAGGAAACTAGGTATATTTAGCTTAATGAAGAGAAGGCTCAGGGGAGACATTATAGCAGTCTTCCAATACTTGAAGGGCTGTCATAGGGAAGAAGGCATTGATTTATTCTCCCTAGTATCTGTGGGGAGGACAAGAAGCAATGGGTGAAAGCTCATCATAGAGAGATTCAACTTGCAAATAAGATTTCCAGATAGTAAGAACAATTCATCAGTGGAACAGTTTGCCTCCTGGAGTGGTGCATCTCCATTGCTGGAAGTTTTCAAGAAAGATTTGGACAATCATTTGTCCAGGATGGATGGATAAACTCCTGCCTTGGGTAGAGGGTTAGACTAGAAGACCACACTTCCATCCCTATGATTTTATATTACAGTTTTCATGCATTTAATCATTGTACACCACCTACTAGGTAAGATGGCCAGCCATCTAAATAATAGAAAACATTTTTAATTATTAAATAAATGTATCTACCTACTTCACTCCAATCATCCTTCACTGCTGCTTCTGCTATTGTTGCTTTGTCACTTCTTCATTTCTGCTTCTACATCTATCTCATCCAGTGGTGGGATTCAATTTTTTTTTACTACAGTTCTGTGGGTGTGGCTTGGTGGGCGTGGCAGGGAAAGGATACTGTAAAATCTCCAGTCAGAGGTAGAATTTATCAGTTCTCCGAACTACTCAAAAATTCTGCTACTGGTTCTCCAGAACTGGTCAGAACTTGCTGAATATCACCTTTGATCTCTCCCCTTAAATGAAATCTTTTGCGATCATGATTGAGACACCACAATATAGTTCATTTGTTTTCCAAAATGAAGTAGCAGAAGTAAATCTTGCTCATTTTCAATAGCTTTGATTTCATGATGCCTTCCTTTATTCTTGCTCAACATTACTGTAATGCACTTTTTATAGTTTAATTTCTTTTCTTTTTTTTTTTCTTTTCCTTTTGCGGTTCTGTTTTCCATAATAATACTTCTCAGTTAAAATCAGATTGCCTCTGAAGGAGCCAGACCCATTTCCTTCAGAAGCCCAAACACAACATCATTGTTCCACTGAGACTAACCAGTTTGTTAGAGATGATTTTTTTTCTTGCTCCTTGCCAAATGCTTGTTTTATAAATAAGATTATTATTCTTAAAGGGCAGAAAGATGTAAAACAACAGACAATCTGCTGTGGATCAGACCAAAGGCCTCTCTGGTCCAGCATTCTATTTCCAACAACATGCTTCTGGGAAGCCTGAAAGTAGTACAATGAAACCCTTCTATTTTCTCCAGAAACTCTGTTCTCCAGAGACATACAGCCTCTAATGCTGGAGGTTGCATCCTTCATACATGGCCACAGCCTGATGTTTCTGTTTAATAAAAAAAAAAACATACTACTTTTGAATTTTGGGGGGTTCAATATCATAACCAGCTGAAAATTTTTATTAATCTCTCCATCTGTATTACCAAAACTCACTTTTTCAGCATGCAGGTAAGAGCCTACAGACTCATAAGTTTTTAAATTCTAATATATTACAAATTAATATTGTGCTTTTTTTTTTTTTGGTCTGATCCCATCCACTTTTTCTTTTAGCCCTTCCATTATGTAAATATGGCTTTAGGCACAGGACTAAGGCTAAAGCTTTGGGCTCAACAATGATTATCCACTCCTGTTCTAAAGAAACATTCATGTACATTTATACATTGATATCTATCTATACAACATTAAAAAGACATTTTTGCTACTGAGACTATTTTTTCCATTCAAAATGATATGAAAATAATCAAAGTTGAATTAAGACAAACTTAATCTAATCTATTTGGATATAGTATTTTTTGGGGGGAGAAGAAAAAGTACACGTTTGGTCAATCACAATCTACTGGTTCAATATAGAATGATGGATAGTTATAGTATGAATTCAAAAGCATACCGAAAAAAGTTGGAGTTCATTTTAGTTACATATTTGTTTGATGTAATTTCATCACTTTTTAATTTTTTCCCTTTTCCACTTTATTTTGGTTGTATTTTAATGTTTGTTTTTGAAATTTAATAAATATCTTTTTTTTAATGAAGCAAGGATATCCAATAATAAACCAAGGATCATCCTGGGAAGATTACAGAAAAGGTAATCAGGCAACAAATCAGTGAATACCTAGAGGCAAACAAAGTCATAACCAAAAGCCAACATGGATTTATCAAAAACAGATCATGCCAAGACAAATCTTATTACATTCTTTGACCAAGTGACAAAATTAGTAGTCCAGAGGAATGTTGTGGATATAATTTACTTGGACTTCAGTAGGTATTTGAAAAAGTAGATCACAACCTACTACTTGATAAAATAGAAAAATGTGGGTTAGACCGCATCGCCACCAGATGGATTCATATTTGGCTGACCAGCCATACTCAATGTATAGTCCTCAATGGAACTGCATCTACATGAAGGGAAGAATGTAGTGGGGTACCTCAAGGCTCTGTTTTAGGCCCAGTACTCTTCAACATATTCATCAATGATTTGGACAAGGGGATAGATGGGGAACTCATCAAATTTACAGACACCAAGCTGGCAGGAATAATCAACACTCTAGAAGAGGCTTAAGATACAAAAGGATCTTGACAGACTTGAATATTGGGTGCTATCTAACAAAATGAAATTTAATAGTGAAAAAAGTAAGTTCTACATTTAGGCAAAAAAACCTAAATGCACAGGTATAATATAGGTGGTACTTTGCTCAATAGTAGTAACTGTGAGAGGGATCTTGGAGTCCTTGTGAACAATCACTTAAATATGAGCCAGCAGTGTGCTGCAGTTGCCAAAAAAGCCAACACAGTTCTAGGCTGCATTAATAGAGGGATAGAATCAAAATCATGTGAAGTATTAATACCACTTTATAATGCTTTGGCAAGACTACGCTTGGAATACTGCATCCAGTTTTGGTTGCCACAATGTAAAATAGATGTTGAGACTCTAGAAAGATTCCAGAGAAGAGCAACAAAGATGATCAGGGGACTGGAGGCTAAAACATAAAGAATGGTTGCTGGAATTGGGTATGTTTAGTTTAATGAAAGAAGGACTAGGGGAGAGATGATAGTAGTGTTCCAATATTTCAGGGGTTGCTACAAAGAAGAGGGAGTCAAGTTATTCTACAAAACATCTGAGGGCAGGACAAGAAGCAATGAATGGAAACTAATGGAGAAGAGAAACAACCTAGAACTAAGAAGAAATTTCCTGACAGTTAGAACAATTAATCAGTGGAACAATTTGCCTCCAGAAGTTGTGAATGCTCCAACACTTTTAAGAAGAGATTGGACAACCATTTGTCTGAAATGGTATGGGGTTTTCTGGCTGAGCAGGGGGTTGAACTGGAAAACCTCCAAGGTCTCTTCCAACTCTGTTATTCTATTCTATTCTATTCTATTCTATTCTATTCTATTCTATTCTATTCTATTCTATTCTATTCTATTCTAGTCTATTCTAGTCTAGTCTAGTCTAGTCTAGTCTAGTCTAGTCTTTTCTAGTCTAGTCTAGTCTATTCCACTCTACTCTACTCTATTCTATTCTATAGCTAGGTATAGTCTTTCAACCATGCTATCTTCCCAAACACCAGTCCCCAAAATGATGTAAAATGCCAACAAATTCAACATCAGTTAATGGTTGATGGTGGCTGGATCTTATCTCTTTGATAATGCTGCTATTCATTTGTGTGTTCAATAAAGTGTGAACAAAAAGGCTTAATTGAAGCACCTCATGGTCCACATTCCGCAATAATGCATTGCACCTTTTACCATTCTTTGATTTTGAACATGGTCTTTGAAGCTGATCAACATTTGCAGAGTATGTAATGTAATGTGAAATCAGTCCTCATACAACCACGCTCCAGGGATTCAATACATATCTATGATTTTTAATGTTGAGAGTATCTTTGACATTCCAAAATATATGTGTGTGGGGGAAAAAATACAGCAGACCATTGTATAGTCAAAAACAAGATATCCACGTGCAATACTCAGCCAATGAAGATTCCAGTCTGCTTTCTCCTTATATTCTTCTTTAAAAATTGGATGTGACTGATCATATCAAAAAAATGAGGAAAGAGATGTTTGTGCATGAGAAATGTGTCTGGGATCAATTTTCATGCAAATATGAAAATATGGTTGTCTGATGGTATTCATCCTTTTTAAAACTTTGTAGTACAGTTTGCCGATCAAAATATAGATACAAGGAGTTTTAATTTAGGGGAACATAAACCAAAATTGCATGTATTAGTTAAAATAAATAACACATTATTAAGGAAATTGGGAGTGATAAATGTACATAAGGAAACTTAAACACAAAACTGTTTACCAAAGCCCAGGACATAATACCACATGTTTGATTGTAATTTATCCTGGTGTACTTTTTTTACTGAAAAGAGCAAGCTATCATTCATGGTTATTTCACAGTAAGCTTTTAAGAAAGAAATGCCCAGGAAATCACATTGGTTTCATATTTCATGCTAAACTAACATATGCCTTTTGGCTTAGCAACTTGTACAGACCCAGCTGTTTTGCTTGTAAACTTTGGTATATTGTTAAGCTTGTTGCATATATCCAGTTAATTTTGGCTCTACATGATGTGTGCATCCTTTCAGTTAACTCGTCTGCTAAATTAAGTTAAAATGGGATTTGAACTCAGGTTTTACCTTCAGCTCTTCCTTTGCCATATTCTGTACTTCTGGATAACATGATTCACATTGTTCTACATCAGAAGATTTTTTTTTGTTAGAAAAAAATCAGAAGTAATTTGTTCCAAGTGAAATATAACATTCAAAGAATCTGAGCTAGTCAAAGAATTTTAAATTCAATTGGCTACATCTCACAAAACATTTCACTGACAGAAGACAATTCTACAGGCAGGGGAAAAATGATGTGAAGATTTTAAACGTCAGAAGGACTATAGATGGTTGAAAAATTCCAGGCTTCAGCTTCAAATGGAGTATTTTCATAATCTCAGTATAGCATTTCAATATATTATTAATTAGTCCGCTGATCCATTAAAAAGAAGAAGAAGAATCACAGTAATCATTCAAGGTCACAGTTTGACTTATTTGCCATTGATGGATAACTTGCCAAACTCGGCATTCAGCTCCTTGGTATAATTGGAAATACATTGTTATTCAGGTTAACAAAAGGCTTGCAACAATGGCCCTGCAAATGAACATCAGCTGACTAAAATCCTAACCACATTTTCACTCTCATTAACCACAGTAGGGTATCACACAATTTCGCCTGGCTCCTGCGCCGACCACTGTGCACCATTTTACTACCAGCGGTTTGATGGGTTTTATGGCAGCTGATATATGGAGTGGGAGTTTTGGGAGTCGTAAACAGAAGCCACAGTGTATCACAATGTGGTTTAGGGATATAATGACTATGTTGTAAAGCAAAAGATGACAATGAAGCACTCAACACGAGAGAGCAAACCAATAGACCAAACAGTTTGGCATAATTCAAGCAATGAGAATGAGGACCCTCCGTGAGCTTTTGTGTCCGTATTCCTGTATATCATGCATCTCCCTATATCTTCCATTAATTACCATGCATAAATTTGAATAAGAACTAGTAACTCTGAAATAAATTTTAGGTCCTGGGAGGGAGAGTGGAATTACAGAGTTGGATGCTCATTTCTTCCTGAAAGGCATTTTCCTCCATTGAAGAATACTCCAGCCTGTCACCAGCATTGATCCCCAGTTATAAAGGCACAGACTTCTTTTAGTTCCATTCTCCATTGCAGGGAAAGTATCTACCTGGAATGCAGGAAAGGTCCAGATCTCTTGAAGAATGGTGCATATATGTTTGAAATATGTAAAATTATTATTACTGTTAAATAAATAGACAATAATCAGGTTCAGGAGGAAGGGGTTAGAGAAGACAGAAAAAATGCGAGTCTTCTTCATACTTGCTTAAACTTCACAGCTGGGCTGATTCCTTTAAAAAACACTTGATTTAAAATTTGATAGGAAGAGCTCAATGATCCTAACAATCTTTTATATCCCAGATGAGGAGGGAGGTATCCAGATTGTTCTGCTGCATTAAGCTTCACAAATGGAAGAGAGTGAGAAGTTGGACCAGAGTTGTTGTTGTTGTTGTTTTTAGCTTCAGGACATATTATCAGTAGCTCTAAGATTTTACCCAACAGAAAAGCATTTCCATTTGCTTGGGCTGTCCTGACTTTGCAGATCTTCAGCAGCTAAGCAGGATCATCCTGGCTTACTTGATTATAGGCATCTGACTTGATTTTAGTTCTGGTCTTGATATTGATTCATTTCTGTTTTTATTATTACTATAGGGCTTTGATATTATCCTTTACCCAGGGTCAGTTAAGATTGGGTGAATAATACTATGTACTGCAAATAGATAAATAAGGAACCAAAAGGAAATCCTACTGCTTTAAGATTAGGTGGGAAATTTAAAACAAAGTCTCAGAAGAAGGGAACACTTCCCTATAGTTGCCAAAAAAAAATCTTCCACAGACTTGTCCATTATTTACTTTATTTATTTATTTTTATTTATTTGATTTGTCAATCACTAGATAATAGATATAAGAATAAACATGAGTATGAATACATGAAATAAGTACAAATAAATGGGGACAATAGGATAGGGACGGTAGACATGATTGTGCACTTATGCACACCCCTTACAGACCTCTTAGGAATGGGGTGAGGTCAATAGTAGATAGTTTAAGGTTAAAGGAGTGGGGGTTTGAGGCAGTGGGGGGATTCAAAAAAATTTTTTACTACCGGTTCTGTGGGCATGGCTTGGTGGGCATAGCTTGGTGGGTGTGGCAGGGGAAGGATACTGCAAAATCCCGATTCCCTCCCCACCCCACTAACCTGATTCCAGCTCTGTTCTTCTGTGCGGGGCAACAAAAGAAGACCCAGCCAATCAGCTGGGATTTGGAAGGCAAAGAATAGATGGGGTTGGGGCCAGTCAGAGGTGGTATTCTCCGAGCTACTCCAAATTTCTGCTGCCAGTTCTCCAGAACTGGCCAGAACCTATTGAATACCACCTCTGGTTTGAGGATGTAATAACAGAGTCAGATAGTGCATTCCAGGCATTGGCCATTCTGTTGCTGAAGTCATACTTTCTGCAATCAAGTTTGGAGCAGTTTACATTGAGTTTGTATCTGTTGTGTGCTCTTGTATTATTGCAGTTGAAGCTTAAGTAGTCATTGACTTGTAGGACATTGGAGCAGATAATTTTGTGTACTACACTTAAGTACAACCGTAGGCGACATAGTTCTAGGTTGTCCAAGCCCAAAATGTCAAGCCTGGTGGTGTAGGGTATTCTGTTGTGAGCAGAGAAGTATAGTGCTCTTCTTGTGAAATACTCGCTCAATTGAATTAATGTCTGATATACAGTGTGGATGCCAGAAAGATGAGCTGTATTCGAGTATTGGTCTAGCAAAGGTTTTCTATGCCCTAGTTAGCAATTCAATATTACTGGAGGAGAAGCTTCATAAGATTAGATTTAGAACACTTAATGCCGTTTTGGCAATGCTGTTACAGCGAGGTCTGGCACTTAGGTCGTTTGATATGAGTACTCCAAGGTCCATGACAGAGTGAGGGTCATCAATGAGTTAATTAAGTTATCAGGAGATACTATTTAATTCAAAGGAGACAATATTTTTATATTAATCCACCCACTCCACAATGTCTCCCAATCTTCAGGATCAACTTTGGGGCAAAACTATGATGAAGTGTGGGGAAACAGAGGAAGCACCTCTACTATACACTGCAGTGATCTTGTTCCTCCTCAGTTTGATATAAATCTTCCCAACTGGAAAACCAGGGATGCAGAGTGGCTTGTAATGTTCCAGAATGGAGTTGCCCACATGAAAACCCATCCAGTATCCCTGACACTTGTCTAATAAGAAGAATTATTCTGGACAAATTGTGTCATGGAAAACATCTCTAAACAAGTAATTTCATTGGAGAGATTCAGCAGCAATTGAAGCTGCTTCCTACCACTCAGAAACAGTTGAGCATTGTTTCAACAAACAGGCTGCATTCGACACTCGCCTGTAGCATTTTGCAGTCAGGGAGTTGTACAAACATTAATTAATTAATCCTAATCCTGCAAGGTAGGAGTTTTATTTCCATATGACACATGGGAGAAATAGTAAGAAAGTAAGAAAAAACACGAAAGAAATGAAAATGGTGGTGGGAAGGTTTGCAAGTTAATTTGGAGTTGCACTTTGTTCTGTTGCAAAATTAGAAGATGAACAGGTAGAGTTAATTTGCTCCCTTCAAAGGCAGGAAATATTCTGGCACTAACATTAGTTCTGGAGAAATACACACACTCAAGCCACATAAATGACTGTGGTAGGCTGGAGCTGATGACAAGTGAATGGATGCAAAGGTTTAATTTACAATATTAAACTTATCGAGACTTCCTATATAAAATCTGAAAAGTAGTAACCAACCCTGCACATCTGGAGTGAAATGTGCTATTCTTGTAGATAAATTGGCATGTACTTGATGGGAATGCAGAAAACATAACAGCTTTTCACTGCTTCTTAATAAGCACTAGGAAAAGAATCTAAAATATAGAGGTGAGTGGTTTTGTTCTTTGTATCTTTTTGAACCCTTAAATGATGTTACCAAGAGAAGAAACCCCCTTTATTGTATGTTGTATTTAGAGATTTCTTTTAGTTCATTTTATTGTCATTGCACTTCGTACAATGAAATTAAATACCATCTTCAGTGTACATTATGATTACGAAAATCAACACAAACATACATCCTTCACATTCTATACATTGAATTGAAAACCCCTAATATTGCATTAATATTGCACTATATAGTAGATGCATTAAATCTGCTAGTAGGTCTTAATGCATCTATTTTGAATAACACTGCAGAGTTACTTTTTTTTAAAAAAAGGAAAATATTTCCATTAATAATTGGTGCCATTATTTTAGAACCAAATGAAAAGGTGTAAAAATGTGTATGTATCTGGGAGTGCATCCTACTGAACTCAATAAGATTCCTTTCTAGTAGAGGTAAGTAGGCTGATACTATTAGTCTTCCTTGACATGTATGCCATTGTTCACATTATATTAATCCACATGTATAGGGCCAATCTTATGCAGTAATTATGGTATCAAACTAGAAACCCAAAAACTATGAGTTCTAGTCCCATCTAGAAGTCACTTTGGGCCAGCCACATTCTCTCAGCTCTAGGAAGCAAGTAATGGCAAAGCATATCTTGCAAAGAAAACAGCATGGATTAGTCCAGGCAGTTGCCAGGAATCAACACTGACTCCAACACACACACACACACACACACAGAGAGAGAGAGAGAGAGAGAGAGAGAGAGAGAGAGAGAGAGAGAGAGAGAGAGAGAGTTGTATAGAACATACAGCATTATCACACTTGTTTTAACCCTCTTTGATAGGCTATTCAGCTATGTTAGGACCACATCAGACTGGAAATTCTAAAGTTGTCTCAATACATTTATTACACAGGTCTATTCTGGCATTTGCCTCTTCAGACAGAACAAGTAATTTGTACTTCTACACAGGAAAAAAAAATCACGCAGTACATATTTTACTTTTTTTACATATATGTTCTCAATCAAGATATGCTTGAGATAGAGAGAGAAAATTGCCATTTCAAAACAGACAACGTCATCAGAACACCGCTGGGTGCTTTGCTGCTACTTTTTTCAGGGTTCAAACATAATAGCTGAATATATACATATTTATTAGAGAAATAACCAAAATATGCTAGCTTTCCTCTTTTTCTATTCAACATTTCACTGTGACAGCTCAATATATAGCTCAAAAGTTGATTTTGAATATAGCATTTATTTCAAAGTTCAAGTGTTTTTTCCAAGTCATTAGCATCTCTTGATTGTTTTGACTTTGGCTGGCATTAAATATGAAATCACAAGCTGTCAAATATTATCAATTACACAATATCATTGTACATCAGCAATAAAATGCAAAATATCAGCACATGCCAACTATCAAGTACAGTCAAATATCAATCCAGAATGACTGTATTCACACAACAAGCTTATCTTTTCTGAATGAACTCAATCTTCCAAATTCATAAAGAACACTGAACTATAAACTCATTAAATGGTCTTGGGCTCCCAGAATATACAAAGCCACCAAAAATTCTCCTGTTAAGAATAATGTTCAACTTTTTTGTTCAAATACAGGTGCTCAATTTCCAATTTGAAATTATTGTACAGGGAAAGGGTTTGCATACCCCAGATATAGCAAATATTTAGTAATCCAAAACATTTCCCAACTTAGTATCTTCTTCATGTGTGTTCCATCATCATCTCCAGTAGAGATACAGTATTGTTGGGTGGATATTTTGGGTGTTACAGTCTAAGACATCAGGAAAGCTGATATAAAACAAAAAGCAACAAAAGATAGATTGTGATATAGAAGTGAAGTAAAGAGACCATGGAGTAGCAATAGCAATAGCACTTAGACTTATATACCACTTTATGATGATTTACAGCCCTCTCTAAGCAGTTTGCAGAATTAGCATATTGCCCCCAACAATCTGGGTCCTCATTTTACTAATATCAGAAGGATGGAAGGCCAAGTCAACCTTGAGCTTGTCAGAATTGAACTCCTGGTAGTAAGCAGTGAGTTAGCCTGCAATAGTGCATTCTTACCACTGTGCCACCACCAGATGGTAGACTTTTGTGTAGAATAAGTGACAACTCTGAATTCCTGTCTTTGGGATTCTTAAATTATAAGTCTTTTTCTACCAGATCTGAGTTTTCTAATAAATGGCAAGATATACTGTATACTGAAAACCAGATATCTGCCCCCTTTGATGGATGAGCAGGAGGGCATACCCTCCTGTAGAGCTGTGGTTTTCACAGAAATGCTGATGGCTAGATATTCCAAAAGCCCTTGTGGAAGGCATGAATCTTATGGTGCCTTGACCAACAGCAAAATTAAGGTATCCTTTTTCTCCTTAACTCCCAAATATAGTATATTGGTCCCCACATGATTTTGGGCCCCATGAAAATTGAAGGACTCTACAACAAACCTGCTGATAGATCATGTACTTTTTTGTGTGCTTAATCTAGACTATAGGAGCTATAGTGTCATCCCAAGATAAATGTGGCCTGTCAAAGTTTTTTCTGTTGCCCCTCATCCCTTACCAAATTTTGGTAAACTAAAATGTATTATAGTGGTTTCAGTGTACAGTGTATAAATTAGACAGGGAGCAAATCAATCTAAAGAAAACTGGTTCAATTTTAGGGATCAGTTTTTATTCTGGATGAGGCCATGTCTTTGATCTCTCCCATTTCACCACTGCACCATCCCTAGGTGGATCCCAATATATTCCATAAAACTAGTACTGAGTACGATTTTGGGTATAGGATCTTTTGCTCTGTATTGCTTGCATTGTACAATCTTCTCTGCAACAGTCCCTAGCTTTCCATGTTTCCACAATCCCAAGAGGAACTGGGGAATTATCCACTACTTTTGGGCAGCTTTTTCTATAACAATGGCACTGTCAGCCAGGGGGGATATTGTACAGTTGTTGAGAATTCTGGTAAAAAATGGAAAAAAATTGTCCACCTGATTTCTCTGCCCACAAATCTGGGGAAATCCAAACTGTTAATGTGTGCCTAGCTGTATGATGTGACTTCAACTCAGCAAAGTATCAAAAGCCATGGAGAATATTTCCCACCAATAGCTTTTGGCTGTACATATTATCATGTTAGTTTGCTGCTCTATATAACAAATAGGCATTTTCTAGGTCAAGAACTATGAAGCCTGATTTTCAAATGCCTTTAATAAAAATGATGTTGTTTTTCCCAAAATGCACTTGGACAAATAATGGTAAACAGTAACGTATGCAGAATTGAATTACAACCCATCTCCCCTGACAATCCATCTTTTCCCGTTCCTGTCTGCTTGCCACAAGTGCAGAAAGTATTGAGTGCTGCAAGATATACTTAGTTTTTCCGAAGCTGTGCACAACTTGTTATGGATGGCCTCGTGTCCAGGTAAAGGTTAAGAAGGTTCTTTGCTGTTCTAGTTTTCACTTGTCCCTGACACTTCTGCCTAATCATTCCACATAATAACAACCCTGAAATGCAGGCAGGCCTGAGTCAAAGTCACAAGTCAATAAATCCATTCGTTCCTCTCTGTCAGGCAGAGTGTTGAATAGCACTGAGTGTGCAGTGTCATAGAGCCCTCTAGTCTATCACCCCAAGGTCACCTGGTTTATGGTACAAAAACTTTATTTCTTTAAGTGCCTCCCATGTTCAGGAAGGAAAAAGCAGTTTCATTGAAGCAACAGCTCAGCTGCAAAAACTCCTTTCCTCCCTCCCCCATCAGCCTCCCCCTTTTTTCCCCTTCAATTCAGCTGTGTCTGATTCTCAGAGACTGCCTGGAAAAGTCTCTGCAGTGTTCTTGGTGAGGTTTCTGAGACGTAGTTTGTCATTGCCTGCTTTCGAAGGCTGAGGAAATGTGTCTAGCTTTGCACCTAAGATGGGATTAGAACACCCAGTTTCTAGCATGGGGTCTTAACCACTGCATCAAACTGTCTCTCACATTAGGTCCCTAAGGACCTGCTTACCACAAGGAGTGGGCAACCCCTAGCCACATTAGATGGTATATTCAAGGGGGAATGTTATTTGTTTGGTATGGTTTGGTTAGGTTGGGTGATCATTTCTCTGTATCAGTCATAGTGATTGGGGAAAACAGATCAAAACTAAGCATTAGAAAAAACTTCCTAAGGATATCATCACTGTGAAGCCAACAGGACAGGAGTAGTGAACTTTGTTGAAGGAAGGATGAGAGAAAGAGAAATGGCCATTTATTAGGGATGCTGTAGTTATATCCCACATTGCAGATTCTGTAGTGAGAAAGGGATGGATTTCCTTCCAATTTAATCATTTGTTGTAGTACATTTGTTGTCATTAGTGCTGCCTCATGCTGCTTGAACCTTTGCAGGATATGTATGGTGCCCTTTCTTTTATGGAGTTGAAAGCATCTTTTTATTCTCAAAAACAATCCTGTAAGGTGGGTAGGAGATGAAGCAAATGTCCTCTGAAGTGTCATAGCAAATGGAGATTTAAGCCTAAATTTCCTCAACCTCAACCACCAATTTAATCAGCATTCTACACTGTTGATCATTTTGGGATCATTTATTGTCTTGTGGGAAGAGGTTTATAGGCTACTTAGCTTCAGAATGGGTGCCAAAAATAATAGGATTCATGCTTACAAAATTCTGAGCCATTGCAACTGCAAAATGTAATGCCTATTAGCAAACTTCAAACCCTTTATTCCAAACAAGCCCAATAATTGCATTATTAATGCCATAGCAATCAAATAGGGAGGACAGATAGAAAGTTATAATTCATTTAAAAGTAAGTCCTATTTGAGAATTTCACATGATTAATGGCCACCAGAAAATAAAACGACAACTGTACATATTGACCCTTTTCCTAGCACTCCCCTGGATTTTTTGCACTGAATAGGGAAGCATGAAAGAATTGCTATTAGCCTTTATCTGAATATGATATAGTGAGATTCAGATCTGCATAATGTCAGTGTTTCAAGTAACGTGCCCATTGAAAGCAGAACTCCGTGGCAGGTAGATTCCTCAAAGGACATGTTTATTGGATACATCATATTGGCACAGCCAGTGAAAACCAACTCTAACAGTTCCCATGGGTTTCACCTAATTAAAAGAGTAAAACTCCTCCCTCCTGGGTGTTACCCGTCACATTGTCCAATAAAGATGGATGACAGGCTCCTCTCCTTCTTCAACAGCCACCTGTTTGAATGACTTTAGTTCCCATAAGAAAACTTTTTGTTTTGAAAAGAAGTTGGGCTACCTACTTCCCCCCTCTCTTCCCCGTCTTGGGCTTCATGGCAACTATGAGGCAGCCCAAGATGGCTTCAGCCAGGTTCGCTTCAGAGTTGACATATAAAAGATCAAGTGAATAGGGTCATAAATTTAATCTAAGCATTCCAAGTTGAAAAACATTAAAAGTGGCATCACTCCATTTCTCTTACTACTGACTGTAGATCTGGGGTCCCCAGCCCCCAGGCCATGGCCCACTACCTGGCCATGGCCTATTCAGAATTGGGCTGCATGTTTAGCTGGCTGGAGCATGCATGCAGCTCAACTTCCATGAGCTGTGGGCCAACAGGCACTCACATACATGCGCACCGGCTGCTCACACAAGTTAAGCTATGCACATGAGCGCCAGCTCTCAACTCGTGCAAGGGCTGCATGTGCATGCATGCCAGCCTGCCACTCATGTGGCCCTGCCCCCCCCCAGACAGACTGCCAAGCTGCAAAGGTTGGGGGCCACTGCTGTATATGGTCTGAGTTTCACCCAAGAGTTGGAGAAGATTCTCAGCCTAAGATACCTTAATGCAGCAACATTTTCAAAATAATTGAGTTTTCATAGAAAACTCTGGGGAAGGGAGGAGGAGGTGTGCAAATAAGCCTGCTTTAATTTAATTTGGCAGTTTCAGTAGCATTTTTTAAAGTTCTCTGATTAAAATAGAAGAGGAATATATTTACCGATTTACAAATGGGAAAGAAATCTAGTTCTCAGTAATTTCTGACATCTCCAAATAGGATGAGGGAAAATGTCCTGTTTGAAACTCTGGCTAACTTATAACACTCTTTTGTAGACAGTTATTTATAGAATAGGATATATGGATTAGGGGGCACTGTTGCCTAATGGTTAAGACACTGGACTTGTTGACTGGAAGGTTGGCAGTTCATGTCCCAAGCATTACTCAATGGGGTAAGGTCCCATTCTTGCCCCAACTCCTGCCAACTTAGCAATTTGAAGGCATGCAAATGCGAGTAGATAAATAGGTACCACTTGGGTGGGAAGGTAACAGCATGCTGGTGCACTTTGGCATATGGTCATGTTGGCCACATGTCCACAGTAGCATCTTCAGACAATGCTGACTCCCTCAGCTAGAAAACAGATGAGCACCACCTCCAAGAGTCACACACAACTGGACAGGAGAACATCTCTCTCTCTCTCTCTCTCTCTCTCTCTCTGTGTGTGTGTGTGTGTGTGTGTGTGTGTACATATACACTAACATAGTAGCTACATTTTGGATAAAGCAGACTTTTGAGTTTAGTTATGATCAAAGATATACATATTATAATCCAGTTGTTAGCTTTCTTTTACTTTAATTTATGGGCAATTTTTAATCATATCTACCTGAAAATGTAGGTCTAAATTATATAAATTTAAAGTTTCATTCTATTAAATTGCAATTGTACTGCAATTTTCTCTTGGTTATGATATTTAAGATGTTGATTATTGCCGCCCATGTTAGGGTGAGCATTTGTTATTTACTCAATTTCTTCATTTCCTATAAACTGTAACACTGTAATCGCTCTGATAAAACACTTCCACCCTCATTTATTTTGTTATTTGTTAGTAATATGTTGAAACATCAGTAGACTTTGTGAAATTATACATTTATAATTTGTATTAGTGGGTGAAATGATGGTTCAGGGAATTGCCAACATGGAAGAAGAAATAATTAGAGCATTACGTGCAATAGAGAAAATATGAAATGAAGGTACCTGGTGTTTTTTAAATAGATATGTGAATATTTATCCTACCATAGCAAATGGAGAAATGTGATTTTTTTTTCCAAAAACACTTTGAACAAATTTTCTCTCACCTGTGGTTGAACTAAGGCCTAGTGAATGTGATGACTCCCTGCATGCTTCCCCAGATACTGCTCCAAATGTCAGGAGAATGAGGGGAGTTGATCAATGGCTTGGAGCAGCCATCTGAGAAGGATCTGGCTGAAGCATAGCTGCAGCAGAACAGCCCTGAGACTTCAGGTGGGAAAAGCATGTAGCTGCATCTGGTCAGTAATGAGGAAGAGGAACTGGCCTTCTGCACCTAATCTGAGAACATGTAGGGCGGAGAAAAGGTAGGAGCAGTGAAGGTCAGCTTGATTACTTGCAAGGAGGCAGCCTCGCCCTTCTTGATGGGTTGCATCAGAAGCTGGCTATTTAGCATAGCAGACAGATGGAGGCGATGCTGGGAACAATGTGTACATTTCCTAGCTGCATGTTTCGTAGTCATTGTGATTCCTGCCTTCCTTTGGGTTGATACCGTGCCTTGGCTTTGGATCGTGCCTTGTGAACCCTGGACTTTTCATGTCTCATGAACTCTCTTGTGTTGTGGATTTAATTTTGTCTGATAGGATTATCTTTTTGGGAAACTTTCAAATGCCTTGTGCTCTCATTGGCCATTGCTTTCTGGATTAACATTGCCTGCTTTTGGCTGGACTTAATTGGACAACACATAATTTAGTTCCCAGTTGCAGTGAAAGAAACCTTGGTTCAAGAATAGACTGTTCTAATTAAAAATGCATCATAGTAGCATCAGTCCCAAGATCTTATCCTTCCCCCAAACCTTGGTCACAGCTCTCAAAATCCCCCCACTAAAACAATAGCAAGCAACGCATATTTATTTAATTAATCAATTAAGTAATTTATTCTTCACATTTCTATCTGACCACAATGCCAAGGACACCTGGTGGCTTACATACTGTAGAACAGGGCTGCCAAACTCCCAGCCCGCAGGCCAAATGTGTCACACGCTGGCCATGCCCACACCCGGTTTAGCAAAGGGGGGGGAAGTCTCAATATGTCATGTGATGCCGCTGTGACAAACAAGAGTTTGACACCCTGCTATAGAATATAAACATCAAGTAAAATAAACTTCAGTAAAAATAATAAAATCAACACCAATCAAATTATAAACATTAAAGAGAAATTTAAAATGACATGTTGAAATCAGAGGAAGACTCTCCCAAGTCCATTTTAGAAGCTTCCAAACATCAAAAAGGAGAGGGCTAGCCTGATCTCAACAGGGGAGGCTGCTACTGAAAAGCAGTACCTTCTCACTTCAGCATCCCCCCCCCCCACAAACCTTTTGAAAATTCTGGCTCAGTGATAGTTTTTCTCTGTTTGATCTGATCAGTCAAGCCAGTATAAGTAAGTAAGTGCTCCTGCAGATATCTGTTGGCAGTAAGCATATTCACTATGCTTAATTACTTCCTTTTTAATTGAAATTAAAGTTGATTCAAACAAATTTCATTTCTGTCCTGATTGCATTTATTTTTTATCCTGCCTGCCTCGTTTTTTTGGGTTTGGTGGTTTTTTTGTTTTTTTATTTCCATAATCTCAAATGGACAATTTGGATTAAATTGTATTTGATAAGCTCTCAAAGACCTGAAAAAAGTTGTGCATCTCTGTTATAAGATCACACAATTGTGTCCATGGTGTCAGGTCATATTGTCTAAACTTGCCATAAAGTTGAACAAGATGATTACTTTGACCACAAATACCTATGCTACATTAAACTACTAAAGTATTACTGGAAAACAGGGCGGTACATGGTGCATTCAAAAGCTCACAAGCAATGGATGATAATGTTATTTTGTTTTGTCCCAGGCAGCTGGATGAGATATCTCAATAGATGATAAGCTAGTTAACATAGCCTTTCAAGTACATCATATGCATTGTAATAGTTGGTATGGTAGAAGAATGCAATGTAGGTACTATTGAAATAGTGCAGACATATAAGGGAATCATCTTTTATATAATTTGTGAACATAGGAATGTGCCTTCTACTGAGACAAAGCATTGTTCCATTAAGCTGTAGAGAGCATAGAGAATGGCTTTGAAAAATAGGAGGAAGAGCTGCTACCAAGGCAACAATCACATAAGTATTACTTGAGCCTAGGCCAATAAATATTTATTTCAATAAATATATCAAAAAGGGCCCTCCCTAGTTCATGCAAAGATAAAAAGGGTGGAGAGCACATTCAGACATGCAAGACTCTGTTGCTGTAGCATTGCAATAAAAAATATTGACCTACATGGTGTTGGTTTCTTAGTCTGGTCAATCTTATAGGGTTGACATTAGTACTTTATCTTCTCCTCTGTCTAGCAACAGCTCTTTCAGGCAGGAATAGTGGACAGGTTGGAACCAAGTCCATTGAGGGACATCATTTTTTTTACCTGAAAGACCAACCATTCAGAAACATATATCTTATAGTCCCTTGGAAGCATCCGTCAATATCAAGTTCTGAAAAAGAGTGCCAGATGAATGCAGTCAGATCAGATGTTTTCAGAATGTTTGGATGCTTGCCTGGCCAGCTGACACATCACCTTTTCCACTTTGCTATTATTCTATAGTTTCTTATTTAGCCAACCAAGCACTGACTTCTAAACAATTTGGATGGCTCAGCAAGGCCTCTTCTGAAACAGTCTTCTCAGATGTATGAGCAACATGCAAAGTTGCCTTCTCAGAAAATGTGATCTGTTTCTACAATGGACCTTGCCAGAAGCTGTTTCCACAACAACAGTTCTTGGATCCAATCCAGAACCTAAACTATGTCGAAAGCTGAGCCTGATTCATTTCTCTGAGCGTCTTGCAAATCTATCCTTCTTCCATCTCTTGTGCTGACAATGTGCAATGACCCTGCAGCAATTCTTTCATGTTTATAGCTTCCCCTTCCCTGCTTTTTCAAACAAAGTCAGCAATAAAAATAGAGTGTCCCACCTGTGTTGGTTCATTGCATGGATGTAAATAAATGGCTGTAACTTTTGACATCATGGTGTCTGCTGGACTTGAAACACACATAAAATATGAGAGAGCCCTAGAAATATGTACCTCCAGGCTTAAACATACATTCTACTTCACCTGTTGGTAGCTGCAAAAAAAGAAAAAGACAACTGCTGCATTTGTCTCCTTAATAATACTATGAGAAGAACCTTCCTAAATCATCCAAACATTGTCTTTTTAATGGTGACCAGAAAACTCATGAGCAGGACATCAAAAGAGTGGTTTTGTCATAATCGGAGAGCCATGTTCAGATCCTTATTCAACCAACTTTTTCATTTGTTGTTTGTTAAAAATCAACATGAGCAAGGACATATCAGAAATCTGCTTTGAAAAATAACAGATAAATAAAATGGACCCATCTGGTTTACTCATCCTTAGCAAATGATTGGTCAGTCTTCAAGATCTTGAGAAAGGCAGCTTCTATTATCACTCTTGGCAAATGGATTTGCTGTCAAAATGTTCTGACTATTAAAATGTTTTTTAATGTTTGCCCTGTGAGGTGATTTACCTTATAGGATGCTGTTGTGAAGAAAGAGTAAGAGAAGAATTTTTTTTCTAAATTTCATACCTTGTTGAATGGAAGGGAGTTCCTTTTTCATCATTATCATCAGTGTGCATCTCTAACTTCATGTGTTTCCTGACTCATCATCAGGGAATTCAGTTTACCTTAACTTGAAATAAAAATGCATGTTTAAAAAGACAACCTTCTGGTGTTACAAAGAAAATAAATGTAAAGTAAATAGTCCAACAAAAATGCCAAATAAAGAAAGGGACCCATATGGAGTTTTGAAAGAGTGCATTAACCTTTTACTGCTGGATAGCAGAGCTCGCTTTCCTTCTCTGAACAAAGTGAAAGGTGATTTGGGTAATTGTCTTTTAAATCCCAAGCCGGTATTTGTCGATATCAGAAAATTGCCACACAATTTGGGAAAGGAAAAGTCAGACCTGGAATAGCAAATTGATACTTGGGCAGAACAAAAAGCCCTTGGCAGAACTGAATATTCTTGTGCATGTTTGGATGAAGAGAAGCTGATGGAATCCATTGCTGAGGTAGCCTCTGGGTTTTAATGTTTCATTGTAATGGATACACACAACAGAAGAACTCAAAAGCAAGTTCTGTTATTGTTTTTGGTGGAAAATTTCCAGAATTTCCTAGAAACCGAACAAAAAAGATGTGGATGCTGCTCCCTTTTCTATTGATCTCCAATGAAAACAATCCAACACATACTATATTCTAACCACTGCACCACTATGGCAAGGAGGTTGTTAAGTGAGTTGTGCCCAATTTTGTAACCTTTAGAAAGTTGTTAAGCATACCTGGTTTTTCCCAGTGACTTTTCTTGTTGGAAACAGCTGGAAAGGCCACAAATAGTGATTACATGATCATGGGACGTTGCATCCATTGTAAATACATGCTGATGGCCAAGCATCAGAATTCTGATCATGTGAACATGAGATGCTGCAATGGTCATAGATGTGAGGAATAGCTGTAAGTCACTTTTTTCAGTGCCATTATGACTGAACGGTCACTAAATGAATGTTTGTAAGTCCAGGATTACCTGTGGTTTAAGTGCACATTAATTTCTAAAATACTGTTCTTGTGCAAAATAAACTTGCTCTTTTTCCTTTTTCTTGGGACCCTGGAGAAATTCTTTGGAATACCTCTTGGTGAGGTCTGTAAAATTACTTTACTGACAGAGACATTGCTGATGTTACTGTTTTGTATTACTCATCTTTTCATTACCTTGAAGGCTGCTTGTATGACTTCACTCCTCAATCTGAAAAAGCCCAACTAAGAATGCCCCTCATGTCATCTTGTCTTGAGATTCAGCTGGCATGTACGAAACCAGAAAGGCAGCAATCCACTGCAGAGAAAGTTGGGTAACAAAAACCAGGATATTCTCACCCACAGCTACCTTGTGGCTAAGTGCCAGAACATTCCACTCCCAGGACAATATGGGAATTCAACAGTAGGAATCATCCAGAAAATGATGTCGCCAGGCGATTATCAACTAGATTTGCAATTCCACAATAAAATGTTCAAAATAGTGTTCTAGATTTGGAAGAATTTATATAAAGGGAAGAAATAATTCTGAACACACTCTAAGCACTCATCTGAAAAGGATGGGATTTTGCTTTGCTTTGTTTAATCTTTGTGTTGTTGCAAACAAACTATGGCAAGTTGTAATTGTGTTAAGGAATTTTCCCTGTTGAATTCCTCTTTTCAAGTGAGGGATAACAGAATAAGAATATCCAGCAGTAAAGCACTGGAAGCTAACACACACAGTCTTTTGCAAGGTACACAAAAATATCACTATTATTCACATTCATTTACCTCTGTGTTGAATTTACTTCAAAAGCAATGAGTCTCCTAACAAAGTAAATAAACTCTAATTCATTATTCCTTTCTCCCTATACGAAAAAAAGTTTTTTTTTCTTCTCCTTTAAAAAATAACCCAAGACTGCCCTGCTCTCTTTATCTGTGAAGGCTAAAACCCATGCCATTGTGGTGGAGCTCTTCCAGTTCCAGCATTAAGTTAGGAATAAATACAATATCTGAATAATCCCTATGTTCAGAACAACTGCCTTTCCTTCTAATTATGACAAAAGCATCAGTGACAACAAATGCTTCTGCCAGAATTAATACAAATCTTGATATCTATCATTCCATGCAAATGTAGAATTGGGAGTCAATTCACTTTTGTTTCTATGACTGGAATGTTTTTGCACTCTTAATCTGATAGACTTCATTATCCCAAATAAACTAAGAAGATTTTAATATAATTGGGCCTTTCAATGATCTGAGTTTGTCAGGAATGGGAGACACAATCTCCATAGTGATAGTTCCTAGACTTTGGGGTGTTTTTCCTAGAAAGTCTATTTTCACCATTTCTTTTGTCTTCTCATTCACAAAACCATCTTATTTATAGCTACCTACAACTTGTTAAAGCAAGTAACCCTATTCCCTATGACGCACAAATACCTTATTTTCTAAGTGTTAGTTTTATGTAAGTAAAGGTGCATTGGCCTCCACACACAAAGGGAGGTATTGACAAGCTTAGGAAATTCCAGTTCTACTGGCTGTGAAATATTAACCATCTTTTGGCAGAAAAATGGAAACAGTAGGATAAAATACACAGAAAGGCATGGTTGGCTGGTTGGAAATTTGAACAGAAGCATTGCACACTGCAGCTTGTTTGTGTGAGTGTTGCAGGTCCTACACATCAGCTGCAATTTCTGATCTGCTTTTCCTGTTGATGTTTTGTTTTTAATTGTAATTTTACTTTGTGTATACTAGATGTTTCTTTCATGCAAACTGTATAAGCATAATAAACAAGAGAGATGAGTAATATCTAGGGAACAGTTGTAGGGCAAAAGTTCCATAATCAGGGTACCCTCACTCAAAATACCTTTTTAGGGTAGCCTCTCCTTGAAATGTTGTTCTGCAAAGCAGCAGAACAATCTTATTGACTCTGCTGACGTTGTTTAAAAAAGGCAGAGCAAAATCTGTCCTTCTATTTTTAGTTTTCTCTTTGTCCCACTATGTGTACTTTGTTTCTCACCCACATACTCATCTTGTGACCTAAACTCTCCATTTCACAGAAACTGGACCTGTTGAATATCTGTAGGATCCCTAGGCTGAAATTCTTGTCAAAAAGCCACAGCTCACACTCTAATAGTTTCAGCCTTCTATGCCTCCCCTCATTAGAGAGAATAAATTATCACGGCAGGTGGGTGAGAGGAAATGAATCCACTCTTAAAAGAGTGAAAGGAGAAAAAACATAAACCCAAGGAGTAATATATCAGACCAGCATGTAGAATATCCAGCTGAGGAACAATTTTAATGAAGTGGTGATTTCTGAATCCATGCTGAACCACCAAAGACTAGAAAAGTTCTTATTTCCAGGGCCTTAGGTAACGTAGAAGGATCTGAGTTACGCTGTTAACAAACTCCTGGAGACCATAAATCAAGAAAAGAGATGATACAAGTATTTTCAGCAGGAACACAAATATATATCAGACAGGAAAATCCAGCTGGCTGCAGGTTCCCCTCCCCCTGGCCCCCTTCTTTTCTTCTGATCCATTTACAACACTGTGGTGCTTTGGTTAAAGTATAGCATTTATGGACAGATGGGGTAGGGGGAATATAACAAATTAAGTAAAGTGGTGGTGCAACACTAGCCCAAGATAGTTTGCTGCCTGAAGCAAAGAACAAAATGGAAACATCCATTCTCATTCCAGAAATAAAAGACGACTGAATTGGCAATCAGATCTTCCTTCTTCATTTGCATTGGGACAGTGTTTCTTACTGTAAGAAGGCAGCAGATTAAATCAAGACAGCATCTGGCAGACTGCATTGCTTACAGTTCTTTCTCCCAACATATTGATACTGCCTCTAGTATGCTAGGCTTCCAATTCTGTGCTGCAGGGATCCAGATGACCATTAGAGGGTAGTGAAGAGTTAGGATTTTCTGTGCCTATTTGCTGCCAGCTTGTGGATATTTTCTGTATTTGCTTTATACAGAAATATATTTATATATTTGCTCAGGTTTTGAATTGAAGCAAGGCAGAGACCTAAAGTAAATATGTCTCTTTTTGCCTTAACCTGAGATGCCAAATCCCTCAGTATTCTTCTCTGAACTGCTGACATTCTAGATGATTCCTTGTTCCTTTGGTTTCTACTCATATACTACCATATCTCATCCAAGTCTCCTATTCAAGGAGAGAAGCAACCTACCTAGAACTAAGGAGAAATTTCCTAATAGTGATAACAATTAACCAGTGGAATCAGTGGTGGGATTCAAAAACTTTTACTACCAGTTCTGCGGGCATGGCTTGGGGAAGTGGCAGGGGAAGGATACTGTAAAATCTCTAGACAGAGGTGGTATTTGCTGGTTCTCCAAACCAGTGGTCACCAACCGGTGGGCTGGGGACCACTGGTGCTCCATGAGAAAATTTTGGTGGTCCACAGAGAAATGTCTCCTCCAAAGCAATTAATCCAGGCTGTGCAGGAACACAAGGCTGTGCCACCCACATGGCCCATGGGAACACAAGGCTTGCATCACTTGCATTGCGAACAACAGGAGGTAGTGAGGGGGGGGAAGGGCAGGGGGGAACTTGTCCCCCTCGCCCCATGCACTTGGCCTGGCCACCGGGCTGCTTATTTCTTCTTCTTTCTTCTTCGGCTTTTGGCTTTCTCTCCCCCAAACTCCACCAGAAACTTCAGAAACTTTCTCTCCCCCAAACTCCACCAGAAATGAGTCTTTGGGACTCTGCAAGGCATCCTGCTCCAAGAGGCTGCACCAGCAAAGACTCATTTCTGGTGGAGTTTGGGGAGAGAAAGAAAGACTTCTGCTGCTTCTACTGCTTTCCTTGCATGAAGCCAAAAGTCTTTCTCTCTCTCTCTCTCTCCCTCCCTCCCTCCCCCCCTCTCTCTCCCCTGAGAACAGAGCTGGAGACGGTATCCTGCCATCCCAAATAAAGAATGATGGATCAGTAGGAAAACGGGGTGGAGACTTTTCCTGCAGACTCTTTTTGGGATTTTCCCAGGGTCTCTGGCCCGCCAGATTTTAAATTATGAGTTTGGTGGTCCCTGAGGTCCAAGGGGTTGGTGACCCCTGCTCCAAACTACTCAAAATTTCCACTAACGGTTCTCCAGAACTGATCAGAACCTGCTGAATACCACCTCTGTGTAGAATGGGTTGCCTTCAAAGGTTGTGGATGCTCCATCTTTGGAGGTTTTAAAAAGAGTTTGGACAGCCACTTATCTAGAATGGTATAGGGTTTCCTGCTTGAGCAGTGGGGTTGGACTAGAAGACCTCTAAGGTCCCTTCCAACTCTGTTATTCTGTTATTATTAGAAATTTGACAATGAGGTTGAGGCTGAATCTCTGGTCAGAATACCAACTCAGGTTTTCCTTTGGTGCTGTGTACACTGCACCTATAAAGAATCTATTAGGTGATTGGTGTCCTATCATTAGTGGATCACAGTGGTTTGCTTCATAGTGCAAAACCTAGTAAATAGGCATGTCCAAGGCAGACCATTAGCTCACATTTCTCATTTATAGAAGGTGTGTTTAATGATAAGAGATGCTGGGAACTGCATGCCTATGATATATGGATTGGAATGGTTTGTAGCTCTTGATTCTATAGCCAACCCTACTGGAACCCTGACACTTACATTCATAGACAAACACCCCAGCTATACTAGGTGATTACAATACATTCACTCATTGAGCTATGGCTTATAGTAGAGTGAAGCCTGATATGAAAAGCATAGCTTTGATTTTATGTTCATGTTGTCTTTATACCCTGTATATGGCCCTATATACACCATATATATATATGACCTGTGGTGCAGTGGTTAGAGTGCAGTAGTGCAGGCAACTTCTGCTGACTGACTGCAATTTGGCAGTTCAAATCTCACTAGGCTCAAGATTGACTCAGCCTTCCATCCTTCCAAGGACATAAATGAGGACACAAATTGTTGTGGGCAAGAGGCTGACTCTGTAAACCACTTAGAGAGGGCTGTAAAGCACTGTAAAGCAGTATATAAGTCTAAGCGCTGTTGCTATATACCAATCTTTATGGCTACATCAGCCTTAGTCACAGAAAGCAAATCCTCTCTCTCTCTCTCTCTTTCTCATCTTGAGTACTAAATTTGCACCATGCCAATTCTTGAAAATTTAATTCCATGCAAGGTAGCAACAATCAACTTTAAATTAACAACATTATGAAGAAATGAAAAGTCAAAGTGCTGACCAAAAGTATTTTATGATATTTAATTAAAAGAAGGTAAGGCAGTAGCAATGAGTCACAAATCAGATAAATGGAAAGGCAGTAGATTCTCATATTTAACACTGATTTGACTTGTGGTTGCTTAACAGTATACCAGCGGTCCAAATGATGACTTCCAAATATAAAATTATGAGAATAACATAAGAGTACTGCAGGGGAGAAAAGGCAATGTTAACTTTAAAGCTTGAACTGTGCTACTTCTAGTCATGGCATGTTTACTTTTATTCCTTCTAAAAAGACTGTCAAGTCTCAGATGAATATACCCTCTTTTGATTAATTTAATCATCACTGTTTTTTCTTTTCTCAACATTCTCCAGATGTTCCTCCCTCTAAATTTGGCTCATGGTTTCTTTTAACTGAAATGCATTGGTAGTTCTAAGCCTAGAATTTTTCAACTAGATTGATTCAATGAAGAATTTATTTCTATGGGCTGCTGGCAATAGAATATCTAAAGCTGCTGTGAAGCAAAATGTTCCCTCTCAATCCTGATGCAATGTCAACAAGGTATCTGGTATCATATACTCATAAGATTCTTATAATAAAGTTCCACTCTTTGAAGGTGATGTAGTCAAGCTTTTTGGAGTGAATAGTTACATTTGGCCGTCATATTATTTGTGACCAATAGGTCTATCCTCAAATGAGTGTGATCCTTATGATCAAATCACCACCTGCCATCCCTTGCAACCTTTTGAATGGACAAAAGAGAGACAGAGAGAGGGAGAGTGACAGAGATTTGCTTTAGTTTACAATTATCTTTCACTGTTTCCCAGGTTTCAGTTTGTGAATCAAGTATGATCATCTGATTTCTTTTTCACCATTCCCATTCTCATTTAATCCATTATTGCTTAATCCTTCTTCTACTACTTTGTTTATCCATCTTTCTATTCCTTCTGCAACTCTTTCTTCCATCTAACAATCTTCTATTTTGATGTAAAACAATTATTTTATAATAGTACCATACTAATTTTTATATAGCTTTCCTCCATTGTTCATTTATCCCTTTAACAAATCATTCATTGATTAGTTCCTTTTCACTTTTAACTATGTAAATAATATTGTTCTGAGAGACCATCTTTCTTTTTTTCAGTTTTACAGAAAAGAACTAGCAGAGTACCATTTTCTTCTGATACTTCTAAGCCAAAATGAGTCTTCTGTCGGGCTAAGATAGATTGGTCTACTCCAGGAGGAAAAGATATGTCCTCAAAATAAACTGGGCAGACTCTTCACAACTTAGAGAAAACTTTGGAAGAGACTCTAGGATCGCTTCTTGAGACTTTAAGAGCTACTGATGTAATGCATAGCTTTGACTGACTGATTGATTGATTGCCATTAAGTTAGAATGTGACCATATCAACCCCTCCATGATGATCTGCCGCCTTGCTGTGAGGGCAATCATTGTTCTATGGTCCACATCGTGTTTTGAATCTTAACATAATTCTTCTCCCAAAGCACCAGTTTTGATTAATGTAAAACTAGTTTCCAATAGTTGCCATATTTCTTCCATTTATTTTTTTAATTTATTTTTATTACTTAAAATACTTTATAAAAAACAACAGGAAAAGCAGGAAAAAACAAAATTCAAAGATAATTTTAATGCAAATACATGCACAAAACCATGCATAAAAAGGACTTTAATAGGCAAAAAAATACAACAGAACAAATATATATTATAGCAACCAATGGTGACAATTCTTTATATACTTATCTAATGTAAATATTGTTTCTAATACATTGATATAACTTCTATTCTTTTAATCTACTGTATTTTGTATAAATTAGTACCTTATCTCTATGTCATATTTGTCCATATAAACTTTAGGTATTCCTTTCAGTGTAATCAGGTCTTCAGTAATGAATAGTGCCATACATGTATCTTTCCAATATTGAAATATCAGACTTTTATCAAAAATAAGAGCACAGAGAATCTGTGACATAGTGGGATGAAGACACATATTGAAATAGTTAATTATTTTTAACTTTTGAGCTGTTTTGTTTGGATATAATATTTTCTTTGAAAAAAAACACACAGATTCTGAAATAGTAATGTTGATAATGTGTGTTCAGTACCATTCAGAGCTTCTTTGACATTAATAATTACCTTCATTGCTTCTATTTTTTTTTTTTGCTAATAAATCACAATAACAATCTCAAGCAGTCAATATGCAATAGTTAAATAGGGTATTGTCCCCATTCTATGTCCAGTATGATAACATTACTTGAAGCCAATTATGTAGATGGGAATAAAAACTATTATCACAGAAATCAAATTATATTAATTTCAATTAACAAACATAAAGAAAGGACATGCCAACAAGTGTTTTTTTTGACATTACTAAATATGTCTAGAAAAGCAGCAAAAGACATGAGCTCAGTCCTAACTTGAACCAATTTGTGGTTCTTCACATGGGCATTTAACCTTTGCCTAGTTTCTGATCCAGACTTTGACACTCTTTTTAAAGTGAGTTTCTAAAGTCACGATTTCCTTGTAACCCCTAACAAAAAAAGCTAATTACTATCAGTGGTTGAAACTCCCCACATCAATTTTCAAGATAGAAAATACAGTATTAAATGTGCATGAAAGTAGGAATCAGAAGACTCTGAAACAATGGGGACCAATTACTATTTTGTCTATCAAGGCACCATTTATTAACGCAAAATAGCTGCCACTATCCTGCTTCCCCCTGAAGCTGTGTAATTCCAGCGGATTTTCCCCCCAAGTAGCATATGGCATAATGCAATATTTTATGCCTGTTGTCTTGTAAAGCCAGCAATAGCTCTTATTAAATCTGCAAAAGAGCTATTGCTTATCGCTTGCTGGGATCTGATTTTATTTTATTTTATTTGCTTATGCCTGATTTTGCCATCTTTCTGCCTGAGAAAGTGCATTGAAACACAATGGACTCAGAGGTAATCGATAAAAAGGTTTAGAGGTCAGAGCCATTCTTTGACAAACTTTAAGTTCATGATTAAATATTCTCCAGCAGGAACTGCTGCTGGTATTTAAAAGTCACACTGCCCCTGTAGCCCTGGATTCAGTTATGTGTGTTATTGTGTCGAGCTACAATGAACTTGGGGTGATTTGGCACAAGTCTATAGCTCAGTGATGGAGTACATGCAGTGGTGGGATTCAGCCAGTTCACGACTTTCTGAGCAGTTTGGTGAACTGGTTGTTGGAAGAAATCATTAGGGCAGAGAACTGGTTGTTAAATTATTTGAATCCCACCACTGAGTACATGCAAGGAGATGCCATGTTCATTCCAACTATTGTCATTTCAAATAGCTTGCACAATCTAGTTCCCCCCAGATGTGTTGAGAATCTAACTCCAAGAAATCCAAGCCAATATTGGAACAGGTGTTAATTCAGCAGAAGGTATTGGGGGAGCGGGGGAATAATGTGGGTTTTGTCCTAGGTCCAGTGCTTTTCCATATTGTTTCTTAATGACTTATACAAGAAGATATATCCACTCCTTTACCCTCAAACTAACCTCTATCGACCTCATCCCATTCCTAAGAGGTCTGTAAGGGGTGCGCATAAGCGCACAATCATGCCTACTGTCCCTGTCCTATTGTCCCCAATTATTAGTTCCTATTTCATGTATTTAAAATGGCACAAATTTTTTATTCTTATTTCTATTATATTGTAAGCATTTGACAAAATAAATAAAAAAAAATATAAGAGATGCTCATCAGAATTACATCTAACATCAAGCTGGGAGATAAACCGCTAATATCTCAGGAGACAAGTCAAAGGCTGAAAAGAATATTGAAAGATTTGAACATTGGATTCTATCCAACAAACTGCTTGTTCAATGGTAAGAAAGATAAGATTCTGCACTCAGGTAGGAAAAGCCAAATCCACAGGTACAAGGTACTGGCTCAGAAATAGTATGTGCCAGAAGGATCTGATGTCCTGATAGACCACAAATTAAGCATGATTCAGGAATGTGTTGCAGTGCAATCTTTGACTGCATACATAGAGGTATAATGTCAATCCAAATGGGACTATCACCCAACATGATAGTCCCATTTTATTTTGAATGTCTGATTCCAATTGAAATACTGTGTCTATTTGGTATTTGATTAGCACAAAATAAGAAAGATGCTGCAGAACTATAAATAGTACAAAGAAGGGCAACAAAGATGGTGAGGGGCTTAAGGTTTGAAAAGGAAAATTAAAAGAATTGTATATGTTTAGTCTAAAGGACAGAAGGCTAAGGGGAGACATGATAGCAGTCTTACAATATTTAAAAAGCACTTACAAGGAAGACGATGCCCCGAGGTAAGACAAGAACTACCAGGTGAAAGTTTACCGAGGGAGATCCAAACTCATAATAAGGAGGAATTTCCAGACCATGAGAGCTTATTAAGCGATAGAACAGCCTGTTTTGTGAAGTCATAAATACTTAATCAGTAAAAGATTTTCAAACAAGGTTTGGAGAACCATTTGTTTAGGGTAGTGTGAGAATTCCTAACCTAGTAGGGATATGGAGGAGAAAGTCTCCAAGATCCCTCGAATTGAATCTTATCTTTGGGACATGTGTGAGTGCTTACATTACGTTTTTGAATAATGATGATCTAGAGTGTTGCCAAGAGGATAAGGCATGGCACCCCTCTCCATTAATGGACCAGCTTTCAGATTTGCAGCTCAGCTTCTACTTTATGTTGGTTTTACTGTCTCTAGGACAATTAGAGGTCAATATTGTGACCCAAGCAGCTTTGAAGTGAGAGCTGTGGAATATGGCAGTAAAGAAAGTAGCTGGAGATTCACATTACTCCTCTGTGGCAAAATACATGAAAAGTTTCTCTTTGAAGAGTTGAGCTCTCCACCCCCAGATATGCTTACCTACAACAGACACAGCTGCCTTCCCAATCATTGTCTCTGAGACTACTTCCCCGAGCCTAGCCTGCAGAAGTTTGAAAATGCCCTCACTGGTCATGGGCAGTTTCAGGTTCATTTGGAAATCATGTCAGCCATGATGGCTTTTCCTGTTCAGCTCTAATGAAACTTTCATGCCTGCTTTGATTCCCTTTGCCTCAGATTTCATATGCCTGAATGCTCGTCACTAAGCTGTCCGCTCAAAATGGAAAAAAAAAGTGCACTAGTTTTCTCCTTCTTCTGACCAGCTAAATCATTTACTCTGCTAACAATTACATAACAGCACAAGCTACATGTGAGATGAAAGTCTCACTGTTTAAAGGCAGGTGTTAGAGACCAAATCTCAATCAAAAGATTTTTTTTCTTTTGTGATTATTTTAAACTAGTAATATTTTATTTAGAAGGGGTGTTTCTGTGTGTGCATGTGCACCTTTAGAGCCTCCTCTCTAAGTAACATCAATAAGCAGCATAAGAGCTGTTCAAATATCGTGTGAAAGAGTAGAATCCAAAGGTGTCCTTGGTCAACTGATTTCTCAGAGGGGAAGTGAAGTCTTATTAAAGGCTGGATATTATTAGGTTGTTGACCAAATTTCCAGAGATTTTGAGGTGAGAAAGGACAAAACCTTTCATTTCCATTTGCAGATGGGGGCAGATGGCTGCATTGCAAAAGAAAGAGATGGAAGGAAATGAGATGTCACACATTAAAAGGCACATAGATTATGCACCAGGAAAGATGCTTAAAATGTTAAAGGAATAAGACTCATACAGATTAAGAGGAGTAACACTCATACAGATTAATGTTCACATATAGCCCCAATAATCTAATTCTAGATACCGGGTTTGATCTATAAAAGCCTATGTGGCTTGGCGTCAGGGTACCTAAGGGATCACGTCCTGCAGATAAATTCTGCTATGCCTATGCACACCTACAGGTAGTGACTTATCCCCAACCCCATATCCTTATGGGCTGGCTAAGGAATTCTAATTGAAGTTCACACATCTAAAACCTTCTAAGGTTAAGAAACAGGGCCACACCCGCATCAAGGGGCCAGACCACCTCTATATTGTGGAAAATGTGTCCCTGGAGGATGAGCCTAGCAGTCTCCGTATTGGTCTTCAATAAGACAATTAAGGCATGTTTGAGAAATTACTGATATGGGAGCTTCATTTGATGAGGTAGAGATGCATATTTGCTTTTATGGAATGTTTTTTATAAATTACATATTACATATGCCATCTTCTTGTATGCTACCAGGAGTCATTTGAGCTAGATGATATAGAAATCCTATTAACAAATGCTTGCATAATAAACAAATGTCTACCTTGAAAAGAAAACTTGGAAATATTATAAGGTTTACTCTTCATTAAGAACAGAATAGGAAGAGTTTGCATGTGTCCAACTATACTTCATTTCCAAAGTGCTCTAGTGAAGCCAACCCATTAGCCCCATGGAGTAGAGCCACGGCAATGAATACAGTGGAGGTAGGCTTTTGTTAGGCAGATTAAATAAATAAAATGACATTAAGTAATTGT
Organism: Notechis scutatus; assembly: GCF_049901735.1. Lineage (NCBI taxonomy): Eukaryota > Metazoa > Chordata > Lepidosauria > Squamata > Elapidae > Notechis > Notechis scutatus. Next base: position 38,435,908 of record NC_142009.1, read on the forward strand.
TCCAAGGCCATCAAGAGATTTGGCGTCATGAACAGAACATCCAGTCACTCTTGTCTGAAGGCTGTACTACTCTCTCATAACTTTGTAGTTCACCAAAAACTGTGATCAGCACATTTGTGTTATACAGAAAATCAATGAAAATAACTTTGAGTCAATCTCCTGGATATAGTTATAGGTTGGCTGAACTTGTGCAGTTCAGGATGAAATGATTCAAGATGAAACACTTTTCAGGATGAAATCTTCATGCCCTGCTCATCCTTACCCTTCTTAGAACATTTTTTAAAAGTTGTAAGCAATTAACTCAGATTTTCACAAGTCTTATCCATTTTTATTTAAATAGTATGACAATTATAGGCTATTTATTTATTCAATTACATTTTAAATCATTTATTATTACTTAGCAGTTAGAACCCTCTGAGCAACATATATTAAGCACAAAATATCAGTACAATATCATTTTTAAATTGCTAAAATATGTTAAAATAATATAAGCACTAAATATAAGCACTAAACCAGCAACATTTCCTAAATTAGTGAGAACCATCAATCATGACAGACAGCAGACCAGCACAGTAAAGCCAGGAGCCCTCATAATACCTACAGAGGTCTTTGTCATTAAAACAACCAGACTCTCTATTATTTTTTAATCTATAACATTTGAGGTAGCCAAGACATGGGTCTTTTCCTGTAGCCTCCTGCATACTGAAGATTGCTAAATGAAGCTCCTCATCTCTAGAGTAGTCATTTCTCTACTAGCAACTCCTTGAACCTTTTAGAGGCATCCAACCATCATTGTGCCAAAATAACTATGATGAGTTAAATCATAATAATGTCACTTCACTGATGGATGGCTGATGCTATGAAGATGCTGTAAGCCACCAGTGAAAAAGTGACCCTAACATTGGTTTTGTCAGCAGTGATGACACAAACCACCAATTTGGACTAGGAATGGTGAAGAATTGACAAGAGAAAGACAACCATAGAGGTGCTTGCTTCAATGGAAAACATAGGGATAGTCAAGATAGGAGTGGAAGCTGCTTAAGGACCCAGCCAGGCTTCCAATATTATAAAAATAAATGATCATTGTATGCTTCAGGGTTGATATATGTCTATAAAGGAACTCATCTGAGTGATGACAGGCAGAAGTATGATTTAGGCAAGAAAAAAAATGTCATGAAGCAAGAGGGTACATAAAACCCTCACTTTTATCTACCATCTGGCAATCATCTAATCAATATTTTTCAGTCTCAGCGATTTTTAGATATGTGGACTTGAACTCCCAGAATTCCCAAGCCAGCAAGCTGCTTGCTGTTGTCATTCCTGCATATTAAAGTTGCCAAGGTAGAGAAATACCAATCTAGAGTATTGTAGAGTGTGCAGTCAATTAACAATCAATTTATGTCAGAGATTTCATTTCAGAGATGTTCAAGGTCTTGACTGATGCCACATAAAGCTATTTTCCATGAGGCTCAGCCTCCATTTAGGATATGGCTACTCATTTTCCTTTGCTTATACTTGATCTACCTAACACTTTTTCTCTAAACAACTTCAAAAACATTGAATGGATGCTGAGATCAGAACATCTCACATTCTAATCAGGTATAAAATAGGCTTGCGGATACTACCCAGGCCCCAAGCTAGATGGCAAAGGCAGGTTCTTAGGGCAAATCTGATTTCTGTGGGGTGAATCTGAGGTGGTATCAGCAGGTTCTGACCAGTTCTGGAGAACCAGTAGTGAAAATTTTGACTAGTTCAGACAACTGGCAAATGCCACCTCTGACTGGAGATTTTACAGTATCCTTCCCCTGCCACACCCACCAAGCCACGCCCACAGAACCGGTAGTAAAAAAAAAATTGAATCCCACTGCTGGGGAGAATGTTCCAGAGGGTGAGTGCCAGAGCAAAGAAGTCTCTCCTTCTGGGTCCCACCAGAAGGAACTCTCTAGCAGATGAGACCCCAAGCATGCCTCTGGTGACATATAGATGAATCTCAACCATCGAAGAATTAATATCAATATATTGATTGGGATGCTATTTGCTTCTCATACAGTATATCTCAGCTTTCATATGAAAGCTGAGATATATTGTATGAGAAGCAAATTTCCTACTTTCTGAAGTTAAATCTGAGGGGAAAAAATAAAAGCAGGGATGTGGGGAGGGGGGAGGTAACTAATTTATGCATTGGATAGCCATGCAAATTTAAAAATATTTACTATTTCTACATCACTTAATGTCTTTAGAATGGCACATATCAAGGTTCCACTTGACTCTTTGGGCAAGAGCATTTTCCATGTCCATGACATTTTTCAAATATTAAATGCTGCATAATCCAGGACATAGAGCTGCTCTTAATATGATTCAGGAGGTTAGAAACAAACTACAAATAAACATTGCCAAGGTTTTTGTTTACTTCCCTAAAAATTCTGCCTTCAATCACTGAGCCTATGTTCACTTGCAGTTTAACATCTCTCTACTAAAATTATCTCCTAGACCTGTGAGATCATTATACCTGTCATTCTGTTGGAAAAGAAACATATTTAGCACTCCGCAGCCCTACCTAATTTTCCTCGAAGGCAAGGAGCAAACAGCTAGAATTAAGTAAATATCTCAGCAGCTCAGTCTGTCCAACTAATTCTCAGGATGGTTTAATTGTCTGTCCCCACAATTTAGATACAGCTTTTAAAATTCATTTTATCTCCCACCCCCAACCCCCGTTTCAATGTTATACTTTAAAAAATTCTTCATTTTTTTAAATAGAAAGAACTTGATGGATACAAAAATTAGTGGTGACTGGTTTAATTAATTATGTTCCGATAGACAATCTGCCACTTGCCATCATTTTTTTTCAATATAATTTTTGTTTGTTTTCATTCTGTAGAGCATTTTCATTTGTGCAATGTTCCAGTCCTTTTCAACACTGTGTAAAAAATGGATTAGACTCAAGGTAGCCTTGAAAGTCATATGCCTCAATAGAAAATTAATAATGCATTGCAGCAGTATAAAAATTAAGTTATGGTGGGGGGGGGAGGGGAATTAGCTGAGAAGGGTGGCTGTGGTCAAAATATCATGCATTCCAACTCAGAAAGAAGCCTGGGCATGAAATGATTTCTCACAATCTCACATCAAATCTTGGAATAAAACAGAAAATGAACATTGAATATAGCAGTATGTCAGGAGGTATGCAAGTTTGAACACTGTTAAACAACAGCTTTGACTCCTCCAACACTATGGAAAACATTGGCAGAGGACAATGTTTGCAGAAATACATGGTGCAAGAAATGCAGTTTTATGGAGAATCTATGGTTTGTTCCCTGAACCATCAAGATCCCAGAAACATACTGATAAACATGGCTTCCTTTTCTACCAATCTTTTTGCTGAATATACATATTTCATTTCAACATTGTTTAATCTCTTAATCCCAATTAAAAATGGGTGTTGTTATAGTTTTTCTGTTTTATTATCTTAGAATTTTATTTTGATTGTATATAACTTTTATTCTTCCATACACTTATTTTGTTTGTTTGCTTATAAAATTTATTTGCTGCCCATTTCATATCCAATGACTCTGGACTGTTACAGCTTAATGTATTAAAGAAGAAAAGACAGCAAAATTGACAGATATGGCACACAGCAGATAAAATCATTCACAGTTACAAACCATTAAATCAGATGGGAAAGGCAGGAGCTGGACACCCAGGGGGTGGGATTAGGTTTAATTAATCAACCACCTGTAGTATGAAGCTCCCCTGTTGGGTGCCCAAGCTATCCAGCAGAGTCAAGTCTTGAGGCTCTTCAAAACAACAGGAGAGTGGGAGGTGGGAGCCAATTTCCCTTCAGGGGGCAGAATGTTCCTGAGGGCAGGAGACATGTTCCCAAGGGCCAAGAAGGCTCTTTTCTTGGAACCCACCAGCTGAAATTACTTGGCTGATGGGATCTGCAGTATGCCATCTCTGCTGGCATGGGTGGTGCAGGTCAGTCCCCTCAGGGTGAGACAGCTCCTCAAGTATCCTAGTCCCATGCCATGCAGGCTTTAAAGGTGATGACAAACACCTTGCATTGCACCTGGAAGCAGAATGGCAACCAGCTCACAAAACTCTCTAAGGGCCCTAAAAACTGCCCACATCACTGCATTCTGCACCAGCTGTAGCTTCCAAATCCTCTTCCAAGATAGCCCCATGTAGAGAGCATTGCAATAGTCCAAACATGAGGTGACTAGGACTTGAGCACAGGGACTCCTGATCCAGGAGAAGCCGCAACTGGCACACAAAACAAAGATGTGCAAGAGCTCACCTAGCCACAACTGCCACCTGCTCTTCTTTATACTCATTCAGAAAATGTGTATTTTCATATGCACCTAGACCAATCACTATAAAAACTATAAGTTGTTTGCCCATTTGTTGAATAATTGTAATTGGTTCATTTCATGCCATACACCAGGTGTGTCAAACACGCGTCATCACATGACATATCATGACATTTTTTTCTCCTTCACTAAACCAGGTGTGGGTGTGGCCAGCACGCGATGCATCCAGGCCGTTATGTGAACCTAGCCATAATTTAAGTGGGCTGGATTCCTTCATTTCTACTTTCTTAGACCCTCTTTTTATGGTCTTTTTTCTTTGCCCTATATTATAATCATTTGAAGGACACATTTCCTGGATTTATATGACTTATTGAGCTTTATCTTATTAGCATTTGCATGATAATAGAATCTGTAAAGAAATGTGTTCTAGGTTAGTAAATTAGTTTAAAATCATGTTTTCTTATACCTGTATTTGTAAACAATGTTCATGGTTCACATAGTTTGCTTGATATTCCTGGCTTACACCTACTTTATTTTGTCTCCTCTCTAATAATTAATTGATTCACAAAAGTGTAGGAACAACCAATTTAAAAAGGAGATAACAAATAAGTCAGCATTACTTAAGGAAGTTTCCAGCTAGGTTCATACATCACATTATGCAAAAACATTGTCTGTTGGTTTCATCTTAATACGTGTTTGCAAAGGTCTGTGTTGCACATTCAAAATGGGTGGATCTTCAACTGTATCACCATGACTTCCATCAACTTTTTTTACAACGACTTGTGAATAACTTTGAAGCTAATCATAATTAAGTACAATGTATACAGGTATCCTGATAAATATTTTTGCTTGTCCAACAAACTATGATTAAGGTAAACCATGGTTCAGCATAATACAGTCTTCTTCTTCCTAGCATATTCCTGCAAGTGCAGGGTCCACATTTTGGGTCACTGAAAGCCACTTTTCATGGTTAGCTATGTCTCTAGGGCATAGGCCCACGGCTTGCATATTTTTATTTTTTAAACAAGTTTTATTCAGTTTTCCACATTTTAACATCTCTTTTTAATGAACAGCATGATTACAGATTTCACATATACATACAAATATGACCATAGTTACCTATTCAGTTTTTATATCCAGTTTCTTATCTTAAAAATGCTTTTATACATTTTCTATTTTATTGTGTTATTTCAAATATTTATCTCATTATTTAATTCACTTATATTAACTTCATAATCATTATACTTTAGTACTTTTAACTGTCACATTTGTATATTTCATCTTAAATTCTAGTTAAAAAACACTTCATCTATAAATTGGTTTCCCCCCTAAAATATCAATATAAGTGCATCACCTCTGAAATGTCAATATAAGTGTGTCACCTCTAAAATATAAATGCGTCACCTCTAAAATATCAATATAAGTGCGTCATATTCATTGATTTTCACCCCTTTTAAATCCCATTGAACATTTAACATCATTACCCAAAAAATTAAACTTAATAATCCCTTTGAAACAACTTAGCATATATAAATAAGATTCTGCATGGTTTTTCCCCTTTTTAATTTCATTAATTTTTTCAAAAGAAAAGGGCATATTAATCTACTAAATCAAACAGTGATACAACCCTATACCCTAAGATTAATTCCATTTCAGCTGTCCTCCTATATTATTTCATTTGTTTCAATATATTTAATACACATATTCCATTAATTATTCCATTCATATTTAAACAAAAAAGAAAACCAACATTCCAATCCTAAAAATATTTATATTAATAAGCTTATTCCATTATTTGTTACAATTATCTCTATGCATAAAGAAGAAGAGCATTAAATTCCATTATAAAAAAATAACAATTCTGTTTTCCATTTTATCAATCTATATGTCCCTGTTTCCTAACTATAAATTTATTTGTATTACCCCCCAATACCTTGCAGAATCCCCTTTCTAAATATTGTCACCCATTATCTCTGTGTATGAACAATTTATCCCCATTTGTTTATAATTCCCATATTTCTTTCTTCCCAAATCCTGTTTCTTGTCCCCTCTTTCCCCTTGTCTTTTCTCCTTTATTCTTTCACTTCAGTTTTTATCCTCCTTTCTATTTACATCTTCCTTCTGCCCTTCAAATTTCTGCTGACTCTTTTCCCCTTTTTTAATTTTCCGGATATTCCCCTTTTTATTAAGTTTCTTAAAACTCCTACATTTATTTCCAATCTTTTCCTCTTCCTTTCAAAGTGTTCTTTGTTCTCGATGATCACCAAAGATGGCCCCTTCAATAATTTGCTCCACCTCCTCTTCCACCTTTGTTGTTCCACCTTTGTCTTTGTTGTTTGTATTCTGCAATCGCATTTGTTGTTTGTATTCTGCAATCGCATTTTCAATAAAAGCAATAAAGCAAAACCCAGTGATTCACCTTGTTCTTGTAGTATGTCTTTCGTTTTTCTAAGTTCCATTTTTAATGCCAGAAGAGATATCGCCATTTTAAAACTTTCTAATTGAGGAATTTAATCCAAATAGTGTCTTTAAAGTTTATTTCCAACAGTCAACTTTTTTTTCTTCCTCTCAAGTTTTAAACCTCCGCTAATCCAATGCCAAGTCCATATCGGAATCAACAATTAATCCAAGGGCAGAATCCTCCTGTTTCTTTCTTTGTTACAATATTTCAATTTTTCAAAGTTCTTGCTTTATTGTATCAATTTTCCATACAGTTTTAAGAAACAGTCTTTTAAAAGAAAAACAAGTTGAGTTTATCTTAGATGGCACTCTTTATTATGTTAAATCTTCACTCCCTCTTTTCTTTTTTCTTCACTATTATTCAGAGCTTTTTAAACCAGAGTTTTCAAAAAAAAAAAAAATCAAATCCAATTGGTATTAAATTTCCTCTTTAACAATCTATAGTTCAGCTTTAATAGTGCCTATATAGAATCAAAATATACTTATCCAAATTGATTATGATTTCTTCTGCAGCTTTCAGCTTTCATGGTTCAAAGCCCCACTGTCAAAAGTAATCCACACCTTTTTTTTTCTCTTTCTCTTTGCCGCTTTAAATCCTTTCTTAAAAATTATTTGAAATGTTAATCCTGGGGGTATCTTCCATTTAATTATATTATCCCATTCCTCCTGCTGTTTGCTTCCTTCTCTCTCTCCTGTGCAATCTTATTCCAGTCAAATCTTCCCCTTCATTTTAGACCACCGCTTCAGGTGTCTTCAGGAGGGAGTAAATGCCAAGCCGGGGAGGGGATTTGCAACTCCCCTCTACCCAGATGATGGTCTTCCCTTCCTCCGCTGCCTCTACGAGGCAGCTTCTGCCCCAAATCCAAAGGATCTGGGCTCTCTGATGCCAAAGCATGGACCAAAGCCGCACATGATCGCGGTCAGCGGTCTATCTTCGGGGAAGCTCAAAACCGGAAGCCCCCAGCTTGCATATCTTTGTTGATGGTATCTTACCATCTCTGTTTTGGGTGCCCTTGAGGCTGCTGGCCATTGACTTCTAGCAGAAGGTGCTACACTCAGGACATGTCCATACCAGCAGAACCGGCCTTCTCTCATCGTCTCTACAATTGGTGCCACACCAAAACATTGTTGAATGGTGTCATTTGTGATGTGGTCAAGAAGGGAGATGCCCTATATCCAATGGAACATTCACATGTCCATCGCTTTTGGTCCCTTTTGTTGCTGCCCAGCATTCAGTGCCATACTGAATGGGCGGGCGGTTGTCTTGTAAATCTTAGGTTTAAGACAGGTTGGCATTTGTCTGTCACATAGTACACTAGTGAGTTCTCCCCAACACATCCAGGCTGCATTCACCCTTGCTCGTACCTCACCACTGATGTCACCATTGCCTTGAAGGTGGGATCCCAGATACTGAAAAATGTCTACCTTCAGCATAATACAGTATATGAACATAAATACCAGCACTGACAAGGGTGTCATACCTTATTTGATTTGCTTCTTCTAATATTTCAGATGATCCTGTTTTGAAGTCCAAATGTTCCAGCTAGGCAAGTGTGATGCTGACAGATTGTTATCAAAAACTGGACCATATTCCACAACAGCTTATATCAAATTCTAAATATCCTGGGATCAGGCTATCACAGGAACTACCTTCATTTTTATTTCTCTGCTTAAGAACTTTGTTCAGCTGCAGAAGCAATTTCTCACAGCAAAGCAGGAATATTTGATTTCCTAACCTGGTCCTAGCCTGCAAAGCCTTAAATGAAGTCCTTTCAAGAGAGTACAATTAAGTATACCCTTAATTTTAATGTTTTACTGAAGAAAATGGGAATGTTTAAATGCATATAGAATCACTATGTTAAATATACTATTGAAATAAATTTAGTTTTTTTGCCCATTCTTTCTTCATTTGGGGGAGACATGGCTTTTAGTCTGAGCAATATCCCTACAGAGCTTTCACTTTCCTTTTATACAGGTTTTAAAACTGGAATTATCCCAGCACAGTTTTTTTAAGCTAGAAAGTTATCTGCTTTGCTGTATTTTTGCTTTGTTTTTGCACCAAATGTAATATTGTTGATCTCGCTTTTTTTTTTTTAAAGGAACTTTTTGTAAGACTCTGAGAGTTAGTGGTATATGGGGAAAAAAGGGATCTAAAGAGAAAATGATTTGTATCTATTTAGTGATGGCATTTGGGAGATCAGAAATTAAGTAATATTTTTAAAATTAATATTTAAATTTGGATCTCCATTACTGATAAACATCAATGTGTTTCTGACCTCTAACATATTAGGAAGGAAGGAAGGAAGGAAGGAAGGAAGGAAGGAAGGAAGGAAGGAAGGAAGGAAGGAAGGAAGGAAGGAAGGAAGCCTGTGAAGATTTTCATTCATATTTTTGTGCTGCTGCTTCCTGCCTGCCTATTGCTCTCTTTTGCAGGTGTACAGCTGGTTTGCAAGTGAGCCCTAGAAATGCTGACTTGGAAACAAAACTGCACATCAATTATAAATTGTCAAAAGTAGATGAATATGTTATTTTGTTGTATTGTTAATATTTCAGGAGGATAATTCAAAGTCTGCTATAAAGTGAATACTTCATTTTTCTTCCTCATTTCTAAGAAACATAAACACACACATATACACACACTCACTCACTCCCACTCTATATTCCCTCCTCGCTGTGCTCAGTAGTGCTGCCTTTCGAGCTGTCAAGCCAAGTGTTTTCAGACCCCCTCATTAACAAAACAGACAACCAGTCTCAATATGCATTATCAAAATTAGATCTTTTCGGAACAGTTGACAATTATGTATTATACAGTTACATGCATATAAATCTGGGGCTTGGCTTTGTTAGATTTTACTCCCGACTTTTAACAAAGTGCTGTCTAATTACATTTCACATTGTGCCAGCTCTCCATGGTGCGTGTGTATGTGTGTGTATGTATAACTTGGGGAGGGGTTCTTTACTTTGCAATTTGTTTTGCAATGCAATTGTACAAAAATTGAAATGATCATGTGTAGTGAAGGTTTTTATTCTTCTTGCATAGGTATTTCTGCTAGTAAGCAAAGCCCTGAGGATGAAAGAATCAAAGTTCTTAATGGCATTAACTTTTCATGCAGATATTCCTGGAGAAGCTGATGAAATGCCCTCATATCAAGACCTACAATTCAGGGTATTACTGCTTGCTTCAATTAAACTAACATCTTCTCTAGAATTCAAGCCCACCTCTGTCTTATGTTGAAGCACCACATAATCTGGGACAGCTTACTTCTAGCCACCTAAACTGCATAGAGATCCAGTGTGCAATTAGCTACTTACAAGTAGACTTTACCTTCCTGCTCTCTGTATTCAGTGCAAGAGTTTTAATGGAGTAGGGCTAGTGGTCTGAGGTGGAACTGTTTGAATAGATGAATGCCTCACATATGAATACAGTACAGGTAGTCCTTGACTTATAATAATTTGTTTACTGACCATTCAAAGTTACAACATCATTGAAAAAGGTGACTTATGACCATTTTCCACACTGATGACTGTCGTAGCATCACTATGGTCACTGATTTACATTCAGATGATTGACCACTGACTCACATTTATGACAGTTTCAGTGTCCCAGGGTTATATGATCCCTTTTGCAGCCTTCTGACAAGCAAAATCAATGTGGAAGCCGGATTCATTTAACAACTATATTACTAATTTAATAACTGCAGTGATTCACTTAACATATATGGCAAGAAAGGTCATAGGTAAAGATAAAGCACATACATGCTAGTCATTCCTGACTCTAGGGGGCGGCGCTCATCTCCATTTCAAAGCTGAAGAGCCAGCGCTGTCCGAAGACATCTCCATGGTCATGTGGCCAGCAGGACCAAACACCGAAGGTGCACGGAATGCTGTTATCTTCCCATCAAAGTGGTCCCTATTTTTCTACTTGCATTTTTACATGCTTCTGAACTGCTAAGTTGGCAGATGCTGGGACAAGTAACAGGAGCTCACTCTGTTATGCGGCGCTAGAGATTCGAACTGCCAAACTGCCAACTTTTCTGATCAACAAACTCAGCTTCTTAGCCACTGAGCCACTGCATCCCCTTTAAGAAAAGTCATAAAAGGGTGCAAAACTCCCATAACAAATTTCTCACTTAACAACTTAAATTTTGGGCTCAATTATGGTAATAAGTTGAGGACTACCTGTAATGCAGTGTTTCTTCATTATCCAAAACTGCTTATCAAAAAATTCCATTTTTAAGCAATGCAGGTAAAACATTAACTGCACAGAAAAACATATGACTTTATGTATTGTTACCTAAAGAAAAACTGCTTTTACTCAATTTTGGGTAATTTACCCAGGTATGGGAAGCACTGTAGTAATGGGCAAATAGGCTTTCAGCTTTCTTCCTCTCTCAAGCTTTGGTCTGCATATGCCATGAATGAGATAATAAAGTTTGCAGGTGTTAACATGTAATGCATGAATTCCAATCCCATTATCAACATTGCACATGTAAATGTTCTTATTCATTAAAAAAGAAGAAGAAATGTAAGACAAACCTAGGAATAGAACCTTGTTTTTCTCATGTTGGTTGGTTGGCTGGTTTTATATAAGGGATCAAATTACATGATGAAATAATGTTCATTGCTCCATGATAGCCTCCAGGCCATCCTGGACAATGGTTAGATTAATCTACCTCACAAAGAACTTGTGCAAACAAAATAGGGAGTAGCAAGTATGTGTCTTTTCTAAGAAGAGCAGAATATGAAGAAGAGCAATTATTGAATATGTTAGCAGTATTCCATCAATACACATTCATTCCATCGATATTCATTCATTCAATCAAATCCAAGTTTCTATTAATTTCTTTTGTCCTGCTTTTCCCCCCCTTCTTGTATATGAAAATCAACATGTTCTCTTCATGTAACCATTTTATATAGAACTTTTCCTAACATACAAATGTTTGCATGTAGCATTTTCTAACACAAACACTTCAGTGCTGTGATTTAAAAAAATTACTACTGGTTCTGTGGGCATGGCTTGGTGGGCATGGCATGGCTTGGTGGGCATGGCAGGGGAAGGATACTGTAAAATCTCCATTCCCACCCCACTTCAGGGGAAGGTTACTACAAAATCTCATTCCCTCCCCACCCCACTAACCTGCTTTCCAGCTCCATTCTCCTGTGCAGGGCAGGAAAAGAAGACCCAGCTGATCAGTTGAGACTCGGGAGGCAGAGAATAGATGGGGGCAGGGCCAGTCAGAGGTGGTATTTGCTGGTTCTCTGAACTACTTAAAATTTCCACTACTGGTTCTCCAGAACTGGTCAGAACCTGCTGAATACCACCTCTGAAGCACTTCCTTCTCTTCCTTTTGAGACCAGAATAAGCACTGCCCAATTTGGTGACTTGGGCAAACTCCAGAAAAAATGAATTCTAATATACACATTTGGGTCAGTTTTATGAGTCAGGTTCACTTTGCTTCAAAATGTCAGCCAGGTACAATTCTTCACCATTCCTAAATCAAGAATTAAAATTAAAAATTACTTTTTTCCTTGTTCAATACTCAAGGAAAAACAATTTATTGTAGGAGAGACTTGAACTGAACATGTTATGGACCCAGGACCTAAGAAAAACGGATGGAGACAAATGGAAATCAAGTCCCCTCATCCTGCCTTTTGTTTAAAGTTATGGGTTTTCAACTTGTTCTCCAGCCATGACAGTTAGCAGTTTTCTTTTTTTCTCCAAGAAAAGCTCACACCACTGACACAGAGGAGGAACTATTGTACCTTTATTATCTCTCTGATTCCTGCAATCACAGGACTTCTCTCTCCTTTGTCTATAGCTTCACAATGTAGCAGCTGTATCAAAGTCTGGAAATGAATTCAAAAAGCTTCTCAGATTAACAAATATTTCATATTTGATCATGAAATGCCCAAGTCTTTGACAATGCGCCATGAAATATGCTACGGTATGTTTGTTACTGTGAGAAAACAATATTTTATCATAAACCTTTCAGCCCTAGTTGTAACCCTTTAATTTAAGGTTCCTTGTTGCCCATAAGGCCACGGGTTTAACAAGATTGTTAGGAAAATGCTTTAAACGGAATTTAGAGGGAATCACAAACAGCCCATAATATGGTACTTTGCCTGAATGTGCCATATTGTTTTACTCTTGTAATTGTTCCTCTGATGTAAGAGAGAGAGAGAGAGAGAGAGAGAGAGAGAGAGAGAGAGAATCAAAAAAGCAAGTGACCTGCTTTCTAATGAAAAAGATAAAAACTAAAATAATTGTCCATCAATAGGACCTCTAAATCTGTTTCCTGAGTCATGGGACTACACACCAGCACAATGGTTTTAAACATGATATCCATGTAAAAAGAACAGGAGGCTGCTGGTTTCGCCTGTCATATATTTTTATAGGCTTTTCCAGAATGCTGTTGTGTTTGACAGAGTAACTGACTATGGCTTGAAATGAAGTGTAAGTCAATTCCATGCTTCCATAATTCACTGCCCAGGATTGTTGAAAAAAGATTTAGTGATGGCAGTGACAGACAGCAAGCCTCTTGAAGTTTTCATTTTCACTTAGTGGCTGTAATACCTCAAACTTGCTGACCCCCAGAGAACAGACTGAGAAAGGCCTCCAGAACTTCTATGAAGGTGTTCATTCACTCAAATATTTTTGTTTGCTTTCAGTACCTTTAGCAACTAGCCACAAATACACCTGGGTGCAGAATGTAGGTGAGAAAGAAAATATTTATGAGGATGTTTCACTGCCAAGGCACTGTCAGAAGCCTTACACTTTTCTCAAAGCTCCTAGATCATTTATTCAATCCTGTCTTAAGTGTTGACTGGTCTGTAATAAATTGTGCAGCATCCATTGTTAAAATGACATTTTAAAAAAAGAATACTGAGACCCAAGAATCTTCAAGGGTAGTCAAAAAAAAGTCAAGATGGTGGCTGTGACAGTGTGATCAAAGCCCAATCTCCCTTTGATGTGGTGGAGAGGGAAACTTAATGTTCTAAAAAAGCAGATTTTTCTCCTTTCTTGCTTGTGGCACTCACATTATGAAACACCCTGTGTGCTTCATCCCCTAAAGTTTGAGATCACCCACCCAACCTGCCTTTTATAAGGCTGTATAAATCTTCTAACAAGATTATGGTATGGTGATGGATCCAGCCAACTTTGTCAATGGATGGTTTTTGTTAGTCATGGTTTTATTTTTGCCTTTAGTTTCACTGATATTGTGAACCACCCAGTGGTGGGATACAAAAATTTTTACTACCGGTTTGTGGGTGTGACTTGGTGGGTATGGCAGGGGAAGGATACTGCAAAGTCCCCATTCCCACCCCACCCCACTAACCAGCTCTTGTGCAGGGCAATCAAAAAAGACCCAGCTGATCAGCTGGGACTCAGTATGCAGAAAATAGATGGGGGTGGGCCAGTCAGAGGTGGTATTTGCCGGTTCTCTGAACTACTCAAAATTTCCACTATCGGTTCTCCAGAACTGGTCAGAATCTGCTGAATACCACCTCTGGAACCACCCTAACTCTTTAAATAGAGTAGTACAAACATCTTTCCATAACTAAATAAAATTTAGGGTTTCCTGCCTGAGCAGGGGGTTGGACTAGAAGACCTCCAAGGTCCCTTCCAACTCTGTCATTCTATTCTATTCTATTTCACTCCATTCTATGTTCAGAAAGCAAATGTGCATTTCTTTGTTTACCAATCTTGTTCTTTTAGCATCCAATTTCAGGGCAATTTACACTGCAAGCTAAAGAAATATGATAAAATTGTAAAAGTTTAACAGAAATATACTCAATCTAGAATACATAGTGATGGTAGGGCTGTAAGTCAGGCTTGATCACATCAGTATGCCTACGAGGTTTTCATCCTGACAGTACTTGAAGGGGTTTGCTGTGACCTTTATATGGATTTTTTGAAAACTCCCTAATCTGACTCATAGCCCTGGGATTCCCTAATGGTCTCCCAGCCAACTACCAACCAGCCCATCTGCCTAATTTCTGAACTCAAATAAAGTTAACTAGATACTGCCATCTGCAGAAACATCACAACTGTGAAACAAGCACATTTGAAAAAAGTATGAAACCTAGAACCAATTCAGACAATGCATTTTATTTCATTGGAAAATGTCAACTGTATTTATTAAAAGCTTGCAACTCTTTTTGGCATTAAGGAACATAGTCATATATGTTGATTTCTATATTACTTTATTTAAAGTATGTTTCCTGGAAGTGTGCTGATATCAGTATTGCTTTTTTCATAAAGCAGTATTGGCAAGCCAGAAGAGATCCAGCAGTGGATTTAGGAATACTCTAAAGTCATAAAACATGATTCCACATGGAGTATAACACACATTCTCCAAACAAACAGGTTTAACCCTGTTTAATGGCTGACTTTTCTACTGATCAGATATCACCTTTTGTATTTTCTGGTATAATACTACAAATCAAAGATTAAAATGCTGTGAATTATTATCAACTTCATTGTCATCTTTGTGTTTCATTTCTGAGCTATAAGGAGATGGAAAACTGTAAATATTATCCTTTGTTTGTTCTCCAATATCTGTTGTTATCTTAGGTTTCCTATTTATACTGTATAATATGGTGCTTCAAATGGTTACATGGCCTAGACTAGACATTGGTGTTTGAACATAGATTTTTTTTAACATTCATATTTTATTGTGTTTTATTAATCTAGATGAAATGTGAATATATATTGCTGCTCCATATATGATATGCTATATGCTAAATAAATAACTAATCTGTATAATCAAAACAGAAGCTTAATAAACTCCTAAAGAACCTGGCTATTAGCACTTAATTGTTTTAAAAGTTAGCATTAGAATTTTCAATTTCTATTTAAAAAGATTGAGGGGAGGAAACAAGATTAGAATTGAATAAACTAATGATGTCCAACATTCAAAGAACAATATATTGCCTTCACTGTTAGTTTTGTCTGTTTCCTGCTAACTTCAAAATTCTTGGACTTAAAGAGTAAGAAGGGAGATCATTGCACTCAGACTGGAGCCTTCTTCCATCTCTTTTTAATTTCTTGCATCAGTAAGAACTTCTACAATTCATCATGGTCATCAGCATGTTCATTATTGGTGTTATTATTTACTCCATTACTATTGAAATACAGATTGGGAGGCAACTATTTTCTCCAATTTTCTGTTATAAGTCTACTAATAGTTTTATTAGTTTTCATGATCTCAAGCAAGGATCATTTAATCTGCAAAGAGCAGCATCCACAAGATCAGTATATAGTCAGTTATTAGGTTTTATTTTCAAAACAAGTGTTTTTGTCAATAAAAATAAATTGATTTAATGGGTTTGTTTAGTAAAATGTGGGTATCAGAAAAGTACAGAAAGGGATTCTTCCTGCTAACCCATGCAGTTGTAAAATCTGAATGTATATCCATTTACGCAATTAGTTTCTTTACAGATAATACTTGTTATGGCATTTAAGTGGACTTACATTTATAAATTTATCAGGTGGGAGCAGCTGATCATAAAAGCATTTTTGATATCTCCATCACCTAGAACACAATTCATGAGTCTGTTGCCTAGGAAAAACTTTAGGAATTTCAGCTATGTGAATCTGAACATAAACAGCTTCCATCAGAAACCAGAATATTCAGATCAAAACCTAAATTCTTTCTACGGTATCTCATAATTCCAACATTCTCCCTCTGTCATCCAACTATGATAGGGCCTAGCTCTCTACAAGTAGTCCTCAGCTTACAATCACAACTGAAACCAGAATTTCCATGCAGATGTTAAGTGAGTCACACCTGATTTTACCACCTTTTTGCTCATTTGTTAAGGGAATTACTATGGTCACTAAGTGAATCATGTGGTTGTTAAGTGGATTCAGCTTCTCCCATTGACTTTGCTTATCAGAAACCCTTGAAAAAGTCAAAAGGTGAGAAATGGCAACCACATGATTCCAGGATGCGGCAATAGTTGTAAATAAATGCCAGTTGCCAAGCAATCAAATTTTGACCTGAGGGAATGCTACATAAGCACATTCTATGGATAATGCTACTTAGTCATAAGTTCAAGGACTGATTGTAAGTCACATTGTAACTTCAAACGCTCATTAAGTAAATGGTTGTAAGTCAAGAACTACTGGCAATAATTTTTACCCTAAATGCTTTTGAAGCATCCAGCTCTTTCAAATTCACCAGCTGTTTAGTTCTTAACGTTATGGATATATGAGACAGCATACCTAATAAGAACTTTATCACTACAATGAGATTTTTAAAAAAGAGCAAATGAAAACAAAATCATAGAGCTTGAAAATACACAATCTGCTGACTCAACTACCTTTCTTACTACATTATCAGTGTTGATATCTGTACAACACCTAGCAAAGCATTGAACAAGCCTGGTCATCCATATTCCTCAGTGAAATCAGTGTCTGCATTTCGGCTGTTTGAAATGAGAGTTGGCAGCACTTATTCAAACACTGAAGCTCTTTTTAATCTTTTCTTTTGCTTTCCAAAAGTCATTATTATTTAATTTTTCTTCTGATTCATGCCAAGGTCTTAATCTGTATTGCACCAGTAGTGGGAACATTTAAAGGAATCATTTCCCAAGGCACTTTTAATACATTGCCCAGTAAATTGTACCTAAACCTGTCCAGCTGGCTGGGTCATTTAGCAAGTGACACACCCACTCAGTGTTTGTGAGATGCCACCTGAGAGTTACCTCAGTGCTTTCAAAACAAAACAAAACAAAAACCTCTATAAGATGATGGGATAAAGCTTTGCTAATGTGCAAATGTGATGGGGAATACAGTGATAACTGCTCATGGGGGAACAGAAGGATCTTTTCAAGTTTGTTAGGGAAAAGCTTACACACTTACGATTAGACAACAGATTTTGGAACAGTAGTGTTGAAATTACACCAGTTATAAAGGAAAGCAGCAGGAAAAAAGACACTTGATTATTTCAAACAGTTTTTCCTTGATGAGTTCTTCTTCTTTTTTTTCCCCAGGTCTTTTTCTACCAAAAAATCAAACACTGAAGTTTTCCAATAGCAAGGCTATTAAACAACCATATAGAACCGTGATGGCGAACCCATGGCATGTGTGGTGCGCGGTGTGCCCTGCCCCCTGCACATGCGCATGCAACATCCCCCACCCCTTACTGCACTGCACATGCGCGTGCCACCCAGCTGATTTTCAGCCCATTTGAGGTCGTTTTGCCTCCTGGAGGCTTGAGGGAAACCTCTGCAGCCTTGGGAGGCTGAAAACGGGCCTTCAGAAAATGCTGGAAGTACCTGTTTTCACCTCCAGAGCTCCTCTGGAGCCTGGGGAAGGCCGTTTTCCTCCTCCTGGTGGCTCAAGGAAAGCCTCTGGAGCCTCAGAAGGCTGAAAATGGGCCCATTTCAGACTTCTGGTATTTCCGGAAGGCCGTTTTTGGCCTCCCAAGGCTGCAGAGGATTCTCTCGAGCCTCCAGGAGGCGAAAATGGCCTCCCCAGGTTTCAGAGGCCCTCCTGAGGCTGAAAATGGGTATTTCCAGAAGTGCCCGTTTTTCAGCTTCCGAGGCTGCTGAGGTTTCTCTCAAGCCTCTGGGAGGACAAAAGCAACTTCAAACAGGCTGAAAATCAGCTGGGTGGCACGTGCATGTGCAGTGCATGTAAGGGGGTGGGGTGAGATGTTGAATGCGCATGCGCAAGCGCGACAAGGCACATTGCATTGTGGGTGTCGGCACATGCGCTTCCAGCACACCACAACAAAAGGTTCGCCATCACTGATAGAGAAAATGACAGCTGTGTTTTCTTTCCATGTGAAATTAGAATTAATATTTCGCTAAGAGCTAAATCAAAACTAGTGGTGTGTTTCACATTGTCTGTTTATTTAGGTCAGAGGTCTCCAAACTTGGGAATTTGGGGAGTTGAAGTCCACAAGTCTTAAAGTTGGCAAGTTTGGGGACTCCTGATTTAGGTCATCCTCACTATACTTAGAATTGTTTCCAAACAAGATGGTGAATGAAAGATGTTTCCTCCTCCATGTTCCCATCTGCAACATGCAAGGGGAGAGCGGGGCAGGTTGGCATAGGAGGGTCAAAAAAGTCAAGATAGTAGCTTCAACCACATAATCAGTGCCATGTCTTTTTGGTTTTTGCATGTAAAAGAACAGGGGTTTAGTTGTGTCAACACAGCCACTGTCTCGACTATTTTCTCTCATGCACATAAATTACTGTAGAGGTCCCTGGCAATATAAAAGCTTCCTTTCTAGAACCAGTGGGTCCTGTTGAATGGAGGAGGCCACATGAGCAAGAGATGAAAAAGTAGAAATGGCTGAAATAAATAAGGTACTTGCCTCAAAACCAGGGGACTGTAAGTTCTAGTCCTGTCCAAGCATGAAAGCTGGCTGGGTAACCTCTCTTAGATCAACCCACCTCACAGAGTTTTTGTGGGAGAAAATGGAGGAAAGAGTATTATCTGTGTTCCCACCTTGAGTCATTTATAAAAATAATAAAGAAGAAAGAAATGTTCTCTACTTAAGTAAAATAATATCCTACAAGCATCCGGCTATTTAAATTTGAATTTATCAGACACCACCTTGTTTATGAATTCCATTGAACTGTGATAGTAAACATGGAACTCTGTTAGCAACAGGCACATAAAGACTTTTAGCACATCATTCAATGGCATCTTTCAAAACAGATAAATATTTTTAAATAGTTTCTGTGTTCTCATTTCTGAATTAGAGTCCTCTCTGGTTAACCTCTGTTATACTGCACTAAAGAATATGGCAGACATGGCAGTGAAGTTTCAAGTTGCATCTGGCTGAGCTGAACTGAGCTGAGGGGAGGTTGACTTAACTGCACTGCTCTAATCCCAAGGTTTTGATTTTAATGTGATTGATTAAGAGACATGGCTGAGTTCCTAAAAGGAAATATCAAGAGAGGAACTTCAGGCTTCCTTGGAAACTGAAAAAAATCAGTGAAGATGTTAGAACAGTGGTTCTGAAGGAAATGAAAAAGAAACTAAAGAGTTTCAAGCCTAGAGGTTGAAAAAAGATAAATTGGGCAAGAAAATAAACCTAAAAGATGAGCACAACATCAGGAAGAACAAAACTGAGGACTATGGATTTGAATGAGCTTGCCAACATTTCTCCCTACGTGTTGTGGGTTGTGGCATTTTTTAACCTCTGCTCATCATCATCAATTAAGTTAGTTTAATAACAATATTTTCTCCAAAAATGTTTTAGATGCCATATCTCCATGTCATAAAATTTATTGTACCTTTATGTGGAATTATACCAGAGTTGAACATATAAATCAATTTATAAGGTCTAATGACATACAAATGCTTAAAAAACGAAAAGGTGATGTAGTAAATTCAAATTACCATTACAAATGTAAGCTTTGTAGTCAGTGTGTGACCCACTAAGGATTATATTTAACTCCCCTGAGAGTGGTTTATCATAAAACTTTATACTTTTATTACAGTGAATTATTAACTCCTCCATGATGTGAGTCATTCCATGCTCTGACTATAGCTTTTTAATGACACTATAATAGACATCTTGCTAATAGCAGTGGGATTGTTACCTCTGAGGTAAAAATGGAGAGGGTCAAACTATGAGAAGAAAGAGAAAAGAAATGAAGGGGACAAATAGCATATTTCCCAAGAGAACAAAACAACTGTTCATATTACTCATGTTAGAAACAATAGCTTTACTTGGTGATATCTGAAAAGAGCTTGCATTTAAATATCATACCTTTAGAGGCGGGGAAAGCAGGGTCATTATAAGCTCTTTTGTCTGAAGAAAAAAGACCAAAAGTTATTTTCAACAGCTCTGAGATCTATCTGAATGACTGGATATAGATCACTACTTTGGAAAGTTACTCACTGCTACTAGGATGTCCACCAAATAGTAAAAATATCTACATAAACCCTCTTCAGTCTGGTGCATTCTAATTAGTCTATAGAATGGAGCCATTAGTTAGTAGACATCGGGTTCAGATTCTCATTCCTCACCATCTTTTCCTTTACTTCCCCTGCCATCTTGTTCAAAACAGTTCTATAAACATGAGACAAACGGAAAAGATAGAACTGTAATAGCTGCAGCTTTCCTTACTGATGTCTCTTTAACAGATTCACAAGGGCTAAACATGTAACTCAGGCAGAGTACAAAGAGCATAAGTGCTGACTGAGGCCATGAAAATTCATTTAATCCTGCAGTCTGTTCTCACATTATGATGATGAAAAGAATCCTTTAATAACTGAAGTTCTCTGGGCATATTTGTGGATGAGTACTCTTCATAATGCTTTCTTTTATAAAAATATCTAGAATTTTCTATTCCATCTATTTCTGCTATTCTAGAATAGGGAGACTCCCGACTCAGTATGCATCCAATTCTATATCCACACCTATCTAGAATTGACAGTACAGTCAGTTCAAACAGTGCCAGTTCATATTGCAAAAGATATTTGGCACAAGCACATCTAAGGTTGCGAGATGTACTTCTAACTTTCCCCATCTATAGCTTGAATCATCAGTTCATGTAAGAGATTCCTTGTAGAAACTTCTCTAAACCTAAGAATGTAGTTCTTCTAAGCTGAGAGCCACTGGTCCAGTTTGCTCAATTGTTTTTCTTTATGACTGACAGCAGTAGTTTTCTATAGCAGCTTCCCTCAAATGCACTGAATTAACATTTCCAGAACTTCTAAGCTGCCACAGCCATGTTGGGTGATATGTTGGCAAATACCATCCAAAACATCTCTAAATTATCAGGTTGGGAAACTGTAATCTATTCACTGATGCAGTATCTTTTACAACCCAGTTTGCTTAAATAGAGATGTTAGAGAATGACACATTTGTACAAGTCTCTAGCCTTCCCACTCCATGGCTGTGTGGTTTATCATTTATTAGATGAAAACGAACTGTTTTTGCCTACAATGTTTAAGTACTACTAAAAGCACTCAGGGCAATATTTTCCATATATCATACCAAATCTGCATGCACACAGCATATATAACTGCCAATTTCCTAGGATCGATATTTACCACAGCAGGATCTCTGTGTTCTGCTTGGGGACCTTTTTATTAACAAAACATTCAGTCCCTGTAGCCTGCTGAATTTGCTGCACAACTGAACACATCAAGTCTGACTCAAAACAACCTTGCTGCAAAGGTGTCTAGAGATTTAAGAGGAATCAAGGCATGCTGTGTACAGGAGACTATAGTTTTTTGGAATGTGTAAGCAAGCTCACAGGACTGATAAATTAATAAAGATAGAATCCCTTGCATTGTAAAGGTCTCCCAACACTATCTTCATATTTTATAGATACAAGACTACACAATTATACTTGTCTGTAAGGAGCCAATGTTCAGCAAATCAGCTAAGTTATTGTGATGTTTTAGAAAAGAGCAGACTATGCTGAAGAATTGAATGAGAAAACATACAAATGGACAGAAGAGATATTAGATTTGGAATGTAATTAGAGTCAGGAAGAAATAGAAATTATTCTGTGTATTGTATGTGTGTGTGTACATGCGTGAACTACTATGTGTACATAGGGATAACAGATATTTACGGAGGGATATAGCGCATAGCAGATCTATATAGTGTGGCTAATATGTGTGAAATAGCTATATTTTAATGGGGAATAATTCAATCAAACAACAATTTAAGTTCGATTGCTTCCTTTTAAGAAACACAAAGTTGTTATAAAATGGAAAATACAGTTTTGTTACAATATTGATGGACCAAAGACTAGAAAATGTATTCCTATCTTTAAAGAGGACAAAAACAGAATCAAGGTAACTACAGACTAATCAGCATTACAGTATACTGATTCCAGGCAAATCTCTTAAATAGATTTTAAGCAATTGATTTGTAAGCATTTCTAAAGAATGACTTGATAGGAGTTGGCATGGCTTAATGAAGAAAAGTCCTGTCAAATCAACCAGAACTCTTGTGTTGTCCCAGCCAGTTTACGGACCATAGGGAATGAGCATGGGTATTGTTTAGCAAACATTTTTAGGAATGAATATGAAGAAGCTGTACACTGGACCCTTAGGAATGGTTCTGTATCATGCTGGTAAATGTAGTATAAAGGCTCTATCCTGGGAAATGTAGTTCATGTTATGAGCTGCCTTAAGGGAATGCATCTGTAATCCCGAATGGTTCACTAATTTGACCCTCGATTGGCCACTGGGTGACCCTCGAGGGTTGGGGAGTTTTCCTCACTTTGCCTGAATTCTCTAACTCATGGCAGCTGCTTTCTATCGCTACGAGATGGGTTAGGAGATAACCATCTTTTACTACAAGGCAGATATACAAAGGATTGGTCATTGAAGAAGAACTTCGTCAGCGTGAGTTATGAATACCTGATGAACCAATCATTTGAGATGTCTTGTTGGCTTATCTATCTGCATGCTTCAAATCCACCTCTGTAAGGCAGAAAATGTATTCTAGACCCTATACTGCTTAATATATTTATAAATAAATGAATATGAATTACGGTCTGGAAAATATTTTTATAAATTTATGACAATTCAAAGATAGAGGGAAAGCAAAGACCTTTATTAAAATTGTTGACAGCCTGGAACAATGAGCAGAAATCAACAAAACATTATAGAAAGGGCAATTGTTAATTTTGGGGAGGGGGCAGAAAAAAAAGTATAGAATAAATGATATCATGCCGTTGTTCCTTTCTATTCTGAGTTCATCAAATAACACTTATGATATTGTTAGGGATAACATTGTTTACCCTAACTGTTTTGGGTAAAGATAATAAAATGATGAATCATGGTTTGTCAGATAAAGTGTATGTGACTTTAAGCTAAAGGAATGTAATTAAGGGTGCAGCTGTAAAGTACTATATAAGCAGCAAGGCACTCTCTGGCTCTTACTGGCTGGCTTATTGAAGACTGCATTCTTGCTGGATCGGGAGGAGAAGAAGTGTTGGATTACTTTGAAGATATTTCTCAACGGAGAGAAGATAAGTTTTGGACAGATTTATTATATGTGTACTGACACTGGCTATTAGACGGACACGGACTTTGCAATTAGAAGTATCCTCGACAAGACTTGACTGAATTTGGTATTTGACTAATGGACTGTTTATAATGACTATGCTATAATTCTTAAATGGAATAAATTATAATTTTTGATAGCACAAGCGTATCTGTATTTTTACTGCGTGTTAACTAAAAAACTTATCTCACACATTTACCTGTCTGCCTATCTGACTTCGCTGCCGTTCTGTTTAGTTTGTTTTCCTTAACACCCGTTGGGAGAATCCAGGCTTAACACTGGAAATGTTAATATAGAACAGAAAGTAGTTAGAAGTAACTATGCAGCATGTTTTTCTTGGTTTTTGAAGCCCGATCCTGAATGAAAGAATGGGTAAATTAGTTTACCAGTGAAAAGATACTTGCATGTTATCTCAGTCTTCTGGTTTAAGAATTACAGGTGCTGATGTTCAACACATCTGAAAGACACCAAATTAGGGAAGATTGGTCAAGACCACTTTTCAGTAGTCCCTTGAAATACCAACATAATAACATTAAGAGCTTTTTAAAATCTGATTTAGCTGCTTATCATGTTTACCAATACACTCATGGATAAGTGCAAACTTAAATAAATTTTATGTACATGATGGACTGTGGGCTACAAGGATTTATACTGCAATAAATTAATTTAAGGTGCCATTGGATTCTTTATTATTACCCTTCAGAAATTGTAATGCTGCTTTTAATCAGACTGCTTCGAGACAGCTGCAGGCTAATACAGCTGAACTGTGTTTGCTCCCACAATTATCCAATATTTATTTCACCCAAAAGGGGAGTATGGAGGTATAACATTGATACCAAATATGGTTTGGGTGAATAAATATATAAAACTTAGATATCATGGTTTAAGTGCTTATCACTTTAAGCACAATGCAGCAGGCAATTAGCCGATTAAGGGTGCGGTTAGAAGTTACAATATAAGGAAGCATTAGAAGCTGGAAAGCTTACAGACTGTTACTGTGAGCTGGCTGTCTGGCTGTAACTGTGTGCTACTGTAACTGTGTGCTGCTGCGACTAACTGTGATTACTGACTGTGAGTGCCTGTGACTGAACTGTTATTGTTTGCTACTGTTTGCTGAATATCCAGCGTTTGTTTCTCTGGAGAGTGAAACCGGAGGAGGAGAAGATATCTTTATCGGCTGATAAAGATATTGCAAGGACTCTTAACTTGGACTATACTAGTGAGTCTTACTGGATGGAAATACTGTGAATGACTTAATGGACTGAATGACAATGCTTAAACTCTAACTGGATTAAAAACTATTTAAACTACAAACAGTGTTTGTGTTCAGTGTGTGTATACTCTGGGGCCCTTCCACTCTCGTTTGGCTTCCTGGCTTGACTACTGCTGCAATACTCTGCTAGGGGTTAATTCCCAAAATCCTAACACTGGCTATTAGCACTTAATTGTTTTAAAAGTTAGCATTAGAATTTTCAATTTCTATTTAAAAAAATTGAGGGGAGGAAACAAGATTAGAATTGAATAAACTAATGATGTCCAACATTCAAAGAACAATATATTGCCTTCACTGTTAGTTTTGTCTGTTTCCTGCTAACTTCAAAATTCTTGGACTTAAAGAGTAAGAAGGGAGATCATTGCACTCAGACTGGAGCCTTCTTCCATCTCTTTTTAATTTCTTGCATCAGTAAGAACTTCTACAATTCATCATGGTCATCAGCATGTTCATTATTGGTGTTATTATTTACTCCATTACTATTGAAATACAGATTGGGAGGCAACTATTTTCTCCAATTTTCTGTTATAAGTCTACTAATAGTTTTATTAGTTTTCATGATCGCAAGCAAGGATCATTTAATCTGCAAAGAGCAGCATCCACAAGATCAGTATATAGTCAGTTATTAGGTTTTATTTTCAAAACAAGTGTTTTTGTCAATAAAAATAAATTGATTTAATGGGTTTGTTTAGTAAAATGTGGGTATCAGAAAAGTACAGAAAGGGATTCTTCCTGCTAACCCATGCAGTTGTAAAATCTGAATGTATATCCATTTACGCAATTAGTTTCTTTACAGAGAATACTTGTTATGGCATTTAAGTGGACTTACATTTATAAATTTATCAGGTGGGAGCAGCTGATCATAAAAGCATTTTTGATATCTCCATCACCTAGAACACAATTCATGAGTCTGTTGCCTAGGAAAAACTTTAGGAATTTCAGCTATGTGAATCTGAACATAAACAGCTTCCATCAGAAACCAGAATATTCAGATCAAAACCTAAATTCTTTCTACGGTATCTCATAATTCCAACATTCTCCCTCTGTCATCCAACTATGATAGGGCCTAGCTCTCTACAAGTAGTCCTCAGCTTACAATCACAACTGAAACCAGAATTTCCATGCAGATGTTAAGTGAGTCACACCTGATTTTACCACCTTTTTGCTCATTTGTTAAGGGAATTACTATGGTCACTAAGTGAATCATGTGGTTGTTAAGTGGATTCAGCTTCTCCCATTGACTTTGCTTATCAGAAACCCTTGAAAAAGTCAAAAGGTGAGAAATGGCAACCACATGATTCCAGGATGCGGCAATAGTTGTAAATAAATGCCAGTTGCCAAGCAATCAAATTTTGACCTGAGGGAATGCTACATAAGCACATTCTATGGATAATGCTACTTAGTCATAAGTTCAAGGACTGATTGTAAGTCACATTGTAACTTCAAACGCTCATTAAGTAAATGGTTGTAAGTCAAGAACTACTGGCAATAATTTTTACCCTAAATGCTTTTGAAGCATCCAGCTCTTTCAAATTCACCAGCTGTTTAGTTCTTAACATTATGGATATATGAGACAGCATACCTAATAAGAACTTTATCACTACAATGAGATTTTTAAAAAGGAGCAAATGAAAACAAAATCATAGAGCTTGAAAATACACAATCTGCTGACTCAACTACCTTTCTTACTACATTATCAGTGTTGATATCTGTACAACACCTAGCAAGGCATTGAACAAGCCTGGTCATCCATATTCCTCAGTGAAATCAGTGTCTGCATTTCGGCTGTTTGAAATGAGAGTTGGCAGCACTTATTCAAACACTGAAGCTCTTTTTAATCTTTTCTTTTGCTTTCCAAAAGTCATTATTATTTAATTTTTCTTCTGATTCATGCCAAGGTCTTAATCTGTATTGCACCAGTAGTGGGAACATTTAAAGGAATCATTTCCCAAGGCACTTTTAATACATTGCCAGTAAATTGTACCTAAACCTGTCCAGCTGGCTGGGTCATTTAGCAAGTGACACACCCACTCAGTGTTTGTGAGATGCCACCTGAGAGTTACCTCAGTGCTTTCAAAACAAAACAAAACAAAAACCTCTATAAGATGATGGGATAAAGCTTTGCTAATGTGCAAATGTGATGGGGGAATACAGTGATAACTGCTCATGGGGGAACAGAAGGATCTTTTCAAGTTTTGTTAGGGAAAAGCTTACCGCACACGATTAGACAACAGATTTTGGAACAGTAGTGTTGAAATTACACCAGTTATAAAGGAAAGCAGCAGGAAAAAGACACTTGATTATTTCAAACAGTTTTTCCTTGATGAGTTCTTCTTCTTTTTTTTCCCCAGGTCTTTTTCTACCAAAAATCAAACACTGAAGTTTTCCAATAGCAAGGCTATTAAACAACCATATAGAACCGTGATGGCGAACCTATGGCATGTGTGGTACGCAGTGTGCCCTGCCCCCCTGCACATGCGCATGCAACATCCCCACCCCCTTACTGCACTGCACATGCGCGTGCCACCCAGCTGATTTTCAGCCCATTTGAGGTCGTTTTTGCCCTCCTGGAGGCTTGAGGGAAACCTCTGCAGCCTTGGGAGGCTGAAAAACGGGCCTTCCAGAAATGCTGGAAGTACCTGTTTTCACCTCCAGAGCTCCTCTGGAGCCTGGGGAAGGCCATTTTCCTCCTCCTGGTGGCTCAAGGAAAGCCTCTGGAGCCTCAGAAGGCTGAAAATGGGCCCATTTCAGACTTCTGGTATTTCCGGAAGGCCCGTTTTTGGCCTCCCAAGGCTGCAGAGGATTCTCTCGAGCCTCCAGGAGGGCGAAAATGGCCTCCCCCAGGTTTCAGAGGCCCTCCTGAGGCTGAAAATGGGTATTTCCAGAAGTGCCCGTTTTTCAGCTTCCCGAGGCTGCTGAGGTTTCTCTCAAGCCTCTGGGAGGACAAAAACAACTTCAAACAGGCTGAAAATCAGCTGGGTGGCACGTGCATGTGCAGTGCATGTAAGGGGGTGGGGTGGGGATGTTGAATGCGCATGCGCAGGGGCGGCAGGGCACATTGCATTGTGGGTGTCGGCACATGCGCGCTTCCAGCACACCACAACAAAAAGGTTCGCCATCACTGATAGAGAAAATGACAGCTGTGTTTTCTTTCCATGTGAAATTAGAATTAATATTTCGCTAAGAGCTAAATCAAAACTAGTGGTGTGTTTCACATTGTCTGTTTATTTAGGTCAGAGGTCTCCAAACTTGGGAATTTGGGGAGTTGAAGTCCACAAGTCTTAAAGTTGGCAAGTTTGGGGACTCCTGATTTAGGTCATCCTCACTATACTTAGAATTGTTTCCAAACAAGATGGTGAATGAAAGATGTTTCCTCCTCCATGTTCCCATCTGCAACATGCAAGGGGGAGCGGGGCAGGTTGGCATAGGAGGGTCAAAAAAGTCAAGATAGTAGCTTCAACCACATAATCAGTGCCATGTCTTTTTGGTTTTTTGCATGTAAAAGAACAGGGTTTTAGTTGTGTCAACACAGCCACTGTCTCAAGTATTTTCTCTCATGCACATAAATTACTGTAGAGGTCCCTGGCAATATAAAAGCTTCCTTTCTAGAACCAGTGGGTCCTGTTGAATGGAGGAGGCCACATGAGCAAGAGATGAAAAAGTAGAAATGGCTGAAATAAATAAGGTACTTGCCTCAAAACCAGGGGACTGTAAGTTCTAGTCCTGTCCAAGCATGAAAGCTGGCTGGGTAACCTCTCTTAGATCAACCCACCTCACAGAGTTTTTGTGGGAGAAAATGGAGGAAAGAGTATTATCTGTGTTCCCCACCTTGAGTCATTTATAAAAATAATAAAGAAGAAAGAAATGTTCTCTACTTAAGTAAAATAATATCCTACAAGCATCCGGCTATTTAAATTTGAATTTATCAGACACCACCTTGTTTATGAATTCCATTGAACTGTGATAGTAAACATGGAACTCTGTTAGCAACAGGCACATAAAGACTTTTAGCACATCATTCAATGGCATCTTTCAAAACAGATAAATATTTTTAAATAGTTTCTGTGTTCTCCTTTCTGAATTCGTCCTCTCTGGTTAACCTCTGTTATACTGCACTAAAGAATATGGCAGACATGGCAGTGAAGTTTCAAGTTGCATCTGGCTGAGCTGAACTGAGCTGAGGGGGGAGGTTGACTTAACTGCACTGCTCTAATCCCAAGGTTTTGATTTTAATGTGATTGATTAAGAGACATGGCTGAGTTCCTAAAAGGAAAGATCAAGAGAGGAACTTCAGGCTTCCTTGGAAACTGAAAAAAATCAGTGAAGATGTTAGAACAGTGGTTCTGAAGGAAATGAAAAAGAAACTAAAAGAGTTTCAAGCCTGGAGGTTGAAAAAAGATAAATTGGGCAAGAAAATAAACCCTAAAAGATGAGCACAACATCAGGAAGAACAAAACTGAGGACTATGGATTTGAATGAGCTTGCCAACATTTCTCCTACGTGTTGTGGGTTGTGGCATTTTTTAACCTCTGCTCATCATCATCAATTAAGTTAGTTTAATAACAATATTTTCTCCAAAAATGTTTTAGATGCCATATCTCCATGTCATAAAATTTATTGTACCTTTATGTGGAATTATACCAGAGTTGAACATATAAATCAATTTATAAGGTCTAATGACATACAAATGCTTAAAAACGAAAGGTGATGTAGTAAATTCAAATTACCATTACAAATGTAAGCTTTGTAGTCAGTGTGTGACCCACTAAGGATTATATTTAACTCCCCTGAGAGTGGTTTATCATAAAACTTTATACTTTTATTACAGTGAATTATTAACTCCTCCATGATGTGAGTCATTCCATGCTCTGACTATAGCTTTTTTTAATGACACTATAATAGACATCTTGCTAATAGCAGTGGGATTGTTACCTCTGAGGTAAAAATGGGGGGGGGGGGAATCAAACTATGAGAAGAAAGAGAAAAGAAATGAAGGGGACAAATAGCATATTTCCCAAGAGAACAAAACAACTGTTCATATTACTCATGTTAGAAACAATAGCTTTACTTGGTGATATCTGAAAAGAGCTTGCATTTAAATATCATACCTTTAGAGGCGGGGAAAGCAGGGTCATTATAAGCTCTTTTGCCTGAAGAAAAAAGACCAAAAGTTATTTTCAACAGCTCTGAGATCTATCTGAATGACTGGATATAGATCACTACTTTGGAAAGTTACTCACTGCTACTAGGATGTCCACCAAATAGTAAAAATATCTACATAAACCCTCTTCAGTCTGGTGCATTCTAATTAGTCTATAGAATGGAGCCATTAGTTGGTAGACATCGGGTTCAGATTCTCATTCCTCACCATCTTTTCCTTTACTTCCCCTGCCATCTTGTTCAAAACAGTTCTATAAACATGAGACAAACGGAAAAGATAGAACTGTAATAGCTGCAGCTTTCCTTACTGATGTCTCTTTAACAGATTCACAAGGGCTAAACACGTAACTCAGGCAGAGTACAAAAGAGCATAAGTGCTGACTGAGGCCATGAAAATTCATTTAATCCTGCAGTCTGTTCTCACATTATGATGATGAAAAAGAATCCTTTAATAACTGAAGTTCTCTGGGCATATTTGTGGATGAGTACTCTTCATAATGCTTTCTTTTATAAAAATTATCTAGAATTTTCTATTCCATCTATTTCTGCTATTCTAGAATAGGGGAGACTCCCGACTCAGTATGCATCCAATTCTATATCCACACCTATCTAGAATTGACAGTACAGTCAGTTCAAACAGTGCCAGTTCATATTGCAAAATATATTTGGCACAAGCACATCTATAGTTCCCTAAGGTTGCGAGATGTACTTCTAACTTTCCCCATCTATAGCTTGAATCATCAGTTCATGTAAGAGATTCCTTGTAGAAACTTCTCTAAACCTAAGAATGTAGTTCTTCTAAGCTAGGCCACTGGTCCAGTTTGCTCAATTGTTTTTCTTTATGACTGACAGCAGTAGTTTTCTATAGCAGCTTCCCTCAAATGCACTGAATTAACATTTCCAGAACTTCTAAGCTGCCACAGCCATGTTGGGTGATATGTTGGCAAATACCATCCAAAACATCTCTAAATTATCAGGTTGGGAAACTGTAATCTATTCACTGATGCAGTATCTTTTACAACCCAGTTTGCTTAAATAGAGATGTTAGAGAATGACACATTTGTACAAGTCTCTAGCCTTCCCCACTCCATGGCTGTGTGGTTTATCATTTATTAGATGAAAACGAACTGTTTTTGCCTACAATGTTTAAGTACTACTAAAAGCACTCGGGCAATATTTTCCATATATCATACCAAATCTGCATGCACACAGCATATATAACTGCCAATTTCCTAGGATCGATATTTACCACAGCAGGATCTCTGTGTTCTACTTGGGGACCTTTTTATTAACAAAACATTCAGTCCCTGTAGCCTGCTGAATTTGCTGCACAACTGAACACATCAAGTCTGACTCAAAACAACCTTGCTGCAAAGGTGTCTAGAGATTTAAGAGGAATCAAGGCATGCTGTGTACAGGAGACTATAGTTTTTTGGAATGTGTAAGCAAGCTCACAGGACTGATAGAATTAATAAAGATAGAATCCCTTGCATTGTAAAAGGTCTCCCAACACTATCTTCATATTTTATAGATACAAGACTACACAATTATACTTGTCTGTAAGGAGCCAATGTTCAGCAAATCAGCTAAGTTATTGTGATGTTTTAGAAAGAGCAGACTATGCTGAAGAATTGAATGAGAAAACATACAAATGGACAGAAGAGATATTAGATTTGGAATGTAATTAGAGTCAGGAAGAAATGAAATTATTCTGTGTATTGTATGTGTGTGTGTGCACATGCGTGAACTACTATGTGTACATAGGGATAACAGATATTTACGGAGGGATATAGCGCATAGCAGATCTATATAGTGTGGCTAATATGTGTGAAATAGCTATATTTTAATGGGGAATAATTCAATCAAACAACAATTTAAGTTCCCGATTGCTTCCTTTTAAGAAACACAAAGGATTGTTATAAAATGGAAAATACAGTTTTGTTACAATATTGATGGACCAAAGACTAGAAAATGTATTCCTATCTTTAAAGAGGACAAAAACAGAATCAAGGTAACTACAGACTAATCAGCATTACAGTATACTGATTCCAGGCAAATCTCTTAAATAGATTTTAAGCAATTGATTTGTAAGCATTTCTAAAAGAATGACTTGATAGGAGTTGGCATGGCTTAATGAAGAAAAGTCCTGTCAAATCAACCAGAACTCTTGTGTTAGATTTTTGCTAGTTTAACGGACCATAGGAGTAAAATGAGCATGGTGTATCTGGATTTCAGCAGAACATTTTACCTAGTCCCAATGAATCCCAGTGAAGAAGATGGCAAATATACACTGGACTATATTCCTACTAGATAGATATAGAATTGGTTCTGTATCATGCTGGGAGGAAGTGATGAGCAGTATACTAGAGGGCTCTGTGCTGTCCCAGCCAGTCTATGGGAATTGGATAGTTACTTAGGAATTATGAGCTGTCCCCTTAAGGGAATGCATCATGGTAAATGTAGTTAAAGGTATCCTGGGAAATGTAGTTCATGTCACGTGGCCACATCTGTATTCCTGATTGGCCACTAAATTGACCCTCGAGGGTTGGGGGAGTTTTCCTCATTCTTGCCTGAACTCACTAACTCATGGCAGCTTCTTTCTATCGCTACGAGATGGGTTAGGAGATAACCATCTTTTACTACAAGGCAGATATACAAAGGATTGGTCATTGAAGAAGAACTTCGTCACAAACGTGAGTTATGAGGATACCTGATGAACCAATAAACGTAATTTGTTATGGATGTCTTGTTGAGTTATCTTCAAATCCACCTCTGTGCAGAAGGCAGAAAAGGCTCTGTTCTAGACCCTATACTGCTTAATATATTTATAAATAAATGAATATGAATTACGGTCTGGAAAATATTTTTATAAATTTATGACAATTCAAAGATAGAGGGAAAGCAAAGACCTTTATTAAAATTGTTGACAGCCTGGAACAATGAGCAGAAATCAACAAAATGCATTATAGAAAGGGCAATTGTTAATTTTGGGGAGGGGGCAGGAAAAGTATAGAATAAATGATATCATGCCGTTGTTCCTTTCTATTCTGAGTTCATCAAATAACACTTATGATATAATGCTAACTTGGGGTCTCTGAATTTTAGGAAGAATTCTGTTCACAGAGTGTTGACAAAGTCCAGAGAAGAGCAACCAAGATAATAACACCTGGAAGAAAAAATTTAGATGGGACTGTTGGGTATATTTATCTAATAAGAGAAGAAGAACAGTATTTCTTCAAATACTGGAAAGACCAACATGTAGGAAGCAGAGCAGACATTGTATCCTTCTAGAAGAAAATGCAAAGTATACTAGATTTAAATTACAAGGAAGGAGATTTCCATTGGACATCATAAAGTATTTCTTAACAAATAAAAACAGTTCAGTAATGTAATACACTGCTGTAAAAGGTGGTGGACTTTTTGCTGAAAGACTTTAATTAGAGATTGGATAGATACTGGATGATGGTTGTTACCAAAATATTTCCCATTCCATGGTTCTAATTAATTTATCTGGACTGCAAAAATCCAGAAAGACACAGGAGTTAGAGATTTTTCTTCACTACTATCTAGTGGTCATTTCCTAATGTTCAAGATCCTAACAAACAGAGAGACATGAAAAATTGGATCTGGCAGTATAGAAATGGCAGTGAAAGAAATGATGTGGATGTCAATGCTGTGGAAATTATGGGACTATGTTTCTGTACGTCAACTAAATTTTCAGGTTAGTATGGGTATGAAATCAATAATTTTAGAGAAGGAAAAGAGATGAAACGGATTGTGAAAACTTAAAATTATCTGTTCAACATTTAGAAACATTCAGAAGACATCATGCCCAAATGCATCAGAAATACTTGAAAAAAATGTATACTACTTGCTTCTCTGGAACCTCATTTTTGTTTGACTCTCACCTTACCTGCTTCTACATTACCTGACCCTCCTACCAATTCTCATTTTAAATCTTCAAGAAAATGTCATCATCCAAGAAAAACCCAGTTGGATTAGGTAACTATTTTATATAAACAAATTGTGTGTGAGAGAAGAGAGACAGGCAGACAGGCAGACAGAATTACAGACCAAGGGGAGGAGGAAGGGAGAGACAGAGGGAGGGAGGGAGAGGGTTATATCTCTTGTTTGTTTTAACATGCTGTGAATATAAGCATCTTAGTGCAAGGTATATGCTTGCAGCAACCTCTTGTTATGACCTCTGATGACAAGACAGATTGTTCTGGTCATCTATGGGTGGATGGTGAACTGAACTCTTGGCATTTTATTTTATTTTTAAATGTGGCATCCTTGGGTAAATATTTCTTGCAGGGAAGTACACCATTGTTTGCAATATCCTGAGCAGTCATGGACCAATGGTAAAGTCAGAGAAAGTCAGAGAGGGAAATTGTAGAAAGGAAAGAGAAAAGAAGCAAAGGGGAGTCTCAGGAGCTTCAGTGATGCTAGCTCATAGCCAGCAAACCTTCTTCCACTGAGTGCTAATGGAGAATATGACTTACAAACAGAGGGATCAGCAAATATGTTCTAAATTAATAATGTGCCCTTTTAGTAGCAATTGCTTGGTGAAAATTGCTAGGTCTGGTTGTTGTTTTTGTTTCTTTTCTTCTCCTAAAAAGAAAACAGAGAAATAAGTGGGTCTCACTGGAGCTTTTGTTTAAGACTGACCACCTTGTTTTATTAACCTTCTAACACTTTTCAGGTAGTTCTTCCTTCATGTCTCCTCCAGCAAAATCTCTATTGATCACTGTTTACTGTTATAATCCCTTTCAAATTTATCATCCATGACTAACACTCCATGTATTGATTAACACTGACAGATGTCCCTGTACAGTGCATACTCAGGGCGTT
Source organism: Notechis scutatus (assembly GCF_049901735.1). NCBI lineage: Eukaryota > Metazoa > Chordata > Lepidosauria > Squamata > Elapidae > Notechis > Notechis scutatus. The sequence continues at coordinate 38,470,956 of NC_142009.1, forward strand.
GGGAAAGTGATCAGATTTACGAGAGACAATCATAAGTCTTCACCTGTAGCCTAAAGTAACAAAGATGTAAGGTCTAGCATTTATTTCTGTGTTTGTTCATATAGTGAAGGGATAAAATGGGTGTCACTGATGACTAAGAACAAAATGTCCAAAATCTGGACCATAAATGGATTCATTTGTCAACACTGCATTTTTGCTAGCTACCTGCAACATTTCTTCTACTCTTGTAGGCCAGAAATAGAGTCTAAGATTAATTTCTACTGGGGCTTCTTTTTCCATAGCTGCATTTTCTTTATTTTGTATTGCTTGAAATGACTTTAGAAGCACTTGCTATAGCACCACCTTTATAGCATTGCCTTGAGAAACCAAGATAATCAGGAGGGGGTAGGTCAAGTTGACTGGTGAATTAAAACTATCCTGGGGCACAATCTGGTTAAAATGAAGTACTCTCAGAGCAGCAATTCTTTAGGTACTTACATATTATACATAGTTTACCTGTGACCATCTTACACATTCAGAGCTGAAATGTATTTGAATGTACTAACATTCAAATACTAATTCATTCAGAGCTTTTCATCTATGGATTTGACAAAACACTATTTTGCACTCAGTCTATATAAATAATTGCCTGTAATCATCAGGTAATGAAACTGTCTTTTGGAATAATTCTGTAGAAATTTTTTTTCCACCAAAGGCTAGAAAAATGACATTTCCTACACAAGCAAACACATCCAGACTGCCTTGTTGCATGCCTACTTGCTAGAGAGTACATCTCAAACAGGTGGTCTTTCAATATCTTTGTACTGGACTGTACATTGAATTGGAAAGCATTTAATTTTGTCCAGCTTGTCTCCACAGTTAAGAGCTGTGTGCCTCACTGGTTAGAATGCAGTACTGCAGACTATTCTGCTGACTGCTGGCTGCCAACAGTTCAGCAGTTTAAGTCTCACCAATTCAAGGTTGACTCAGCCTTCCATCCTTCTGAGGTTGATAAAATGTGGACCCAGATTGCTGGGGGCAATATGCCAACTCTGTAAACCACTTAAAGATGGCTGTAAAGCACTGTGAAGCAGTATATACTGTAAGTCTAACTGCTATTGCTAAGTGCTATATATGTCATGATGAGGTTATCCATTTAGTTCTGTCCATCTCTTGGTAACTCTATGTGCCAGGTCTCTCCCATCATGTAATATTAATCGTGAAAAAAGTTATGTCTAAAATGAATTTTAATTATTAAAATAATTATTATGGAAATTATTATTTCCATAATCCAGGCTGGCTTCTCTGCATGACTCGCTTTCCCAGTGAGTGCAACTTTGCAAAGCAAAAGCAAAATCCACTATAAAACTCAAGGATCCCCCTTTCCTTTTTGGGTTTTATGGCATGAAGGTCACCTATTCAGATGAGAGTTCTGTTTCCTATGACACTGAATTTCCAGACAGTCTTGCGTGGTATCTTATCTCATCTATTACTTAATCTATGACTCAAAACTGAAAAGCCTCTCAAATTTATTTATTATCATTACCTCTGTTCTTCACCTGTAATGAACAAGTTACATTCATAACAATTCTTGGTTGCAGAAATGAACAACCTTTCCTGTGGCAAAGAGCACAAAGGACCATATTGAAATATAAGAATATAATAATGCCCTTGCTGGATCAGGACAAAGCCCATTTTAATCCAGTATGGGATGCTCACAAGTCATAGTCATGGAGATGGAGACATAGTCTTTTCCCAACCTTGTTCCCCAACACTGGTATTTAAAGGTATACTTCATACACCACCCCAAATAACATTGAGACCTAAAACTAAAAGCACAGGATAAACTTGTCCTTCTATGTTCTTGGCTATCATCATGCTTTCTAGTAATGAATTCCACAGGTTAATTGTGTGCTGTGTACTTTCTTTTGTGTCTTCTAAATCTTCCTTCCGGTCAACATTATTGGATGTCATGACCTTAATGCTCAAGGTTTAAAAGGAAAAAAAAAATAGAGGGGACGAAGGAGCTTCTCCCTGACTATTTTGTTTATGTCTTGCATGATTTTATCGCACATCAGTCATATTTCCCCTCATTTCATATTTTTTCTAAGCTAGAATCCAAAGGTTTTAACATTTCCAGATTCTCAGCTTCCTGATAATTTGTGTTGCTCTATTCTACCCTTTTCAAGCTCTATTATGTTGTGTCTTTTCTACTAGTCAAACAAAAAGACAATAGAGAGAATAAATATCTTGGAATGTTGTTTCCATATTATTCTAAAAAAAATTCAAGAATTAGAGAGATCAGAATAATATATATTAATTTATTTAAATACAGGTCTAGCATTTCCCCTTTCAGCCAGCAATCTTGAAAACTTACTAAGAATGAGAAAATGCATCTTGGTATTGGAAGTTATTGTTACACTTCCACCATTTCTAACATCCAAGGTCCTCAGCTTTCTCCTTATCACAACCCTATTTCTCCTTCTTAAAATGTAACAAGTATAAATCATCCGTGGATATGAAACAGCCACTTCTGTAAGGAGTTAGCAAGATGCGGGAATCTTAACGGACTATTGTTGTGCGACAGACTCATTTCCCATTGCAATCTGTTGAAACTGTATTTTAAAAAGATTCCTGCTTCAATTACACAAGCTACCAAATTGCCTTTGTTATTTTGTCCCTTTTTAATGCAATATTTGAAAGGATTGCTTTCAGTGTCTTGCAGCTTTTAACAGCCCATTTATAACATCTTTGTCTTGCTTCCCCCTCCCCCTTGTCACACGTGCATTTTTATTCAGGTGTAATAAGGTGGCAACAACTGTGTGAAACAGTTGTTAATTCTCAGTATAAAAAGATTCTTAATAATCACTTGGCATTTATTTGATATACAAGCCCTGTCTTATTAAATCAAACTCTTTAGATTTAATAGGATAGTTTATTGTGCTATATAGCTTTGCAGCTGCAACACTAGAGTTCTGCCTGGAGAAGCATTTTCATTATAAACTGCCTGTTGCGAGTATATAGAAGTTCCCCAAGTCCTGTTTTTACTTAACTGCACTTTCTATGCCCCATTTTCCCCTCTTTCCTTTATTTTTTTTTCTTTTTAACAAGTTATCCTCAACTTACAACCACAATTGGGCCAAAATTTCCATTGCTAAGCAAGGTAGTTGTTAAATGAGTCACACCCAATTTTATGTCAATTTTTGCCATGTTTGTTAAGCAAATCACTGTAATAGTTCAATGAATCATTCAGTTGTCAGGTCTTCCCCCACTGACTTTGCTTGTCAGAAGCCAGCTGGAAAGGTTTCAAATGGCAATCACTTGAGCCCAGGATGTGGCAGCCACCATAAAAACATACCAGTTGCCAAGTGCCCAATTTTGATCATGTGACTGGGTGGAATGCTGCAGCGGTCTTAAATGTGAGGACTAATTGTAAGTCCCCCTTTTTAGTACTTTTTAAAAATAACTTCCGACAATCAAACAATCCTTAAATATGTGTCGACTATCTGTATTAATTCAAGGTTAAATATTTCAAAAACAATTCAGCTCTGTTAATGCAGCATTGTATAGCTGGGAAAGGTACAAAACTTCACATTCTTAGCCCAGTCCTTCTTTCTTTCACACATACCCAGGATCTCAAAACTTCTACCAAGCATTTCAGGAAAGCATTTATTTGAAACATGTAACCTTCAATACTAAAGGAGCTTCTGGTGTGGGCAAGTTCGGACTAAGCCTGGTTTGTTTACCATGGCTTTCTTGAAGAAACAAACATTTACTACAATTGTAAGTCACCGTTTATAAACCACAATAGCTGGAGTCACATGGAGTCAAAGCCAGACAAACACTTTGATGGATTAATGCAAAGGACAAAGCCAGTCAGAGACTGGACCGGATTCACCAAATAAATGTGAAAGTTCAGCAAAGATTTGATATACTGGTAAGTCCTGTCCTGTCCTGCAGGCCACAGAACCAGCTGTTTGGAACACAATATCAACTGCCTATTGCTCTTCACACATCTCCTCCCACTTATGACTGTATGACTGTAACCTTGTTGCTTGTATCCTATTTTTATTGACTGTTTCCTAGCATGATTGATTGCTTATTGTACCATATGACTATTATTAAGTGTTGCACCTTACGATTCTTGACTCTTGATGAATGTATCTTTTCTTTTATGTACACTGAGAGCGTATGCACCAAGACAAATTCCTTGTGTGTCTAATCACACTTGGCCAATAAAGAGTTCAGTTATGTTCTATCCTAGTCTAGTCTAGTCTAGTCTATGTTCTTCCCTTTGACCAGAATCTAGTGATAGATAAAAAACTGACTTTCTCTCAGCACTTCATCAGCTCTTGCTTCAGGATTTATTGTGATCCACAGAAGGTGCTAGAACACTCTTAAACTCTTTATTAAGGAAAGAAACTCTAACTTAGGACGTTCTTTACATCCCCACATATCCTTGCTGTGCAACACTGATATGCAGTAACAAAGGACTACTCAAGCAATCATAAGACTTCATTGAAATTGGATAGCTAATAAAATGAATTGATGGATGGATGGATGGAAAAGAAGTATGTCAGCTTAATTTTAGGGACTACTTGTTCCCTGTATGGACGTGCAGGAAGATTAATGCCTTTTCCCAAGTCTTGGCAGATTCAGTGTGTATGAGCAAAACGGTAGCATTCAAAATGTTCTCCCAGGTGAACTTGGACTCTTGCTTTGTGTCTTCTCCATCAGAAACCATGGAGAGGTTTATTACAATGGTCCTTTAAATATGTAATCTGTAGTTTTATTATTTCCAGTTTTAATAAGTAACATTATCCCTGCAGCTGTTAGAGATTTCTTTTCCTCAGTTTTGATTATTTTATGACTTCTTTGTTATTGCATTTAAAAATTGTGGTTATATTTGAACTTTTAATTGATTTGATTATCAGTTTGTTATTATACTTCCGTTAATCTGGAGGCAAGGGAGACATTAATCATTCATCAAATAATATATAGTGGTATTGAGCAGGGGTCTCCAACCTTGCAACTTTAAGACTTGTGGACTTCAACTCCCAGAATTCATCAGCCAGCTTTGCAAGTCTTAAAGTTGCCAAGGTTGGAGACCCCTGGTATTGAGGACAAAGTTGGTGATGAATTTGAGAGTCCTCTCAAATTTGCAGGGGAAGAAAAACTACAGACAAACTATATACAAAAACAGCAAATAACGTAGTTTGCTCACCTGGAGAGGATGTAGTGGGATTCCATACCATACAAGGCAGATACAAACAGAGGAGAAGGTCAAAAAATATGAGGCAGGCCCAGAAGGTGGAGAAACAACATCAAAGACACAGTACATCATTTAACAATGGTGGAGATCGCCTGGTACTTCTAGCCAGCAACTCCCAGAATTTTTGTAATACTCCCATTTAAAATATATCTTATTTTCATTAATATTGTAATCTTATCTATGGCTAAAAAGTAATCATTTTTCGATTTGAAGAGAAACCAGAGTATAATCATTTTCTAATGTTCAATATTTTGTTGAGCCATCACATCAATTCAGACACTCAAGAACTCCTATTCTGCTGCAGGGCTTACTTTTTCCTAAATGCTAAGTGTTTTCCATCTGCCTTATTAGTACTAAATAGAGGAGGAACAGCCTCTTTGCATGCTGAGCTCTTAGTATTCTGTCCTACCAAGGACAGTTCCAAAGACCAGCAACCAAGCATCATCTTCAGACTAATTATGTTTAAATTACCATAATTGAGTATACATAGAATTGCCCTTAAGGACCATACAGAAACTTCAGTGATTCCAAAATACAGCAGCTTGTGTACTTACTGATTACTTTTAATTATATATTACATTAATATTGTGGAAGCTGCATTGGCTGCTAATATGCTTCTGAGTCCAGATCAAAACGTTGGTCACTATCTTTAAAGCTTTTAATGGCTTTAGGGTCTAAGTATTTCAGAGACTGGCTCACAATGATAAAATCTGACCACCTGACTTGCACAGTCACAGGACATCTGCTCAAGGTCCCACTACCAGGAGGTGCAATGGGAAGGGTCTAAACATGTTTTCTCTGTAGGACATCTTGCCTCTAGAAGAACTGCCTCAACTCTTAAGATGTTCTAGAAAACCCCTGACTTTTCCAGGTCTTTTCACAATTGATTCTGCAGCCATTACATTGATATTAAGATTTAGTTTTACTACAGAGATGTATTGCTTACATTAGTAGTTTGTTTTGTTTGTTTGTTTATTGTAGATAGCCTAGAGCCTGATTGAAGTGGAATGATATACATATTTCATAAATAAATAAAAAATGCATTATTGTGTCTGGGAATATAATCTCACCATCACCACAATAGGAAACTATAAATTATGGGAGTGGTTCTTCTTTGCCTGTTGAGGCTTCAGACACTTTCACAAACAAATGTCAAGTAATATTATTCTGACTGGTATCAGAAGTAGTGCCAACCAAATTGCTCTTCTATATTAAAAATAAAGCCCTTGATTAATGAATGTGTTCTCAAAATGAGTTTCTGAGAAGATTATCTTATATTCTAACTGCAAGACAGCAGCTTTGGCATCACGATCCAAGCACGACCCTTTCGTCCATGTATCAATGTCACACTTGCACTGACCTGCTTGCAGACTTTTATATTACCCTCCTCCCATACAGAGGTGGTATTCAGCAGCTTCTGACCAGTTCTGGAAACCGGTAGCAGAAATTTTGAGTAGTTTGGAGAAGCAGCAAATACCACCTCTGACTGGAGATTTTACAATATCCTTCCCCTGCCACGCCCACCAAGCCATGCCCACAGAACCAGTAGTAAAAAAATTTTGAATCCCACTACTGCTCCCATACCTCTATCAGCTTTGCATGGCAAATCAAGAGACTTGTTCAAAAGGATGGGCGGGTCCCATCATTTCATAATTTAGGAATTATAAACTCCCTAATACAATTTTTTTAAAAAATGATGAAATTTTTGCCTCCATACACTTCAGGGAGCTTGTGGACTAGAAAGTGAATGTTAATAGCACCCATGTGATTTAGGAAACATTTTTTGCACACCTTATACTTGGGATAATTTTTAAGCTACACTTGCCCTAAATAGAGGATACAAATGGCAGCTATTGAAAAAAATTAGAAGCAAGTTGGGGACCTTGTAGATTGGGAGAATTATCACTGTGTCATAGCTTTCTTGGCAGTAACCCTTCCCATTAGAGAGATAGCTGGAAGTGTTTTTTTTTTTAGTAATGATAGGTTGTCTGTTGCTATCTTCAACTCTTTAAGTAAATATAATAAAGCCCCCAACTTTTATGCCTTGGATAGAACATAGCAAATATCAGCAATCTCTATAGAATTGTAATGCCTGAATTTTCAGCTTCTCTTTTCAAAATGCAAAAAAAAAAGTGTATTTCCTAGATGGATTTTTTTAAGATCACTCATCTGGATTCAAATTTTATTAGAGATTAATCCTGACTTTAAAATAACTGCAAAACTTTCCACATGATTAAACTTAAAATTATCTGGACTTTTTTTTTCTGATGTTGCTGCTAATGTACATCTGACTGATCAAGAGGTCCAAAGTGCAGATTTCCATGGTTGGCTCCCAGCCAGGGTTGCAAACAAAAGCCCTCCAAATAGATGCAGTAATACAGATTTTTCTTTACACCTCATCCTAGATGGACTATGTCTGACAGAGCCTTACAATGGCAGCATAATGGGAAAAAATTATTCCAGGTGACATTTATATAATTGAATTGGTTGCAGTAGAGCGGAGAAATAAATAAAGGGATTAAGACTGGTGCGAACTGGCAGGAAGAAGTACTTACTTGTACAAAGAAGATAGAAGTTGATGGGTGAGGTAAATTTCTGGTTGCACAGGGTCTGAAACTGAGAGGTCAGAAGTAGAAGAAATAAGATCCTAAGATAAATAGAGGTAAAGTTTAAAGGAAGTGATAAGATGTTTCTTATTTGCTTGAAATTAGAAAGTTAAATTAGAATTGAAAGCTTGTAAAAGAGAGATGATCTCTCTCAAAGAGCCTAGAAGCTAGAAATGAAGTTCAAAAAAGCCAGGAAAGATATAAAAAGCAATGGATGCACAGAACTAGCTTAGTGGTTAAGACATCAAGCTTGAAACTGGAAGACCATGAGTTTTATTCCCCCCCCCCCCTTAGGCATGAAGCCAGCTGGGTTCCCCTTGAGCTAGTCACTCCCAGGTGTAGGAAACAGGTAATAGCAAACCACTTCCAAAAAAACCTTGCCAAGAAAACTGCAGGGAGTCATCCAGCCATGCAGTGCTGACTTGAAAATGACTACGGGCACACACCTACACACCAAGAGATGCATGGGGAGAGAAAGGAGAGGAGGTTTAGCTGGGGGGGGGGGAGAAGGTTAGTCTAGTAATAGGTAGCCTAAGGAGACAATAGGCAAGGAAAAATACTTGTCAGTAAGCAAGAGATAACTGGGAAGAAGCACAAGGGAGAAAGGGACTGATTGTTTCATCAGTGCAGAAAATACCCAGTGAATCAGGTGGGAGAGGAGGAAGGTTTGAATTACTAAAAAGGTAAGGCTTAATTCAAACCAGGCAGGCGGTGGTGGAAAACAAATCGAGTGGCCAGGAGGACAGTGGAATTGACTGTTACAAGAGGCTTTTTCTGGAAGATTATTGCCTCTTGCAGTTGGGGAGAGGGAGAGTTGGTTTATTTCATGCTGGCTGGGAAATTCTGGGAGTTGAAGTTAAGTTGCCAAGTTTGAAAAATACTAGTTTATTGAAATATGAACTGTCTTAGGGAGATACTGTACCTTTTAAAAAACCTACACAATTCTTGAGACAATAGCTAGCTCTGAGTAAGCCTCTTTGCAGGACTTCCATTGAGGTAATGATTCAAAGATACTATTGTACCTGCCTAATGTTATTTATATAAAGGCATGATTATTTTTGTACTATAAATAGTACAGTTTTTAGTTTATAACTAAAGAGGGATAAAAGAAATCACCATTAAAGTTCCCCCTTCTGGTCAGAGAATTAGTAGCAGGTTTTGTTTAATTTGTAAAGAATCTGGAAGGGATCTTGCTTGAAAGGTTTCTGAGGGAGCCAGATCCTTGGACTCCAAACAAGGGATTGTGTGTTTCGAACTACATTTGGGGCCTAAATCCAGTAGAGCAGAAAGAATGCATGTCAAAATATTATACAAAAAAAATCTGTCCAACCCTACAGCAAAAAAATAATAATAAAAGTTAAACTGGGGGAGGAGCTGATGAAATATAAGCTTCCTTAATGGCACTCAGCTTCCTTTTGATTATTTATGGCAGAAGCACCAGGCAGGATAAAGAACATAAGACTGTCATTGATCGAAAAAAGATTGCTGGATTTCTAGTTTCAGTGCAGATTTCACCAGCTTATGTTGTATCAAATATCTGCTGTCCCAGGTCATCAACCACCAATAATATTGCAGTTTTAAAGCTAAACTGTGAATTTTGCATATTTCCTACAAATTATGTAAATAGTTACATAAATGACAACTGATTATATCATTCAGGGTACATGACTCCTAGTGCAATGTAGTGCAAAGCTACAGTATTTTCTTTACTTACTCAGAGCACAGAGAGAAGTATGCAGATACCTGATCCTTGCAAATGGCTAACAGGATGCAAATATTCACATAGGTTTTTATATACAAATGCAACTTTCACTTCCAACTTTTTCTGCAACTGACAAGGGAACAGTGTAAGTGGTTTCAAAATTCTGCTTTAAAAATGCTCAGATCAGAATATCCAATCAAGAAGTTTAATATCCCTACAGTTGAGTACCATTACCCTGGTTCAATTTATCTCCACCATTGCTGCTACATCTAGCTCAATCTAGCTCATAACTCCTGGTGGCTTTAAATGTTGCATTTTTTTGCCCTAGACAGCAACAGATAATAATAATTATTTTTTTTAAAAAAGGGGGGGAGCTGTGGAACTACAAACCAGTCAATCTGACATCAACACCTGGGAAAATTGTAGAGCAGATCATAAAGGGATTGACCTGAAAGCACTTTTAAAGCAATTCAGTAAATACCAAAGTCAGCATGTCAGCAGTCCCCAAGCAAAGATTTCCCAAGAACAATTCTTGCCAGACTAGCCTTACCTCATTTTTTGATCAGGTAATTTTCTTTGTAGATTATCAAAGCACCACAGATATGTCTTAATTTTCTTCTTTAAAAAAAATAACCTCCTAAGACATTCTCATTAGTTCAGTTTGAGCTAAGTGAATGCATATTTAGTTTAAAAATCATGCAGAGTATTCATCATTAGTTCCTCATCAATCTGGAGTGAGGAATTGATGGGTTTGCTATAACATTCAGTCCCTGTCCTATATTCTTTGATATATTTTTAAGGACTTGGATGAAGAGTTGGAGGGACTGCCTACCATATTTGCAGAAAACACAAAAATGAATGCAACAGTTAATATCATAAAAGATAAAATAATGTTCAAGACATTTTTGATAAGTTGGAGAAATAGGCTGGAAATTACAGAATGAATTTTATAAAGAGAAATGTAAAGTTCCTGAGCTGGGAAGCAACATCAAATGCATCATTATAGAATATGGGATTCCTGGCATTGAATAAGAACTTAGAATGAGAGTTCATTACAAACTGAATATGAGCACTGTGATGTCGCTACAAGAAAGACAAATGTAATTTTAAGCTGCAACAATATAAGTACAGCTTCCAAATAACAAGAAGTAATCATTCCTTTTTATTTTGCATTGGTCAGACCTCATCTTAATAAAGGGTTCAGTTCTGGGTGCCATGCTTTAAGAGAACTCCAAATAAACATGAACAAGTTCAAAGAAGAACCATGAGGGTGATCAGAAAATTAGAAATTAATTTCATGAAGAAGGATTCAAAGGATTAGAAATGTTATCCTTAAGGAAAAAAAAGATGAGGATTGGGTTGGGGGGGTTAGCATTCTTCAGATACCTGAAAAGATTATCATACAGATTAGTGTTCTGTGGTTCCTTTATGTAAAACTCAAGATTCAAATTACAGGAAGGAAGAATGTGACTGACATTAGGGAAAAAACAGCCTGACCCTAAGAAACCAAGAGCTTTTGATAGTTGAAATAATTTTCCTGAGAAGTGGTTTCTCCCCACCCCCTGCCATTTGCAGAACATGTTCAAGCAAAAGTTGCCCAGCCATCTGCTGGGGAGATTCAAATGTACTTTTCTGCCCTGAAGTGGGAGATTGCATTCAATGTCTTCAGTAGCTCTTTCCAACTCTGTGATTTCAAATTGTGGGATGACTTGTTGGAACAACAACAGTTACTATAGAGTTTTATGCCAGTTGGAAAATAACTCTGGACAAGCACCTGAATCTGAAGCCTAAGAGCTTGCATCTTAGGTGATGTGGGCTTGCAACTCCTCAAACAAACCATCTTTTCTGTAAAGGTTGGTAGTAATGATTTAATAGTTGACCAGCTGCTGTAATGTTGTAATACTGTAATGTTGTAATGATGATGCAATGGTAGCAATGAGTCAGCAGGGTTATTTGACTGCTACCACTTTACGAGGCTGTACTATAAGAGAGACAATGTGAGGGTGTATCTCTCTTTCCATGTGTGCTTCAGTGGTGTAGCTGATTACTGATTGCTGTTTGTTCAAGGCCTGTATCAAAGTACTTGTGTGTGTGTGTGTGTGTGTGTATAAAAAATGGCTAGGCCGTCTTTTCGGGGGTGACTTAATTCCCCCCCTTGCATCTTCAGGCGGGCGGCGACGGCTTGGATGTTGACCTTGGCATTGGTGGGGCACTTCGTATCGGGGTCAACGCAGGCAGCACCATATCCGGGTGTACAACAAAAGTACTTCCTAACGGCAAGCCCCCCCACCATTCCCCCCATTTCTCATGTTTTACTATAGGTCTTAATTTGGGGGGAGGGGCTTAATTTCATTTCATGCCTATAAAACATGCTGGGACTTCCTATTGGGGAGGCCGTATTGTTGGAGAAACGGTATATATATATATATATATATATATATATATATATATATGTGTGTGTGTGTGTGTTTTCTGAGGTTCTCGGGTATTTGTATGTGGGTCTTTGGTTATTCGGGTTTTCTCCCGCGTAAGATTCAAAGTATCTAGGCAACGTTTCGGCGAGGTCCCACTCGTCATCTTCAGGCTGGTGCTTTCGGCTTAGTGCCAGTGCAAGCAGTGTGTGACCGGAGCTGCCATCTCTCTATATATACAAGTGGTGGGGGATGGTGTGCTGGGCTGGTTGGCTGTGCTGCAGCCTCTTGATTGGTTGATGGAGTTGATGTTGGTATAATGGGCTGTGTAATGGCCTTTTGTTGTAGAGATATCCTGGATCTTGTGCTGTCATCTCCTGGGTCGTTAGCCTCTTGTGTTTTAATGGCTTGGGTAATGGGTTGTGTGATGGGCTTGTGAGTTCTTTTGTTGTGGTATCCTGGGTCTTGCGTTGTAATCTCCTGGGTCGTTTGTGTTTTGATCTCTTTTCGATTAGCCTCCTGTGTAGTAACAGCTTGGGTAATGGGTTGTGTGATGACCTTGTGAGATTTATTGCTGTGGTATCCTTGGTCTTGTGCTGTGATATCCTGGGTCATTTGCTGTGTTGTGACTTCTTGAGTTCTTGAGGTGTAATTTCTTGAGTTTTCTGATGTGATGTCCTGAGCGGGTGGCTGTGATGTAGCATTTTGGGTTTTTAATATGGCTTTGAGTTTGGGGTCTGGGTCTGTGTTCGTTTGGCTTGAGTTCGTGGTGGTGCCACATCTTCATGGTGGGGTCAGTTCGCTTCATGTATGGTTTAGAGGAGTTTGAAGTGGGTAGTGATGCAGCTGCAGTGCGGCTTCTGGTCTGTGGTCGTGTCTCATCTTCTGTGTGGGTGTGAGTCTGATTTTTACGTGGAAGTGTGGTGGTGGCATCTTGTGTGGCCCTCATGGGTGTGGGTCTGGTGTCATTTATCATGTTGGGTACTCGTCTGTTCATGAGGGCGGGTTTCCAAATGGCTGGTAAGCGGGAGGTGTCATCTCTTTTATTCATGCTGTGTGGGCGTTTTCTATCTCTATGGCTTCTCTGATTATTCTGCTGCTGTGGTGTTCAGTTTTGGCGATAGTTCTGGTATTTTTAAGGTCAATCTCATGTCCTGTGGCTTTGAGGTGTTGGACCAGGGAAGAGGTTGGTTCTTCTTTTTGATTGAGTTCTTATGTTCTTCAACGCGTGCACTTATTCTTCTGTTAGTTTGTCCAATGTATGTGGTGAGGCAGGCAGTGCAGGGATTTCATATACTCCTTGGTTTTCTAACTCGATTTTGTCTTTAGGGTTTCTTAGGATGGTGGATATTTTTCTGTTTGTGCAGAATGCTGTTTTAATGTTGTGTTTTTGGAGGATCTTGCTGATTTTGTCTGTAGTGCCTTTTATATATGGGAGGAGGGCTTTGCCGTTCTCTTGTTCTCTGTCTTGGATTTTGGTTGGGGTTTCTTTTTGGATTAGGTGGGTGATCTTCTTTCTTTGAAATCCATTGGCTGTTAGTACGTTGGTGAGAGTGTTTAGTTCGGTTTTTAGGTGTTGTTCATCAGCTAAGCATTTTGTTCTGGAGATGAGTGTCTCAGCTACGGAATTGATCTGTGCTGGGTGGTGGTGTGAGAGTGCGTGTAGATAGCGGTTTGTATGTGTTTTCTTTTGGTAGATGGTGTGTCCTAGGGAGCCATTGGGTTTTTGTATACCAAGACATCTAGGAAGGAAGTTGATTGTTAGTTTCTGTTTCCATGGTGAATTGTATTTTGGGGTGTAGGCTGTTGAGGTGTGTGAGGAAGTTGTTCAGTTTTTCTTTCCCGTGTGGCCAGATTATGAAGGTGTCATCTACGTATCTGAGCCAGAGTTTGGGTTGTGATCATATTTTCTAGAGCTTGTGTTTCAAAGTGTTCCATGTAGAGGTTTGCGATGACAGGTGAGAGGGTGATCCATGGGTGCTCCTTCTATTTGTTTGTATTTTTGTCCATTGTAGGTGAAGTATGTATTGGATAGACAGTGGTTGGTCAGATCTAGGATGTGCTTGGGGGGTTGTATTTGTTTTGGATGGCTGTCAAGGCTTCTTTTATTGGCACTTGGGTGAAGAGGATATGACATCGAAGCTAACTAGTAGGTCGCTGGGTTGTAAGTTTTGTTTCTTTATGATCTCGATGAACTGGAATGAGTTTCTTACATGTGAGTTGATGGATTCTGCATAGGGCTGTAGTTGTTTGGCGAGAAATTTGGCTAGGTTTTGTAGAGGTGAACCTATGGAGCTGACTATTGGTCTAAGTGGAGTTCCTTCTTTGTGTATCTTGGGAGACCATAAAGCTTAGGGCATCTGGATGATTTCTCTCTGGGTATGATTCTTTGCTGGATTTCTTCACTGATGGGGAGGCTTTTATTTTGGATCTGGTGGTTTTTTCTAGGTAGGTGGTGGGGTCTGTCTTTAGGGGTTTGTATGTGGGGTTTAGGAGTAGGTTGGTTAACTTGGTTTGGTAGTCTGATTACTTTGGGACAAATCCAAACAACTCGCTGTCTGGAGAGCCGAAACACAGACCACCCTCAAGACAGACACACACACCAACAAACTCAGAAAACTACAACAATGCCAGAAACCAACTCCCCCCTCACAGCCACACATGAAACAAACAGTGCACAACATCTCAGACAAGATCCTCACGAAGCCGAAACCAAGGTCCTTTCAAAAGGATTCAACTTTGCTGTTGCTCCCAAACACATCCCCACAGAAACCATCATATGCGGAGTTGAAACCAGCCTGACCAAAACCAACCCTGATGAGGCTAATAGAATCAGACTCGAAATCACCAACATCCTCTGCACTAGCAAACCACCCAAAAGCAACTTATCCAAAGAAGAACAAACTGCACTACGTAACCTGAAAGAAGACACCAGCATAATAATCCTACCAGCAGACAAGGGCAACGCAACAGTGGTTATGAACACATCAGACTACCAAACCAAGTTAACCAACCTACTCCTAAACCCCACATACAAACCCCTAAAGACAGACCCCACCACCTACCTAGAAAAAACCACCAGATCCAAAATAAAAGCCTCCCCCATCAGTGAAGAAATCCAGCAAAGAATCATACCCAGAGAGAAATCATCCAGATGCCCTAAGCTTTATGGTCTCCCCAAGATACACAAAGAAGGAACTCCACTTAGACCAATAGTCAGCTCCATAGGTTCACCTCTACAAAACCTAGCCAAATTTCTCGCCAAACAACTACAGCCCTATGCAGAATCCATCAACTCACATGTAAGAAACTCATTCCAGTTCATCGAGATCATAAAGAAACAAAACTTACAACCCAGCGACCTACTAGTTAGCTTCGATGTCATATCCCTCTTCACCCAAGTGCCAATAAAAGAAGCCTTGACAGCCATCCAAAACAAATACAACCCCCCAAGCACATCCTAGATCTGACCAACCACTGTCTATCCAATACATACTTCACCTACAATGGACAAAAATACAAACAAATAGAAGGAGCACCCATGGGATCACCCTCTCACCTGTCATCGCAAACCTCTACATGGAACACTTTGAAACACAAGCTCTAGAAAATATGATCACAAACCCAAACTCTGGCTCAGATACGTAGATGACACCTTCATAATCTGGCCACACGGAAAGAAAAACTGAACAACTTCCTCACACACCTCAACAGCCTACACCCCAAAATACAATTCACCATGGAAACAGAAACTAACAATCAACTTCCTTCCTAGATGTCTTGGTATACAAAAAACCCAATGGCTCCCTAGGACACACCATCTACCAAAAGAAAACACATACAAACCGCTATCTACACGCACTCTCACACCACCACCCAGCACAGATCAATTCCGTAGCTGAGACACTCATCTCCAGAACAAAATGCTTAGCTGATGAACAACACCTAAAAACCGAACTAAACACTCTCACCAGCGTACTAACAGCCAATGGATTTCAAAGAAAGAAGATCACCCACCTAATCCAAAAAGAAACCCCAACCAAAATCCAAGACAGAGAACAAGAGAACGGCAAAGCCCTCCTCCCATATATAAAAGGCACTACAGACAAAATCAGCAAGATCCTCCAAAAACACAACATTAAAACAGCATTCTGCACAAACAGAAAAATATCCACCATCCTAAGAAACCCTAAAGACAAAATCGAGTTAGAAAACCAAGGAGTATATGAAATCCCCTGCACTGCCTGCCTCACCACATACATTGGACAAACTAACAGAAGAATAAGTGCATGCGTTGAAGAACATAAGAACTCAATCAAAAAGAAGAACCAACCTCTTCCCTGGTCCAACACCTCAAAGCCACAGGACATGAGATTGACCTTAAAAATACCAGAACTATCGCCAAAACTGAACACCACAGCAGCAGAATAATCAGAGAAGCCATAGAGATAGAAAAACGCCCACACAGCATGAATAAAAGAGATGACACCTCCGCTTACCAGCCATTTGGAAACCCGCCCTCATGAACAGGCGAGTACCCAACATGATAAATGACACCAGACCCACACCCATGAGGGCCACACAAGATGCCACCACCACACTTCCACGTAAAAATCAGACTCACACCCACACAGAAGATGAGACACGACCACAGACCAGAAGCCGCACTGCAGCTGCATCACTACCCACTTCAAACTCCTCTAAACCATACATGAAGCGAACTGACCCCACCATGAAGATGTGGCACGACTCACGAACTCGAGCCAAAGCGAACACAGACCCAGACCCCAAACTCAAAGCCATATTAAAAACCCAAAATGCTACATCACAGCCACCCGCTCAGGACATCACATCAGAAAACTCAAGAAATTACACCTCAAGAACTCAAGAAGTCACAACACAGCAAATGACCCAGGATATCACAGCACAAGACCAAGGATACCACAGCAATAAATCTCACAAGGTCATCACACAACCCATTACCCAAGCTGTTACTACACAGGAGGCTAATCGAAAAGAGATCAAAACACAAACGACCCAGGAGATTACAACGCAAGACCCAGGATACCACAACAAAAGAACTCACAAGCCCATCACACAACCCATTACCCAAGCCATTAAAACACAAGAGGCTAACGACCCAGGAGATGACAGCACAAGATCCAGGATATCTCTACAACAAAGGCCATTACACAGCCCATTATACCAACATCAACTCCATCAACCAATCAAGAGGCTGCAGCACAGCCAACCAGCCCAGCACACCATCCCCCACCACTTGTATATATAGAGAGATGGCAGCTCCGGTCACACACTGCTTGCACTGGCACTAAGCCGAAAGCACCAGCCTGAAGATGGCGAGTGGGACCTCGCCGAAACGTTGCCTAGATACTTTGAATCTTACGCGGAGAAAACCCGAATAACCAAAGACCCATATATATATATATATATATATATATATATATATATATATATATATATATATATATATATATATGTATGTGTGTGTGTGTGTGTGTGTGTGTGTGTGTGTGTGTGTGTGTGTGTGTGTGTGTGCGCGCGCGCGCTTTTGGAGGGATAAAACCACTATATGTAAGTACAAACTTGTGTACTGTATTTGCTCCTGGGTTATCTCACCTGGTCACACTCTGTGCATTCTGACATTTTCCTGGACTTGTAGGGTAGCCACACTATCCCAAGAAAATACTGATTTGAGGTACTGTAATAAGTCAGTGTCTGGTGCAAGAAAATATTCAGAGCTGGTGTGGGAAATTGTCATTACCTGTTACCTCCCCACATATCTTCCAGAGATTGCACAGCTATTGATGTAAGCCAGTGATAAAGTGTGGGTTTTCCAAGGAGTCCCCAACAAAGATAACATATGCCCCTATGCCCCCTTCAATACATGTTTTGCTTCATAACCAGAGCACTATATCACACTTACCTGTGTCTCATCAATACAAAGTTTTCCTTCAAAGTACACTAGTTTGGAGGAGCTTACCGAATGTCTTTAAATGACAATATTTTTTGTTATTCTCCTTACTTACCATAGAGACTTAGTGCCCTGTTACTAGTCAATTCATCATTTCAGTTCCTACCTCCCAGGCCAGCTACAAAACTACCATTTTATTTTTTGAGACTTTTAAGTGCAGCAGGAGGATATTGCAAGGCGACTTGAATGTTCATTTTTTTCATAAGTTATCTAGATTTGCCTAAGTTCCCTCATAGCAATATGGAGTAGGGAGGTGGCAGCAATTCATTTTATTTCCTTTTTTGCATAGAATGGAAATAAATGGGAGGGGAGGGGGTTATTCCAGGATCTGTAGAAATGGGTAGGTATTGAATAGCCTTTTGTATTCCCCTATTGGTCATCTGGAGGGAACACTGACTCATAATGTTCTCTTCAAGTTCTCATTGATCCATGTCAGATAAGTTTGGCTGACTGAATGACCACCTCAGAGTCTTCTGTTGCTGAATGTGGCTTAGAACCTGGATCATTTTTGTGTCCATCCAGCCCCTTAACTACTACATCCCAATGATTTTTTTTTCATTTCACACTCTACTCTCTATGCATAGTATTTTCTGGTAATTTACCAATCAAATATTAATCAGCTTAGCTTTTCAAGATCAAGCATCATCATTATGTACTGTCCAATTCATGTATCTGCATGCCCAACAAATATACACATCCATCCACCCAATACAATATGGGTGTGGCTGTATACAGGCACTTTTCCAGTACTCACACTTGCCCACCCCCTCAATTACCACTTGCTTCACTGATATCATGTTACAATGAGACTGCCAGCATGAACTACATTCTTTAGAGCCTTTCCCCCCATTGGTACAGTGGTGACAGAATCAAGGCTGCTAAATGGGATAAGTTGCTACCACAGCAAGATGTTGTGATTTATTGGAGGGAATGGTTGATCTTGCTCCAGCAAGTGTGGCCCAGGGCCAACAAAGCACAACTTTCCATGTTTCCCTTGTGCAGACTGTCCTGCCCTAGGCAGAAAGCTCAGTGGAGATCTCTGAATTTTATGCAAGCTCAACATTTTGTGCTGCTAGCAAAATCCAGTAAGCCAAGTAGTTAGCATATTTAATAAAATCAAGGGGAAATTCAGCTTGAATTCCCCATTGAGACATTATGTTTTGAATCAGGAAGCTCAATTTGACAGAGTTTTTATGAGGAAAGACAAAATGGGGTAGGGGAAAGAAGGGGAAAACAGCATGCATTTCCCTGTGTTTCCTGAAAGTTGGGTGGAATATCATGCAATCAATAACATCTTTTTTCCACATCCAGCACAATGAGACGTTTTGTAATATACTGACTTCAGGGATATGCCACCTTTTATTTAGAAAATTAAAAATGGGTTTTTATGTCATATTCCACTAAATTAGGAGAAACAACTTCTTAGAGGCCAGGAGTACACTTAACATTTTGGGGTGGGTGAAACCCAAGAGGGATGATGTACAGAAGTATCAACACATTTAAAAAAAAATTCAAGATGGCAGGCACAACCACACAATTAAAGTCACACTTTTTCTTTTTCTCAAATGTATCACACATGCAACATATGGGAAAAAATTGTAGGGTTGTGACCATGTGGTTGAAGTTGCCAACATGGGATTTTTGAGCCTCTTCCTAGCCGATGTTCCTAAATACAAAAGAGATCAGTCTCTGTCTCTCTGAAAATGTGAGGTATTGGGAAGTTTTAGTTTTTTTGGATTTATGCAATGTTTTTGCATATTTTCTTTTTCAAAAGGTGAGAAACAATGGCGCTGATTTTGAGCAGCTGTAGTGAGAGGGGGCTCTAGGGTCTTCAGAAAATGGGAATGAGATTAGGTATCAAGTTGTTTTGAAATGCATCCTTCAAGCACTCTATCCATCAAGAACCAAGATACTGGAACAACTAGCAAACTTTTGATGCTACAAATGTATAGTTTTATAAAAATTATCATATTAAAATTTACAGTATGAAGTTTCATTAATTAAGCAATGTCATCTAGTAGGAGCCAGGCAGCAGGCCTCCTCCACTACACTGCTTACCCTCAGGAAGAGTATCTTCCCCATATAAATTCATTTGGTTCCCATCTACTCTTCTTCAAGAGAACTCAAAGCATGTGGCTCTTTCTTTGGGCCTTGGGTTAGGGTGGTTGGCTAGCTCGTTTTTTGTTCCCTTGGGATGATCAAAGGTTTTTCCCCCTATTTTTTAATATTAAAGGTTTTTTCTCCTATTTTTAAATTTATGAAGCCACCTAGAATTATTTATGGAGCTGGGTGGCCTATACATTGGATAATCAATCAATGGATTTTGATAGTGTTTAATACCATTTAGCTATATTCTGTTTCAATTTTGTACTTCAAAACCTCTACACACAGGTTTAAACCAAATTAAGTCTAATTAAACATGCTATGAAAAGGTCCTTCCTTCCTTCCTTCCTTCCTTCCTTCCTTCCTTCCTTCCTTCCTTCTTTCCTTCCTTCCTTCCTTCCTTCTTATTTTCAGCCAACATATTTGTCTCCAGCTGCTATATCTAATAGGACTTCAGAGATACCCTGAGTGATTAAAGGGTCATTGGCAGGACTAGATAAATGGGAGAGGAAGATCTTTTCTGCTGTTGCATCAAAGAATTTAAAGCTTTTTATATTGCTGTTGTTGTCACTGTTCCTTTTTTTAATCTCATGCTTTCCCTACAGGAGCTGAAGGTGGTACATATTTATTGCTTCCTGCAACATTATCTATACAACAACCATCTTGTGAGGCAGATTCTTCTCAGAGATATTATTTAGCCTTAACTCTGTGAAGTTAAATGGCTGAGTGTGGACTTGAATCTGAGCCTCTAGTCTGACACTGTAACTACTATGCTAAAGATCTTGGTTCACTTTATATGAGCCACTAATAAAGAGGAAGGTATGTCAGTCTAATTCAAGTCTGTGCCCTATTTCCATGTATTCATATTCATATTCATATTCATATTCATATTCATATACATATACACATACACATACACATACACATACACATACACACATACACACATACACACATACACACATACATACATATATATATATATATATATTTTCTGAGGTTCTCGCGGGTATTTGTATGTGGATCTTTGGTTATTCAGGTTTTCTCCCGCGTAAGGTTGGAAGTATCTAGGCAACGTTTCGATGAAGTCTCATTCATCATCTTCAGGCTTCTGTCTTCAGCTCTGTGCTTCTCAGAGTGATGTGAGCTTGCAGCTGCTTCTTCCTTTTAACTGCTAGTGGGGGTGTGACTTGATTGGGTGGGGGCTTGGCTGTGTTCTGATTGGGTGGGGGTGTGTTCTCATTGGTTGGGGGTTTGGCTGTGTTCTGATTGGTTGGGGGGTTGGCCATGTTCTGATTGGCTGGAGGTGTGTTCTGTTCAGGTGGGGGCTTGGTTGTGCTCAGGTTGGTCTTAGTTACTGGGGGATTTGAGCTGGTGAGCTGTGATCTTGCTGTTTGGCTTCGAGTTCGTGGTCGTGCTGCATCTTCATGGTGGGGGTCAGTTCACTTCATGTATGGCTCAGAAGGGTTTGAAGTGGGTAGTGATGCAGCTGCAGTGCGGCTTCTGGTCTGTGGTCGTGTCTCATCTTCTGTGTGGGTGTGAGTCTGCTTTTTACGTGGAAGTGTGGTGGTGGCATCTTTTGTGGCCCTCAAAAAAGAAGAACCGACCTCTTCCCTGGTCCAACACCTCAAAGCCACAGGACATGAGATTGACTTTAAAAATACCAGAACTATCGCCAAAACCGAACACTTCAACAACAGAATAATCAGAGAAGCCATAGAGATAGAAAAACGCCCACACAGCATGAATAAAAGAGATGACACCTCCCGCTTACCAGCCATTTGGAAACCCGCCCTCATGAACAGACGAGTACCTAACATGATGAATGACACCAGACCCACACCCACGAGGGCCACACAAGATGCCACCACCACACTTCCACGTAAAAAGCAGACTCACACCCACACAGAAGATGAGACACGACCACAGACCAGAAGCCGACAACCAAGCCCCCACCTGAACAGAAAACACCTCCAGCCAATCAGAACATGGCCAACCCCCAACCAATCAGAACACAGCCAAACCCCAACCAATATATATATATATATATATTCTTAAGTTTGAGTACTACATGTATGGCATTCAGCTTTGTTCAGGTATTTCCACGTCATTGTAGTTGTGCTTTTAAAGTTGTAGCACCTTTCGGCAGAATCTCATCTGCCATCATCAGGCTTTGTATAGTGTTCATCTGAACACTATACAAAGCCTGATAATGGCAGATTAGATTCTGCAAATATACAACTTTAAAAGCACAACTACAATGACGTGGGAAAATACCGAACAAAGCTGAATGCCACACACACACACACACACACACACACACACACACACACACACACACACACACATATATATATATATATATATATATATATATATATATATATATATATATATATATATATATATATTCTGAGGTTTTTGCGGGTATTTGTATGTGGATCTTTGGTTATTCGGGTTTTCTCCCGCGTAAAATTGGAAGTATTGTGGCGACGTTTTGATGAAATCTCATTCGTCATCTTCAGGCTTGTGTCTTCAGCTTTGTGCTTCTTGGAGTAATGTGAGCTTGCAGCTGTTTTTTCTTTTAACTGCCAGTGGGAGTGCGACTTGACTGGATGGTGGCCCCCAACCAATGAGAACACACCCCCACCCAATCAGAACACAGCCAAGCCCCCACCCAGTCAAGTTGCACTCCCACTGGCAGTTAAAAGAAAAAACAGCTGCAAGCTCACATTACTCCAAGAAGCACAAAGCCAAAGCCTGAAGTATCTGCCTCTGTGTAAAGTGTATCTGTAGCTTAATGTAATTGTAGCTTTGGCCTTAACAGATCAGAGAGGTGAAATGGTTGCTTGCCCTGGGAAAGTAGAAAGTATGAAAAAGAGACTCAGAATGGCCTACCTTGATATTACTGTCCTTAAAAAGAGGCAATGAAGGTTTGAGTTAGGCTGTCAAATTTCTGTCAAATACTCCACCACAAAAAGTAGCATTTCTGGGATCGGATTCTTGATCTGACTTACTGCAGAGATTGACATTAATAGAGAAAAGGGTGCCTTTAAGGTGGCCTGCTTGGCAGTCCTGCACTGGGAGCTTGTGGAGTAAGGCTGCCCTTATGGATTTTTCTAGGATAAAAGATATTGACCTTGGACAACATGAATAGAATGAGACAGGGAGGGGGACTACAGACCTCAAATCTCTATGTTTGGCTAGAGTAAGTTTTGCACATGCAAGCATACTACAATTTCAGAGAGAGAGAGAGAGAGAGGGAGAGAGAGTCAGTCAGTCATAGAAGAAGGCCTGATATAAATCATAACATATCATAAATTAATCTGAAATCCAGAACTGCAGCAGGCTAACTTAATGTAATGTGGATGTTTCATCCAATATGATCTAGCAACAGAGGGGGCGGGAATCAGAGGAAAAATCCACCCCGAATTCAACCTTCCCTTTCCCCATGATGCTTATTGAGGGCATTTGAGCTAAGTGTTGCCTTTTAAACTAACCTTTTTAGAGGGTGAGTCTGAGATTAAAATGGTCCTGGACTCATATAAACTATGTATATGGAACAAATCCATACAGGTTACTTGGAAAATAAGTAAGGAGAGTTTGATAGATTTCTACCAGCATATGTGAGTAAATTCTCTTTAGAAAATCAACTCTTCCTCCTTAATCCATCTGAAGCAAGAGACAACAATTCTTTGTTGCCATGATAATCCAGGATAAAGATTTTTTTTTCAATCCAGTGGAAGAACCAGTCATAGTCTGAAGTAGTTTCTTCACTGAGGAGGGGGTGGGAAAACCGAGGCTGCTCAGAAATGTCACTTCAAGCTTGAACAAGTCCATGCTGCTAGCTGCAGAGCTTGTCAGAACACAGTGAAGGAGAAGCTGACAGCCATAAATCAAGTTCAAGACCTAAGAATATACCACTAAACAAGGCCTCAGTCACAACTGCTTTAGAGGGGTGCACTATCCCTGTGACAACCATCAAACTCCCTGCAACTTTCTGAAAGCAGAGAACATATCCATGCCTCACCCTTTATTCTCTTCCATTCCCCTTTCAAATTTGGATGTGTTCCAGAATCCCCCTCCCCACTTTCTTTCTTTCTTTTTCTTTCCATGCCAAAAAGCCTTTCTTCTGGGTCAAAGAAACCAGCTGAGAAGTGCTAGCTATTGATTTTTCTATTAAACAGTTCTAGTAAACATTTTGACTAGCCATACTAACCCAATACAGATGTTCTCTTTTGCCAAAGCACTGTGTGAACAGGTCATAATGTAGTTTAAAAGAGTTCCCTGACTACCACAGAGCTTCAAACTGAACACAAAAGAGCACTGTTTGCTTGCAGTGAGAGCCACCAAGTCTCTTAATCAGATTACAGGATTGGCTGGTGGGACCTACAAACAAAGCATAAAGAACACAATCCTCCCCTGTCCTTTGCCCCCCGTATGATGTCTTAAAATTGGGGACCCTATTTTTCTCTTAATGGAAACAACCACTTCTCTTTTGAAACTGAATTGTCTATTACTTTAAGGATTGAGTCTTTCATGCCTGTTATTTATCTTGTCAGAAAGTGTTTCTGTTAAGCACAAGTGACTGGGTCTGTCAAGTGCCCAGCCTGGTCCAAGATGTTGAAGTCGCAAAAAACACACCTTGGTGAGGATCTCCTAAAATCAAGCTGAAGCCCAGATATATCCTGCATTGCCTTTCCATTACCATCACCATAGCAGTAGAATAGTAGAGTTAGGCTGTCTTCCTATACCCTGAGTTGGATTAGAAATATTAGTTTGGATCAAAGCAACAATGGAATCAGATTGGGTATCTAAGAAAAAGTGATTTTGCTACAAGCTAAGTTTATTACCCATCCTTCTAGCTATGTGCATGACTTTTTACAGAGTGCAAGAGCACTCTGTATACTTACAATCTGGTTTGCACATTCTGATAGGCCCTGGCTTACTAAATGCATCACAACTGAATATATTCACACAACATGCTAAACTAAAACCAAGTCAAGGCTCCTTGATGCTCCCTGAGCTTGGGTGTTTTCTTGAAGACATTTCATTATCCAAACTAGGTAACATATTTGTCCAGGATGGTATAATAAGGTCTCCTATTTGAGGAAGGGGTTGGACTAGAAGACCTCCAAGGTCCCTTCCAGCTCTGGTATTCTGTTAATTAATCAGTCATCACGAGCACTGAAGTTTTACCTAGTTGGATAATGAAATGTCTGCAACAAAACAACCAAGCTCAGGGAGTACCAAGGACCCCTCATTTCAACCCTGAGCTACAAATGTTCTCCTTTGATAAAACCTAGTCACATTGGTTATGTTTGCAGAGAATACTCATCTTTAACAAAGGCTTACAAATTACAACACAGGGACTGACATGAAACATGTTACTTCAAAAAAGTAAATCTGGTTTATATACCCCACTGTAGCCTAGTATGTCATTATGACTTAGTGTGATCTGTCAACCCAAACACTGAAAACAATATGGAAGCACAGAAATGATCAATATGATTTATATATACATGCTTTTCAGATATAAGCAACTTCTTTTAAAACCAGCAGTTGAACAAAAAAAAAGTAAATATGCAGAATATTTTACTGTTGTCTTGTTTAAATGTGAAATCTTCTAATTTTGCATTGTCCCCCATCTTTTTGCTGTACTTTTTCAGCTATGCTGTTAGATCCCAGCTCTTTTTTATTCAAACAGCCTCATCTTCAAGTAATTACGTTTGTTGGGTATATGGTTGGTAGGTAAACAAAGTAGAGAAAATAATGGAAAGACATCTGTGCATATTTGCTGAACAATCCAATTGCACTAAAAGATTTTTAAAACATCCACTCTAATAAGAAATATGCACGAATAAAGTGCAGCAAGAATAAAGGGAAAAGGGACTTTTTTGTTGTTTTACTTTATTTGAAGTCATTTGTATAGTGCTTTAACACATCATCTATCTTATGTCACTATTTAGTCTTTTTATCTTTCACTTTTCTAGCCTGATGGTTTGGATTTCATATTCAGCTTTGGGGTATTGTACATATTATTTGCTGTGCAAATGGAATAGATTTTCCCTTTTTGTCTTAATAAAACGTATTCCATGGCTGAAAGCAATAACTAATAAAACCCATTCAAAGGTGTAAGCTGACGTTTGAGGGACTAAGTAAACTAATGGGGGGGGGGAGGGAGAATGCAAAGGCAAATCTATAATTAAATTATATGCAAATTAGTATGCAAGTATATTTTCTTTAGTGCATTGAAATCTACTATCCCTACATGTGACTCCAGTAGAATCAGGGTTATACACTATAGAGCAGGGCTGTCAACCACGCAGCCTGCAGCCCAGATGCATCACGTGCTGGCCCTGGCCCCACCCATTTAGTGAAGCGGGGAAAGTCCTGATATGTCATGTGATGCTGCCGTGATGACCCGAGCATGACACCCCTGCTATAGAGGAACAAAAGTTTAGAGTCCCTATCAACAACCACAAGATAGCATCCTAATCCTGATTAGATCCCATGTATGTCCATTAAAAAAGAAAAAAGAAATAATAAGATGTAGCTGCTAGCCATGTAGTTTGTCCCATTCTCTGTTAATATTTCCTTTTAACAAGACATTTGAGTGAATGGTACTCAATTCTATTAATGAATTATGCATTGTACAAAGAAGTCCTGTCTACATTTTTCTACAGCCAGTCATTCTCATTGGATGTCTAAAAGTTTAGAAGGGAAGTTTTTTCCCCGCTTTGTCCTTGCTGTTCATAATTGTATAAACCTATCTTGTATATGACATCAATCATCACATGCTTTTTCATTTTTTTAAATCATAACAATAAAAGGTGGGGTCCACATTTCAGCAGTTTATGACTAAGAAGGCCTCAAGGCAATGATTCAGTATGAGAATATGTAAAAAGCAGGCAAAATACTGATGAGAAATCAACATGGTAAGCAATCAGAGCCTGCTGGAAATGTATAAAATTAACATCTTACAAATCTTTTCAAACGCTATCTTGTGACATTCAACTGGCAGCACCTGGACAGGATAATTTCTCTACATTTTGACAACCAACCAGCCACATCCCAACAAATTAGGATAGCTTTGCTCTCATGCTAGTCTATATAACTCTGAACAGATACAAGAGGTGGATTCTGACTCTCATAGCAACCTTTCTGTATGGTGCACTCTGTTTATGACATATTAACCTGTTTCCATCTGTGCAATGTAGTTCTTGAGGTTGAAGGTTCTCTCTTTTGGATCATATATAAGCAGCTTCTGAGTGTGACCCCTTCCTTGTGATTTCATGATTAGCAACCCCCTCTAATTTTGAGGGTGACAGTGGATGTGTAGGACATTGATTAGAAGGGTTAGGTGGTTGTCAGCCTTTTCTTTTATTGAAGTAAAATCTACTAGCAGGTAGGAGCTAGCAGGTTTCCTCCAATTAGGTGAAGTGATTGTTCATTGTTATCCAACAAGTTATTTTGCATATCAGAGTCCAAATCCAAATCAATATCAGGGCAAGAGAAAATCTTGCCTTTTAAGGAATGTACTGCTCCAATTCTTGTGTCTTGCTTTAGGTCTAAAATGGGTTTCCTCTTGGAACCGCATTGAACAGGTAAGTTGGAAAGAAGTTATACTTTCCTCTAAGTTATTGTCAGTTAGGTCCCTCTGAAGGATAAGAGATGTCAAGGAGGGAAGTTTGTTGTTTTAAAATCTGTAGTCTGTTCTAAAGATCTATTAACTGAACATAAAATGAGTCATTGAGGGAGAAAGGAGGATGATTGCATTCTGTCTGCATTGAAGCATTAGTTTCTGTAGTAATTATCCTCTGGTCTTGGCAGGAGGCTCTAGCCTTCAGCAAGTGAGGGGAATGTAGCTGAATTGGGGCTGGACTAGGGTATCTTTAAAAATTCTAGAAGGGAAAACACTTGTTTTTGTTGAAAAGTTTTGGCTATCCTAGACATTTTCTGTAAATTACATGGCTTATGAAAAAGGAGATTCCTTTAAATCCTAAAAAACTAGGCAAAATGTGATATTTATCCAGATCAATGTGCTTGGGATGACGGTTTAGGAATTTGCTTAGCAGATTTATTACTGCTTTCCCATGTACAAGATCCCCAGCAAACAACTACGGTACTAGCACCAAATTTGTTACAGCTGGAATAATATAATCAAGTTTGGATTGTATGTTATTTAGGGGCAAAATAGCAATAGCACTTAGACTTATATACTGCTTCACACTGCTTTACAGATCTCTCTAAGCGGTTTACAGAGTCAGCACATTGCCCCCAACAATCTGGATTTCATTGGGTAATGAAGCATCTGCAAGAAAACAAGCAAACTCAGAGAGCACCAAGGACCCCTCAAATCTGGGTTCTCGTTTTACCAACCACAGAAAGATGGAAGGCTGAGTCAACCTTGAACCAGTCAGAATTGAACTGCTGGCAGTCAGCAAAATTAGCCTATTATTCTAACCACTATGCCACCATGGCTTTTGTGCCACCACACCTGTAAGTAAGTAAGTAAGTAAGTAAGTAAGTAAGTAAGTAAGTAGACAAAGTTCTCCTAGAGCCTTTAGGATAGTTTCTGAAGAAGGAATATCACGTGGTCTTTCACTACAATATTTAGAGCAACTAAGGCTATAATAAATCTTGTTGAGTGTTTATGAAGATGGGCAGGTATTGTCTTTCCTCAATCTTCTTCAGAGAGGAAGTAGAGTCTTCTCTCATGACAGTAACCTTGGGTTTTATATAAAGGAGTACTGTACTTGAAGCTCTGTGGGTATCATGATGTGGTAGGAAAGACATTTTTGTTGCCTCCCTACTTTTTTTTTGTACTGTTGTTGAATACTGTCTGGGCTCTTTCTTAGTCACTTTTTTCCCTTGATGGTCATTTCCAAAGCTTTAATTGTGTTTTAATTCTTGACTTGGCTTTTTGTTTCTTTCACAATGTGATCCTCTAAATGCAGGCTTGTACTGGGATAATTTCTCATCACTTTGAGAGGAGCAACATAAATCTTTGGAACACAAAGAATTGAAGGCTAGAAGATATTATATAGATGAGTAGAAGATATCTCAAGCCTAGGTATCTATTCATAACCACAGATACCACAAGGATGAAACCTGTGTTGGGACATCAATCTGCAAACTACACCCTATACTACTTGCATCACAATATCACATACAATGGGCCAGGTTTGTAAGATGGATTGTAATGCATGTTCACTTGCCCTCCTTGCCACCTATGACCTCAATTTTTTTGCTTCCAGTTCCTTTATGTTCAGGATTGACTTCAGCATGTTTGAGGGACTTCAGCCACCACACTGTACCAATTGTCACTTTGATACTGTTTTTCCTGTCCCTTCCAAACACAGATGGACAGAAGAAAACAATACAGTGTATGCTTCAGCTCATATATATACAGTAGAGTGGGTGGGTGTGGGGCTGTGGGGGTAGGTGGGTATGTATGTATGTATGTATGTATGTATGTATGTATGTATGTATGTTCATACATACATACAGAGAGAGACAGGAGAGAGGGAGAGGGAGAGAGACTGAGGTGCATGTTACTAGTTGTAACAAGGATCAATCAAGGGGCACCATCTATAACTGTGTATCAATTCAATATTTCCCAAAATATTGTTTTGATTTAAAATTTCCCCCTTTGTGAAGGACAAGGAGAGTAGAAATCAATTTATCTTAAATAAGAAAGAGTTTCCCTTAATTCAGGGGTGTCAAACTCACATTGTCAGGGCTACATCACGTGACATATTGGGACTTCCCCCCCACCCTTTCGCTAAACTAGGCGGAGCGGGGCCAGGACATGACACATGGGCCACAAGTTTGACATCCCTGCCTTAATTAGTTGGTCCCAAATGTTAACAATAATTCAAGAGGAAGAGAGGAAGCCATCTTAAGGCTGTTAATTTGTTTTTGTTTTTTTATGTATCTATATGTGCTTGCTCAGAGATGCCACAGATGTTTCCCTGTGCCTTCTTCTGTTTTAAATTAGCTAATAACCATATTAATACATATGGTCCTATCAGGGCTTGATGATTACTTCCTGTGAAAGAATAAGAAAGACTTCATAAATTTGCAGCACTAAAGCAAAGTACCTTGATCTCCTCATCCTCTGATTAGTATGAGGGAGGAAAGATCTGTCTACTCTCTTGCATATGCTTACAAACACCAGGACAGCTGCCATAATCCTCTTCTTTCTAAGTGAATAAAGGTCACCTGACCTTGCATGGTCAGCTAATCATTATTTATTAATAAAAAAAAGAGTATTTGGAGAGCTTCCATTCTTCTCACAAGGACATACCACAGGACCTTTTTAGGTAGAAAATAGGGGGAGAAGTTGAAGTAAGTAGCCTCACCTCCAGATTCCATTCACTACCTGAAAAAAATGGGGGAGATGAGTCCATCCTTTTTCATACATTTGCAGCTCTTGTGAATGTTATGGCTTTGAGTCAGTCTGAGATTAATCATTTATCAAACATGTACAAGATAACAAGTACAAGTATAAACATAAACAGGAACAAAGGGAGTAAATACAGATAAATGGGGACAGTAAGACAGGGATGGTAGGCACACTGGTGAGCTTATGCACGCCCCCTTTAAGCTTATGCACGCCACTTAGGAATGGGGTGAGGTCCACGGTAGACAGTTTGAGGTTGAAGCTGTGGGGGGGTTGAGGCTGTAACAATGGAGTTGGGTGGAGCATTCCAGGCATTGACCACTCTTTTGCTGAAGTTGTATTTTCTGCAAACGAATTTGGAGTGGTTTACCTTGAGTTTGTATTGGTTGTT
This sequence comes from Notechis scutatus, assembly GCF_049901735.1. Classification (NCBI taxonomy): domain Eukaryota; kingdom Metazoa; phylum Chordata; class Lepidosauria; order Squamata; family Elapidae; genus Notechis; species Notechis scutatus. The sequence continues at coordinate 38,501,820 of NC_142009.1, forward strand.
TGCCCATGTATTGTTGTTATTGAGACTGAAGAAGTTGTTGACAGGTAAGACATTGTATCAGACAATTTTGTGTGCTATATTTAGATCGGACCGCAGGTGGCACAGTTCTAGATTTTACAAATGCATTTAGACCAGACAAATCCTGCTAGGAAAGGTGGAAGGAAAGAGAAGAGCATGACCAACAGCCAGATGGATGGACTTGATTACAATACCAATGGGTATTTCAGTGGGAGAGGATCAGGTTGGAGTAGAAATTATTTTGATTACAATACCAATGGGTACTTCAGTGGGAGAGGATCAGGTTGGAGTAGAAATTATTTTGGATTAAGTTTATCTATGTGGTTACTGTAAATCAATACCAACTTGATGACACATAATCAGTTAGTCAAAGCTTGGCCAGGAAGCCTTGAAGCAATTCAGTAAGGCTCATTGTATGAACTTGTTTGATACTGAGGAAGATACCCAAAGCTGTACCAATATGAAGCTTCTTCCTGGCATTCTGGATTAAAATCAGTTTAACAGTACATAATAGTTCAGGAAATTCTATTAAGTAATTTAATATAGAAAAGCTACAAAACCATGAATAAGAATTCCAGTAAATGCTGTGAACCAAAAACATTTATTTATTAGTAAAATCAGAGATCTTATCTTTGAACTTCTTCCTCCCACTTGAGCTGTGTGATAAGTTAGATAGTTGTTTCCCTTGCAGCCTGGGAAGCAGCCTGATTATCAATTGTCTTTTATCTTAGCAATGATCAGATCTGATAATAGGTTGTCTTCAACTGTGTGAGATTTAATTCACATCTCTGGTGAAGGGAGAGTTAGGATAAGATAGTAAGGATGGCCATCTGCTTGCCAGCTATCCAAAAGCTCATCCACACAGCATGCTTACAACAGTGTGAAGACATTGCACAGTTTCTTTTTATTATTAAGTTTTATTGAATAAATTATTAAAAGCATTGGACATGGTGTGATCGTCCTGACAATCCTGTTTGTCATACATATTATGGTATAGAATACATGTTTTATATACATTTATACATTATTTTTTATTTCTAATCATCCGTTCTGCCAACCCTACTTTCTTTTGATTCTAGATCCTTCCTTTTTTCCCATCATTGATAGAATTTATAGAATAGAATAGAATGCACTTGGGGGCAGAGATCTGCTTACCTTTAACTGGTTGATCATTCTGTTGTGGATACACTTCCTACTGGCTGGGCTTGGTACCACTTTGCAGTGTTTTTTAAGGACGTTAGAACCCTGACTTCTAGAACCAGTAAAAATCAATTAACTGATCAATCTAAAAAGTATGATGCTCTGAAGTGGACTATCACCTGCTGAAAACACATCATTGAAAGTGTGAGTGAAAGAACTCTGTTCTTGGGCTTCTGTGGTTTGCATGGTAGAGAATTTCTTTTCCAGTGGCCTTTGCTCTTTGTCATTTTTTAAAAAAAATTGCAATTCATTACAACAAGGAATCCAGTACAAAATTTCAACTACAATTTTTCCAGCAACATGTAAGTGACTGCATTTGGCAATGCAAATCCTAAGCACAGAGGGCAGTAAGAGAGACAAACACTCACTGTCACCTAGTGCAAGGGTCTCCAACCTTAGCAATTTTAAGACTTGTGGACTTCAATTCCCAGAATTCCTCAGCCAGCGCCAGAGAATCTAACAATTGGTCAACAGATCAGCAACTATCTTGGAAAAATTACATGAATTAATTCAAAGGCCCCTGCCAGTGGAACACTTCTCTCACACGTACCAAAATTATTTTCTTGATTCCTGGCTCCAAAATACTTATGTAGTCACTGTATGTGGGTTACACCAACCCAGGCTACCACTACTTTGCAGCTAAGAAAGTTAAACTCTTTGCTGCCATCTGGTGATTACTAAGTCAATAGGTTGGTAATCCCTTGGGGGGGAAAACAGAGTATTTGATTGGAAGAGTGCACATACTGTAGCTTGCAAGCACTCCCAGTCAACATTCTATATGGCACTGGGTGGCAGCTTTTCCCAGGGTTGGTGACATTCAAATTTCAGCAAAAGAAAGCCAAATGACTGTTCTCTTGGTATCTTATAGAGGAACTGAACAGATAGCACAGCATGGCCCCATTTCAGATGCATATTAAAAGCAGCTGTGGGGTTAAGCATGATTTGCATTGACATGATTTTCTCCTACCTCTGGGGCAAGAGCAAAGCTTGTGAGCCTCTAATCAAGACAGCAGCTTGCAGATGGAATAGAAATGCCATTTCTGGGCTACAAAAATCTGAGCCACCACTAGATGACAGCAAACAGGGTTATCTATATCTTTTTGTTGCCATCTAGTGGTTGTCAGGGCTTAGCAATACAAAAATAAAGGCTCTTGGTTGCAATGACATTTATACTGTAATAATTATTATACTCAAGTAAATAAAAGTAACATACTAAATTTACTTTACCTGTTCTTATTGAAGTCAGAATTCACTTTGATGCTCTGTTAGAGCTGATACTAATCTTGCTATGATACCAACCTTTGCTTGGAATGCTTCTCTGAACATCGGAGGGACCTGCAGAATTTTGCCTCATTCTGTTGCTAGATGTATTGCAGTGGGGGTTACTGCAAGGGTCCAATCAGGACTGATTCTTTTTGCAGCTTGAATATTAGATACTAATGGGTTAAATCAAAGCAAATGGTGGTTTTTCAGAATATGAAATATGAGGAGTTTGGGAAAAGACAGAAGAATTTTAATATCATCAGAAATATATTTTTTTGCAACTCTGTGTGTGTGTGTGTCTCTCTGTGTGTGTTGCACATCTTGTGATCTTTAACACCAAAACAGGGAATTTGCACAGACAAGCTTGACACTCCAGCCATTGCCCCAAAACTAATGTGTCTTAATTCCATTTCTTACAGATTTTCAAAAAAAATATTTTGCAAAAACAAGGACAAAGTTAATGCTGTCATCATCCAGAAAATAAGAGGAAATTTGTCAAGTCTATGGTGTCTAGCTCAAGGTAAAACTCAAGAGCTCTTATCCATCAATCTCTGGCAGGTCTCAAATCCCATTTTAGGATTTGCTAATTTATTTGTTCTTTAATCCAGGCAATTTCCAAGATTCTGCAGTTGGGCTTCAGCTCAGAACAACCTGAACCAGAATTGCAAGTCAAAACAAGAAAACTGACGCTTTCCTATTTCTCACACACCACCTGGCCTGAACTACACCCACCAGACTGCCAAAGAACAGAACGACAAGCCTCAGCTTGTGACCAACTAGTGAAGTGTCTCATTCTTATGAATGACATGAATATTTGAGAAATATTTTAGCAAATGCAAAATAGCAGCATAGCAAAGAAAGAGAATGTTGGAGTTGCCAAATAATTTTGTTTGTGACAAATCTTGGGTTTCTGCTTTTAGAAAATATGTGCAGAACTTTTGAAGAAAGTAAGCAATTCTTACAACATAGGAAAAATTCTCAGGGAGGGAGGACATTCACCTGTAGTGAATTAATCTATCTGCAGAAACAGCAAACAAATTACTATTTGAAACAGAATCCTCCAATTTGTGAGGATTCACAATGCTGCTAAATAATCATGCATAGCAAATCATTAAAACAAAAGTACGGAACAATGAAAACAAAAAAGACTACATTGAATCAGCAATAAATAGCACCATCTTGTATGGAGAGCTGCTGTTCTTGCTGAGTTTTTCATTTTATTGATGGCAAGTTTGGTCCTATTCCATTCTGCCTGAACTGGCAGAAAAAGTTTATACAAATATTTATAAGCATCATTATATGAACTTCTAATATGCTTGCTTTTGAATGCAGTTTTCCAATTCTACACATTTTTGCAAGCAATTGTGCTCTCCGGTATACTTTTTTGGGATGGACATTTTTCTGGTCTGTGCTACAATGAGCTCACCCCCCCCCCCCCGCCCTTTTTTTTCCATTCAAGATCTTGGGTGCAACTGAAGTTTTAATATTTCACCCTCTCAGTGACTATAAAGAAGTGATCCAGGAGACATAGTATAGGTGTATCTGGAGAATGGACATCTGGATGATGTCCACTGATATGAAAAGTATCGGAGAGGCATTGGCAACAAGACCAGCATAGTCAAAGAACTGCAGTATGGCCAAGGGACAGCTGTCCAAGACAGCTTCAATACGGTCTAGAGCAGGGGTGTCAAACTCACATTGTCACCGTAGTGTCACATGACGTATCAGGACTTTGTTCCCCTTTGCTAAACTGGGCATGGCCGTGGCCAGCACATAACTCATGTGGCCCATTGGCTGGGAGTTTGACAGCTCTGATTTAGAGGAAGAATGGTTTGCAAAACCCTGAATGAGAGGTATAGATAGCAAAGAATGGTTTGGCAACCTCAGCATTGAAAATGTCCCTGAAGAAGCACCAGAGAGGGATGGCCAAATAAAAACCATAGTCATATCAACAATGGAAGAAAAGGTCCCAGAGAGTTAAAAGATAGCAAGAGGCTGACAATTCTTAACAGTGGCAATGGGCAGCAAACTCCTCATCCGAAAAGTGTCCATGGCAGTGGTGGGATTCACATTTTTTTACTACCGGTTCTGTGGACATAGCTTGGTGGGTGTGGCAGTGGAAGGATACTGTAAAATCTCCAGTTAAGAGGTGGTATTTGCCGGTTCTCTGAACTACTCAAAATTTCCGCTACAAGTTCTCCAGAACTGGTCAGAACCTGCTGAATACCACCTCTGGTCCATGGGGAATGCCCCAAAGCCTCCAAAATCCAGGTGCCCCCTTTTTTGTGGATGTGGCAAGTGCAACATATAAAAAAGATGCAGGGATGCAATATTATAGTTGTGGCTGCCATTTTACCTTTTTTAAACATAGTACAGGCTCACAGGATTCCATGTTTTTGCTAATAGAAGGCCCAAGCAAGAAACAATACCTAAAAGGCTGCTTTTGCTATTTGCAAAAAGGAGAAGGAAATATAGATTCAGAAAAAAATAGAATATAGATACAGAGGACAGATAATAGTTACAGAAATATAAAGGTAAAATGTAAAGAAGAAAATAAGACATATTTCATACAGAAATGAAATGTATAGATATGATGATAAGAGTAATCTAAAAATCAAAATGACATTGGTAAAATAAATCCAATAAATTTCCCCTCTTGTCTGTGGTCTATACCATTCCTACTTTTGTGCTTCACATTTGTCCTTATCACTAAGGGCAGACTTTGGTATAGAGAGCATATATGCCCCCTTCTACTTTCAGCAGCAAACCAGCAAATTATAATTGTACTATTTCTTGCCAGTTGTTATCTTGAAGGAAAATGAAACAGATAGATCAAATCTCCAAGAGGCTTAGCCCACTTATATAAAAATTAAACAAAAAAATATAGAAGAGAGGAGAAATAATCACACCCAGACACTTCTAGAAATATCATAACATCACCTCCTGTCTGCTGTACTTAGAAACTACACACAGAGAGAAAAATTGGGGGAAGGTTGACAGCTCATTGTTTAAGCACAGCATCTTCTGGTATATTTCATTGAGTCCTGACCAAGTTTGGATCTATAATGATAGTGGTTAGATTCATACATCACAATCAGAATAATGTGAGCTTGGTGTTGGCTTGAATGTAGCCACACTCAACAAATAATGCTAAAAGCAGCCTTGATTTTTTATCTCATGTATTTCCAGCCAGAGGAGAGATGAATCCACCTGGACATGGCAGACTATTTGTAACCTTATGACCACAATATCTAAAGGCAACTGAAAATGACAATACTTTGGGGGTGCTTCTACCCATGTAGTTCCACCATGTCTTCTGTAGCATCCACTCATTACAAGACTATTTCAAATGCGACTTGCTTTTACCTTCTTCTTAAGAGTTTGTTGACAGCAATATATGATTGAAAACCTCTAAGGTGACTTTGATTAGAAATATTCCTGAACTAAATGAATTGATACATGATTCAAACATTAATGTATCCTGTTGTGTGGATCTTTTCCTTGGTTTTATATTGAGAAGAATCTATGAACAAGAAGAGGCATTTCCAAGAAAGGCTCGCTGAACTCATAGGATGTACAGTAAATGTTATCTTTAACTCAGTATATAATTGTGCTTTCATTCAAAAATCAACCATGGGAATAAGGAATCCAACTCATTTTATGCATTGCTGCCTGAAGCCTTTCTCCTTAAAACAAATTACAGCAACTTCTATGCAACTCACACTCAAAAGCTAATTCTAACCCTATAGCTAAACTCTGAAATTAAACTTTAATCTAGGATATAAATAATTTTTGTGCTTGTGATCGGGTTTAGTGAATCCAGGATATAAATAATTTTGTGCTTGTGGTCAGTATTAGTGAGTTTCTTTAGTCTTCTCTTTGTTGTTGGATTTCTCCTCCTCCCATACAAAATTGGAAAAAGACAATTTTAATTTGTGTCTTGGCTTAATACTAGACAAGAGAAAAGAAGAAAAAAATGAAAATGTCATTGCACAGCACACAGTACATTTTTTCTTCACTTAGACCTAAAAATAATAACTTACCTGTGCTCTCCCCCACCCCCAATTTTGCCAGGAAACTAAGAAACAAAGAGGTTTGTGGGGGCGGGTTGAGGAGGGGGATGAGTCATTTTGCTATTTAGTCAAAAATTAATTAGGCAGCATATCATTAACAAACAGAAGGGGGGAAATTAAGGGTATTCAACAGATCTTTTTACTATCACTTAAATAAGGAGAAGCATTCCCCAATTTATTTGTTTGCTTCCACCGAAACATTTGATATAGCATGGAAAACCATAAATAAAAAAAACTAGTTTATAGCAAGTGAGATTAAAGACCCAGGATGAGGAAAATTGCTTTACAGGTAAGGATGACAATAATGATTTTCCAAAGTCTTCAAGGAATATAACAATACCACTGTTCATTGAAATGCAGGGATACATTTTTCACATCGGGAAGACTTTTAAAGGAAATAGTAGGAGGCATAACTTAACTTGTTTTTCTTCTTTCCCAGTGCTTATTTCTACATATTGTTCCCAATTTCAAGTTTATGATCATATCAGACGTCAGGAACTGCAAAAACAGGACTGGGCAGCTGTGTGAGGCTTGTGTTTCCCAAATCTGATTTAGTTCCCCACTGATGACCCACCGAATGAGTGGCTTTCCAGCAAACAAATCTTTTCAAACTTAATCTAGAAGCGACTCTTCTACCATGTTACATAGTGATTTAGTTTTAGAAAATTATAATTAGAACTCCTTTTTTCAAGATCTTTGCGCTGATACAAGTTATCTTTGCAAATTATTGTATCCTTATACAGTACATACCACTTCAGGCTGTTATTACATAATAAACACAATGATGCATTACATATTTTCTTTCTTCAAGCAGCATCACACTCATACTATTTTCTAAAAGCATTTGATGCATGGGAAGAAAAGAGAGAAAGAATGCAACATCCATCAAATTTAACCTCCTGATATCATGCAATATAATGCAGTTTCAGGCTATAATAGTGGTGGCTAATGTTTTCAGCACTGTGCCAAAACGGAAATATGCATGCATGCGCAGGCCGGAAACTGGAAGAGCAGATCCCCAACGCACGTGCATGGGAATGAAGGAAACTGGAAGGTTAGCTTCCTGGCCTGCATATACGTGCTGGCCACCTGGTCTTCTGGTTTCTAACACGCATGCATTATATTTCCTTTATCTCCCCATTTTCCACAAACACATGGTTGTCATTGTAGTTGGTTGCATGGTCAGCTAGATGTATGGACTGGATTTGCATTTTTATCCATCTCTTGTGTCCTTCCCAAGGACCTGAGATATGTGAATGTTGATGTTTGATGGTGTTAAAGGTATCATCATAGGATGCAAAGTGTTCCAACTAAAACAACCTTTTGAAATTCATTGGTGATTTTGTCAATGCTGACAGTATTATTATTATTCCAAATAAAAAATCTCATTTAAAACATTGTATATCTGTATTGTATTGTAGATTCCTTTTAAACCCTTTTAAAACCTAACTACTTCTTTTTTCATTAAGTATAGTGAAGTAATCAAGTGGTTTGGAACTGTAATATTCTCAATTAAGGAGAATTGTGGTTTTGATGTATTTTATATACAATCATTTTATGAGAAATAGTGAAGTTCTGGTGTATTATCATGATGAGAAATGGTACTATTACTGTCATTAACCAAGCTCTATATATGTAGTAAAATGCCTTTTTTGTTGTTTGATGTTCTTGTTTACAAGATGAATGAAGCTCTCAATATAATTCAGAATTCAACCACTTTTATCAAGTACCTGGTTGTGACTATTAATCAGATTGAATATTAGAAATAAATGGAAGGTGTGTAGCGTTTGTGAATATCTGGAAAATCTATTTATAGTAGATTAAAATACAAACAAGTCATTGCAAACCAAGTATGCCTAACAATTGTTACAGTATATTCAAAACAGCAATAGAAGTGATACTTAAAAATACAATAAGCTACACTGTCAAAGTCACAATTTCCATTGTTTTCAGAATTCTGTTTATAAATTAAAAATGTGAGAATCTGAAGGAACATTTCTCCATGCACATCCTGAGCATAGTCATTTCCCCCACTGCCACTAAACCCCCGAGGTTTGAGCGGTAGTTGTCTCCCAGTGGGAGTGACAGATCTCCTGCACAGATCACATTTGCTGTGTTCTTCTAAAGAAGTGGGCAGGCTGCCATACCATTAAAGCAATTATTCGTACTCTCTTCGATATGAAAGCATTAGATTCTGTCCCTTGGAATGGTGTACCTCGAGGGATCGAAATATAACAGCTCTATCTAGACAGGGGGGAGGAAGAGAGGAAGTGTTGAGGAGGGAGGGGGAAGGAGAAGACTATGAGACAAAAGTCACTGGTCTGCAAAGAGTTATCAAAGTTCAAAGTGTGCAGAACTGTCTCTTGCAAAGTTGATGCAGCAATTCTCCATCCTGCAAGAACCTGTTCAAGATGTAGATAAGTCAGAATTCATGGGAGATTACCATGCAGCCCCTGCCAAGCTGCACTACAGCACGTGTAATAGATACGCTCCAGTACTAAATCCTAAAAGGCTCTCGCTACATCTGTCAAGCATGCCCTGGAAAAGCACCTTCAGTTCAGATGTTATCACTGTTCTGCCTGCATCACAAGATTTAGTGTCCACCCTGGAGGTTGCTTTGGCTGCACAGTTTTCAGGGGCAAAACAACAAAGAAGAAAGATGAGAGGAGATTGGAGGTGGGGGGAGAAAGAGATGGAAGAGAGAAGAAGGGAGGTAGGACAGGAGTGAATAGAAAATCATTCTTGCTTGTAGCAAATGGGATAAAATGAAGCACTAGTGGATGGACTAGGCTCCCCTGACTCTTGCAGAGAAAATTCCCAGGCCTCAATTTTGTTGGTGTTCCAAGATCTTTAACTAGGACATATCAGAACTATGACAGAAGGAAAATGATCTTTTATATGCCAAATAGCTCTTTCTTCCAAAGATAAAGAAAACCTCCAAAACAAAACAAAAAAATAACTAACAGTAGATTTACAGATGAGGAACATATATGATCAAATATCAAAATGTGATGATTCAGTAGGAAATAGGCTAAAAATGGTCTTGGAGGGAGGAGAAAGCAAGATGGAAAATACAGTGGTTTCTAAGAACTGTTTGAGAACAGCAACATTTTCACCATGAAGCAGTCAGGCAATGCTAGACTTCAGTCAAAGGATCAGATAGCAGGAAATAGATGTGGAGATAACAAAATTATGTTTTACCTTTTTTCCTCACTCTTTTGTTCATTTCTACATTCATATCACAGCCTTTTACTCTACTTTAATGGCGTACTATAACAAATAATGTATGTAAATATGACTTTTAAAAAATAAGTTGTAGTGAAAATCTCTGGATGTGCTCCAGTGTCATCTTTGGTAAGACACATCATGGGGATCCCCCAAATCAGTGGTGATATTTGACCAGTTCTGCCTGGTTCTGGAGAGCAGGTAGGAGCCATGAGCAGTGGAGACGGAACCGGTTTTCTCCACTGCTTTAATGGTTCTGCTGTTGGGCCCGCCTGCCCGCCCGGGCTGCCATACTCACTGTTCTGTATTCTGTACAGTGCTGGATTTGTGAGCTGTACAGATGCAGATAGATAAACTCGACAAGACGTCCATAACAAAGTACATTTATTAGTTCATCAGGTATCCTCATAACTCACATTTGTGATGAAGTTTTTCTTTAATGACCAATCATTTGTATATCTGCCTTGTAGGTAAAAAGATGGTTTATCTTCTATCCTTTTTCCCTCATGTTGTAGCGATAGAAGTAAAAGAGTTACCATGAGTCCGTGAGCTCAGCCAAGAGTGAGGAAAACCTCCCCCAACCCCTCAAGGGTCAATTTAGTGACCAATCAGGATTACAGATGTGGTCATGTGATATGGACTAAATTTCCCAGGATACCTTAACTACATTTACCATGATGCATTCCCTTAAGGGGACAGCTCAAAATTGCTACTTAACTATCCAATTCCCATACACTGGCTGGACAGCACACTCACCTTTATCCACTGAATTTGAAGTGCAGCTGCTTTGCACGGCACAGAATAGTGCCACACAGCAGCTGCTGAAGTGATCGGGAGATTGCACAGGCTTGCAGGAGGTGAGGTAGAATGCCTCTGCGCCTGCATATTTGAATCCCACCACTGCCCCAAATGTAATCCTAAACATATCCTAAAATATTGACGACATTCATTTTCAGTCAGAAAAGAAACCTGGAAAACTAGGTACTTCTTAGGTGGAAACTACAACAAATATGAAGGTAAAATAGTACATAATTACATAATAGTAATTATGATTAATTATGCAAGAAGATCAAATATTGGCAACATTATTGCTAAATCTCTGGAGGAAGGTCCAGGATTCTACATGCAATTCTGATAACTCCATTCATATATAACTGTTCTTTGCTCATGCTTTTGCCCTCCCTTTCCCTTCTTTTCCTTATGTGTCCTTCTGTGCTTTGCTCAGTCTAGCCATCAGCAAAGCCAGCACTTACTTTCTTACTCTTTTTTCCTTTCTTTCTTCTTTCTCTCTTTCTTTCTTTCTCTTTCTTTTCCTTTCCTTTCCTTTTTTCTCACCTTCCTTTACACACAGCATCTTGATTTCGCCAATGCCTCTGAACTTCTATATCAAGGGTGTCAAACTCAAGGCCCATGGGCCAGATCCAGCCCACAGGGCTGACCTAGGAACAGCAAAGGATCGCCCCATAGTGCCTCTTCATGCCACCCTCCCCAGCTTCATTTTCAGCTGCAGAGACTGCAATGGCCTTCTGCAACCCTCTGCCAGTAAAAACAGAGTTCCCTGGACTCTGTTTTCACTGGCAGAGGGCTGCCAGAGGCTGTTGCAGCTGAAAACAGAGCCTCTGCCGGCCATGTGTGGCCTCCCCAAGCTCCATTTTCACTGGCAGAAGGCTTCAGGAAGCTTTAGTGGCTGAAAATGGAGTCATGGAATGGAATTGAGTGACTAGCCATGCCCACCCTGGCCACGCCCACACCTGCCTCCCCCCCGAGTTTAAACACAATCCTGATGCAGTCCTCAATGAAATCAAATTTGAGGCCCCTGCCCTATATGATTGAAATAAATATAGAGAATTAAGGTGGCAATGCCTGCAATTTTATCCTACACTACAGTGTGCCCTGAGTTTTGTTTTTGCTAGTGTGCAGAAAAATGATTAGACAACTAATGGATGGTTATTTTGATTGAAGGAGCAATGCTGGGTAAGGAGCAAGCTAGAGAAGAAATTAAGTAGTGTGTTCACATGGTGGTTCAAGAAAGCACCAAAGGAGATCTCATCTTTCAGCATAATGCAGTGCTGTCATAAGTATGCAAGTTATTTTTGCTCTATAAAGTAAGTAAGTCAAGGGCCATGGCCACTCTTATGTTTCTAAAAATGAGCCCATGGGGGGTGGGGGGGGGGCAGGGAGGCAGAGAAGTGGAAGTAAGGACAAATGGCAACGTCCCTGTGAATGGCTTTCACAGGCTTAGCTCTGAGCCTCCAAGAAGCAAAACATACCTGTATATGTTTTAAATTTAAAAATATACATCTAAAGTAAGTCTCAATCAAGTACTTTCAAAATCTATGCAAAAGAAAACCTATCCCCACAAGGCCCTCTGGCCCCTGCATTCATAAGTTATTTCTGCATGTTTGCTCGGCTTGATGCTGACATAAATCTTCAACTAGTTCAAAAAAGAAAGGACTTTGATTCTGACCTTCTGCTGTCAAAAACGGCTACTGTCAAGAATAATCTAAAACAGCTTCATAAGGGCTGTTTTAACTGATTAATCTCTGAAGGTCACACAATCTGTTTAGACTATCACACATCGAAGCCACTTGCCGAATATCTGAAGTTGTCAAGTCCTTGTTGGCTTTGCACTCGGAAGCTCTAGAGAGCAGCTATAAATAATTAGCACAGTTAAAAGTTCAGTTACTTTAGGTAGCTGTTTTCTACATCTTCCAAGGATGAGTTGTGAAAGCACTGATATATAGCCATCATATCTCTTAAATAATCTAAAAACAGGGGCCACAGTAACTATGGCATAAAATGGAAAAAAATGAACAAAAAAGTGCTTTCTCCATGTGTCTCTGGACCACACAATATGGAAGAAAGTTGGGACAATTTTGTTTGGTTTACAACAACTAAGTTGCATTTCATGATCCTACAGTGCAAATCAGAATGCAATTAAGTTTATATCAACACCATTCATCAAACCTGTTCATATTTATTTATCCTTGCAACTCATTCTTGTTTCCATTACTACCATATATTAATTCATACATTCATAGATCCTTATTACATTTAAAATCTAGTTAACCTCTTAGTTACTTCTGATTCAGTGTTATTGAGTGTTGGGGTAGACAGCTTCTGTTGCGGTTTTTAGACTCTAAGAAAGGTTACCACTCATCATGGGCTGAACACATCCCTCCCTTCCTGATTTTTTAATCATTAAATATCACTAAAAATCACAAAGTGCTTCTGGATTTCAACAGTATGAAAGTCAATTGACCGAAGATATTTATATGTCCATAAATAAAGATTAAAGTCACATGTTACCAAATCTTCCTTCACAGAACATAGCCATTATTTTATTATTAGGATGACGTTTCTCCCCACACCCATGGTGGCTTAGGAGGTTGTCCCATCTTCATTCACACATTATACATAAGGAAAATGAGCCTGGTCTAAGATCACCCTGTGACTGAATGGAATCATGGGTCTACTTCTTTCTTGTTTCAGTGCACCAACCATGGAACTGCACTGATTTTTTAAAAGACATTAGATAATCAAGTATTTACTATGATTGTTTTTCAATTTGGAACATATCTTCTAAAATATTAGAGCTACAGCAAAAGTTACCCCTGAGGAATAGAAATTTTGCAAATTTTATAAAGCATATCATAACATAACATAAAATTATCACAAAGCATTTTATGACATAATATAAATCATCATAAAACATTTCGTGTGAGCATCTCCTGATGTTTGTGCTCAAAGTTCAACATGAGTTTCTTTCAAGGCTCAGAGGTCTCTGAATATCTCCCTGAATTTTGAAGAATTTTTCTAATTCATCACAAGTTTGCCATTGTTGAAAGCATTGATGAATATGTTAAAGAAAATGTCTCTGAAATGATGACCCAAGGGGTCATGGATTGTCTAGTCTGCACTAAAGGTTTCTAGCTATAATTGTTGTGGGAAAAGGCATGTTTAGAGGTAAGAATGTTATGTTTAACACTACACAATCATGGTAGCTGTATTCAATACAAAAGGCATAGTATACTGAACAATATTGTGAAAAAAGAGAGACTGTTTAGGTGTACATGGATGACATCTTAATTTCCAGACTCACTGTAGTTGAACAACAGCAAAAAGTATGGCAACCATAAAGGTCTCAAACCTAAACACAAGCAAATGCTTCTTACAGCTGAAAAAGCTTTCATTTCTAAGGCACCACATAAAAGAACATTGTTTGAGCCCACATTGAAAAAAGGTGGAAGCTATTATAAGGCTAAGCCTCCTAAAATTCTTTTTATCTTGAAAATTTTGTATTATTATTATTATTGTACTAAGTGGCATCAATCTTGCATTCTTTAAATATGTTGATTAAAAGAGATCCCACTTGACAAAAAAGTACTCTATCATAGAATAGGCCAGGCCCAACCTCTTTTTTTTAGCAAAGAAATATAAACTAGAACTTTTCAGACAGATAGCTATATAGTTTCTCCACATACAACTCAATGATGAAGAGACTGACACCTCTCTGGGCAATACATTCTACAATGTCCATTAGGTCAGAGGGATCTCAGCAGACCTGAACATTCTATCTAACAAAATGAAATTCAGTGGTGAGAAAAGGAAAGTTTTACACCTAGGCAAAAAAACCCAATTGTACACATACAGACCAGGTGAAACCTGGCTCAATGTCAATAACCGTGAGAGGGATTTTGGAATCCAAATGGACAATCACTTAAATATGAGCCAACAGTGTGCGGCAGCAGCCAAAAAAGCCAAAGCAATTCTACAGAGGGATAGAATCAAGATCATGTGAAATATTAGTACTATTTTACAAAGACGTGGAATACTGCATCCAGTTTTGGTCACCACAATATAAAAAAGATGCTGAGACTCTGGAAAGACAGCAGAAAGAGCAACAAGAATGATTAGGGGACAGTAGTAAAGACAGAACATAAAATGAAAGCACTGGAAGCAAAGGTTGAGCAAACAGATAAGAAAGTAGAATCAATAGAACAGAAATTAATGGGAGAGAACAGGAAATTAGAAGAGGCAATTGCATATTTGGAGATGGAAAAGGCTGATTTCTTCCTCAGATTTCAGAATGTAACAGAAGAAAATGGGGAGGACTTGCTCAAATTAATGGCAGATCTCACAGCAGAAGCATTACAAAAAGAGAGCCAAGAGGTTCGAAGGGAAATCGACGAGGTATATAAAATATATACCAACTATACAAGACGTTTTAGACTTCCAGGAGAGGTTCATATATGATTCTCAAAGAAACAACTGAGAGATGAGATATAAAGTGACAAGAGATGAACTGCTGTTATTCAAGGGAACAGAAATTGTAACTTTGAAACACATTCCAAGAAGAACAAGGAAACATAGAAAGAAATACAGATTCCTGGCCGCCCAACTGAATAAGAATAACATCCTGTTCAAATGGCTCATCCCAGAGGGAATGTTAATATCATGGCAGGATAAAAACTTTAAGATAGACAGTATAGAAAAAGCAAGGGAATTCTTTGAACTGTATGTGGTATCAGGAGAAGACCAGAACAGCAAAGAGGAAGTGGAAAGTAGGAGCCAAGAAGAAGATTGGTTGGAGGAAAGAGAAACAGAACAAGAGGAAAGAGAGCAGGAAGAAGTGGAAAGAGAAGCCATAAGAACGAGACACCAACGAGAGCAAATAAGCTTCAACAAGAAACAACTACAGAGTAAGATGGCGGAAGAAATCAAATAGATTTCCATTAACATCAATGGTTTAAATTCACAAATTAAGAGGGAAAAAAGATAACTAAACTACAGAAACTGAACTTAGATATTATATGCCTTCAAGAAACACATATCCAGAAACATCAAAGTAAATTGTTAGAAGCACCAAAGTTAGGATATTTATACGTATCTCTAGCCCAACAAAAAAAGAGGTGGATAGCAATATACATTAGGAAACATTTACAAACAAAACAGGTATATGCAGACGAGGAGGGTAGGATTTTGATGTTAGAAGTTTATATAAATTATAAGAAAATGTTATTGACAGTGATATATGCACCAAAGGAGAAACAAGAAGAAATTTATACCAAACTATGAAGAAAATTAGTAGAACAGGAATATGAAAACATATGCCTGCTAGGTGATTTCAATGCAATAGCAAATTTAGGAAAATATTACAATAATGGAAATCCAGGGGAAAAAAGGAAAAGGAAAACATTACCAAAAGTATTCTATCAAATGGCGGAAGAATTAGGATTAAAAGATATATGGAGAGAAAGAAATCCAGACAAAAACAGTATATTTACTATTCAGCACCACACACATCATGGTCAAGATTGGATATGTTATGGACAAATGGGGAAATGGAACGTAATATAAAAGAAATAGAAATTGAATCTAACACATGGGCGGACCATAATCCCATTAAAATAATTTGGAAAGCATTGAAAAAAAAACAGAAGATGGATGCTAAACAAGGAGATCCTAAAAGAAAAAGAATTGTTAAGATGATGGAAAAAGAATTGGAGTTCTTTCTGAAGGAAAATAAAAAACAGCAAACATCAATTCCAAACCTATGGGACACGACTAAAGCATGTATCAGGGGCCTAGCAATTTCATATAATACACATAGATATAAGGAAAAAATGGAGAACAATCTAAACTACTAGATACTCTTAAGGAGTTAGAAAAAACACTAGAAAAAACACCACATAATAAGACAGCAAATGCGAGGGGATAGTGATTAGACATAAATTGAATATGTTAGCACAAGATGAATGGTTACAGGACATGAAAAAGATAAAACAGAATTATTTTGAACACACGAATAAGCCGGGAAGCTTATAGACTTAAGAAAGAAAAAGAAAAAAGAGCAATTCAACAATTGAAAGACGCTGATGGTACCCTACATCAAACTGAAAAGAAAAAACATATTGTTAAAAGTTTTTTTGAGGAATTATATAGTCGGGAAGATGTACCAGAGAGAAATATCCAACAATACTTAGAAGGAAAAGGGCTACCTGTGATCCCGGAAGAGGATAAAGAAGAGATAAACAGGGAAATAATATTAAGAGAACTGCAAGAGGCAATCCTGAAACAGAAAAACAATAAGACACCAGGACTGGATGGTCTCCTAGGGGAACTGTATAAAACGCTCCAAGAAAAATTAGAAATGCAATTATTAGAACTCTATAATGAGGTACTGATGACAGCAAAATTACCTAAGTCATGGGGGAGACATACATAACATTGATCCCAAAAGAAGATTCGGACCATCAATTAATTCAAAATTATAGGCCCATATCCCCTTTAAATGTTGATTATAAAATATTTATGTCCATAATGGCAGAAAGATTGAAAAAAAAACACTTAATCAGATCATTCATAGCGACCAAAATGGATTCTTACCGAATAGACAAATTAAAAATAATACCAGAATGGTATTGAATATAATAGAATATTACGAAGCAAACCCAGGAAAACAATTGGCAATGGTCTTCCTCGATGTGCAAAAGGCATTTGACAATGTTAATTGGCAGTTCATAATACAACAATTAAAAAGCATGCAATTTGGCAATAAATTTATTAAATTGATTTTGACAATTTATACGACACAGACAGCCAGTGTAATAATGAACGGTGACAGAACGGAAACATTCAAGATCAACAAGGGAGTAAGGCAGGGATGCCCGCTGTCACCCCTTCTCTTTATTCATACCTTAGAAAACTTATTGGAAAACATTAGGAAAAATGTAGAAATCAAAGGGGCTTTAATTAAAAAGGAGCATTATAAGGTACAGGCATTTGCCGATGATATAGTATTTTTTTTGGAAGATCCAGAGGATACGGGAGTTAATAATTAATTAATAACTAGTTAATAATTAATAAAGGAAATAGAGGAATTTGGCAAGGTCGCAGGCCTTAAGATTAATACAAAACAAAATTATTGACTAAAAATTTAAAAGATAAGCAAAAAAAAGAATTAGAAGGAAAATTGGGAATGCAAAGTGTGAAAAAGATAAAATATTTAGGCATTTGGTTAACAGCAAGATGCTCTTCAATCAAAAAAGATAACTATGACAAATTAATAATACAAATCAAAAAAGAATTGGAAATGTGGGGGAAATTACAGCTATCACTACTGGGGAAAATTGTGGCAATTAAAATGTCTACGCTACCAAAAATGCTATATCTTTTTCAAACTGTACCAGTAAGATTGGATAAAACCTTTTTTAGAGAATTAGATTGAATAATAAGTAAATTTGTTTGGGATGGGAAAAAGGCTAGGATAAAAATGAAATTGTTACAGGACAAAAGAGAAAGGGGTGGCTTTGGACTCCCTGACTGGGAAATGTATTATCAGGCTGTGGCTATGGTATGGATTAAAGATTGGATCAACCTGGAAAATAGAAGAGTATTGTCAATAGAGGGTCATGACTTGCAGAGAGGGTGGCATAGTTTCCTATGGGATGGGAAATGTAAACAGCATTCATATTTTCAGAGACACATGATTAGAGATTCATTAATTCGGACATGGAACAAGATTAAAAAGAATCATTATACTAAAATACTGAACTGGTTGTCAACTGTGGAAGCACAAATCTACCTAAATGCAATGGATCTGGGAAAAAAGAGGAATTACAAAGACCTATTAGACACACAAGAAAGATTAAAAATGAGACAAGAATTACAGCAACAAAATATAAAGATAGATTGGTGGCTATACATGCAAATTCAGGCAAGATATCAAAAGGATAAAGAACAATTTGGTTTCTGCTTGGAAAAGCATCAATTAGATAAAATTCTACAAGAAATGGAAAAGAAAATGATTCCAAGAATATATAACTTTCCATTAGATTTTAAAATGGAAGATGAGGTGGTCAAAGAGATGATGGTGGTATGGGTGAAAAATCTTCTTCTTCTTCTTCTTTTTCTTCAGTGTTTGTCTCGCGCTCTGGCGAGGTCCGCTAATGTCCTTGAGTATTGCTTCCACGCCTCTCTGTCTGCCACGTATGTCGGGTCTGCCTTCGCGATCTCTAGATCGGCCTTGATCGTGTCCATCCAGCGTTGCTTAGGTCTACCACGCGGTCTCGCTCCTCCGACAGTCACCTTCATCGCAGATTTGGTATGGGCGAAAAATGTTGGCCATAATATAGACCTGGAAAATTGGGAGAGAATGTGGGGATCAAACTACAAACTAATTACATCCACAGCATACAAGGAAAATTAATACAAAATGTTCTATAGATGGCACCTTCCCCCCACTAGATTGGCAAAAATGTTTAACTCAGACCCAAATTGTTGGAAATGTGGAAAAGAAAAGGGCACTTATTTTCATACCTGGTGGACATGCCAGGAAGTGAAAAAAATATTGGAATACAATTAGACAATAGATAGAAGAAATCACAAATCAGAAATTGAATTTAATCCGGAAACTAATATAATAAAACAGATAGATATATTATGTTACATATATTAACAGCTGCAAGGATTTCGTACGCACAACTCTGGAAGGAAAAAAGGGTTCCACCGGAAGGCATGGTTATTAAAAAAATAATAGATTGTATAGAGATGGACAGGCTAACGATGAAAATAAAAGACAGAGAAGATTCAATTCATTATAGGGACTGGAATGCCTGGTATGAGTTGTTTAGAAATAAAAAGAAAAGAAAATGGCAATTAGGAAAAGAATGAGGGAATATGTAAATATGTAAATATACCATGGAGAAGATTGAGATGTAAGGATAAAAGATATTGATTTATAGTAAGAGTAAGATGTAATGATAAAGGAATAAGTAAATACATATACTGAAAAATGTGAGGAGATGCGAAAGATGTCTTGATGTTGATAACAATATATAAAGTTTTATTTTATGTTTTTAAAATTTGGAAACTTAATAAAATTTATTTATTTTTTAAAAAAAGAATGATTAGGGGATTAGAGGCTAAGACATGAAGAACGATTGCAGAAATTGGGCATGTATAGTATAATGAAAAGAAGGACTAGGAAGACATGATTGTAGTGTTCCAATATTTGAAGGGATGTCACAAAGATGAGGGGGTCAAATTGTTCTCCAAAGCACTGAGAGCAAGACAATAAACAATTGATGGAAACTAATCAAGAGAGAAGCAATCTAGAACTAAGGAGACATTTCCTAACAGTGAGAACAATCAACCAGTGGAATGGCTTGCCTTCAGAACCTTGGGTGCTCCATTACTGGAGGAATTTAAGGAGAGACTGGACAGACATTTGTTTGAAAAAATATAGGGTCTCCTGCTCAAGCAGAGGATTGGACTAGATGACCTCCAAGTTCCCTTCCAACTCTGTTATTCTATGAGTTCTAGGATGTCTCCTGTCTTAAATTTAGTCACCCAATTCACTTGTTGGGACCTTGGGGGTATGCTTTCTCAGTGGCCAACTCAGCCCTTTGAAATAGCTGCCTTTTGGCCTTCCAGATCTGACTCTTCATCCAAATATTGGTCTAAAATGGGCATTGGGCAGGGAGACTATTGATTTGCCATTGCTTGTTGTGTACCATCCAATGCTAACAGGTATGATTTGTCTTGAGTATAGTTTTGGAAACATGAAAGATAACACTCACAGATCCAAAAATTGCTCTGTCTCAGCTGAGAGTATGCACAACAAAACAGACAAATAAACAATTCTCTGCATATTTTTATGGAATTAAAGCCATAAAGCCATTGAATTAAACATGGGATTGGATCTAAAGGCAAGTCAGTCCATAGAGAGGAACATCATGCAAGCCACTTCTTGAAATTAGAAATCTATTCAAAGGGATGCTTAAACACAGCATTTAAATAAAACAATCAAGCTACTACAGGTGAAACTCAAAAAATTAGAATATCGTGCAAAAGTTCATTTATTTCAGTAATGCAACTTAAAAGGTGAACCTAATATATGAGATAGACTGGTTACATGCAAAGCAAGATAGTTCAAGCTGTGATGTGTCATAATTGAGATGATTATGGCTTACAGCTCATGAAAACCCCAAATCCACAATCTCAGAAAATTAGAATATTGTGAAAAGGTTCAATATTCTAGGCTCAAAGTGTCCCACTCTAATCAGCTAATTAAGCCATAACACCTGCAAAGGGTTTCTCAGTCAGGTTCAGTAGGAACCACAATCATGGGAAAGACTGCTGACCTGACAATCATGCAGAAAACCATCATTGACACCCTCCATAAGGAGGGAAAGCCTCAAAAGGTAATTGCAAAAGAAGTTGGATGTTCCCAAAGTGCTGTATCAAAGCACATTAACAGAAAGTTATGTGGAAGGAAAAAGTGTGGAAGAAAAAGGTGCACAAGCAGCAGGGATGACCGCAGCCTGGAGAGGATTGTCAGGAAAAGGCCATTCAAAAGTGTTGGGGACTTTCACAAGGAGTGGACTGAGGCTGGAGTCAGTGCATCAAGAACCACCACACACAGACGGATCCTGGACATGGGCTTCAAATGTTGTATTCCTCTTATCAAGCCGCTCCTGAATAACAAACAATGTCAGAAGCGTCAGAAAAACAGAACTGGTCTGTTGCTCAGTGGTCCAAAGTCCTCTTTTCTGATGAGAGCAACTTTTGCATCTCATTTGGAAACCAAGGACTATCTTGAACTATCTTGCTTTGCATGTAATGTCTATCTCATATATTAGTTTCACCTTTTAAGTTGCATTACTGAAATAAATGAACTTTTGCACAATATTCCAATTTTTTGAGTTTCACCTGTATAAGCACAAAGAGCACACCCTACCAGTTTTGCATTCATTTTGATGAAAAGAGATTTTGCTTTCCAAATCCTTTTAAAGTTTTTTTGCATTTTTGAATTTTGAAGATCCCCCTGCTCCCATAATTCAGTTAAATTTTGAAGGAACTCTCATAGAAATGCCATCCTATTTGATTCTTCTAATAGTGATGATTCTATTAGTTATGTCCTTGAGAAACTTGGGGACATTTTTTGTACTTTCCCTGATAAATTTGGAAACATTGTTCTCCTGATTATCTCACCACAAATGGGATGGAGATTTTCAAAAGGACATTTCTGCCCAAGACTACTAATAGCACAAGTAAGACTCCAGAGCATTGCTAGAATCTGGCACTGCTTTGGTGTGACCTGGAGATGATAGGAAAGCCAGAAAATTAGCCAATATAATTTTCAGAGGTAGACCCATACCAGAGTTTGGTAAAAGTATATTACCTCAACTTTTGGTATTCAACAGAATTACGTTGCTTGCCACAAAGGGAATTAATATGCACATCAGGTTCTCATATAAATCTCAGCTGACCTTAACATCTTAGCAGTCACTATGAGAACTTACCATGCAACAAGAGATGCTATATGAGAGAAATAAGTATGAAATCTCCAAAGTCATTGTCTTCCTGGTAAGAGCATATTGTTTGGTTCTGAACTAATATGACTGAAAATATCTACAGTAGACTTGCAGTGACCATTAGTAGCAAGTTGGGGGACAAACCATTTTTTTCACCAGCTTTTGTTTATTGTTGAAATCCCAAGAAGAAAAAACAGAAGATGATCTATGCCACCCTGGCATATTAACAACATTAAAAGCTTTTGTCTTCATGACAGCCAAATGAACATATAGTGTTGTGGACTGGAACAGTTACATTGTAATGGCTTACAATGCCCCCCTGTGAGGAGAGAATGTGTCATTTTTTTAGAACTATTTGATTCACTTAATATATACAGGCTGATGCAAACTGTATATTAAAAACATGTAAAATAGCTTCAATAAATTTCAAAGCAAACTGCCAATTTCCCTCCTCCTTTCCTTATTTTTTTAAACTTGTCTTCTATGAAAGACTGGTTTTAAAAAATGAGCTATGTTAATGACACGTGTAAGCTTAGTGCATACAAAATATTTTTTTTCTTTCCCTTTTTTTAATGGCCTACAGAAGACATTTTTTTGCATCCGCACAATGTTTCACAAGCTTAACGCTGTTCGGTTGCTATGAATCATCCCTGCTAATATATTCACAACAGACGCAGACCAACTGCTGCTATCAAAGGACCTGCTTGAATAACTGTAATAACTGGAAAATTATTTTGATAGCCTGAAACAATCTTATATATCACAGAACTTTATTAAAATAATATCAAATCAAATTAGCCTGTATCCCCATAATGAATTAAGTAACAGGTTGTGCTGATATTAATCTCAGTTAGCTTGCAGGCATTGTAGCTGGAACACTTAATAAGTTGGTCCCCATTGCTCGGAACAGGGAAAAATCCTCGAATACTCTGTGCTTATTCACAGAAAAAAATACATCAAAAGGTTCTCTCTAAATAATATGCCCATTTTGTGCCTTTGGTAAAATTATTCATAAGGCAAAAAGGAGAAAAAAAATATTCATCAAATCTCCTGAGAATTCTGATTAGCTGTTGACCTGTAGAGGAAGCTGTTTTTCATAATCCCCTAAACACTGTCTAATTCTTGCCTCAATCAGCTCTGGAAATGTTGGATTTACCTTAAAATAATGTGATGATATTTTCTTATCATCTTTAAGTGACTCAGGCAGTTACAAGATGCTTCTGTCTCCTACTTTGCTACATTCTGTAGGCTGGCTTAGATTTATCCCCCCCCCCCTTTCAATCTTTGATCCAAGGCAATTTATGGATGTGCTGGTATGTGGGCTATGTAGAAGATGTCGTTCTACACACTTGGGTATGTGTATGTGCATGTTTTCTTAATGAAAAACTTGTGTGTGTGTGTGTGTGTGTGTGTGTGTGTGTGTGTGTGTGTGTGTGTGTGTGTGTTTTAAGGCATGCAGCATCATTGGATTATGTGTTATTTTTCCCCAGATCAGAGAAATATAGGACACAGGCTTTTAAAAAATATATTTATTTTCCAAATATGATAATTTGGATGTTGCTTGACACTGATGTAACTATAGTGATGCAGCTGGATAATTTTAGATTCTGAACTTAATCTTCTCCTAGGTAGCTCCTTCGGTTCTTTTTTAAATTTTATGCAGTAATTATCAGTTGCTACAATATGTGATCTTTTTATATTTGAGGACACCTCTAGCCTTTTTTATAATGATATCATTGATACATATTATTGGATTAATTTAAAAATAATAGGAATATTCAGAGATCATGATGGGGACTGATTAATTGCAAGTTTTTATATACTGCCTGTTCCTTTCATTTTTGGTAGCACAAGCATCAAAACAGGGAGAAAAAATAAAACATATAAAACTCACTACAACCCATCATTGCTGTTCAATCTATCATTTGAGCTAAGGCCCTACAGATCTATAGGCATCAGAAGGGTTCTATACTAACAGTAATTCCATTATGCTTTGATTCCTTCTGTATCTTCTACCATATCCATCTTCCTACCATACACAGCCCACACCGCCTGTAGGTACCAGATCAAGATTTCCATCTTGTTTTGGAAATATGTAGATTATAGTTGTAGATGATATAGATATAGACAAATAGAGAGGATAGAGATAGATAGATAGATAGATAGATAGATAGATAGATAGATAGATAGATAGATAGATAACAACGTATTGATATTGTAATAATCCCAAACAGATTATTTTTGTTAATACTTTCTCCCAACAACTTCATGTACATTAGATGTTAAAGATAATAGAATAGGAGACAGGAGTGAGACTAGGGCACCTCACATTAAAGTGTTCAAGGGTTTGAACTCTCCGACACCAATTAGAACTGCCCACTCAAGAAGGAGTAAAGCCACAAGATTGCACCCAGTCCCCAACCTTAGTTGGCAGTCCAAAAGAATGTTATATCTATAGTTAAACATGCATATACAGATTTTTACATGGGAATAAATTTCATTCCCACTTGGCTTTTCTTGATAAGTGAAGTTCAGGTAATGGTATTTGGTATACTAATGAATATTTTTGCCATTTTGTTCTTTCTTTATCTTGCCTTTTTTCTGTAGACTCATGGAGAGTTACAATACTTTCACTGAAAACAATATATCAGTGCACACTATGGGCTCAGAAGTCAATTATCTGTATAAGAATTTATTCAAGACAATTGGTGAAGAGCAGGAAGCAGTGATAGCAAATACAAATCCTGATCATGTCTGTACAAATAGATACATATTTGGGCATTGAGGAAAAGATCATGAAAGAAGTAACATTTTGACTAATACTTTGCTTGCCTATAGTTAACTGTGTTTTATTCCCATCGAATTATGATGAATTTGCATTCATTTCTTACTCTTAAATATAAAATACAATAATAATTCAGGCTCACAATTCTGTAAAATTGGATAGGTCATTTAGCCACATGAATCTTTGAGTCTACCTTTCCAAGACCAAGCAAATGCTAGAACTGCATTTTTCTGTTAATATTTTGGCTGTCTTAAAGAGTATTTATGGTCATGACCTCTGGAATCTTTCAGAGGATCCAAATATTCTAATACCAAATCACAATGGACTTTCATTTATTGATCTCCAATCCAAGCACTAAAATATGACAGATTAATCTAAAGTTTATCCAGAGGAGATTATAACTCATACATCTAGTCAAAATCCAGCAATCTATTTATTCAGCTGCAACTTGTCAGAAATCAAGCAGAGGAAGTTTGAATAGATTATTAAAATGCAGCAGAAGCAAGCCTACAAGTGGAGATTAGTAACAGTTAATTTGTGATTATATAAATGATGTTGTTGGAAGTCATGGAGAAAACCCCTTTTCAATATAGTTAACTCTAATGTTTGTGAACACTTTAAGAATGCAAAACTACTTTATAGATTCTAATAATTTAGAAATGTTCCTTTCTGGAACTAGCTGAAATAGCTGAGGATTTCACTAAGTAGAAACCTGAGATTTCATAACTGTGTTATTCTCTGTCCCACTATAGTACCTGGAAAATTTTTGGATGTGTTATAGGTATCACCTCAGCTGGGTCAGGCAATTCAAGGAAGCATTTCTGCAGAATCCATAAGGCTTCAGAGGAGACCTGGACTGATCCCAAATCAAGGTCTCAGCTTTATATTACTGTGATGACAGGTGTCTCCCAGAATTCTCCTCCCAAGTTAAGCTGATCAACTTTTAACTCAGAAGTTACTGCAAAATAAACGAGGTGATTGGTGGTTTTTCATCAGGGGGAACTCGTGCTTTGCTTTTTGCATTCCCCTTTCCTTTAAGTCAAGGGATTCCAATCCTTTTCCACTATATTCACAGGATGATCACAGGGGAAACTTGTGATCCATTTTATACCATTTTTTAACTCATTGGAAATATAAATGCAAAGAAAAAAAATGTGTGGTGGATTTAAACCTGCTGGAATGTTGATTTTTGTATTGGCCAATTGACTACAGATCGGCTTTCCATCCTTATCCATTTGCATGTTTACCTTCAGGAAGTAGCAGTGAGTTCCCAAGACAACATGAGTGTGTTTCTTGAGGTTGGTTGGTGCAATCCATGGCTATATGTATGTGCTCAGATTTGAGCTTGGGTCATCATCCAATTCCATCACACTGGCCATATGTGGCTATCCTAATGTCTGCTTTGATTGCATTATTCTTTGGCATAGTTACCACTATTATGGATCACAGTATCAGTAGAAATGCATGCATCCCTATTGGGGATCTTTTATACAGCATCTAGTAGATAGTCCTCCAACATTACCTCTATAATTCTCAATGGAGAAAATGAAACCAGAAAAATAAAATGGGCCTTATCCAACAAAATGAAATTTAATGTGGAGAAAAGCAAGGTTTACACTTAGACAGGAAAAACCAAAGATAGAAGTACACATTAGGCAAAACTTTGCTCAAAAACAGTAACTGTGAGAAGGACCTTGGAGTCTTGGTGGACAATCACTTAATATGATCCAGCAGTATGAGACAGCAGCCAAAAAAGCTAATACTTGGTTAAAAGCTTGGTTGTATAAACAGAGGCACAGAATCAAAATCACATGAATTATCAGTATCGCTTTATAAAGCCTTAGTAAGGCCACACCTGGAATACTGCATCCAGTTTTGGTCACCAAAAAGTACAAAAAGACATTGAGACTCTGGAAAAAGTGCAAAGAAGAGCAATTAAGATTATTAAAGGCCTAGAGACTAAAACAAATGAATAACAGTTGCAGGATTTGGGTTTGGCTAGTCTAGAGAAAAGAAGAACTAGGCCATATTCCAGTATTTGAAAGGCTGCCACAAAGAAGAGGGGATCAACTTATTTTCCAAAGCACTAGAGGACATCACAAAAAACAATGGATGGAAGCTAATTAAGGAGAGAAACAATCTGAAATTAAGGAGAAACTTCCTAACAGTGAGGACAATTAACCAAGTTTGCTGTCAGAAGTTATGGGTACTTTATCACTGGAGATTTTTAAGAAGAGACTGGACAGTCACTTGCCTGAAATGGTATAGGGTCTCCTGGCTGACATGGGGCTGGACTAGAAGACCTCCAAGGTCCCTTCCAGCTTTATTCTGTTTGATTGATTGATTGAAATCACAGTAAAATAATTGCTTTCTGTTTACCAAGGGTAGAGAAACATGGTTGTGAAAGAATTTTGAGGTTAATCATTCCTAATGAAGTGGGGTATCATTTTTAATTAGTCATCATGTAAAACAAATATATCCACAGACCAAAAACTAGCACATCTGAAAGAGAGAGAATAGAGAAAAAACAATATCTATATTTATTGGTGACTAGAAAGCCTTATGGTCTTTTTCTGTAAAAACAAAAAAAATGAATGTATGATTTATGGTTTTGATGATTAAACAAGAAAGATTATAGAAAGAAGAGAGTCATGATGTAACTTTAGAGAGAAAGATTACAATACAATTGCTATGAAAATGTTGGAAGCCACTTCTTTAAGTCTTTATACTGTTCTTTATATCTTGCTTTCTTTTCCATTTTCTTCTCTCTCTCTTTTTTTTGTTTCTTATTGCAATTTCATGTTATTTCTTTCCTTCTTTTTCTGTTTTAATTTAGTTTGCTGTACTTATCATTATTAAAACTTTTTAAAAATATAAAAATTATATTTTAAAAAGGAAAGAGGCAGAATTGCTGGTCTCAGTTCTGCTTTCTGATTGTTGTTTTTGCTTTTTGCTTTTTCCAAAGGATGAGTATTTCCCTCATGAAATTCAAGTCCAGAGTAAAAATGCAACTCTTAGGCCAAAGGCTATTTGGAAGAGCCATGGTTTGGCATGGTGCCTGAATCTATATAGCATCTCACTGAACTGGCTTCCCTGAGGAATGCATTTCAGAGGATCAGTGCCCTACTATTGATAGAACCTCACCAAGTGACAGTATCCAGGGAAACATAATATGCTTTCTTCCATTCTGCATCATCACCACCAAAAGCCCCACTTTGGACACCAACAGCAACTCAGCATTCTGTGTCCTTGCTCCAAATAATTCTGCGATAGTTTTGACTGAATAAAGGGGCGGGGGGAAGAGCAAGGGAAAAGCACATTCCTGGGCAAAAACCTACACTTGGCTTGTACAAAAACCTACTCTCAAGCAGTCCACATTGGAATATTTTGAGTTGGTGCCCCATTAACATTTTTCTCCTAAATATTCTTGTGTTTTTTGTAAATGTACAAAATTTGAAATTACCCTAAGCCTATTGATACTTTTCACTTTTTCCAAAGAGGGTGCTGTTTTATGTCATACAAATCTATGCATGGAGATAAAGCCTCATAATCTTACAGGTAAGATCCCCATGAGGATTGCACCAGGAGCAATCCTGAGCTATTAGAGAGTGATCTAGGGCACTATCTCTCCACTTTTCCTAACAAGCTGTCAATGCACATGGATGGTGCCTTGAGGGTAATTGGTGAAGGATAACATCATTGGTTTCTACCTTCCAGAAATGGCTGCCAGCCAGTTATGATGACAGAACAAGAGGTAAATGTGGGTGTAGCCTTAGAAAGCATCACCCTATCCTTTGGTCTATGTGTTTGTGTTTGTATGTATTTATTTTAAAGTTTACATTCTAGTTTTTGGTTTTGGATGATCTCTGGAGCTATATAATTTTAAAGCATAATTGCCAGGCTAAAAATTCTCTCACACATCCATGTATCACCAGAAGTCCCTAGATCCTTTAGTTAAGCACTTCACATATCCTCTGAAAGACAAGAAAATGAAAGAGTAAAGTCCAAATAAAGGAAGGCCAAGGAAAAAATAATAAAGAAGAATTTGTTTTTTCTAGTATAACTGTAGAAGGCAGTTCTGCTCTCAATGGGCTTTTACCATAAAACATGAACACTGAGGGAGAATAAAGAAGAAAAATCACCAGTAGGAATTCTAGGACCAAGGCTATATAGACATGTTTAAAAATATATTCATGAATTCATTAAATATATGTCTAATTAAATTTAAGACGCCTTACAAAGTACTGTATTTCAAGAAATTCAACATCCAAACACTGACTAGATCTACTGCCATCTACTTTGTTTCAGTAAATTTGCTGCATTATGTTGTTTGGATCAGTCCCTTAAATAGTATGTAGAAGCTAGCCATGGTTATTTATTTATTTCCTTGGCTTGCTTTATATCCATGAGAAATGCCACTGAAGCTCTGTCCCTTACCACACACTCATTTTGCATTGGTACTATTTAGTTCTGTTAATTTGGTTTTGCCATATTATGATTTCTGAAAAGCTTTCTGGAGTCCATAGCAAAGGAGAGCTTCTTGGGTTTGAATGAAATCTGCCTTGAGCAGACAGGTTTGGCCTTTCCTTTCTGCGAATGTAGCTAAACTGTCAGACTGTTTATGTTTCAGTAGTGATTTAATAGTGGAGCTATGGAGACCAGAGAACATGATAGGTTGACCAAAGTCATCCAAACATGGAAAGGTTAGGTTGAGGGTCTGTCCAGTTCTCTGCTCTTAATCCAAGAGCTTTATAGCTTCAGCTTTTAAATAAGCCACAGTGGTTTAATGTATAAAGGAAACCAGCTGGCATAAACATGACCCAACGCGAGTCTGAGATAATAGTTCATTTTGGCCAGTTTTTATTGGGATGAGTAGTCAGAAGAGTATTTAAAGTCTTAAATTCATATAGACAGAAGTAAATACACTTGACCTAAGGCACTCCTCCAAAAGGTCAGGTTAGGTCACTTTAATTACATTATGACCCAATAAAAGCTAATGAAAGGTTTTACAAGATTCCATTAAAAGGTCTTCTTGTCTATAATTGTGTCTGGTACAAACTATGAGTCCGAAGAGCTGTTCAACCTTTCCAGTCAAGGAAAGTGGAATTTAACACTCTTAATATGGTTTAAAAGGTGCTGGGTTCTTGGTTATACCAGGCTTTAAGTAAAGACAGTGTTTTAGAAGTCTAACAAACATTTAAATATAATTTAAGCTGCATTTACATCTTCAGCTGCAGAGCCCTTTGTAAGAAACTGCATTGTGTTATTTATTTTACTTTCAAATACTTTGCATTTTTTAATTTAAAAAAAATCTTGTTGGAACTTTTATCGGCCCACAATCTTTAAAAGCAGAAAAGAATAATTTAGAGCTAAGAATTTTCATCTCAGAAATTGGGTAAAGCCAGAAAGGGGGAGGATGGGGGTTATAAGCAAAATTCCTGCCAGATATGCATACCCTTACTACAAAAGAATAGTTATTTTCTCTTTTTATTATTAATTGCTAATGTTCAGGTTATGAATGCAGTTGAAAATGATATAGGGAATCTCCTTCCCTAACCCCCATTTTCTTAAAATATTATTATTTCCAGAGTGGTTTGAGATAAAAATAGCAGCTACTAATCAAAAGGAGTTCCCTACATAAAAACAGGCAAACAATTCCAAATCTTATGCAATCAAATTATTTTACAAAGAAAAGGGCAGTTTATGGTGTTATGTCCACCCCATTCCAAGTCCACCGCTATGCAGGTATCCAGAATAAAACATCCTTGTCAGATGGGGCTAGACATACAATGAAATGGAGCCCATCTTCCTGGGAAATTGGTTCCATTCTCAAACAATTGTTGGTTAAGATTTTTTTTTTTCTTAATATTTCAAGAAATATAGTCAGTATAGGAGTTGTACTAAGATTAGAGTGTGTGTGCACAAATCACACAAAATAATTTTCAGCCCTCTCCTTTTGCCCCTTCTCTTGAGTCCTCTCACAACTTAGAAACTAGAACTGACTCCCTGTAGCTTTCTTCTCCCATCACCCACCCTAAAAATCAAAATAGTAGGTCACAAATGAATACAGAGCCAACAAAATGAATAGTCATGAGCCAATTTCAAGAGAAATCGGCTCATTACCATGCCAGGGGCTGATCAAACCAAATGCTCACAGATCTTTCTCCAGCAAGCAAGGTGCTGTAGGCTGCATGTATCCTTCTGCCAGCAGGAAATAACTCACAGTTTTAGAATTAAAAGAATCAAAATAAAGTTGTGGTTGGCACCCACAATCCCTCTCTGTGTCTTTTTCTACCTGAGTTGGAAAGTGTTATTGGTAATTACAAATTTAAGCAAGAAAAGGTAGCACAGAAAAAGCCTGTTCTGGTGCTCCTTCAACAGAAGTTTGAAATTAGACATAGATACCCCAGAGACAATGCTTTGTTCATGACTAAATCTGCCTTTTCCCCAAAAATAAAAGAGGCAAAATGAAGAGTATGCCTTGTTTTGAGTTACTGATCTCACTAGTAGATTGTAGGAAAAGGCACAGTCACACATTGAATCATCTAGCAGAATAGGGTTGTAACAGTGTTATTATTAATTCTTGGTTTTGCTCTTTATATCCATAAGATCTTTTTGTAAAGCATAATCTGGATTTAGAATTGTTTCAAAAATAAATAGAAATACTGTAATGTTATTTACAGTAATGGTGGGTAGGACCATGCTTTAGATTAGGGCCATGCTTTATAGGACTCCAGTGGGGGGAAGTATTCAAACAATAGATCAAGTCAGAATAAAAACTACCAGATTTATTGAAAAGATGATGGGTCTAACTATAAGACAATCTTTCCAAAAGGATTATTAGACAGAAAAAAGTTATGTACAGCACGTACAAAGATGTACACTACCCTGATTTCTTACTTTGACAGTTAGAGTATGACAAACTTAGTAGATATGTGTGCACACTTGGGCAGTATGGAAATTGACTTAAGGGTTCTATTTTACAATTAAAGTAGTAATGTAAAATACTCCCTTTGTAAGATTAATTGAACTTTATCTGCGTATATATCCAGGCACCATTCTCTCATACAAATTGCTTACACAAGTTGGATTCAGTTGGGTAAGCCTGCTTCCACATAATAAGCCTGATGGATTCAGTAGGTCTCAGTATAAAATATGTACATATATTTAAGATTCTAGTTCTGTTTAGTGTTACTGTTCCATCTATGTACAGAGGGTAAGTATCTGACAGAGGTTCTCTATCCCTGGAGACCATTTAACAGTTGGAGGAACCTGGTTTTCCTGAGACATCATTTGTGAAAACCTCTATGGTTGGATGATACAATTTCTTTCAGACATTCACCATCTATTTGGGGAGAATGAATTACAAGAAACAAAATCATCAACATCCCTTTTGGATTGATTCTGGCAGTTTCCCCTTCTTCTTCCCCTGTTTCAGCTACTTGATTTCATTATTTGCAATAACAAAAAACAAAAACCTTCAATTCACCCCATCTTCAGTAGAGTCTTTCTCTGTTGCTATATTGTCAGCAGCAAAAGAAGGGCAAGGCTGGTGTGTACCAGCCTTAGTAGCTGATCATCTTTGTTCTTGTTTACATTTCAACCACTTGTTTTTCTTATTTGCTCCTAACTCACCTACTTTTACTGTCAACAATTGAAGTTGTTACCATCATCCAGATGGGGCCAAGAAAGGTATGTTTTGTAGGAACAAAATTTTGTGTCGCCTGAAGTTTTAATCTTCAAAAAACCCAAGTCCAATGAGAATGCATTTCCAATATGATTGGCAAAAGGTGTTGAATTTGAACATACAATTTAGTTTCATATAGATTTTAACAACAAAAAAAAGGCAAATTAAAACACTGTACAAGCAAACTGGATTTATACATGATTATACTCTAGATTATTAGAGCTACATTTCATTTGGGATCTTTCCCTAGCAATCAGCACAACTATCCTCCAGCCTTCAAAATATTTGTCTGCTAAGAACACAAACAGAAGCAAAAAGAGTAATCTTAAGAAGCCTTCAAAACACAAAGTCAAAGAAACTCTGTAATATGAGTTAAAAAGGTAAAGATAAAGATTTCCCCTGTACTATCCTGTCCAATTCTAGGAGGCAGTGCACATCTCATCTCAATGAGGGAGGCACATGGAACACTGATACTTTCCCAGTGAAGTGGTATCTATTTATCTAACTTGACTGATCCTTCAGGTTGTCAACTCGTAAAGCATTCCTATGCCTGTTACAGAGTTGCCATAAACAGGGGTGGGAGGAAATCTGAAGGAGCAGTGAAACCACTTAGGTATGCCAGAGTTGGCTTCATACAGATTAATGCTGGACATGTTGCTCTAATAAATCTTTTGGTTTCTTTTGAAGCTTGGTTCTAGGCTCATGATTCAATTGGGGCAATCGCGGGAATCCTGACACAGGGATTATACCTTTCCAGTACAATCCAATTATTTAGAAGCCATAGTGGTGCAGTGGTTAAAATACAGTATAGCAGGCTGCTTCTGCCCATAGCCAGGAATGCAGGGATGGAATTCTACCGGTTTGGACTGGTTCGGGTAAACCGGATGTTAAAGTTATATCTGGTTCGCCAATCTGGTATTTCAACTGAATCTCTACACAATGCAGGTAAGTGAAGGTTCCGCATGGAGGCACTGAGAGGGGGGAAAATGGGCCTTCCAGAAGTCAGGAAACAGGCCTATTTCTGGTTTTCAGTGGGCCTCCAGAGCCCAGGGGAGGTTGTTTTTGCCCTCCCAGAGGCCCAGGGGAAGCCTCTGGACCCTTGAGAGGGTGAAATATAGCCTACCCGGAAGTACCAGAAGTCGTGAAATGGGCCTGTTTCCAGCTTCCAGTGGGCCTCCAGAGCCCAGGGGAGGCCTCCCAGGGGAAGTTTTCGCCCTCCCAGAGGCCCGGGGAAAGCCTCTGGATCCTCGGGAGGGCAAAAACGGCCTCCCCAGGGCTCTGGAGGCCCACTGGCAGCCAGAAACAGGAAATTCCAGTAGGCCATGCCCACCATGGCCACACCCACCCAGTAACCAGGCAGCAAACCAGTTGCTGGGATTTTTGAATCCCACCCCTGCAGGAATGTGATCTTGACCAGCTCAAGGTTGACTCAGCCTGCCATCCTTCCAAGGTCAGTAAAATGAGGACCAGATTGTTGGAGCAATATGCTAACACTTTAATCCTCTCTTGAACTTGCTGAAGGAAACAGTTGCCCCTTTGTACTGATTTTCTGCAAGTTTGTTCCATTGACTGAATCTTAGCTCATTCAGTTGTAAAATGGGGATAATAACACCTGCCTACCTCACAGGAATGTGTAGGAGATGAAGAGAAATTAAAATGACTGCAAGGAGGCCTGCTCAGTGTTCAGCCCCATATGCCAACCTTTATGTTTGTGCACATATATGCACAGAAAATTGACCCTGGCATCTTTGGCAGGGTTAAAATCTTATTAACACTAATAAAAACAGACAGCACACTTAAATTTCCAAGCAGTGTTGCTTAAGAAAGCTTAGTGCTTTCCTCAGCATGCTTTTCGACTTCTCCAAATTGTTGCATATTAAGTTAATGTATTCAGAAATAGGATTCAGATTCTTTACACTAAAAAACACCCTACTTTAAAAATCTGTCTGTATATGAAATTATTTCAAACAAAAAAATCTCTTGCTTCCAAGAGAGAGAAAAAAGAGATGAAGGAAAGAATAGCAATTCCCATATGAAAATAAGTAAACAAGAAATTAACATCAGCTTTCATTGTTAGCTTAGTCTTCCCATTGCTTGGCTGTACAATGGTTCATACCCAATACCTTGTGATCAATTCATTTGTGCATTATTTATCATAGACTGCATTCTCACATACTGCTGGAACAAATATTCACAAATGCTAAAAGTGTGGCTAGCATTCCAGCTGGGAAAGCAAAGCTTTCTGTCTTCAAATTCAAATGAAATTTGGTGAAAGCTGTAGACTAGCTAGTTTCTTTTGGTTGTTTGCTTTAATCGGGTGCAAAAGATCATTGTTGCATGCCATGTAATAGTAGAGCTTGAAAGCATTTGGAATGATCCAAATCATTCTCCCATATTTGTTGCTGCTATATTTATATCATATCTTTTCTTTGAATGAACAAGATGTCAGACTTATTAACTCTTCTTTAAGTGGACCAGTTTAATGTACTACTTAAGATATTGACCTAGAAACTAGAAGACCATGAGATCTAGTCCTATCTTAGGCATAAAAGCTGCCTGGGAGACTTGGGTTATTGACTCTCTCTAAGCCCAATTCATCTGACAGAGTTCTTGTTGTGGGAAAAGCAGAAGGATGAAGGAGCATTATGTATGTTTGCTGCCTTGCCTTCCTTATAAAGTAACAAAGGTGGGATAAAAATCAAAGAAATAAAAATAATTGTTCACAATACCCCTGTGAAATAAGTTGGACTGAGGACAAACTACTTGTACCTGTACCTTCCATCTCCCAAATCTGATAGCTTAACCACTTATAGCATATGTCTCTCATGTAGAAGAGCTAATTACATGGTAGCTAGCAAGAAAATTTCTTTCCCTTGAATAAGGGGATAGCTTTTACTTGCTAGCCACACGGATAAAAGCAACAAGAGTGAACTTCCAACAAATGTAAGTCTCCATTAAGTATGTATAAAATTGTAATCTTAGAAAGGGATGTAAAACATGTTTCTTCAGAAGTAATTCTAGTGAAATATAGCCCAGTCTTATAATCTTAAAATGAACCTTTCCATGGATGCTTAGACTGTGGTCCTGCACCCATTTAGCCAGGTATAAGCCCTGCTGATTCTCAACTTCTGTGTTGTAATGATAGCTTTGCAGTTCTGCAAAATATTCTCCTGAGTTTAATTTATAGGTATAAGTTAACTATCAGTTTAATTAATATAATTCTTTTGTTGCTGTTAAACTCCAAGATCTTCCTTAGAACTTTCAGGCAATACCCTTCTTGGTTACTGAAATTTCAACTCTGTTTTCTCTGCCTGCTGTTCTTTCCTTGATCGATTATATTTACAAACAATTGCTAACTAGCAAATATGATTGTATTTTAAAATTATAAATGTTTACTAAAAGAAGTGTCAATCAGAAAAAAGGGCAGATTTTGAACATATTAAAATGATTTTAAAAAATAATAAAAGCCAATTATTAACAATGCATATTTATAATTTGTTAGGTTCACCCATAGATAATTCCTTTAATTAAAGCATTTAAAAAGAAAGCTGGTTAAATAAAGCATCCCAGCTTTTTTCAATATGTGTTTCATATTTTCCATTTTTTCCTTAATGGGCAGGTATTTCAGGTATAAAAGCAATCAATTTCTAAAACTCAAATGTGTTGAAATGTATGTATGCACTTACCTTATTTATGACCCAATCTGATTTGCCCCCATGTTGTATAAAAACATATTTTCATAGTGTTCTGTTAAACCTCACCAAAAATGAGGCCGTTTTCAGCAAACATTAAAAAGTTAACTATTCATCATGAATTGTTCCAGCTGAGACCTAAATGAGGCAGACATCTGTCAGCAAAACAGATCAGCTCCTATTGATGAATAGTGGACCATAAAGGAGGCTTATTTTAACATTTCTAGGATAATTGTCTTTCCTCTCTTTTCACAAATCTGAGTCCAGCCCTTTTCAAGAGAAGATGTCATAAGAAAAAGAGTGGTGGGTCAGTAGCCCATCCTCAAGGTCAGGAGCCTGTAAACACCTGCTTGTTCTCACATAACACCTGCTTGGAGGAATAACAAAACAGGTAAGGGTTTTTTGACCCAACAAGAGTCACAAGCTCTTTCACAATTTGTACAAAAACCAGTGAAAGGAGGGACTTTTTTCCCCTCTTGTCAGGCCCCCAAAGGTCAAGTTTCCTTCCCCTTCCCCAATATTGTACTTCTGAAAAGCCTAATTG
The DNA here is from genome assembly GCF_049901735.1 of Notechis scutatus. Taxonomy (NCBI): domain Eukaryota; kingdom Metazoa; phylum Chordata; class Lepidosauria; order Squamata; family Elapidae; genus Notechis; species Notechis scutatus. Next base: position 38,538,627 of record NC_142009.1, read on the forward strand.
GGACCTTCAAGAATCCCAGGTGACCATACACTGTTTGTGCTCTGTCACTAATTGAAAGCCAACAAAATGAGGCCTAGAAAAAGTTGGTCTTAATAGAAGGAACCAATTCCCTTCTTTTCCCCATCTGTCTCTTTTATTTCCTCTCCATTATGCCTTTTTCTACCAAAGGAATGAAATAACATATAGATCAATAGATATTCTGTCTCATTGCCTCATTCACTCACTCCCACACAAATACACTGTTTAATTTCCATTTGGATGTAGTTTTGAAAGAAAAGAAATTCACTTGGCCTTTCCCTCTCCTACCCATCAGGAATAATTAATCAAAAGTAATTTTCACCCCTATAAAATAACTGTATGATGTGCAAACCTGAGTGGTTATCTCTTGCAGATCATACCATGAAGTCTGCTGATGACAGAGTGGCAATTGCACCATATACGCATGCATGATGTCTTGCTATGTTAGAATGAAACTGTTGTTCAAATGGGTTAAAATTTTACCAGAAATGCAAGCAAATTTGACATGAAAATGTATGCATTTTACAAAATGCAAATGTAGCAAGAAGACTACATTGTGCCTTGTGAATTTTGATAGCAAGTCTAATCTTGTTTATGGGATGCAGGAAACAAAATTCAAAAAGCCTGTAGTCGAAGTTCACTCAAGCAGATACAGTTGTATTGTAATATATTAATTTGGCGACAACAAATCTTTTTCTATCAAAGCCTGGTTTCCAAGGTTCCACGACATTGCACTGGTGTTATCAAGAAATAGAAGACAGAATAGAACTGTATAGATTAAGAGGTGACTTTGTGTATTTCCCAACATCTCTACATTAAATAGCAATTGAGAAGCTACTGGGAGAGCCTTTGTTAATCCAAATAGTCCACTCTGGATTAGATGAATGAAATGGTACCTTCAAACGTAAACCTATTAGTTTATTCCTTTGTAAATGAAGAGTTTATTCCTTTGAAATGAAGAGTTGTCATTTTATATGGAAAAGGAAAGCTATCTAGACAGCTATGTTGATGTCTTTACTTTAAATTCATTATTCTAAAAAGGCCATAATTCACAACATGAGAACAATCATTTTCTTTCTCACTGTTTTCCTTCATCTTGTGTTTATCTCAGGTATAGCACCCTTGGACACAGAGTTATTATTTAAGTTTCATACAGCAGGTATGGAGAAACATAATCTTTCCATGAATTTGTTTGGTCAATTTCAGAATGAATAAGAGAATAGCTAGTTTCCTATCCAGCCAATGTGGTGCTCAGACCCACAGCCTTGGCATAATTAACACTACATTCTGACTAACTGAGCCAGACAGCCTAGTCCATTGAGCTAGCTGGCCAGCTGCCATCATTATGGGCACTCGGTAACATGTAAACATTATTTGCTAGAAAAATACCCATTATGTTGGCTACAGGCCACAATCTAGTTAAAAAAAACAGTGCCTTTTCTATGACACACTTTAGCCTCTTCATAGCTCTACCCATTTCAGTATTACTATGGGTGATTGCCTTTTGCATTTCCCTTGCTGATAGAATAGTGTACTTCCATAGATGCTTTGATTACCAATAGCCCCAGTGCAGAACACTGCTGACTCCACTTCAGCATTATGAGAGCCATATTTCATCTGCCACTCAATTCTGTCCTAGCTGGTTATATTCAAAGCAGATCAACAGTTGGTGTAGTGAGGTGGTAACTGACAATTGCAGAGGGAGTACCAGAAGATTTAAAGCTGCTTAGAATTGAGGCTGACAGTCTGATCTCAGCAGAACAAGATGAGCCACCAGGAACTCAACATATTCAAAATTCTATATTCAGAAGGAAAATGGTGATGCAAACCATATCCTGGTCATTACACCAATTCCTGGTATAGGAATGAAATTCGTCATAAAACAATATTAAGCTAATTTGTACTGACCACACATGAATGGGGGGGGGGGGCACTGATGGTGAGGATTTGTATTTTCTTATGTATTAATGTATTATAGACAGGCAACTCTGTGCCACTGATTATAGTCATTGTGATGATGATTTTACTCTATCTACCGGTATTATGGCAATTGCTGGCCTGAGGCTGTCTTTGGTCAACTCAAGGCAGCAAATACATATAATGTTCCTGGCTTCTATTGTCCTCATAACAATAGCCCTATGAGGTGGATTAGGCTAAAGAGAGAGTGACTGGCACAAAACCACCCAATTGGCTTTCATGACTAAAATCGGACTAGAGCTCAGTTTCCCAGTTTCTAGACCAGCACTTTAACCTGTTATGGTTAATTGGCAAGAAATTTGGGATATACAAAAAGATAGCAACATGGTATATAAATCATTTGTGGAACTTACTGCCATAAGATACAGCAATGGCCATTGGCACCAAAAGCAATATAAGAAAAAGTCATGGAGAATGAGCTTTCCAGTTGTTACTACGGTAGTATGATGGTTATGTTCTTCTAAAAACATCCCTGAGAAGATGTAATAGAAGAAAGAAGAAAGCTTCATTGAGCATGTAGCATATTGTGGCAGTTGCTGGCCTGGGGATTTGAGGACTTAGGAAGAAGATATTGGATATGCGTGGAGAGAGTGAAAATGTCAGTTAGGTTATTAGAGTCAGCCATGTCTTATAGTTGTCAAGTGTGGTAGGCAGACACAGATTGAGGTTATTGCCAACTGGTAGTTAGGCTGGGATATCATTGCATGATTGGTAAGATATACATGCTTAAATTCTGGGAGAAGGATGGCAGGACGTAGGGGAGGACTGATTATGGAGATAGGGCAGGCAGTGATATCTTGGTTGTGGCAAGCAGAGAAAAATAAGGCTGGCATCTGGATGTGGGTTGACCATAAGGAAAGGGATGTTTATGCTTGAAACCAAATCCATCTTCCACTACCCAGCATTCAGACACAAAGCCATGTCTCTGGATCCACAGTAGGCTTGGCTTCTAGCTGCTGATATCAAGATTGTCCTCATCCATGAACTTATTCTGGATGGGATAGTCAAAAGAAGGTTTTCCTTTCTCTGACATGGGCCTACTTGAGTGAGATCAGCCATGAATTCAGAGCATTGGGACAGAGTAGGTGTTGTTAGCTGAGAAGGCTTAATGACTTCCAGAGACACTACATGGCAAGTAACTTGATATGAGAATGTAGAACATCAAGGAAGGAAATCCTTTGATCCCCATCTAAACAGAGAGAGCTGAAATATTCTCAACTACCCTGGGTCTCTCAAATTTTGTGAGGAATGTGAATAAAGCATGGGGAATAGAACATTTTATTTAATTTCTAAACTGCCCAATAATCAAAGTGAGGAAAAGATACCAGTTTAGTTTAAGTTAGGAATTATATTTTACATGTATAATTCATGGACCATTAAACCCAATTCCTTGTTGATGCAAGGATACACAACAGTTGTACCTTGAATATGTGGCCCTCTTGCCTCACATAGGAAAATAAAGAATAGCAATGCCACTTAGATTTACAGTACTGTATGTATTGATTTGTAGCTGCTTGATTCTTACAAGTATTTGAAGGTTTAGATAGAGATCTATGAGAGATGAAATATACACAACCAATTCAAAGCATGCCAAGGAAATAAATGGAAGAATTAAATTCATGGAACATGTGGAAAGATACTATAACAGAGGCATTTATTTGTTTGTTTGTTTATTAGATTTGTGCGTCACCCATCTCATCAAGACATTTTAAAAAGGACTTTCAAAAGAGGATTCTCAGAACAATTAAGAAGTTCTCAAAATAAGAACTCTTGTTATCATAATATGAACTGGATGTGGTAGCAGCACTGGTGGGAAATATCAGGAGTTTTGAGAAGAAAACCAATCTGACTATGGCTTTGTTTGAAGTTATAAAAGTGGAGAGGAAGTACAACATTTTGAAGCCAAAATACAGTACAAAGTACTTTGGACAGGGCAGCTTTACTTGGGCAGCTAATCTTTGATTTAGGTAGTTATGCATGCAGGAATAGCAATAGCTCTTAGACTTATATACTGTTTCACAGTGCTTTACAGCCCTCTCTAAGCAGTTTACAGAGTTCAGCATATTTTCCCCAACAATCTGGGTCTTCATTTTACTGAACTTGGAAGAACGGAAGGCTGAGTCTACCTTGAGCTCATGAGCTTCGAACTGCCAAACTGCTGGCAGCCAGCAGTCAGCAGAAGTAGCTTGCAGTACTGCATTCTAACCACTGCACCATCACAGCTCATGCCCAGAGGTAGATGTTAAAAACATTGAGAGGGAGCAATGGCTATGCAATCAAAGTCCCACTGTGTATACCCCTGTATGTATGCGTTAATATGTAGTAGAAAGTAGATAAAAACAATGTACACTGTGCCATGAGTCTCTAGATCAGTAAGAACACATGTAACTCTAGTGATAATACACAGAGCTGTGGTAGCACAGTGGTTAAAATGCAGTATTACAGGCTAATTCTGCTGACTGCCAGCTGCCAGCAGTTTGGCAGTTCATTTCTAATTGGCTCATGGCTGACTCAGCCTTCTTTTTTTCTTTTTTTTTTTTTGAAAGTTTTATTTGGGTTTTCACAAAAACAAAATACAAATAAAACATCTTTTTTGAAAATAGCATGGTCCCAGGTTATCACTTCTTCACACAGACACCAAACTCAATTTCATGCTCATTTTTATATTCTATTCCATATCTTATTACCGTTTTATATTTTCTACATAGTTTTTCCCCTCTTTTAATTTTCTCAACTTTATTTTAATTATCTCATCTCAATCAAATCATTATATTTATACTTTTGTCTGTCCTGTTTCAATTTCATATTATCTTTTCTTATTAAACAAATTTTTCCCTGTAGTTGCCAATTGGAGTATGACACCTTTATATCTTTTAATTTTATCCATTCAAACTCTTATTTAAGCTTAAATGTATACCTTTAAGATTATAGCATTCAATATAATACATAACTTCCAATCGAATTCTGCTTGGTACATTCTTAAAATACACACTATATTCTTAAAAAGAAAAAATTATATATATATGTAAATAAAGCACACATTCCATTCCAATTCAATTCTATCATTAATATCCATTAAAATCTTAACATCTTTAACATTTCTTTTCAATTAAATATCATACTTCCTTGGGAACACTTATAAACTTTCCATAGTTAATTCTTTTTTTCCCATATTTCTCACTTATATTTTTATAAATCATTACTAATAATTAAAAATATTCCCATTTAATTCTCTCAATCATTTTAATTCATTTATTTATTACCAAACATTCAACTACATTACAGTAAATATTTTATCCATCATTTTAATCATATTTTCTAAAATTATTTCTGTTTGTAATATAACAATGCTATCTTATGTACCTTTGCAGAATCCCTTTTGCAATTAAATTTTCACCTATTATTTCTAAACAAGCTTATGGTTACAATCCTTATATTTTTCCCTGTTTCTCCATTTCTTGTTTCTGTCTTTTACAACTTCTTTTCCTTGCCTTCTTCCCCCTCTTCTTCTCCCTCCCTTTTTACCCCTCGTCTCTCTACTTCTAACTCTCTCATCTGTAATCCCCTCTTCTGTTGCTTTCTAATATTATACTTATCTTTCAAATTATTATTATTCTTTTTGGTTGTTTTTTCTAGTCTTAAATCTTTCACTCTCTTTCCCCCCTTTTCTTTTTTCCCCCCACTTAAAATTATTTGATCATTAAAGATGGGTTCTTCTTTGTCCCAATCTTCTTGTTCTGCAAGCGTTTCTTGTTGTTTCTCATAGTTCCAGATCTCCATTTCTAAGAATTGAAATACGAAAGCCAAAATAACCTCTCCCTTCTTGTGCATCTTCTTTCCATTTTTTAAGTTCTATTTTCAGTTCTTCTAAGAGTGATACCATTTTAAAGACTTTTAAACAACCACCCGTTAATTTTAGTCATCCAACCAAAAATCACCAAGTAATCCAAATAATCCAAGGCTGTTTCTACTTGCTTCTTTTTTCCACTTTCTCTTCCTGGGGTTCTATTATTTTGTTACCAAGTTTCCATTAAAATGTATCTTTGAGGAATCTTGTTAAAATTTCACTGTAAGTTCCTTTTAGTTACAGTTCCATTCCTTAGTTCCAGGCAGTCTCCTCCATTTTTCCAGATCCTGCCCCTTTATTCTTTTTTTTTCTCCTTTCCTGCTTTTAAAAATTTTTAAATATCCAGGAATCTTTATTATCCCTTTGACTTTTATTTTCAGCTTAGATGCCTATTAATGTCAAAGTGGATTTTTTTCAATTTCTTGCTTAAGTCTCTTAGCTGTCAGTATATGGAAGGGAAGGAAAAAAAAACCTAATCCTTTCCCTTCTCTCTCTCCTTCACAGCTTCAAAATCTTCTTTGGGAATAATGTTATTAAATTTAAATTCCAGGGTACCTTATTTGTTGCTTTTGCTGTTTGACCCGGTCAACCAAAACTTTCTCTTCTTATCTTCCTCCTGCACATTCTTTTCCGGTCGAGTTCTTCTTTGTGGTGGCCATTTCTGACCACCGCTAAAACCGCCTTCGGGAAAGGGAGTAATGGCCAGCTGGGGAGGAGAGATGCGGCTCTCCTCAACCCTGCAGGCAGTCTCCCCCTTCTTCACCACCTCTACGGGGTGGCTTAGCCCCGAAACCAGCCGGCTCGGGGTGCTCCAGCAACGAGCATGGATCGAAGCCTCGCAGAGACAAGGTTTCGGTCTGTCACCAAAGAAGCTCAAACCGGAAGCCCCCCTGGCTGACTCAGCCTTCTGAGGTTGGTAAAATGAGGAGCCAGATTGTTGGGGGCAATATGCTGACTCTATAAACTGGTTAAAGAGTAAAGCACTGTGAAACGGTATATACTGTATATTCACTACACAGTACCACAGTTAACAATGGTCCCAACCCAACTTGGACTTAAAAACTGTTCATGAAAATGAGCTTACCAGCTTCTAAAGCAAACTGATCCACCATCAAACAGGTATCATCAGGAAGCTTTTCCAAATATTTATTTTTTAGTTCTATCAACAAAGCAACAAAAATGTACATCACCTCTTTCAGTACATGTTAACTCTTCAAATATTTGAAAATAGCTCTCCAATTTGTCACATAATAAAGATTGAGAGGATAGTCTTGGGTCACACAAGATGCAGAAAACTTTTTTATATTAAGACCACTGGTCCATATTGCCTGCACTGATTGGAATGATTCTTTCACATTTTAGGCAAAAAATAAAAATGGCTCCATTCTGGGATGGGAGGGCCACCAGCAGCATGGAAGAAAAGGTAGAAATTCTTTGAAGGAGAAGGTGAGATGTGGCTGAGGTTGATAGAATCCTAAGAGGCAAGCCACCGCTGAATCTAGGTCTATACCACTTCCTGCCACATAAACAAAAAAATAAATAAAATAAATAAATAATAATAAAAAAAACTAAGAGCCATCCAAGTTACCCAAGAGTCATCCAAATTACCTAAGAGCATCCAAGTTACCCAAGAACTTGCTCTTCCTGAGGCCACTATCTGTGAACTGACATTAAATATCACATTTCGGTTCTTATTATGTTACAGAGCCCCCGATTATGACATCAAACATGTAAACAAGCTACATACACTACTAACATGGGCAGCATCCTGCCCACATGCTTTTATCTTTCTTGGTGACTTCAATCTACCTCATATTAACTGGACCCTAAATGAATGTACAACTGAACCCATACATGCAACCTTCTACAAGGCTGTAACAAATCTGGGACTGGAACAACTAGTAACCAACAATACTAGGCTTAACAACTGCCTTGATCTCATCTTCTGCAATAGTTTGAATACAATTTATGGAATACAAATTAAAGAACCCTTTTCCAACAGTGACCACAATATAATTGACTTTTGTCTCAACATACATCCACACAAAAATCATCACAACGACAAAATCCCCAATTATAACTTCAAAAAAAGCAACTATGATCTTTTAATCAATGATCTCTCTTCCTTTGATTGACAATTTCTATTCATTGGATGCGATACAGTTGAAGACCATGACAACATATTCTTACTAGAAATCAACATATTCTTACTAGAAATCAAAAGAGCCATCAAACTATATGTACCAATAACAACTCCCAAAACAAGGAAAAACAGATTACCCATAACAATAAGGAAGCTTCAATCCAAAAAGAGATCACTTTGGTGAAAAAACAAATCTGGTCATGTTGCCAACTTCAAAAGCCGATACAAAAATCTATGCCACCAGATAAAAACTGAATGCACTAATTATCACATTAAACAAGAAGAAAACCTTCTATGCACAAATTCCACCCGTGCTTTCTACAATTTTGTAAACAACAAACTAAAAGACTCAAGGTCCATCCCACCCCTGAAAGGACCTAATGGTAAAGACTGCAATGACAACATCATCAAACCATCTTTAACACATTCTTTGGCTCAGTATTTGTAAACAGCAATGGATCAAGCCCAGTACTTCCTAGTCGAACGCAGACAACTACAATTATCTAATACATATCGATTTTACAGAAGACATTGTTGAAAAAGCACTGCGCAATCTAAAACCATACCTATCTATTGGACCGGACGGAATATGTGCCTACTTCTCTAAAAAGCTATCCACTGCAATAGCAGAACCTCTAAGCATAATCTTTGAAAAATCTTTCAGAACCAGCTCCTTTCCAAAACTTATGGTCACAAGCCATGGTCATCCCCAACTTCAAAAAGCCTAGTTGAAAATTACAGACCAATCTCCTTATGCTGCATCACCTGTAAAGTCATGGAATCAATTATTAACCATTCCATTATCCTCCACTTAGAGACAAACAACCTACTCTCTAATAAACAATTTGGTTTCAGAAAAAAACTATCCTGCAATCTGCAACTCTTACACTGCAAAAACATATGGACTATACAACTCGATCAGGGCAAAGCAAATAGACGCAATCTACATAGACTTCTCTAAAGCCTTTGATTCAGTGGTACACGACAAACTACTACTAAAACTAAAATCTTATGGTATGTCTGGACAACTGCATAACTGGGTAGAAGCATTCTTGTCAAACAGACAACAAATGGTCAAAATTGGGAGCGTCCTATCAAAATCTGTACCTGTCAACAGTAGTGTCCCCCAAGGCAGTGTTCTAGGACCAACTTTCTTCATACTCTACATAAATGACCTCTGTGATCATATTAAGAGCAACTGCATTCTCTTCGCTGATGATGTAAAGCTATTCAACACCACAGACAATACTACTACCCTCCAAAAAAACCTTTACTATGTATCAGAATGGTCAATCAAATGGCAACTTCAAATCTCAACAAATAAATGCTTTGTCTTACATATTAGCAAAAAAAAAATAATAATAATCAGAAAATAAAATACAAGCTAAATAATCAAGACCTTGTTGAAGATCCAAACTTTGTCAAGGACCTTGGAGTACTCATCTCTAATGATCTAAGTGCTAGAGCTCACTGTAACTACATAGCCAAAAAGGCATTAAGGGTTGTTAATCTAATCTTCTCTGGTAATATCACACTACTAACTAGAGCACACAAAACATTTGCTGGACCTATACTTGAATACACCTCATCAGTCTGGAACCCATATCATGTATCTGATATTAACACAATTGAAAAAGTCCAGAAATATTTCACAAGAAGAGTTCTCCACTCCTCTACTCATTGCAGAATACCTTATGCCACCAGACTTGAAACTCTAGACCTAGAAAACCTAGAACTATGCCACCTCCGGTCCAATCTAAATATAGTATATAAAATCATACATTGCAATGTCCTACCTGCAAATGAATACTTCAGCTTCAGTCATAACAATACAAGAGCACACAATAGATACAAACTCAAGGTTAACTGCACCAAACTTGACTGCAGAAAATACGACTTCAGCAACAGAGTGGTCAATGTCTGGAATACTCTACCTGACTCTGTGATTTCTTCCCCAAACCCCCAAAACTTTAACCTTAGACTGTCTACTATTGACCTCACCCCTTTCCTAAGAGGCCTGTAGGGGGCATGCATAAGCGCACCAATCGTGCCTACCGTCCCTGTCCTATTGTTTCTTTTTAATTTTTCTTATAAGTATCTATCTCATGTATTCAAACCTATGTTTATTCTTATAGCTGTATCTTGTAAGCGATTGACAAATCAAATAAATAAATAAATAAATCGAGGCCTCTGAACTGACTGAGCCAACAGGGGGCAACCCACTCTGTTCACAAATAACCCTCACACAGATGGTTTCTATTAACAATGGTTGGCTGGAGAGAGGCTGTAGGATGGGTTGGGGGGGGTTGCCCTCTGGCCTGCTTTCAGCCATCGTCTTCACCCTTTCATGCTGGAAAGTATGCAGCGGCTGCTATTCAGAGACAACACTTGAGCCTCTCCCAGGTGTCTTCATTTTACTTAGGCTTGCAGATCAGGCCTCCTCTGACATGTCTCAGCTGGCCCGCTCACCAGACATGCCAATCAATTAACAAAGGGAATGTTTCTTTGTATTCTTCCCAGCCCGGAACCATTTTAGCCTGCTGTGGTTTTTCTTTGTCCAAGAGGATTCCAGTCAATTATGCTGCATTTTCCAAGATGATTTATATGACATAAGATGATTCTGTAATACAAAGAATGGTGCAGCATAATAAGAATATAGAAAGCTGCCTTAGACCAAGTTCACTAGCATTTGCACTGATTGGCAAGACCTCTCCAAGGTTTCACACTGGACATTTTCCCAGCCTTTCCTGTAGCTGCTGTAGATTAAATCTGGATTTTTCTCAAGCAAAGTATGGGCGATACCACACAGAGGTCTTCCTAAGGAAAGGAGCTTGGGGGGGGGGGGGTTTACTTTCAAATGCACTTGTTTCTTATTAGATTCCAAGATATTATTTCTCCCCATAATTCTTCATAGTTTATTTATTTGAATATCTTTAAGTCTCTTTTTCAAAACAGCTAACACAGTGCTAAAAGCACAGTCTATGTATATAATACACAAGTTCAGCATAAACAACAAACTTAATAAATACCACATACATGTCTGCTATCATGCTCTTCTTAAAGTTTTCCAAGTACCCAAAGTCCTTCTTAACAAGGATATAGCAAAACTAAAGTGAATCCAGTGGTGGTATTCTATCGGTTTGGCCAGGTTCAAGTGAACCAGTAGTAAAAAATGCTACTTTTCAACTGAACCGCTAGTAAAAAAAAACAGCTATAGGTTTGGCCAAACTGGTATTTCTTTTTTTTTCCTCCTGACAATCAGCTGTTCCGATGATCAGCTGTGCCAAGATCCTCCTCACTGTCTTACTGCTTCACCCAGGAGGCTTCCCTGAGGCCCAGGAGGCAAAAAATGGAGTGCAGGGGGCCCACACAGCACAAACACACCATGCACGGCATGCCCCTTTTTGCCTCCTGGGCCTCAGGGAAGCCTCCTGGGAGCAAAAACAACCTCCCAGGAGGCTTCCTTGATGCCCAGGAGGCAAAAAAATGGAGTGCAGGGTGAGGGTGGGTGCTGCCAAAAAAGAAGAAGAAGCCATGCCCACCCAGTCACATGGCCATACCCACCTAGCCACTCCCACAGAACCAGTAGTAAAAATATTTGCATTCCACCTGAGTGAATCTCCTTAAGAATTTACTTTTATAATCCTGGTGACATCACAGAGAAGGTCATGTTCTTTATTTTTGTTATTTATTATGAAAAACATTGGAACAACTCTTTCAGCTATGGAAATCCTTACATATATCATCTGATTGTGATTCTTGCAACAATCCTATAATGCAAGTTGATACAATTTTTTGGTTAAAGGACCAAGATTGATTTCTAATTGGCATTTTTGGGGAACAGGCTTGTTAAGTCAAAAATTGGCATAGAATGAACAAGCTGGGTGACAGCAGTACAAAATATTTAATTTAATTGCAATATAATTTAATATTTAATTTGATTTGATTTATTTGATTTGATTTAACTTTATTACATTTACATGATAATTTTCCATATATTTAATAATGTTCACATTAAAATTATCTTTAATAGCAAGTTTTTAATGGTCATATAATAAGACTGGCCATACGCTAACATTTCAGTAGCTACATCCAGCCCTGAAGCCCCAGGTTTGTTTACCCTCATAAGTTAGATCTGTATTCTTATCTATTGTCAGGGTTCCAAGTAATAGCCCCATAGAAAGCAGAACTCCGAAGCAGGTAGATTCCTCAAAGAACAGTTTTATTGGAGATATCATTTTGGCACAAACTGGTGAAAACTGACTCTGAAAGTTCCCATGGTTTTCACCTAATTAAAAAATGAAAGTTCCCTCTTCTCCCAAACAAACAGTCACATTGTCCAATCAAGGTGCTGTCTGGTTGCCTGGTTACTTCACCCCTCCCACTCCAGCCACCTGTTGGGATGTCCTTGGTTCCCACAGGAAACTGTTTTGTTTTAGCTTCGAAACCCCCATCTAACAATGCTCCCCCTCCCTGTCCCTTCTTCTCATTGTGGTAACCCTGAAGCCTCCAAAATGGCCCCAGCCAGAGTTGCTTCAGAGTTGGCATCTATTATAATGCAATGGAGGACTGAGACTGAAAGAGTATGGATACCCAATTCATGAGCAGAAGTGAGATTTTAATTGGAACATAGAGGACATTATAATGTGAGTCCCAGCTATCCATGAATGGAACCTCCTTACTGGAATGATGTTTCCTTTCCATTATGCTTTGTCCTTTCTCTCACCCCAGAGAGACAAATTGCAGCAACGAATGGTATTGAAGAACCAGTTATTTTTCAGTCTGGTGGCAGAACTACATCTTCAATGCTGACAGTGCTGACAAAAGATTTCTGTCCATCTGACAAAAGACAAGAGAAAGGCAAAGTGCATAATGTTCCAGGTGTCTTATGTCTTAATTCCTTGAATTATGCTATAATTGCATGATATGCAACAAATGCCATTTCCATTTTGGAGGAAGTACAAAGTCCCAAATGAACATGGAGTTCATTTACTATAGTATTAAGATTTTTCATGGTATTGTCAGTTCATCATTTTCTTAAGGTTGATTTCATACAATTTCATAAAACAAAGGAAAGAACATACACGTACAGAAATAGACACACTTTAGCTAAATCAAGAAGCATTTCCATATTTAATAATTCGAGTTTGGAACCAAGTCATATCAAAGAGCAAAATATTCAATATTGTTAATTCAGTTTTGCAAAATATATTCTTAATTTAAAAATGATTTTGCTCCGAGTATAGTGTAGTAATAAAGCAGTTATTGACCAGTTCTTATTGATTGTGCAGCCCCCGGGCAAAGAACACTGACCTTGTTCACTCTCTTATTGCTTACACTTTCCCTGGCCTTCTTCATCTATGCCCGCTCAATAATATTATTATGAATGTATATTTTTAGCAAAAACTCTCTGTTACGAGGTTAGGGCTTCCTAGTGATTTTACTTTTCTTTTTGTCATTTTCTGTAGTCTAGAGCAAAACTACTGGAAAAAGGTTACTGGACCATGGCACAGAGTCTATAAACAGAATCCAGCCATTTCAGCAGAATCCTGACGACTTTTAATTTCAAGCCAGCCACAACGAATGAAAGAAGGATAAAGTTAATGTTACCTTTACTTGAATTTTATTCCTCCCTTACCATCACTCCCAAGAAATTAATGTTTTTTTAAACACCTCTACCCATTTTGTTTTATTGTCCCTTACACTTGGAACTATTTCCAGGAGTACTAGGGATTGGATGATGATGATGATGATGATGATGATGATGATGATGATGATGATGATGATGATGATGATTGATGATGATTGATGGTCAGTTTCATCAATCTTTGCTACAACTATTATAGGACCTTTCACTGCCTGGGAAGGCCAAACCAAGAGGTAGACAGTGAGCTTCCAGGAAAAGGAGAAATCACAGGAAATCTACTTGGGAGCAAAGGCCAAGGGAGACATCTCTGCCATGACCATTCACTTGTCCACCTACCAATCACTTTTATAATTTTCTGTCCTCTATTCAATTTTCCCACACTGTTCTGCAATGGAGCTAAATATTAAGCTCTAAATCATTATGGTGAAGTTAAAATAAAAGGTGGTTTACCAGGAATGTCACTACCACCATAAATCTACAATTTAAAAAAAAATCCAAATGTCAGTGTTCATTGGTCCTGCCAAAGTATTTGGCACCAACAACTGCTTGATCTATAGGCATGATACATCAAAGAGTATTAGAGATCTGTTTTCAACTACTTTCTTACTTGCTGCACTCTCCTGTGGTTATTTGTGGAATTTAGTACAGATAGAAATGCATTCTTATTAACAAATTTCTTTTCAGGTATCCCTCAGATGTTAGATCTGTGGAATATCTTGCAAAATACGATGCATTGGCATTTGCTCACTCTCACTCTAGTTTCAATATCAGCTAGTCTTTTGTATGGAAAGCCATAACAGTTGCTGAATGCTCCTAGATGATTTTTGCATGAGTTCTTCTCTAATAATAACAATCATTATTGTATTGCATTGTTATTTCTGGCCACAAAAAGATTATGGCTGATATTGCTTGTTGAATAAAACAGTGTTAGATCTGATTGCACCTCTTGAATAGCAGAGTCTATAATAAGTTGCAATGCCTTCAAAATGAAGACATGTGCAAGATGACATCACCGTGCAAACTCTTCAATCATTTGCATCGTAAGTTCTGATGTCATCAATATATTGCATTATTTCTCCTTTTCCGCTCCATGGTTGTTGTTGCTTTTGAGTTCTGTCTTTTGTTGTGTCTTCAGCTGGCTGAAGATAAAAGCTTATATGTGTTTAGCAGACATTTTAATCCTCCCTTTCTGGCTCACTCTCAGAGCTCTTACAGACAATCAGCCTTTCTGCATCTGTGATTAATCTGAGTGGTTTTTATTATTTTTAGATCTTTTCAGACATCAGGAGTCTTGAGCACACTTTTAAGTTTGCAATCCTAGAGCTTAGACAGGACAGCCAGCCAGTCAGTGTTCACTCTATGTCTCATAAGTGACTGTAGTGAGAGCGCACAGTGTCCATTCATATAGCAAAGAAAACTACCAACCAATCAAAGCTAACTTTCTGGCCAATCATTGAATATCTTGTCCCATTCCATAGATCTCTGGCTAAATTCACAACTATTCACTTTTTTCACAAAAATAAGATTGGCAATATTCCCTCATTGTCTGGACAGATTTCCATTCTCTTTCAAACTCCTAATTCTGGCATGCTAGCATTTAATTAATTAACCATAATAACATTCTGCTAAGGACCAATAGGATGGAGAAGGCAGGAATCCTATCCACTGAGAACACAGACCATTCCTTCAAGCCCAAGACAACAAAACATTATAATTTCTGAACAGTATTTCTCTTTCTGGTGATACCATATCCTTGGCTTAGGGATATATAAAAATTGTTCAATACTGCTACAATAATAGCAGTGGCTACAACCTCTGGCTACAATAATACTTAATCAATGGTGGGACTAATCTGACCTTATTATGCCTTCATCTAGAACAGCGGTTGCCAACTAGTGGCCCATGGCCCACTGGTGGGCCACAAGAAAATTTTGGTGGGCCGCAGAGAAATCTCACCCCCAGAGCACTCCCCCCAAGCAATTAATCCAGGCTGCGCAGAAACACAACTCTGCGCTGCCCACATGGCCTGCGGGAACCCTCCCCACCCACTCACTCCTTACCCAGCAAATTTGCCTGCTAAATTGCTATTTTTCCTTTTTCCGACCATCACCTGCTCATCTGTTCTGCTGTGCTGGGAGATTTAGATTAGCTAGGAAGCAGGAAATGGTTGGATTTCTTGCTTTCTAGCTAGTCTTTAGATCTTCAGCTCTGCTTATAAGCACAGCCGAACCTCCCTTAGGATTGAAGGTTCTATTATTCAGTGCAGACTCATGGCAAGCAAATTTTATGTGACAGACTAAGCTAGCTGATGGCAGATAGATAGATCACTGAATGATTCTATGAGCAACTCAATCTGCCTGCCTGCTTTGCCTGATTTTGGGTAAAAGTTGCTCTTTTTTATAAAAAATTCAATATTTATATAAATATTTATAATATTTACATATAAGCCATGCCCAGCCAGTCACATGACCACCAAGCCACATCCACAAATTAGGCCACACCCACAGAACCTGTTAGTGGTCCCTGGGATTTAAAATTATGAGTTTGGTGGTCCCTGAGGTCCAAAAGGTTGGCGACCCCTATTCTAGAACACCTTTAAATCATTTCCTAAACAAGAATGGAGAGACAATGCTGAAACAATAGCCTGAAGACCAAGCCACTGGATCAGTTTAAATCTGTGACTTTAATTCGTGACCCAAGATATTTATTGGAGACCATAATAGCAAGTGCAAACTTTTTTTTTTACTGTAAGTGAGAAAAGGTATGCTTTCAGAACTAATTTCAGAACTCATTTTCAATATGAAAGAGAAATGTGAGAACAAAATTTTGATTATTCAAGATTGTATTTACAATAATAAAGATAATTATTTAACATTTTATCTTGTGGAAAAACAAAGTCTGCTTATAGCAATCTGTAGCCATGATTGTGTACAATGGCAAGTCTTATTTCATTTGTCTGAGGCTTATTCACTTTTAGATGACTGTTCACACACCCAAATGAATCTAGAAAGCACAAACAGTTTCATGAACGAACAAATTGTACTTACTTGTTTGCTTGCACTCTGTCTCTCCTAGTGTGAAGCTGAAGTCATAGCTCTAAAACCTGTAAATCAGGGGTGTCAAACTCAAAGTCTGGGGGCCAGATCCAGCCCATGGGGCAGGGCCACCCTGGAAACAGCAAAAGGCAGGCCTGCAGTGCCTCTGCCAGTGAAAATGGGCTCCCAAGCTCCGTTTTTGGCTGCTATGGCCTCCTGCAACTCTCTGCCAGCAAAAACAGAGCTCAGAAGGGCCCTTCTGTGCTCTGTTTTCACTGGCAGAGGGCTACAGGTGGCTGTTGCAGCTAAATGTGGAGCTCGGGAGCCTATTTTCACTGGCAGAGCACTCGGGCCTCCACAGGTGTCCCCAACATGTGTGATGTCAAGCTGGCCATGCCCCCCAGTCCCCTCAGGTCAAACACAACCCTAATGAAATCGAGTTTGATATCCCTGCTGTAAATGATTCTACTCTTCCCTAAACTATTCTGGTAAGGATTAAAAGAAAGTCCTTTGAATGATACTTAAGAGATTACATCCAATTCATCATGGATGCCCATTTCACCCAACATGTAGCCTATCTGTATTTTCTCAACATCTATCTCTTCTGAGCTGTTATTTTAAACAGATTTGTTAATTACTTTTGGAGATGGAACTTCTTTAAGCAAGTGATAAATGAGAATTTTTGGACCAGGGTTTAACTTAAAGATAAAGTAGCCTATATCTCTGGATATTAGGTATGTTTTTGTTATGATTCCTTTTGTAATTTGAACTCTATGAAAAATTTTCAGTGGCAGTTTGTGGTATTTTCAAGCCCCTTTGGCCAGTTATTCTGTAGCTGTCAAACTTGAATTGGATGAAAATGATCAAACTACAAAGATTTCTTTGGAGGAAATAAACTAAGAGCTAAAAATCACAGAGAGGAAAAGAGCAAAGAGGAAATAGGATTTATTTAGCTATGTATGTATGTATGTAAATTTATATGGGTTCCCAACTCATTCTGGATGACTGTGGCTTACAAGAATAAAACCCCAATAGGAAAACCAGTAAACCCCACCCCCACCTGCCTGGTGATAGCAATCAGACAAGCCACTTGATGGGCTCCATATCAGTGGGTCCCTAGGCCCATTGGCAGAACTATGTCTTCAGGGCCTTGGGAAAGAGTGTCAAAGTGGGGACCTATCTTATCTTTGCAGGGATGATGTTCCACAAGGAGGGAACCATCATGGAAAAAGCCTTTCTTCTTGGTCCCGCTAGATAGATCTCCTTAGGAGAGGACATAGCATAGTGTGTCATTTATGGGCTGAGATACACAGCTGGGTTTCATCCGCATATTGAAGATATCTTAGCCCATAGCTGTGGATGATTTCACTCAATGGCTTCATGTAGCTGTTAAACAGAAGAGGAGAAAGTAGTGAGCCCTACAGGACATTGCAAAGCCAAGGACAAGGGTCACACCTCTCACTTCCTATCAGCAATTACTGTGAGCAATCACAGAGGAAAGAAGTGAACCAACATAAAACAGTGAAACCCTCCCCCCCCCCGCCCCACTCCCAACCCCCAAAGTTACTCCAGAAGGATGCCATGGTCAATGAACATGCTCTGACATTTAAAAACAGCAGCCTAAAACCTAGACTACCATAGATCTGTGACCAGGTAAATGAAGTGGGTGCAAGAGAGCAGAACATGAGACCAATACTAAACATTGAGATGGTGTTCCCCATGAGTGTCCTCCTCCTTGCCTCCTGCCATTTTCTGTTACCCAACACCACTAAAATACACTGCCCTGCTTGCTTTCCTCGCCAGCCCTTTCATCCCCATCCTCAACATTATTTTATTCTATCTAAAAGGAAAATCTCCTTCAAACAGTCAAAGGCAGGGTGAGTCCAGCAGGCATTATAGCACTTGCTCTTAGTGTCTTCAAGCCACCACTCCTTTCCTCACTTCAGAAGAGAGGTCACATCCAACATCCCCTTATCCTCCAACACACTCACTCTCCATCCACTTGGAAAACAGTACCATGCCCAGTTGCTCTCACTCACCAAGCAAGGAGCCACTCTCCACACACACACACCAGCTCTCACCCAGGGGAAAGCGACAACCACACTCGCCTCATTCTTATCCAAATCTAACTATTACAATATATGTTGGGGGGGGGGAGTAAGGAATGCTTTTTGTTTTAGTTTGTTACATACTTGTTGTATAATTTGTTAAACGCTAATTAAAAAATAAGCAAATCAAGAACTCCAGGGCTTCTTTTGAATAAAACTGCAGGGTTTTAAACCTCTAAGGAGCAATGTTGTGCAAAAGCAAATGAGCTCTGATACAGACTTCCTTATTTCTGTGGATCTTGACCTAGACCCAAGTGACCTAAATATTTGAAAGAAAATGCACATGTATATACTATATATTTTTATCCTGCACTACTCTTTTCCAGACAATATTTCTTTTTTTACTCTCATCTTTTGAAAAAGAAAAAGAAAGGCATCCCTTTAAGTTGAACATTTTGCTGTTTTAATAATGATTAAAGGATGAATGATTCAGTTCCAGTGGTTTTATTGTCATATAATCAGGACAATGGAAGGTACCTTGAAGACCATCTACTGCAACCAATGCTCTGTGCAATGTTTTTAATGCTGGTTGGTGCACAATGGTAAAAAAAAATGTGGGTGAATGAGGTTAAAAGGCAATGTAAGGCCACACCTTCCAAGCTACAATTTAGGATTCTAATTTTGAAAACTAGTTTAAGCAGAATTTTTTTCAATCTTTCCAACATTTAATTGGAAACATTAATATAACATACAACAGAACTTGATCTGTTGCTGACAGATCTAAAAAACACATACAGTATTAAACCTGTTCTGAACATAGAAACAGGAGGCTAATATGACATGTCGCACAGCACATAGTTGGAAGCAAAACAGTTCTTCCTTATTCAGTGCAACCATTCTCATTTGGAACAGAGAAATCTCACTTAGTGTCTCTGTCAGGGAGTGACTGTAGCAATCATACCAGATGGAAATGTCCAACGGTGTTAGCTATCTCTGGCAGAGAATGATTCGAATTAAACAAGACTTGAGCATTGAATCAGTTTGAGAAACCTAGCAGGTGGTGTAGAGCACTTCTGAACCCCAAAAGAACTGGAATTTGATTAAATGGGCCAGAATCAAATCAAAACAAGCAGAGGTGTTTAAGACCAGCAGATGCATTGTCAAAATCAGCCAAAGCCTCCTAGGTTTAAGCTATTTTGTCTATCCATGCCACAGATAATGTAGAACCAGGAAGTTTGGGATTTTGGACCCTACCCTCCAATTACATCAACATTGTGGCTTTCAGAAACCTTACTTTTTTCTTTGCATGGATCCCTCAGCCATAAAAGGATTCCCTATTTTTCTTCTTCATGCTGCCATTTCTGATCAGCTGACTAAGCACCCAAGAAAGATTGAGGCTATGGCCTAGCTAGAATTCTCAGTGACTAAGATTCAGTTCACCAAAAGCCTGCAGCCCAACAGAAGTACAAGTGAAGTGCTACAATCTCATGGCTAGATGCCACAACTTAAGAACCTTTCATAATTCCAATTATTTCATAAATGACTCACGGATTGTGCAAAGCAATTCATTAGCAGTGCATTAACCAGGATACACTTCAGGATTTATGAACTCATCCTAGTAACACATAGGTAGCAATATACAAATCCAGTTGGCATTCGAAATCCACATCTTCCATGTTTTGGAATGATTGTATTTTTAATTCCATTTTGATTCTAATTTGTTCATCTCATCTGTGCTCATCATTTCTCCCTTTTCTTATAAGGAGGCAGAAGCATATTTGCTGGGAAAGTCACATTTAGAGTTACCAGTATGTGTCTGTGAGTCTACATATATCAATTTTCTGTTGATAAATTCTTTTAAAAACCCAAATTGGTTTTCTGTTTTCAATGAGTAAGGGTAGAAATAGCCTTTAGCGGCTATGTCAGTTTGGTTCATATTATTATGTCCAGATGTGCCAGCTGCAGCTAAGCATTATCTGTCTGATAGTGCTAAGCACTTTGCAGTAGGTCGCAGAGGTACAGCTTTCAACCAATAGATCTAATTGCAATCCTTTTATGTTCACAGTGATTGCAGGCTTTCCCTACATTGCAAACAAATAGTAATCAACTAAATCTGCTACCTCTAGGCAGTGATATTAAGCTATGAAATATTAACTATACTGTAATTATAGTTTTTAATTTTTTATTATTATTTTTGTTCTTGGAGGTGTGTGTGTGGTTATGCATATGTGTATATGTACTGTTTTAATGACTATAGGATGGGGTTCATGACTGCTCAGCAGCAGAAAGACAATCTTCTGGTTCTCTTTTGTGTAATGAAAAACCGTGTTTATGCATGACATAGTTTATGTGGTCAAATGCAGTGTAAATACTGTGCACCTCTTCTGCTAGAGCAATACTGTATTAGCCACGTCTCCAATAATTTCCACCTCCAAATCTACATTTTTATGATACCATTATGCTAATACAAACCAAACTTATATCACACCCTGTGTCTAATCCACCCTGCAAATTAACCAATTTGTATTCCAGGGACTCTAACAAGCATTCTCTCTCTTGCGCAAAAATACACATATATACCATTACCCCCATAATATTCCTCAAATAAAGAAATACAAGGGGAAAGAATCCTAAATATTGTATGGAAAAGATACAATAAATCTGAAAACAAATAAAAAGGGAAGATTCAAGGACAGAAGCAGCCTCACCTGTAGGCAAATACAAAATAGGACTTTTCAAACAGAAGATTTTGGTTAATTTTCCATTAAATATTCTCAGCACTAACATGTGCAGTACATCGCACCCATACACAAGAAAGCTTGCACTTATATGTAAGTGTCAAACACAAAGGGAAGATCCTGCATGCTTTCAGAAGAACAAAATGGCATCATAAAAAATTGGACTGATCCTATAGAAGAATGTTCCCTGCCCTGTGGAACCGTTTTTGCTGCCAGAGATGAGGTCTCCCACTCTCTGGCCTTCCTGAAAGGTATGAAAACAAGTGCACAAAGTAGCATGCAGCCATGGGGCTGATTAATGCCCTGAAAGCCCTCAACTTGCCTTTTAATTAATTTTTAATATTGTTTCCCTCTTTTTACATTTTATATACTGTTTTTTATGTTTTACTATTTTAATTGTACATAAAGAACTGTTACAAAATTTGTCTAGTCTGTTGAAAAGAAGGACTGGGGGTGACACAATAGCAGTGTTCCAATATTTGAGGGGCTGCCATAAAGAAGAGGGGAGTCAACATATTTTCCAAAGCACCAGAAGGCAAGAAACAGCAGGTGGAAACTAATCAAGGAGAGAAGCAACCTAGAACTAAGGAGAAATTTCCTAACTGTGAGAACAATTAACCACTGGAAGAGGTTGCCTTCGGAAGTTGTTGGTGCTTTAAAAAAAGACTGGACAGCCACGAGAGAAGAATTTCTAACCTATCTTACATTTATTATCACAGGAGTGTGCTTTGGTCACATGACCACCATTTGGGTGCTTTGCAATTGGCTTGCAACAAGCAGACTTAATGGAGAAGGCAGCTGTAAAATCGTAAGTCATAACCATGTGATGTCTCACTTAGTGGCCACAGCACTTAGATGCAGAGTTACTGGTCTCAGTTTTGATCACAAAGCAAGGACTACCTGTATTTAATGTGGATATGGAACTGAAGCATAATGCCTGCCTTGAAAATGATGACGCTGAACTGATGGAATATTCCTTTAGGTGTAGATGTAAATACTGAGAGGGAGTGGGGGAATAGTTTCTTCAGAAAATGTTGTAGATAAGCTGTCTGACAACTCTTGCTTGGAATCCTTGGCCATTAGAAAAGTTCTGCATTACCTTTAAACTCCTCCCTCCCCAAAAATAAAGGAGACAACTTCCCTTTAACAGTGATAGCAAGACTGTTACTGAAAATGCCAAATGAGAAGGTTTTAGTGAACCATGAGAAGCCATGAAGGCAACACATCTGTGGAAAGAAGATTGTAGAGTGAAAAGGCATATTGATATATCTAAATAAAGTCAGGATAGACACCCATAATCAACGAGAATGTCTCCAAAGTTTCCTTCTCCTTAAATAATTTCTAAATGTATCTTTCATCACACTGAATGAGCATTGTTAGGAAAAGTTATGCAGGATAATTTTTATGCTTGATGGAAAAGTCCTAAAGTGTCTAAAACATATTTGCTGTACAGTCCAATGGATGGTCCTTTTTTGGGGGGTGGGGGCTCCATAATTTTCACAGATGAGGCAGATGAAGAAAAATAACAGACCCTTTTTCCAAAATTCAAGTTATTGCCTTTCCAGGTTCAGAGTAGATACAGGAGCAAGTTCTCCATCTACTTCGTTGGAAGTGGGTTATTACTATGCTCCAGGCCAAGTATTGAAAGAGGACAATGTTTCTCAGCTGAGCAGATGGCTTTTCTGTAACAGTATCCTATGGCAGCTGTCAGAGTGCAGTATCATATATAAATTCATTGTGATATCTGTCTTGGAGTTCCTTTGCATTTTTCTTTGCTTTGGGCTGTCAGATTTCACACCAAAAATTGCAGTAAATCTTATCTGTCCAAGATTTCAGCCTTGCATTCAGTAACAACAGTAGCTTCAGGGTTCACAGTGTTATCCACAGGGAGTGTTAAAACAGGCAAGGAGAAGTTCACATCAGCACTATCCAAGTTCCACCCTTTTTGTATATATTTCAATGACATATCAACAATAGAAAGAGATGGAGCTTTGATCATGCTGCTTTGATGGTCATCTTACCTATCCTGCTCTCCATTGCAGAATCACGATAAGTTGCTTTATTGCAGCACAATACCTACATGCAGTTCACACCAATCAAAACTTCAATGGATGATTAAGTTCCAGAAATTCAATCTCAGGCATTCTCTTCTCAGTTTTCCAAGTCAATGGATATTTTTCCACTTGCTTCAAGATCATGAAAGACAGCTGCAGGTGGGTTATATTGATAGAGCAGAACATATAACAATAGGGTTTCTACTAAGCACTTGGAGGTCTTCTACTCTAACCCCCTACTCAAGCAAGAGACTCTATACCATTCTGAACACATAGCAGTCCAGTCTCTTCTTGAAAACCTCCATTGATGAAACACCCAGAACTTTCAAAAGTAAGGTTTTCTACTGGTCAATTGTTCTCACTACAAAAAAATTCTCAATTCTAAGTTGGATCTTTAAGTATCTTCCACTCATTACTTCTTGTCTTGCCCTCAAATGCTTTGCAGAATAGATCAACAACTAATCTTTGTGACAGCCCCTGAAGTACTAGAATATTGCTATCATATCATACCCAATCCTTCTCTTCCTTAGACTAGACACGCCCAATTTCCTCAATTGTTCATTATAGGGTTTTGTCTTCAGACTTCTTACCATCATTGTTGCTCTTCTCTGCACTTTTTCTAGGGTCTCAAAATCTTTTTTGTATTTCGGTAAAAATACAAAATTGTACGCAGTATTCCAAGTATAATATAATCACTCTTTCTTGGCATGAGGCTTGTTGGTTACTACTTTTCCACCTTTATATCAACCTATCATCTCAGTTGTATAAGATAGACTTTTAATTTCCACAGACTAATATTTCACAGCATTATTTCAGATTAAAAGAATGACTAGACCCCAAGCACTGTCAACACTTCTGGCCAAGGTCATTCTAACACAACATAAATTATAAACATAGCCCAATATATAACCTTACATAAATATTTTAATTTAGTTAGGATGAAGGGCTATTAAACCTGTATATTAGAACATGAATGGGGGTGGGTATTTAAAGTGATGTAGTTCAGAAATGTATTTCCACAGAACTCAATGAGGTGTGATGTTAGGAGATCTGTGAATGAATTATTATTAATATTTCATCTTTTGAAAAAAAAAGTCATAGAGATTGAAAAGGCTGAGGTGGGTGGTCATTTATATTTTTTCACAATTATGTTTTCACAATCTGGACTGTTATCTCAGATATGCTGTTAGTTCCATGAAATATCTCAAGGGTCTTATTTGGCTTAATATATGGAACAGTTCTTTACTTGATTAAGCTTTGCATTGTGATTCAAATTCTGTGAAAACCCCAAACCTGAAGTTTATCTAGCAAGACATTTAAAAAAAATCTTTTATAAGTTTCAGAGTAATTCATTCAAGTGAAGCTAAAAATATAGAACTGATGTGTATGCAACCCAGGAAAGACAATCCCTGTTAGTTGAATTGGCAGAGGAAGTGAGTCTGTGGCAAATCACATTAGTGCCACTAAGTTATATCACAGAACTGGGCTTCTACCTAATATCACCAATTTAAACAGATTTTTAAAGAGATAATTATGAAATTGCAACTAAAATTGCAACTAAAATAAATAGCAAACTAAAGGAAATAAGGGAGACAGATAAGGAGCAGGTAGGTCTCTACCTCTGATAAATGAGTACAGATAAATGTATCTATTATACATTGTTTGAAATACTCAATACACACATTGTTGGATAGCATAGAATTCATTGGATAGTCAAAATCCTCCCATTAATGTTATCTTCATTATCTATATTCCTTTTACATTTTACCATGGAAATTGGAAAGTTTTGTAACTTCCTATCCTCACATCAAAGATTGCTTAGAGATACCTTATATCTTCAGAGAAGTACAATAGGAGGAAAGGAAGACTGGGTTGCAAAAATATAATCTCACCAGCATCATATAGTTAAGAAATATTGCTGGGTGACCATTTGTGTGAAGCTGATTGCTTGCAAATCATCTGAAATTATTGCCTGCAATTTCCTCAGTAGATCCAGGATATGACACAGAAATAATGGTTGCCTCAGAGGATGAACTTGTTCAATGTTAAGGAGAAGAAAAGAAATCATTTTGAGTGAGTTGGCCATTTGAATTCAGAGGAAAAAGAAATAAGAAGATCTGAGGGTTTAAAGAGAAGAAAGCACCCTTTAAACTCATGTTCTCCCTCTTTACTTCTTATCCTCACTCAACTCTAAACCAAATTAGCAATTTTATTCAGTGGTTATGTAGCAACTGGTTTGTCCCAGTTATCTTTGCAAATCAGCAAACAAATATTCTGGTTGCCACCATAGAATAGAATTCTCTATTGGCCAAGTGTGATTGGACTTTGTCTTGGTGCAAATGCTCTCAGTGTACATAAAAAAAGATACATTTGTCAAGAGTCAAGAATCATAAGGTACAATATTTAATAATAGTCATATATCCCCAGAATTCTCTTGCCCAATGGAAAGAAAATGCATTGTGTTGCTTTTGTAACTTTTCACCTCTCAGAAGTTGGGAGGACATCACAATATGAAGTTGAAAATCAATTTTGTTATTTAGTTGACAGTTGAGTGGACTTTGCCATATAAGAATGATATATCAGCAATGATCAAAGAGCTAAGGATTCAAGTTTTGCTTTCAGTAATTTGTCCAGTTAATGCAATGTTTTTTTAAAAAGTGAAGGAAGGTAGATGCTTGTATGAAACAGAAAACTGGACTTCTAAAATTATTATTAATTCCATTGGCAAGCTGGACTGTATGTTACTTGCAACTGAGCATTTTTAGAAGAGTCTGACTGTCTGGGTTAATTGTTTAATGCTTTTAGTTAGAATTAAACTTTGCACCTGCTCTGACAGTGATAAATTAAATGTGCTCTTTTCCCAATACCGCTGCCCTGTTTAAGTAGAGACCAAAGAGTGTATCTTTTGCTTTTTTCCCCAGCATTTAAATTTGTGCTATACTGCAGTGTAAACCGGCATAATCTGTCACCAGAGCTTGCACCAATTAAATTGATTGCTCTGGACTGAACTTCAAGACCTCCAATGTAAGCGTTAAAGGAAAAAAATGGGCTGTTTTCAGCCCATTTCCCCATGTGGCACTTAGACATAGCTCAACAGTGGAAGGCTTTCAAGGTTCAAAAGAGTTTTATTTTCAAAAGAAAATGGGCATTGATCACTCACATTTAAAGGCAAAGATAATTCCCAAACTTGAAGGGTTGGTTTTTGTGTTTAAGGTCTAAATCTCTTTCTTTAACCGGAGGAGGTGGGGGGACAGTGTAACATAAAAGAAACAAAGAGATTAAGATAACAAAGGAGTTGCAAGCATCGAAGATGCACTAGCATCCTTTTAGCAAGTCACAGGCCAACAGACAACACTACCAGGACTCCAGTGAGTCCTTGATGCATTGGTTTTACCACCTGTAACAACAACATATCCTGTGTTTGTTTGGCAGTCTGGTATTCTTTAAGGTGAAAGCATTGGAATGAAGTGTCATTTTGTTTAACCAGATGTCCACCATATTGACTGGAAAATCAACCCTTGAAATATCAAAACAGCAGTAACAATACAGGAAACCTCTTTCTCTACTACCAGCACAGCATGATCCACACAGATTGATCCACCTGCCATGGTGACTGTCTAGGTCAGAACTTGTAGTACTTCTTACACAGACTTCCATTCACTTTGCAAGCCATCACTATTCTGGTTAAAAATATGCTTTAAATTATTCCTCTCCACTTTTAGAAATACATACTTAAAAAAACAAAAGGAGCATTAACAGAAACAACAAAGTACAAATATTTGGGCAAGTACTGAATTACTTATAATTATACTGCAGCTTATTTTTCACATTTCTTAAATAATTTAGCAGAGGAGGGCTTAAATATATGCAATTTTGTATTCATACAAGTTAACTTTAAAACAAAGAGAACAATGTAAATAAGTAGTAAAGTGAATTTTCACTATATTAAAATATATAATGACTAAATTTTAAAATAGAATGAAACAAAAATGATTGAATATAAGAAGGGACCAAGATAGATGGTGCTTCATATCTAAAGTCAGTAAAACAAAAAGGCACTATGTAAAATGATCCAAAGCGGAAGTTTCTCAATTTATGTACCATTACTAAAGTTCTTTCTTCAGTAACCCACAACTTCAAGGGCTTTTAGAGAAAGGCTTCTAACATCTTGGCTGACAGGCAAGTTCTTAAAGAAGAAAGCAGCTCTCCATTGGCACACCTGTGGCTTCCATCCAAGGCAGTATATTCCCTATTCTACTTCTCTCCCATTCTGACATCATCCAAAATAATGTAAATGTATTGCTTGACACTATCATCTTTCAGTTCCCCCCTTTGTGTAATTATTCACCGCTTTGCATGGATAAGAAGAATTAATGCTGTCTTGTGCACTGTGAATCCAAATAGAAAGGTATGTTTGAGTGTTCATTCAGAGGGATGAAATGCCACAAAATTGGGAGCAGCATACTTGTCATGACCAAATTAGATTTTTCATATTATTCCTAGCTGTTAGCTACCATGTTTTCTCCAAAATCCACTTAGGAATTGCATCATTTTGTATTATGCATTGTTTTCCTCAAATGTTGTTGGGGTTGGAAAAATTCGCTGATATTAATGCTACTGTTAATCTGTCCATGGCAGTGAAATCTTGAAAAATGAAAGAGTCAGGTGGCATTCCAGGGAAGAGGAAGATTATACAATTGTAGGTGTTAATCAGTGCTAATGACCAGTCGGACACTTGCTTCCATAAAAATCTGTTTCTTCAATATATGCACTGGACTATCACAACTGCTTTAATTTTCAGTTAACTGGAAACATTTCACCTTCCTTTTTTTCTTTTTTGCTTATAGAAAAAAGTTCATTTTTTCATATTTTAAGTTTAGCATACCAAAGAAGTTTAAATGAGAAGCTGTAACAACAAAGCAGAATCAGACCATGAGTATTGCCAACATTTATATCCTAAATATGATCTGATGTTATTGAATAGGCTGTCAATCAATTTTCTATTGTTCATGTTTTCAGAATGAATTGAGGTTGTGCAAGGGTATATCAACTGCAAAAAAAGAGGAATCTCCTGAGACAGTGTTGTTTCACCCAAAATGATGCCTTGTGTGCAACATGCAGATGGGATTTATTTGCACTCCCCCTTCCCCCTTCCCCCTTCCCAGCACATTCTGTCTATGAAGTACAAAAGGGAGAGCTATTGCAAAATAAAATTTCACTCACAGTGAACTGCAGTAGCCTCAAATACCCCAGCCTCAAAAAATTTCTAAGAAATGAGTGAGAGTTAGATAATGCAAAGCATAATTTTATTAATAAAGGATAATATTTGTAGCTCAAAATTGAAATGAGGGGTCCTTGATACTCTCTGAGCTTGGTTGTTTTCTTGCAGACATTTCATTACCCAAACTGGGTAATATCATCAGTGCTAGGACTGGTAGAACTAGCACTGATGATGTTACCTAATTCAGGTAATGAAACTTTTATAAGTCTCAGAGGAATTCATTCAAGTGAAGCTAAAACTATAGAACTGATGTGCATGAAACCCAGGAAAGACAAGCCCTGTTAGTTGAACTAGCAGAGGAAGTGAGTCTGTGGCAAATCACATTAGTGCCACTAAGTTATATCACAGAACTGGGCTTCTACCTAATATCACCAATTTAAACAGATTTTTAAAGAGATAATTATGAAATTGCAACTAAAATAAATAGCAAACTAAAGGAAATAAGGGAGACAGATAAGGAGCAGATAGGTCTCTACCTCTGATAAATGAGTACAGATAAATGTATCTATTATACATTGTTTGAAATACTCAATACACACATTACTGGACAACATAGAATTCATTGGATAGTCAAAATCCTCCCAAGCTCAGAGAGGAGCACCAAGAATCCCTCATAATTTAATTAGTTTACTATTGGTTCCTCAGCTCAACCCAAACAAATAGCCATGAGATATTGCTGCTGAGGCTGAATCAGGATTTTTTAATCCTATCTTTAATCCTACCATGGATGTTTAACATTGTGTTTAAAACTGTTGTTACACTATTGTTACTAACTAAAAGCCCTTTCGTATTATATCTGTATACAAGTTTAATAAACAAATCATAATTAATGTGTAATACATTTGAGCATGTATAATGCTAAGCTATAAAAATTATAATGGCTAGATGTATTCATCATATTAATTAAGTCACTTGCTGGATTGGTGTGATGTGTGAAACCTACCACTAACTACTTGACCAGCTGGCTGTTTAGCATGATTTAACAGTGAAGTTGCACAACAGCAGAAATCATGTGATACAGATTTAATATTTTAGCAGAATTCAAACTTAATTGTAGCCAGTTACCCCTTAGATGCATCCCTAATTTTCACCCTTCCCATCAAATTCCCATGCCTGTAGTAAAGAAAGGGAGAGAAGGGAATAGAGAGAGGTGAAGATGTCATGCCAGTACATAATTGTGGTAAATTCATGATGACATGATTGTCATAATTTCAAAGTAGTTGCAGTTTGCTCCTGACATCTCTAATTCAATTTATGTTATGCAAGCAATTGGACTCATCTCTAAACATTTACAAGAGATGGGATGGTTTTAGACCAGTGTTTCTCAACCTGGACATCCTTAAGATGTGTGGACTTCAATTCCCAGAATTCCCCAGACAGCACAGGTAATGGTAAATCTTAAAGTTGCTCAAGTTGAAAAACACTGTTTTAGACTGTGAAGAGCAGTTAATGAGTATGTGGGGAGGCAGGGTTCTCCACATATAAAGTTCTTCCTTAAACTGCATATTCAGTGCATCCAGTTTTGTTTCATGAACAAAGCTATTCACATATTTGCACAGCATGTATGTAAAATTCATTTTCTTCCAGAGGAGTAAAATATGGTATAATAGCTTCACCCAGTTTTACATGGCTAATAAACTTAATACCTTCTGAAAGGATTTTGGCAAATCAAAGGATTTTCTCTTACCAGAATCTTCATAGCTGAAGCCAAGAAATTCTTTCAAGGCTCTGCCAGGTCCATTTGGCTATTCAAGATGTCATCTTCCAGTATATTTTTAGAAAAGATCTTTAAAAGTAATAAAAATGTTAGATGCTATTTTAATTCTCAGTTCAAATAAATCAATATTTCTTTCTTTAAAAAAAGAATTTCCTAACAAAATGAAATAAGCTCCAATTACTGTCTAGCAAAAGAGAATGCCTCAGCCAAAACCTACGCCTTTGCCTATATATTCATATATACTCAAAACAAAAATCTGGCCATACATCCAGAAAAACAGTTTTGCTCCACATGGCTGTTGATTTTCAGCACAAGCCAACTTCATTTGCAAGGTATAGCACAGATCGCATGTGGCAGCTGTGTGGACAGAGGACAGATTTATGCAGGGTAATATTAATGGGCACAGGGAAAGTGTCCAGTTTTTAATTAGAAAAGGGCACTGTGCAGGCATTGGCTAGGGATGAAATATACAGGGAGAGAGGCATGCCAAACTCTGCCTTATTGATTCATGGACCAAAGGGGGGAGGTAGTATCAACCTGCTAATGCCTTCTGCAGATAAAGCCAAGGGCCAAGATTTTTTTTTAATTAAAAGCCTTCAGACTGCTGTATATGACAGTGTTTGAGAGGCAAGATTAATGGATTTAAGAGTCTATAGCAAAGTCTTTGGGAAAGGCCTCCAACTAAAAACAAGTTGAGGCATGGGGTGCTTCTAGTATGTTGCCAGCATCTTCTGGCAAACTGTTCCTTCATAGTAGCCCTCGTATGCCCATATTAATGAATGCCCTGGCCATGAGAATAATCATGTAAGATCTGTATTTGATATTTCAGATAGGGAGAAGAAATTTGTGATGGTGGCAGGGAGAGGATGACTTATAGTTCAAGTCTAACATCTTTTTTTTTTAGGCAGATTAGTAATCTGAAGTATATAGAGCAACGCCTGGAATGCTCTAGCCAACTCTGTTGTTACAGCCTCAAACCAGGGGTGGGATCCGACTGGTATAACTACCAGTTCAGTGATTTTACATTTTGCATGTGCATGCGTGCTTCGTGTATAAAAAATAAAAAATATGTGAGTAGGGCAACAGCCTGTTACTACTAAAAAGTGCTCCAAAACCTGTTGCTTTCCAGAGTTGTTGTTCTTTCATGTAAGACCAGTAAGGTACCCAATGTTGTATTCTGCTACAGTAAGGAATTTGGAGTACTTAATGTAATTGGGAAGCTCAGAACATCTTAGTGAGGGCTACTTTGTCCCTGGATTAATAAGCAATAATACAAATGGGCCAGTCCAAGAGATGCCCCTTTGGACTGATTCGTGTTGTGTGTGACTCATTGGTGAATCCTAAATTTCAAATCCTGAAAGCCTAAATTTACTATCAGGAAATCCATTGGCAATGACAATGTTATTCATGGCATCTATCTCCAGCAAGACTGCAGAAAATATATCCCAACATGAATCTGGCATACTGGAAATGTAATAAGAAACAGGGTACTTTCTACCGTATGTGGTGGTCTTGTTCAGAAGCCCAAAAATATTGGCTTAAAATAAAACAATGGTTGCAAGAAATTCTTAAGGTACAAATTGAGTTGAAATCTGAAATATTTCTGTTAGGAATACTCAAAAAGAAATATGAAAAAATTATATTACACATCTTAATGGCCACCAGAATATCCTGCGCACAATGTTGGATACACAAGTGTTTACCCCCTGTTGAACTGATTATTAAAAAAACTATGACCTGTGCTGAAATGGACAAACTGACCCTAATGTTAAATAACAAAGATGAGTCTGAATACTATAAAATTTGTGATATGTGGTATAATTGGATAAAATTAAGACAGATAGAAAATAAAGAAATTTAAGATAAGCAATTCATTGAAAATTCTATATATTCACATAATATTATATGTATTTATAAATATGCACAGAAGATAGAAATGGATGTCACAGAACAGTTAATGTTAAGATTAAGTTTTTGTTTTGTTTTTAAAAGATGTAAAAGACAAATAAAGTTTATTTTTAAAAAAAGACAATGTTATTCAACTGGCTTTGAAACATCTAAATGTCTGTGCCTTGCTTACTTATAGGTGGCAAACTAGCAAATAAGAAACTGACCATATTATTAATCTCATTAATAGATGTCTAAATCACCCGGTGGAAAGAGTGAATATGGAAATGCAGCATATGCTCTTGAAAACCACAAATCTCAAAAGAACTATGAGGAGGCACACTTAGCCAAATAAAAAAGCATTATTTAATAAAGTAAATGCAAACAAACAGAATCACCATATCTTGATGCCTGGTTCAGTGACAACTAAGAACCATGCCTTCCCTTGAAGCAAATGTGATGGACATTAATGACAAATACAAGAGTGTATTCATCCTCTGCTTGCAGTCTATCACATTCTTTGCTCACCAACCACTACATTCTGACCTCAAGCAGCTCCATTGAAGGCTACCTATCTTCCTATGGATAGATGGGTTGATAGATGATGAGATAGATAGATAGATAGATAGATAGATAGATAGATAGATAGATAGATAGATAGATAGATAGATAGATAGATAGATAGACTGCAAACCCTGTTCACTGATTTCAGAATCTTTGATCCCATCAATGCTTTGAATCTTGGACCATATACTGACTTATGGACTCATTACAGGCAAACCTTCTTTTCCTGTAACCCCTGTTAAACTAGATAAGGAATGTATTTGGGGTTGCCCAAGGAATTTTAGGTGTTCCTTTGCAGGGAACAAAACATTCTGTAATACTAGAGCATTTAACTTATCAAAAACACAGATGCCTTGCTAATTGCCTTTTGTTGTTATTTTAACAGTTTGACCCTCATCCCACCTCGAACAGGGGAAGCTCTAAATGCATTCATTATCTGAATCCTTGAAGAGATTACAGTTGTGAAGACATGCATTTTCTAAATCAAAGGCAGTCACAATTCAGAGAGGATATATGCCTAAGGGAGTTAGTATGGAATGTACAGAAGGAGATTGCAGCAATTAAGCCTATTGCAGCTGACCTCATATCAAACAGAGACAGGAGACAGAAATAAATTCAGAGGTTAAATTAATATACATTATTGAATTAATACTAATACATGCATAAAGTTATAAGATGGACCAAATTATAAAGTCACAAGAGGTTCAATTTTGTCTCCACAAGCTTCCTCCTATGCATCCTATTGTTGTCCAGGGTAAGACAGAAGACGAAGTAGTGTTCTGGACCTCAGCCATCAATTTGGCCATCTACAATACTTCATAAATAGAAAGGTCATGGTCAGAAGAATGGTTATGTGAAACATTGCCCATGCCCAGTTGATTTAATTTTTTTTTTTCAAAAAATTGAAGCCTTTGCCCTGGGGGAGAAATAGTTTCATACCCATTGTGGACTTAAAATATTCCAGTGTCAAAAAACCTGCTTCAGATGTGACGATTGAATGTCAGCCACAGGAACTGGCAAGCAATCAAGTATCCAGGGCTAACTAGACAAGCAATCTATGGCTGCGCTCAAAGAAAAATGGCAAAGGTTCCAGACTCAAGTAATCACCCAGTCCTGAATTGTGTCCTACACCTTAGACAACAGAATAGAGGTTTCAGCAAACTTTCTTGTCAGTCAAGTGTGGTATTGGCCTTAACTGTTTCTATCCAAATCAAAATGGCTGCCAGCTAACACCTCTCCATGAACAACACCCTGTATTCTTTACCCTCAAGACTTTACCCTCAAGACTCTGTATTCAGAAACTGTCTCCTTTAACCCTAAACTGACAATTAACCTTCTTATGAATGCCTTAATATGTATTCACTGCAGGCTATTCATTGCAGTCTATTGCTGTAGCCCTTGCTGAAGGATGCATGCAGCTGCACACTTGCTTATACTGCTGGCAACTCATTTCCATGAGTGTGCTTAACCTGAAACTGGACAATTGGTAAGGGCTAGAATGAAAACCCTGCCAATAAAAACTGGCAACTAAAAAGTTTAATACTATTGTATAGTTCTGATGAACTCTCAGTAAACAACCCATTAGATAGGCAACAGAACAGTGACTGCAGAGAAGGTTGACCAGGGACCACAAGAGGAGTTATGTCAACATTCTAAAGCATAACATATTTTACATAATTTACATCCATCACTTTAGTGGAGAATATTAGTGGAGAATATTAATTCTACATTAGCAGAGCAAAGGACAACTTTGGCAAGTCTAGAAGGAGAAGGTGAGATCAAGATACTATCATAGGCCAATGGCAGGAAAATATGTTCCCCTTGGCATATTTCTACAATGTTTAGGTTCAGTTAGGGACATAGCTATCATTTCATCACTTTTTTTCCAGTTAGCAGTTCTCAGCCTGACTTGTAAAGATTGGCTTCCAGAAAATTTCAGAAAAATGAAATTAAAACATCAAATTTACCCAATTTTTGACAGCTTGTGTGGCAGGTTAAAAGGCAGCACATAAAATCAGTGTACAAGATCAAGTAGTAGATTTTAGTTCTTTTTTAATTTGAAGTCTGTCTTTCACTAAAAACATACTGCTTGGTTTTTGTAAGAATAAATATATGATTAAAGCAAATACAAACAAATACTGCTATCCCAGGCTGAACCGGCAAGCACAAACAAACCCTATTTATGTTTTAAAACTTCAGCAGGACAAAAATGAAAGTTATCTTGGACACACAGACTCTTCTCTCAAGGAATACACCTTCAACAGAAGAGAAGGGGAAAAAAACTCAACAGCCCAAGCCAACATGCATTTGCAAAAACTGCACTAAGCAATTCAACCAAACCAACCTTTTTCACCTCTTTTCCTGGCAATGTATTAAGCAAACTTCTCCAAAGTTAGTCATGGTTGGGCTCATCAAATTGAATCCTATGCTATTGGAAACATGTGCACCCTCCATCTGGATGGAGACATATCACTTTTCTTCTGTATGAACCACTTTCACAAGCAAGAGCTTTCTCTGCCACGCAGTCCATCATCACAGATAATTTTCTCCTTCCTGTTCAAATCATATAATCTGGTAACCATGAATGGAAGAGGCATTAAGTCCAGCATCCTTCCATTAAAAAGCATCATTTAATGCCACACTAATATCAGGTTTGATGCATTTGGATTACTCTGCCACCACCTCCCCCATAACTGCATTTTGCTCTTTGGAAGCAGGGACTTTGCCATCAAGTGGTGGCTTTATTCTCAAGCAATAAGAATAAATGGATGCTACTTAAGCAAATATTTAATCCTAAGGTGCTTTGTTTCTTTCCATTGCTGACCCATGCCTCACTATAGTGGCAGGCAGAACAGTAGGAGTCCCCTAGTTCCAACTTGTATGTTTCATTGTCCTTAAGACCATCATGTGGCCAGAGTTTTGCTTGGTTGTCTACTGATTCTTTGATTCATCCTCACCATGAGTTGTGGGATTGGATTCAGGAGGCTCCTCAGTTTCACTATTGCTCCACAGTACCAGGTGAGATCATAGTTGCCAGAAAAGTAGCATATTTCCAAAATCAAGAGTCCTTGTATCTGTTACCAAGTTATATTTGGAGCATCAAAGATAGTGGCAGTCAAATTTAACACTAGATTAAAAAAAAATTGTCCAGCTTCTTATTTGACACACTTCATGCTTAAAACATATTACTGTTTGTAGTCAGTGAGCCAGGTATATTATTTTTAATAACTTAATTTTCTCACATTCTCATTTGTATAATCTTTCTCACTTAAGATCTCAAAACAGTCCAGGTTCTTCAAGGGTAAAAATGCCAAAATGACAACTAATTACAGTGTTCAAAAATGTAAAGGACTGAGGGTTAAAATATAGACCATGTAATGCCAAATTTCACTGTCAGATTACTCTCTCACACACATCCATATATATACACTGCTTAGTTTATTGACAGAAGTTTTTGCTTCTCCTTCCCTATTCTCTGCTGGAATCTGTTTTTCCATTGGAAATTTCAGATCAGAGACTACGGAGCTGCAGACTCAATCTCTAACCAATAAATATAAAGTCTTGCTCAGCAAGAGCTGACCCCTAACAGGTATTTCAAATTTTCTTAAGTCACAACATATCAGCCTAAGGAAAAGCATTTTGCTCATGTGAAATGATTTCCTCAAATCATCGTTTAAAAATATATATAGATCATCATGCAACTTCATACTCTGAATACAAATGAGCCAAAACAGTATCTTTATAAAAGGAATTTTCAAATTGTTAATACTGGTTGCTGTAGATATGCTGTTTTCTATCAGTGGCTCTGCTTTCAGTTAAATGACAAATCAGAGCAAAGATTAGGACAGGAACAAATTCATTCAAGCCAGGTACTCAGAATGGAGAGAAGGGCCTTTGCCTATACCAGTGTTTCTCAAGTTTGACACGAATGTATGACTTGAACTCCCAGAATTCTCCAGTATGCCAAGACCAATCTTAATCACTATTCAGAAAAGTTTGGTGTGCTTCCTTGATTTAATTCTAATTTCTTACTTTCCTTAGGTAACTCTGCTCCTGCCCATCAGTCATTTGTTCATTCATTCATTCATTCATTTATGTTTCATATTTCTTAACCACCCATTTCCCTCAGAGAGAGCCTCTTGGTAGTGTTTTATGACTGGATAACACCATTTCAGTGATTGAAGCCACATTTAATGGATATTAGATAACCCATGACCCCAACCCGTCATAGTTACAGACATATTTCGTTATCAGATTCCTCAATGCCTTTAGCAATAGCAGAGCTTCTAATGTACTGGAAAAGTTCTTTACCACTGAGGGAGATATTCAGAGTTGTATGTATCCATCTTGGAAAATAGCCCAAGTTGAACTATACACAGAGTCAAACATCAGTTGACCACAGAAAATGTTTCATGTCATTTGGTATTATGTCATAAAATGTTTTATGATAATTTTATGTCATAAAATGTGTTATAACATTTGCCAAATTTCAATTTCATGGGTCCTGGATTTTTGATGCATTCTGAAAGCTAGTCTATTTGAGGTATCTTGGTTGAAAAAGTGTTGCCCTATGATGCACTGTTCCAGCCAATTAAAGGTTACAGACTACAAGAGTTTTAATGGTGTGCATAAATTGGGGTACAAGCCATGTAAGTAGGTTGATAACAAAATGTAAATGGAGTGGCATTATCTTTGTGGGCTGGGGAACAGTCAAGGGCACTACTGTTGTTTTATACTACAAGCCTACATCTTGACACTATATTTGGAACACAATGTTCTATCTCCAATTGCAAGGAAGTGAAAACCAGCAGTGCCTTTGAAAGTAGTTCTGGAAGCCACTAAAAAGGTTGGAGAATATATAAGGCTCCAAGGCTTTCTGTGGGTTGCCCAGATCAGATCTCCAATGTAAAGAGAGCAGTTTTAAACTAACAGGACTTGTGTTAAGATGTATTTAGAGCATTTCAAAAACATTGGGTTTTTAATTACAGAACTGGGCCAGACACTTTCCCTCACACATGGCTAGCTACTTGCTCTCCCCTTTTGGACCTTTTGGACTGGTGCTCAGCTCTGCATGCATATAAGCAAATTAATATATGCAAATCATCAGTGGTCTTTCTCCCTTTGTTTCTTTCATCCCGTCTTCTGGAGAGAGACAACCTTATCTGAAGCATCTATGTTAGCCCATGTGTTGCATATTACGAATGGAGTTAGGTTACCATCTCACTGCCAAATCCAGCTTTGCTAATAATTCCCAGAACTGACAGCCACTTATTTTCGCCAAACATTATGTTTGAACCATCTCTTATTTCTTTCTTAAGTTTTCAGATAGCAAAAAAGATTCATTCAGCATGAAAGGAGGAGGAGGAAGAGGAGGAGGAGGAATAATAATAATAACAACAAAAAACAAAAACAATAACAATAACAGGTTGAAGCAGTGGAAAAGTTTTCACATACTGTTACTTAGCATAAAGATTCTTTAAGAGATCCACTGAAAGAAACTATCTCTACAAACTGAATGGATTCAAATAGCACAGAAAGGCCTAAAGCTGGACAATTGTGCTCACAAAGGATGCTGTACTCAAACAAATCATTATATTATGGCTTCATGTGATGGTGTCATGTTTACATTTCAACAGATAAAAGTTTCAACAATATGCTGCTATCCAAACACATTTTAATCTAATTTAGTATTTTGTGCAAATCCAGCCCTTAGGAGTAAAGGTAAATCTATAGCTGTATACATGGAGTAGCACATATCAAATGTACAATCAGCTGACATTAAATATAACAAAGGAGATTTTCACAAAAGCTCTTCACATACTTATGATATCTGTAGCAAGTAATGATCAAATCAATATTACGACATATATATTGTAATATACAATGTATGTGTATATTGTTATATGGTGCAATTATGTGCATAAATCACACCATATAAGTCCTCAGGTCACGTGTCATCATTTGCAGCTTGCCATGACCTATGCAGATACCTATTTACATATTCAGTGACAAACTAAATCTGATCACAAACAATTGTTTATTTTAGCAACTATATTCTAACCGTAACCCTAACCCACACATATATCTGCACTAGAAAGAGTGCAGAGAAGGGCAACAAAGTTGATTAGGGGACTGGAGGCTAAAACATATGAAGAACGGTTGTATGTCTAGTTTAATGAAAAGAAGGACTAGGAGTGACATGATAGCAGTGTTCCAATATCTCAGGGGCTGCCACAAAGAAGAGGGAGTCAAGCTATTCTCCAAACTACCTGAAGGCAGGACAAGAAGCAATGGGTGGAAAATAATCAAGGAGAGAAGCAACCTAGAACTAAAAAGAAATTTCCTGACAGTTCAAACAATCAACCAGTGGAACATCTTGCTTCCAGAAGTTGTGAAAAGTTTTTAAGAAGAGATTGGATAACCATTTGCCTGAAATGGTATAGAGTTTCCTGCCTGAGCAGAGGATTGGACTAGAAGACCTCCAAAGACCTCCAAAGTCCCTTCCAACTCTGTTATTTTATTCTATATTCTATATTTTTGCTACACCTTCAGACTGAAGACAGACAGATGCAGACAGACAGATAGACAGAGACAGACAGAGTACTACTATGTGGTGAAGGATCCTCATTAGGCTGGAGTACTTTTTCACCTGGAGATACATTTTGAATATTGCTCATGCATGAATTCATTCAAATTATAGAATGATTAGCCTGCTGAATGTTACCAAATTACAGAACAATCATGTTTTGCTAGAAATTTATAGCCACTAGAGCAACAGAACTGTATGGTGATAGGTAAACCAGTTTAGGGGTGGTCTGGCATCTGCATATAATTGTTTGAAAGTCATTACTGCTCAAGAACCTTTATGTATGTCCTTCTTTGATTCTAAAATTGGCTTCAATTTGACACATCATGAAAAACTACAGACTTGGGTGCCCAGAAGAGGTAAAGGAGAGCAAAGGGGGGGGGGTGTTAGCCATAGCAATACTAACTCATTCATCTGGCATGTGAGTCATGATTCTGGTTGTACAAATAGCAGATAACAGATAAAATAACAGATAATCAGAGTTGGAAGGGACCTTGTAGGGCATCTAGTCCAACCCCCCACCCAAGCAAGAGACCCTACACCATTTCTGACAAATGGCAGTCCAATCTCTTCTTGAAAGTCTCAACTGATGGCGCTCCCACAACTTCCGAGGGCAAGCTGTTCCATTGGTTGTTTGTTCTCACTGTCAGAAAGTTTCTCCTTATTTCCAGGTTAAATCTCTCCTTCTTCAGTTTCCATCCATTATTCCTTGTCTGGCCTTTGGGCACTTTAGAAAATAGTTTGACCCCTTCCTCCCTGTGGCAGCCCCTCCAATATTGGAAGACCTCTATCATGTCTCCCCTGGTCCTTTTCTTTACTAGACTAGCCAAGCCCAATTCCTGCAACCGTACATTGTATGTTTTAGCCCCCAGTCCCTTAATTCAACTGGCTTTGAAACATCTAAATGTCTGTGCCTTGCTTACTTATAGGTGGCAAACTAGCAAATAAGAAACTGACCATATTATTAATCTCATTAATAGATGTCTAAATCACGTTGCTCTTCTCTGTACTTTTTCTAGAGTCTCAACATCTTTTTTATAATGTGGTGAACAAAACTGGATGCAGTACTCTAGGTGTGGTCTTACTAAGGCTTAGGCACTTAGACTTATATACCACTTCACAGTACTTTACAGCCCTCTCTAAGTGGTTAACAGAGTCAACATATTGTCCCCAACAATCTGGGTCCTTTGTTTTACCGATCTCAGAAGGATGGAAGACTGAGTCAACATTGAGCTGGTGAGAATCGAACTGTTGGCAGTCAGCAGAATTACCTTGCAGTACTGCATTCTAATCATTGCACAACCACAAATTCCACAAAAGTGTGGATCTTCGTCACTTTGATAAAATCATTAGATATTTGGATGGCTGTGTCTGCATACTACTAATTATATTAAAAAATATATAATCTTTGGAAACAGACCCAATGCACAAAGATGTCAACTATATAACAATCAGATTGAGATGACAATCTCAACAATCAAATGAGATTATTTAAATAGCTTCAAGTTATTTTCAGGTCAACAAACACAAAGTAAAGCAATAGAGTTCTGCTATCCAAATATCCAGGGACAGAGTGTGAGCAGTTTATCCTCACAGCCCTTAAAGTTTTTAAAGTCAAAACAAGGACATAACACTCTGTGCTGCTTTATTCCCACTTTTAAATATTATGGTCCATTAAAGATTTTTCACTCTAAATTTTGCAAAACATTTTCAGTCTTCAGAGATATGAGCTTAATGCTGCTTTGCATTTAGAAACAAAGTTTGTTACTGACAATGCGGGCCAGAACATATTGATACCAGGAGGGGTTATAATTGTTTTTTCTCTAGCTGTCCTGACACCACTAATTTGAAAATCAGCTTGTAATAAAGGGATCTGCTTATAAAGACTTCCTTACAGTCTTTCCTTGGATTTATGATCTCCTGAAGTCTAAGATCAAAGAATATGTGATATTGATATAAAAAAAAGATTTTAATGTAAACTTGAAACACCTCCTTCCTCCTTATTAAATATTAGTAACAGTTTCAGCATTTCTGCTTATTGTCATCTAGCATCATTGAAATAGCAATGAGCCTTTCTCTGCTCAGATTTAATATTATGCTACTGTTGATATTAATAAGCACTGAAGAATTTCAAAACCTTGTTCAAGCAGCACCTTTATCTTTGCTGCAGGAAAGAAAGTGAGTCAGTTTGTGAGTAGGTATGTATTTACTTATGTCTGCTGTTATTACTGTGCTAAACAGGGATGGGAAACACAGTTTATATAGTTTTGAGTGTTCAATTGGCTGAAGCTTCTTACAGGGTGGCCAAAAATTGTGCAGCAGTCTGGGAAGCTTCATCCAAGATTTAATTTTTAGCAGACAAAGGTGGAAGTTCCATTATAGTTGGTGACAAATGGTGGTATAGATTTGTGGGAAGTTACATCTACCCCTCTCCTAGAAGAATGAAATATTTTGAAAAATATTAAAAAGGCAGGATAAAATATTTTCCCTAGAAGAGAAATAAAAATCCTAAGGGAGACAGAAACTCAAGCTCCCTGCCACCAGCAGATATTTGGTGCCCATTAAGAAAGTCTGGGCCAGCCTAGCTACAAGACAAAATCTCCAGCTCCAGGGT
The DNA here is from genome assembly GCF_049901735.1 of Notechis scutatus. Classification (NCBI taxonomy): domain Eukaryota; kingdom Metazoa; phylum Chordata; class Lepidosauria; order Squamata; family Elapidae; genus Notechis; species Notechis scutatus. The sequence goes on from NC_142009.1 coordinate 38,580,783, forward strand.
GATGGGATTAAGACATGACTCTCCAGAACATAATAGGATTAACCCATCTCTCATCACATGGAACAATCTCCTAAGGATATTGTATCAGCCAAGCTTCAACCAAACCTGGGAGCTCAGACAACTTCAGCTATGGCCCCTACATAGCCCCATGGGAGTCTGACAGCAGCCAGTAGAATACATGTTCTTGCACAGGAACAGGGAGCTCAAGTTCAAAGCCCAAGAGAAAGTATAAACCCCTCCACCCTTAACTACATGTGGTCAGCTGCCCAGAATCCATGTGCTTGGTAGTTCTGCTTCACCATTAAATCATCTTTCCAATCAGCTTCCACATTTCCAGTGTGTTTCTCCTGGCTGGGAACTGAACCAGATAGATACTTTTTCCAACAGATTTAAGATCAGAACTGCATACCTTGTAATAGAACTGAGGCTTTATGTTTTCAATGATATGTGCACATATTACATGTCACTGACTAAAGGTTTTTAACTTGATCATTAGTTTCTTTCTATGCTTTCAGACAGAACATCCATAATAAATCTGATCATTGCCTCATCTCTCCCACCCTCATTGGGCCTTCTGTAGCCTTTTTTATGGTTGGGGGCAACAAATAAAATGCTGCCCATTTTATGTATTTTATAATATATTTTTAAAAGTGCCTTGGATTCGCTTAAAACACTCCTCCCAGGGGTGGGATTCTACCAGTTCGCACCTATTCGCTAGAACCGGTTGTTAACATTCTAAGCAGTTTGGAGAACTGGTTGTGAGAAGAAATTACTGGCCTAATCCTGTAAAGAAGCCAGGAAGGAAACATTCTGGTGTCGCTTACAGAAACTGCCTCTCCATTAACCCTTGTTACATTCTTGGCAGGACTAGACTTCCTGTCTCAGGAATGTCTCTGGAGTTTTTCCCCCCTCCTTTGCTGGTACTTTGCTTGTGTGGAGTGACCATTCAAAGTTACAATGGCACTGAAAAAAGTGACTTATGACCATTTTTCACTTATGACTGTTGCAGCATCCCCACAGTCATGAGAGGCCAGGTGAGGAGATACATGCCTCAATGTGAGTGATATTGAATTGGCCATGCCCAGCCAATAACATGACCACCAAGCCATGCCCACCAACTAAGCCATGCCCACAGAACCAGTTGTTAAAAAATTTGAATCCCACCCCTGATTCCTCCTGATTATTGTGGGAAATTATGAATAATGTAGAGATTGGCATGAACTAATTTAGGTCTTATTTGAATGTAATTTTATCAAATTTTACATTTTGAACTGATATACAGACACAACACATGAACCAATCTTTATTTGTGATCCAAAATTCACAGTTGTACATTTCCCCATGACTGCTCATTGCCATCACTCACGAGCCTTTCAAGAGCCATTCAGAATCGAACTGCCTGCAGTACTACTTTCTAACCACTGTGACACCATGGCTCAGAATGCCACAAACACAACCTAAGCGCACTTATATTCCAACCATGTTCTTGCTATTCCGTGTAAGTTAGGATCTTATATCTAGAGACTATCTTGATCTAGTGTTTTTTGAATCCCACCAACTAAAAGATATGCTAATACAGGACTGTCAAACTCGCGGCCTGCAGGCCGGATGCATCGCACCCTGGTCACGCCCATGTTCAGTTTAGCAAAGGGGGGGAGTCAAGATACATCCTATGACACTGCCATGATGACGCAAGTTTAACACCCCTATGCTAATACATACTTAAGGTGGAATGAAAGAAGGGAGGAAGACTAACAAAAAAAAATGGCCTTAATATCAGCAATTTAGGCTCTGATCTTAAATTGTATGGGGGGGGGTGATGATTAGACACTTTATTATTCATTATTGTTAATTTTTTTATATTCTTTACTGGGGATCTCAGTGCATTAGCTGCCCTATTCCTTTACATTTGACCTAAGTGAGCTGTGAGATGGCAACTAGTTAAAAGTTGACTACTGAATTTCATAGCTGAATGAAGATATAAACCTGAGTCCTTCTATTCCCAATCCAACAATTGAATTACTGTCCCAGTTAAATTCATTTATATATTTTATTTTAAAAAATCAAATATTTTGATCTGATTCTTTTTAGATTGAAAAGAATCATTTCCACATCATCTATAAGCTTTTGCTTCTTCATGCTGCAAAATTTTCTAAAGGACTGTTAGCTGAAATGTATTTCCGTTGCCCATTTTCATTCTCCATTTCTTTTCTCTCACCTCTCTGCAAGAAACACTTTTTTTCTTAGTTGCAATGTCCTCACCACCACCTTATCAGTATTGCTTGCCCCATTTTATCATGAGCAGGAAACCATATAAATGTAACATCCTCCCGGGAGGTGAAATAAACATAAACATCTGCTTGGTGAATTCCCATGCTGTGCAGAATGTGCACTGCATTCGAAAGGACCCTAGCCTGCAAAGAGCAAAGTCAGTCTCATGAACAGACCAAAACAAAACAAATCCCAACCACTAAGGAGCAAAAGAATAAAATTCACTGCCTTGCATTTGTCCTCCATCAAAAGATCCCGGCAAACAATGTCCTGTTTTGCATTTTATTCTATTTTATTTTTTTAAAAAAGGACCACTCACTCCACCAAGTCTGTTGTTTGGCTTTTCTCTTTACAGGTAAAATCAGACCTTGTTTTCATTGCAGAAGTCTTTGTGTAGAACCTAGCAGGTGGATTATTTTTTTGAACTGTGGCAAAACTAGGTGTAGAATATAGGGATGAGACAAATCGTAAGATGGAGAGCTAACAAAGCCTTGTGAGATACAACAAGAAACAAGGCAGGGATTACCCAGTATCTCCTCTCTTGTTTATTTTGGTTCTTGAAATACTGAAATAGAGATATAAGACAAGATGAGAGGATTAGGAGAGTAAAGATTTAGAAAGAAACTTAGAAGCTAAGGGCTTTTGCAGATGTTTTGTTGGTTTTGGAAGATCCCTTAAAGGGAATTAAAACATTAATGGGAAAACTAAAACAATTTGGTTTTAAAAGCAAGAAAAAAAGAGGAAGTTGTTAACAAAAACCATAAAAATAAGACTTGATGAATAAACCAAGTTATAAGATTGAGAAGAAAGAAAAATGTCTGGATATCACTATGACAAATATGGATTGTATGCTATTTCAAAATGGTAGAAACTACAATTGTCATTGCTGGGGATAATTTCCATGATAACAATGAATGCCTTCCCTAAAATTATGTTTACAGACTTTTTATTTATTTAGTTATTAATCAAATTTATATAGCTGTCAATCTCACGAGGAGTGACTCAGTAGCAGTTTTGATTACTGATGTGGCATTTAAACAGTGACATAAGAAAATATCTATGTTTGTTTGGCAGAGGAAAAATCCATAAGTTAAATATAAGGTGTTAAAGCACACACAGGAAACAGAACAATTGGATCTATCTGATTTAAAAATGTATTTTGCAGTTGCTATTTGTTTTAGATGAAAAATTAGTTTCTGCTGAGAAATAGAAGATTTTTAGAATTAGAACACATCATGAGATTAGGGTGGCATGTATATTTGTACAGATAGTCCTTGACTTATGACCACAGTGGAGCCCAAAATTTCTGTTATTAAGTGAGACATTTGTTAAATGAGTTTTGCCCATTTTATGACCTTTCTCACCTCAGTTATTAAGTGAATCTGGCTTCCTACTGACTTTCCTGTAAGAAGGTCACAAAAGGTGATCACATGATCTGGGACACAGTGACAGTCATAAATATTGAAGAACCAGATTGAAGAACAGTTTTTATCCAAGTGCAGTTTTGAGTTTGAATGCAGGGTCATAAGATTTTTGTGGAATTAAATGGCTGAGAGTAATGGGTTATTTACATTTTTAAATTGCATAGAGATGATTGTATGGTTGGTTGTGTTTAGTTTAACTTTTTTCTTTTTAGTGGTGTTTGTCCAGTTTTTACTTTGTGGAAGAGCACCTCATTTCGTTGCACCCGCTTGCGAGTGTAATGACAAATAAATTCTTATGTCTTATGTCTAAATATGAACCAGTTGTCAAGCATCTGAATTTTGAGGACATGATCATGGGGTTGTTACAAACATTGTAACTGTGAAAAATGGTCATCAGTCACTTTTTTCAGTGCTGTTGTAACTTTGAATGGTCACTAAGTCACAGACTGTAGTTCCTGTTAATGTGGATTTTAAAAATCATTAGGTAAGACTTGCCATACTGAGAATATGGAATATATACCAACTTAGATTGTACTCAAACATACCTTTGTGACTCTCAGCATGATATGCATTTTACAGATGAAAAATAATAGCCAAACACAAATGGCTAATTTATCACAAGATAAGGAATTTTATCAAAGGAAATGTAAAATAAAACCAAAAAAAGAACTAGTGGCAAAAGAGTGTAGTTGTCAATAGTTCTCACAATTATAAAAAGATTTCAAGTAGACAAAACTGTTTATAGTTTTGAACATCGTAAGTCTGAATTTAAAACTGAACTGTGTGCAAATGATGAACATGTAACTGCTACAATGTATATTTTTTTATTGAAATTAGAAACAGAAGAAGAAGTTAAGTATTTTGTAAGTTAAGTTAAGTGAGTTAAGAGTTTTGGTTACAATGTACAGATGGAACAATGGCAAAATATGTGGCTAAATGATTGGAATTTATACAATGTTATAATCATAAAGAGAATGGTTATAAAATGATCTGCCATTGGCATAGGTCACTAGATAAATTGTCTAGAATGTAAAAACTGACTTCCAATTTATATTGGAAATATTAACAATAGAAAGAGACATTTTATTATGCTTGTTGGACTATAAAAAAGCCAGAAAATTTCAGATTCATATACATACTGTACATTTGAGTCAGAGGACTTTAAAGGTTAATATACAATTAGACCAGAGGTCTTCCTTTGGAATTGTTGGGAAACAGCTGGAAAAAAGTCATTGAACCTTATTTTTCTATATGATAACTGCAGCGGGATTATTGTATGCATTAAGATGGAAATATTCAGCAATACTGACAATGGTGGAATGGTTGGTGATGATGGAACTTGTTGAGATCACTAAGTTGACTTCTTTGATCAGAGAAATGACAATATCTACATTTATGGCTGACTGAAAATCTTCCTTTTTAAAGAATCTTTCTGTGTGTGTGTTTGTGTGTTTGTGGGGAAGGAGAAAGAGATTGTGTGTTTGTATATAGATTGTTGTTATGACTATATAAAAATGTGCATAAGTCACACTACTGGTCCATATACTGTAAGTCTCTTTTCCATGAAATGTAAAAAGATACTAATTTGCTCTGAAGATAGCAACAGATTTAATGAAGTTTGGAAGGAAATAGATTTGTCAAAGTCCAGTGTCTCAATAATTTCTAAACTTCATTGAATAATAGGTCACATATTCTTACAGAATATGTGTTGCAGAATAACAGTAGAAGAAGACAATCTTTTGTGTTGGGTATGCACCAACTCAGCCCTAAGAGTAGATTAGCCATCAGCATGAGTGACCAAATCGGTTCTTTTATGCAACTTTTGAATCTGGGCATTTCGTTCTTATTTCTTATGAGTAAGCAATAAACCTCTCTTCCGTGTATTTGTGCAATTCTCTTTTAAAGCGATCTGACCTAGTGACCATCATCCCGAAGCAATGATTTCCTCACGCTAATTGTGCATTCTGTGGGGAAATACTTTCTTTGGTCTGCCTTCGTGTTAAAACAATATTGCAAAGTAGGTCCCAGGAAGGAGCATCAATTACAGGGGTCTGAACTTTGACAAAATTCCATTTGGGGCCTCAGGTGAAAAGCCCCACTTGGGCTATTTCATTTTGTTGTAATAAATAACAGTCTGAAGACTTGTGTCTGCAGAAACTGAGTTACTATTGCTTTTTGTAAATCATTCCATCACAACATCAGCCTTGGCCCTTTCTGTGCTCTATCTCTTTTCTCCAATTTACTCAAACTGAGATCTCATATCAATATTCATAGCATTATTCTTCCAGAATTTTTCCATAGGCAGCTCCTAACTGAAGGTAATTCCATTTTCTCTAGCTACACTATTGAAGAGATCAAGTGACCAGTAACTTTGTATTCCTGTCAGATCTCTTATAGAACTGGGAAAAGAGAATAGCTTTAAAAATAATAGGTGGCTATTAGAGAAAATTGAGCAACTCAGTTCAGCAAATAATCTAAAAGGATGACTAGGGGAGAAAGAATGGCTTCAGAAATCAATTGTACCTCTGTTCCATGCTCCCCAGCACCTGCACAAGAATAGAGGAAGATTGTTGGTCCAACTCATTGTCACATTCTATTGCTTGATTCCATTGTGCTCCACATGATGGAAGACAAACATCTCTTGAAGAACATTTACTCTTCTCATATTCTGTATCTTCCCAACATGTTCTTGATCTTCTGCAATTCTAGACAATGTGTGTGAGGGGGGATATATTAATGGAGTTAGTGGTGCTTATAATTAAGTCTATTGTAAATTGAATGTGCAATTCTTACAAAGGATTTGGGGATATAATTCAGGAAGTGTACTCAGAGTAGCAGCTTTCCTGCCTGTCAATAAATAAATCAGAATAGAGCTGGAAGGTACCTTGGAGGTCTTCTAGTCCAATCCCCTCCTATTATAGGAGACCCTATAATATAGGGCCTATATCATGCCTCGGCAGATATAGCCAAGGTTGGAGACCCCTGCCATAGAGGTATGATTCTTGGACATTTGTCCAAGGCAACATGTAGGTGAGATGGTCTAGCAGGCAGAAATGAATTGCCAGTGCAACAGACTGTCTCAATGCATGTTGACCAAGGCACCGGAGTCAAGATGTTGATAGAGCTGATGTGGAGTGGTTGGTGGATCGATGCAAGTTTTATTAGAACCTCAACATTGTTTATTATTCAAATAATCACTTATTGTGTTTTTATTTTGTTTACTGCCCACAGTTCCTTCTGGTAGATGGGCAGCTCTATCATTTTCTTAAATAAATAAATGATATCATTTTGATAAATAAATAAAATGGCAGTCAAGAGGTCCAGATAATGCTTTCCTGCAACCAGTGAGTGTCTGAATTTTTGCAACTTGATCTGGTCACTGTAGTACTGTCACAGCCTCTCTGTGCATCTCCATCCCAAGAGACCACAAAGCCAGTGCTTCTACTATTCTTCCCTGGACAGGTACGGATGTGCAAACCCTGGACAGCAAACCCTCTGACAAAAAACACCAGAAGGTCCTTCATTTATGGTGAATGTTAGGGCTGGGGCAGCATCCAAGAGGTTTGCCTTGGGGCCCAGAAAGCTCTCTTTTATCTCCATTATGCAGAAGGATTCATCTAGCCAAAGATTCTCACTTGATCTCTCTCTTCAGTGCTTTACATGGTTGCAATCTTGCACACGTTCCTCTCATTTCAACTGGATTTATACATTCATGAGTTGTGGCTTTAAGTTGCCAGAGAATATGCTGATTATCTTTTTTATTACTATTATTAGTCTTGATATGTATCTTAATTGAATAATAAGAGCGATGGGAATAATACTTCTTTTATCTACAGTGCGTGGTAAATAAGTCAGGGCACTGCAGAGCTTATGCTGTTATTGCAGAAACACATTGCTAATTGTATGCTAAAACATATGCAATCAAGGTGCCAGGATTTTTTTTTTTTCATTTTTTAATACAGTCCATAAGTAGTTGGTATAATGAGGGCAATGGTTTCATTCCAGATCTTGGTAAAAATATCATTTAAACTGCTTCCCCTTGTTTTTCCCCAATGATATTAGACGACTTGGATTTAATTTCAGTAATATTTTTCAGTGCCTAATAATATTAAGATATGTGCATGCTACATGGGTCTACCATGATATAACTCATGATTATCTTGCTTTTCTTCTTTAGGAAGTATAGAGGTAGTTCTTGACTTCCGACCACAGTTAGGACTGGATTTTTTATCACTAAGCAACACAATCATTAAACGAGTCGTCATGTGTCCAAAGCCAATTTTGTGACCATTTTTATCATGGTCTTTAATTGAATCATATGGTTATTAAGCGAATCATGTAATCATTAAGTGAATCTGGATTTCCCAATCCATTTTCATTGTTGAATGTTGATTGGAAAGATCATACGTCATGATCACGTGCGCAAGATGCTGTAAATATCATAAATATGAGCTGGTTGCCAAAGTTCTCCTTGAATACAGCAGATTTATTTATTTATTTTTATTTATTTTATTTGGTTTGTTAATTGCTTACAAGTTAATAGGTATAAGTAAAAATATAGTTATGAATACATGGGTACATATGAGAAAACTAAAAGAAACAATAGGACAGGGATGGCAGGCACGTTGGTGCGCTTATGCATGCCCCCTACAGACCTCTTAGGAAAGGGGTGAGGTCAATAGTAGAAAGTCTAAGGTTAAAGTTTTTGGGGTTTGGGGAAGAAACCAAAGAGTCAGGTAGAGTATTCCAGACATTGACCACTCTGTTGCTGAAGTCATATTTCCTGCAATCAAGTTTGGTGCGATTAACCTTGACTTTGTATCTATTGTTTGCTCTTGTATTGCTATGGTTGAAGCTGAAGTATTCAGCTTCATTGACAGGTAGGACATTGCAATGTATGATTTTATATACTATACTTAGATCAGACCGAAGGCGGCGTAATTCTAGGTTTTCTAGGTCTAGAATTTCTAGTCTGGTGGCATAAGGTATTCTGCAACGAGTAGAGGAGTGGAGAACTCTTCTTGTGAAATATTTCTGGACTTTCTCAACTGTGTTAATATCAGATATGTAATGTGGGTTCCAGACTGATGAGCTGTATTCGAGTATTGGTCTAGCAAATGTTTTGTATGCTCTAGTTCGTAGTGTAATATTACCAGAGAAAAAGCTACATAAGATTAGGTTAACAACTCTTAATGCCTTTTTGGCTATGTAGTTACAGTGGGCTCTAGCACTTAGATCATTAGAGATGAGTACTCCAAGATCCTTGACAGAGTTTGGATCCTCAACAAGGTCTTGATTATTTAGCTTGTATTTTATTTTCTGATATTTTTTTTGCCAATATGTAAGACAGAGCATTTATTTGTTGAGATTTGAAGTTGCCATTTGTTTGACCATTCTGATACATAGTCGAGGTCTTTTTGAAGGGTAGCAGTATTGTCTGTGATGTTGAATAGCTTTACATTGTCAGCGAAGAGAACGCAGTTGCTCTTAATATGATCACAGAGGTCACTCATGTAGAGCATGAAAAGAGTTGGTCCAAGAACACTACCTTGGGGGGACACCACTGTTGACAGGAACAGAATTTGATAGGACACTCCCAATTTTGACCATTTGTTATTTGTTTAACAGGAATGCTTCTATCCAGTTATGCAGTTGTCCAGACATACCATAAGATTTTAGTTTTAGGAGTAGTTTGTCGTGTACCACTGAATCAAAGGCTTTACAGAAGTCTATATAGATTGCGTCTATTGCTTTGCCCAGATTGAGTTGTGTAGTCCATATGTTTTTGCAGTGTAAGAGTTGCAGATTGCAGGATAGTTTTTTTCTGAAACCAAATTGTTTATTAGAGAGAAGGTTGTTTGTCTCTAAGTGGAGGATAATGGATTGGATAATAATTGATTCCATGACTTTACAGGTGATGCAGCATAAGGAGATTGGTCTGTAATTTTCAATTAGGCTGGGGTCTCCCTTTTTGAAGATGGGGATGACCGTGGCTTATGACCATAAGTTTGGCAAGGAGCTGGTCCTGAAAGATTTTTCAAAGATTATGCTTAGAGGTTCGGCTATGGCAGTGGATAGCTTTTTTAAGAAGTAGGCACATATTCCATCCAGTCCAATAGATAGAGGTGGTTTTAGATTGCGTAGTGCTTTTTCAACATTGTCTACTGTAAAATTGATATGTATTAGATCACTGTAGTTGTCTGTGGTTCGACTAGGAAATACTGGGCATGATCCATTGCTGTTTAGAGCCAAAGAATGTGTTAAAGAGGTTGGCTTTAATAGTGTTGTCATTGCAGTCTTTACCATTAGGTCCTTTCAAGGGTGGGATGGACCTTGAGTCTTTTAGTTTGTTGTTTACAAAATTGTAGAAAGTGTGGGTGGAATTGGTGCGTAGAAGGTTTTCCTCTTGTTTAATGTGATAATTGGTGCATTCAGTCTTTATCTGGTGGCATAAATTTTTGTATCGGCTTTTGAAGTTGGCAACGTGACCAGATTTGTTTTTCCGCCAAAGTGATCTCTTTTTGGATTGAAGCTTCCTTATTGTTATGGGTAATCTGTTTTTTCTGGTTTTTGGAGTTGTTATTGGTACATATAGTTTGATTAATTAAATTAATTAATCAATTAAATTAAGTAATTGAATGAGGCCACTCAGTGATATATTATATAATTTTAGTGCAACACAAGTTAAGGAAGACAACTGGTGGATTCCCATGTTTTCAGCAATCATTCAATGCAAAATCAGTTATTTCCATCCTGCAAATAGTGAAGGACTGGCCTAAGGTGCTTCTGCCAGTGAAAACGGGCTCCCAAGCTCCCTTTTTGGCTGCCATGGCCTTCTGCAACCCTCTGCCAGTGAAAACAGAGCTCAGGATAGCTCTCCCGAGCTCTGTTTTCACTGGTAGAGGGTTGTAGGAGGCCATGGTAGCTGAAAATGGAGCTCAGGAGCTCATTTTTGCTGGTAGAGTGCTTGGGCCACCATAGGCACCCTGAACACAAGTGACGTTGAGCTGCCACACACCCTGGCCATTCTCCTGCAGCCCCCTCCAGGTCAAACACAACCCTGATGTGGCCCTCAATGAAATTGAATTTAACACCCCTGGTTTACATAATTGTGCAGCACAAAACTTTCCTTTTGCCATCAGCAACATCAGAAGTTAAACATCCTTGACACTTTAACTCAGCCATATCATGAGCACTACTCCTACTTCTACTTGTTGTCTGCTTTTCCCTAACAATTCATTGGATGTGTTCCAACTGGAAGGGCATCATCTTCTAGTATAATGTCCATCTTTTTTAGCCTGCAAATGTCCATCTGATTTTCTTAGCAGAATACTGGAAATATCAGTATCTCCTTCTGCAGGGGAATGAATTTAGCCAGACCCCATGTTTATTATCTGTTCTTCGTGGGTTTTCCTTGCACAAGGATGCATTCCTGACAGTGTCCATGTCACTGGGAAATTCCTTTTCCCTTAGAAGGGAACAATCAGTGAAGAGAAAATTATGGGTAATATATATTAAACACCAACTGCTATCTGCTACTTTCCGGTGCAGTTTGTTTAACTTTCTGGATATTCTTGGTTGGCCAAATATAATGGTTGAGAATAATGGATGAGATGAGCCTTTCATCTGATTCAACAGGACTTTACTTATGTTTTAACACTCTTATGTTCAGAGTCCTTTCCATTTCCTAACTGATGTTCAATTCTCTATTTACCAAGACATGCAGATTGGCTTCCTGAATTTCAGCATGAGGTGATAGTTAGCTTTAGTTGTAATATGGGGAGCCTGGGACCTTTGAATCTGGCTGTGGGCTTTAAAATGAGAGTTAATAGTAAAATCCATTTCTGAGCTTTGCATTTCCTTAGCAGGTTAGTTACCTGGAACTCCTGCAAAAGATTTTATTTTATTCTTTTATTGAAGAAACTTCTTTCAGCCCTTGTCTATGGAGATTCTCAATCATCCAGATCATGGTTGTCCCAAACGTGCTTTTACAAAAGGCAACTGGCCTTTCTTTGTTTTTTTCTTGAAGGCATTTCACTTCTCATCCAAGAAGTTTCTTCAGTTCTGAATGAATGGTGGACAATGGAAGGATTTACATTCTTTGCAGTCATTTGGCCGTTAGCACTCTTTCTGAGAGTTTATCTGGGCCCTCATCGATCAGAAAGAATGCTAAGGATCAGATAACTGCAAGGAATATAAATCCTTCCATTCTTCACCTTTCATTCAGAACTGAAGAAATTTCTTGGGTGAGAAGCAAAATATCTTCAAGCAAAAACAAAGAAAGCTGAGTTGCCTTTTGAAAAAGCATCTTTGGGACTTTCAGCCCCTGCTTCAAACTTTGGTAAGAATGCCTTGACTGTCTTTGCTGAAGATTCCATTAAGCCTTCAATGGATAGATATGAGCAACATTTATTCAGAGGTAATTTGGAGAAACTACAAAGCATCGACTTACTCTTGCCATAATTGCAGGATTCCAGATGCACTCCTTGAATTATTTAGTGCATGGGGCCAAATACGCTCCTGTTTTGCCTTTTAAAAATTAGGGATATTTTGTCATAAAAAGCCTCTTTTGCTGTACAAAGGAATGACGGTGTCTACTTGTAGATGAAGAGAAGGTACTGTGGTCCAAATCTGCCTTCATTTACTTCATAGAACAGTCAAATTGGAACTGGAAATAAATTCTTTCAGTAACACTTTTCCCTTCCCATTTTTAAAATGAATAAATTATGGTACAATTATTTTTAATTGATTGTTTTTAAAGTGGAATCTTTTAATCCATTTTTCACACTAGCTTCTAAAATCTCTCACCCAAGAGGCTACTACTCAGCAGATCACAAACAATTTCATCTTTTCTTTTCCTGGCTGTAAACAAGATGTGAACAAAAATGGACCAGAATGTTTCTCTCACAAATCTTGTTTTCTCCCTATTTCTAAACCAAATTATATGATAAAAAAAGTTAGCTCTAACTTTGGGGGTGTGGAAGAGGGAGTAAAAGAAGGAAATTAGCCCAACTCATCCTTGCTTCACCATGTCAAAAATTAAAGAGTAAACAAAGGTCCCCCAATTCTCTTGATTGCATTAATCATTCAAATGACGTATTAGCATTCTTCAGACTTGGCTGTTGCGCTTCCAAATTAACACCTCCAGGTTCAAGGGAATAGAAATTAACTGAATTATCTGGCAGCCCCAGATGTCCTGGTGTGTTCTTCCCTCTCAGTGATTTAATATGCCTGAATAACAGTTATGATGCAGAAAAACTGCTAATGGTCAAGAAATAATTTATGACATGTGTAACAGATAGGCCCAGCTGTCTTCTGCATACAAAAGCCATCATAGTTTGGCCAAACAATGGGTACAACTCTTTGTTTCTTGGGAACTTTTTTGCCAATATACACTATGCCATAGTTTACCTTTATCAGTTCACATCAGAAGTCATCTACATCACAACTCAGCAACTAGTAGTGAATAGAGTAAGCTGGATACATAAATGAACGATTGCACATTTTGGGTATTTGTCAGTTAGGTATCTTGGATGAGGAACATAACTTGAGAAACATAACTTGCAATATTTGCATCTGACTGGAAAATGTGCATAATATCTATTGATTAATGATGGAACATTATAGCTATATGTATATATCTCAAATCAAGTTGATCTTCTTTTGAATATTTTGAATATTCAATTTATGACCTCCTACCCATGTGATGCTAACTAGGAGTGACAGCAAAAATCTCAGAAGGAGAAGGGGGAAAATATACAATATATTTCAAGATATAACAATAACAAAAAAGATGGAAACTCTTACAATGACTTCATTCATAAAATGCAAGTACCCATTATAAAATAGCAGCAGTAAAACAGCAACATCATGGGCTACCACTAAGAAGTCCATGTAATCCTTCATACATTAGCTTGGTTCTGTACAACTTACCTATGGTAAGTGTCATCCCTTACCATTTCTTTCCCATCTTTTTCCAACCAGCTATTGGATACTCATACCATCTCTAGTCTCCGTGCTTTTCTAAATACTCCCTAACACTCTATGTTCAGATAAAGATCAAATTTGTGGATTTGATCCAGGTTATAACAAAGCTCATGGAGACCCTGGTATTTCCCCCACCTCCAATCTCCTTTATCTCACTTTCTTAGTTATGTTTATTTTAGCCTTTTTCTTCACCATTAATTTATTTTAAAGGTATAAGGATTGTCATAAACATTGCTTTTCAGACACCCACATACATGCACTCAGAAATAAGATTCATCAGTTCATCAGATACAGACTTGTTTTAGAGTTTTATTTCCCTCCTTCCCTCTCGTACTGTATAGTACAACTATTACCCTTCAATCTTTTTATTGGTCATTCCATGAGGCAGTGTCTGGATCATTATTATATCAAAGGATTAGTACCTATTAGTATCCACTGGGAAAGACAGATGACAGAAAAAGACAGAAAAATGATTCAAGATGATCCATGTAAGATGGAAATCTATCCAAAGCTAACCACATGAACTGCAAGAGAGAGGTCAATGTTTTCTTTGGGTAGACTTGCACAAATACAGGGTGGATGACACCTGACTTGACAGGAGCACATGTAAAAGCAAGTAGCCCTTTTAATATATGATATCCTACTGCGTAGCATTTCTTTCTTCATTGAACTATTGTGCCCAGTAAGGTTTAAGGATGCTGATGGATTAAAATGTATCCACACAACAGGGTAGCACAGAGGATAATCAGTTTGGAAAACATGACCTAACCTAAAGAATTTCTAGATATTTAGCTTGGAGAAGAAATAATTAAGAGATTGTATGATAGCCATTTTTAAACTTCTAAAGGTTTGCTGCATTGATGGTAGAATCATTTTGTTATCTGTGGCTCAAGAGGATAAAAAGAAATGGGATTTTTTTTAGTGAACACTTACAATAATTAAATGATTGAATATGCTCTTCAGTGGTAGAATATGCCAGCTTGGAAAATGGTGAACTCTATTATAACATGAAAAACAGTGGACATTGCATTAACTGTGAACATTGCAAAGTAGAACTGGAGAAAATCACAAGTTACAAAGACCTGCAAATATAAGTAGAATGTCTGTGGCAAAAGAAAGGAGATTGGACCAATAGTAGTCGGTGTTTGGCTGCACTTCCAAAACATCTGGAGCACCATTTGCTCACCATTGCCTTTGACCAAGTCACCATCAGCCAATTACAAAAGGCAGCTTTACTTGGAACTGCTTACATCCTGTGATGATAACCTGTAACCCAGGGCTGTCAAACTCCCACCCATGGGCCCGATGCATCACATGTTGGCCACGCCCATGCCCATGTCCACACCCATGCCCGGTTTAGTGAAGGGGGGAAAGTCCATATATGTCACATGATGCCTCAATGACAGCATGAGTTTGGCACCCCTGCTGTAACTCCATCAAACAATATCTGCCTATCCAAAGTTATTGAGCAGGATCCAATAGTGGATAAAAATGTCAAATCCAGTGTAAACAGCTAGCTGATTGTGCAACTATCCATAATCACTGAATAATAATCTAAGCTAGCTGGAAAATTCTAGAAGTTGAAGTGCATATGTATTTAAATTGATAAGGTTGAGAACAGTGTTCAATCTAGACCAACAGAAGAAACCATGCACAATCTCACCACAAACCATGCACAATCCCACTTGACTTACTATTTGTGAACCTGTTTAGCATTGACTCTTAGCATCTTCAGCATAGATATGACTCTCAGGTAGGCAAAGGAGTTGTGGGACAGAGACTAGTCTTGTTGCCATAAACATTACCTGGATCCAAGGCTAGGGAAACAACAAGCTGAACAACAACTCATTTTCCATGCTTTGGTGACAAGTGCAGCATTTGCTGTTTATTAAATGACGGTCGCTGTGGTGACTCTTCCCTCACACAACAAGCCCAGAAGTGTATGCTGTTGCTTTAAAAAAAAGAAGGAAGAAAGAAAGAAAGAAAGAATGAAATGATGCCAAGCTAGTCACCGTAATGCTCCCTTGGCATAATTAGATGCATACCCGGGGTTGTATTTGCATATGATATTCAGGGCATGATTTTTTTATTGTTCTTAATCAGAGCCGAATGTCAACAAAATAAATGAAGTTGCGAGTGGAAGTGAAATTTTTATCACATTGGGGATGTGCCTTTTCTCCCATTTATCACAGTCCATATTGAGAGAGCGAAATTTTTTTGAAAATGTGGTAATCAATGGAAGAGCTCCATATGGCAGGGATCAAAGGTGTTACATAGTGTGTGGTTCTGCTTTATTGCCAGCCAGTACTGTTAATTGGACAACAAGATCAGAGGCAATATTAAAATCCAATTAAATTGATATGAACAGATTGCCAAGTGATATACACTAATGTATAATTGAGTATCAAGCAAATGCGAGTCCCCGTCTTCTGCTTCTACCTCCTGAATAAATGATAGAGCCATAGAGGACAGAAACAAGTTTGCACATTAGCTCCATGGCTCTGGGCTTTCATTGTTACTTTCAGAGTTGATGACTTTAGTTTCCTACATCCTGGCCTTAAAGGCATAGACGCACCTCATTCTGCCCTCCCTCCTGCTTTCTCCTTGTGTGTAGAAGTGTTGCTTCTCACTGATTATTCATCTGTCTTGCCCTTTTTTCCTCTCGTGGTTGCTTTGAGAAGAAGCTTAGTATTTCTCAGAGTCATCTATCAGATCAATATCCAACAAATGGGCCAGGAGAGACTGTCCAACTATTCAGCAAAGAATTGAGAAGCTAGGCAGAGTTGGTCAATCTCTAAGGTCAGGGGGAACTTATGTGTTTTTTATCTCTGCTTGGTTGCTAGATGCAGTAGCTCCTTTCTACATATGTGGATTTTTAACATAACAGAGATTCCGGGAAGCAGCCCTGACAATGTAGAAGATAATTAAGGGGAGTGGCTGAAGCTCAAATATACATATGTTACCCAGAGGTCTCTGGCATTTCCATTCAGGACTGGAAAAAGCCACCTTTGGAACATCTGTACAACTATATCCTACTGGAATGGATAGAAAAATTCTAGTGAGCTTTGGGTGATCTGCAATAGATTAACCAAGGTGTCTTGTTTTCTATAATTTAACAATAGTAAATCAAATGACTATTTTTTTGTAGTTAAGGGTTTATTTCTTGATCTCTGCCAGGGGTATCTGGTTGCTTACAGGTAGTCCTCAACTTATTATCACAACTGAGCCTAAAACTTCTGTTGCTAAGTGAGACATTTGTTAAATAAATTTTGACCTATTTTACAATTTTTCTTGCCACCATTGTTAAGTGCATCACTGCAGTTGTTAAGTTAGTAACACAGTTGTTCAGTGAACCTGGCTTTCCCAATGACGTTGCTTGTCAGAAGTGACACCAAGTTATTGCAACCATTGTAAATAGGAGTCAATTCTAAGCATCTGAATTTTGCTTACATGTCCATGGGGATGTTGCAATAGTCATAAATGTATAAAACAGTCATAATTTATTTTTGTTTTTATGCCGTTTTAACTTTGAACGATCATTAAATGAACAGTTGCAAGTTGAGGACTACCTGTATTTATGAGTTTCCCTTATTGGTAAAAGCTATTTCCTTCATAACTGAGCAACACTGCTATCTGGTTTTAGAGGTTCTTTTGCATCCAAATCTGTCATCTATAGCAATTTTGGTTGTTGGAAGAAATATCCATCTGGTTCAGTTCCAAGCTGGGAGTAAGATGCTGGAAACATGGAGATTGATTGGAAAGATGGTTTAATGATGAAGCAGAAACACCATGCACATGGTTCTCTGGTGCTGCTGACCACATGGAGTTGAGTGTGAGGGTATTTATACCTTCTCTTGGGCTTTGCACTTGAACTTCCTGTTCCTGTGCAAGAACATGTATTCTATTGGGGCTATGTACAAATCCTAGCAGTTTGACAGAGATAAGTTTGGTTGAAGTTTCTGAGTGTGATGCGATGAATGGGTGTTGGGCAATTCCTATTGTGACTGAGGGATAATCCTACCTTTGTTGGATTTGGGGGAAAGTATTTGTTTATGAATAGAGCTGTCTATCTCTTTATCTCTTAGGTGCTGGCATCTGCTGTTGGCTATTAAGGAAGGTGGGGGCTGCTTTCCAAGAGCATGTTTGTCCATTTCTCATCCAGGGAAATATAATATTCTGCCTTTTTAATATTTCTCAAAATATTTCATTCTTCTAAGAGAGGGGTAGCTGCTAACTTTCTACACAGTGAAGATTTATTCTTGTAGCTTCTATATTTTAGCATTTATTAACTGTTTTGCCCTCAAAGTACTAGTTCTTCACTTTGCTCAAAACACTGGCTCTGTTGAGAGTGCTCTAGCCAAGCAAAAAAAGATGATCCTCTAAAGATAATGATGGCTTATTTATAGCATAGAGTTACCTTGGGTAGTATAATTTGAATTTACGACAAACCTTCCTTGGGGTACTAAACCAACATTCCAGTGGCTGCCATCCCTGCAGTCACATGACTGCATGTTGGATACTTGCAATCAGCCAGCATTTATAGCCATTTGCAGGGCCTCATGGTCATGTGAGCATGTTTTGCAGTGGTGTTGCTCAAAAATGATATTTACTTCCAGTTTTTGACAAAACCAGCCCATAGCCAACTATTGGTTTGTTTAACAACCATGGCATTCATTTAATGATTGTGACAAACACTTAACCACTGTTTCAAAAAAGTTCATAAAATCATGGATGACCCGTGGGTGATCCAATTATTAGTACTTATGATTGTGATGGGCAGGCTGCATTATGGTCGTAAGTTGAGAACTACCTGTAAATAAATGCATTACAAGCATTTGGTTCTGAGCCGTTTGTTATTCAAATGGTGGAGTTCATAAATTTAACATACTTAATAGAACTTGTAGTCTCATATTATGTACTGCCACCAATAGAGTCTAACACAAAGAGGTTAATCATATTTTTGTTATCAGTTCTAATCTCTGAAGATTTTCTTTGTCTCTGGCATCTGGTAAGAATGATCCCCACAGGAGGGGTTATAATACTAGCAAACATTCTCTAATTCTGAAAAATGAAGACTTATATTACCTATATTTAAAAAAATTCAAATTCATAAGCACTCATAACAATCCATCTGATGTAGTCAAATGTTATACTTTCCCCAATGTCTACCATGCCTCCAAGTGCCTGTTTTAGGTAGCTGTCTGTCCTTTTACACATTAATCAATAGAAGGGATGTGGCTTGAGTTATTGAATATCTCCAGCTTGAATCAGAATGTTTTCTGAATCAAAATGTGAACCAAGTATTATGGTCATGACGTTCAAGTGGAAGGCTGTTGGATGACGGAATTATAATTCTGGTCAAAAACTCACAAAATGGTGGCAAAAATTTCTGTCCCTTGTTAATTGTGATTGTAGGAAATGCAAAAGGATCAAAGCAGAGGCAAAGGACCTGCCCATTTTCGCCATCTTATTTGTAGGTTGTTGGTGACTGATGAGGAAGTAAAACAATGGGAATGATCCTCCCTCAACAGCCCACATTTTCCAGTATTCCTTCCCATCTTAAATATTTTATTTTAGTTTATTTATCAAATTTGTTTGTCACCCATCTTGCCCGAGGAGCCTCTAAGCAGCTTACAGACATTGAATAAAATACAGTATAAAACATTAAATTAATAAATAAAGGTCTTAAATTTAAAATTCAATTAAAATAAAACAAAGCAGGCTGGAAAGGGAAGGAGCAAAGTGTGCAAAGACAGGAAGTGGGCTATTGTAGTACTCCATCAGCCACCTCCAATGTGCCGTATCCCCACTGGGGCCCCAGGTAGCCCAGCCATGTCTTTAAGACCTCTCAGAAGGCCAAAAGGGCCTTATCCAAACAACAAGAAAGAATCATTTCCAGGTATTTGTTTTTATTCTGATAGCAATACCCTAAAATTGAATCAAGGGAGAGAGAAAACAAAGCTCACTTCCAGGGGTGAGATGCTACTGGTTCTGCCTGGCTCTATAGAACCGGTAGCTCTGAAGAGCAGCAGACACCGGACCAGTTCTGTGTTTGCTGCTGTTTGGCTCACCCGACCACCCGGGCTTTTACCTGTCCTTTATTTCCTGCTTTTTCTACCTCAGCTGCTTTGCGCGGCACAGCTGAGATTGAAAAAGCAGGGGAAAAGTGGCTTTTCAAACACTGCGCTCCTGTGGGCAGTGTTTTTCAGCTGTTCAGGCAGCACAGCTTAAGGGTTTTTACATGTGCATGTAAAATGTAGTCACAGAACTGGTAGTAACACCGGTTGAATCCCACCCCTGCTCCCATCCTCTCTAAAAAAAAGTGGCTTTAGAGAAGAAAGACATCCTGCACAACTATAGTATGATGAGCTATGATTAAAGATGCACAAGGACAGTGTGGTTTACAAAAACATTTTACAAATGCTTCTTTACTTATATGCAAACTTAGCGTTCAGAAAATTATTCACCATTGTTTTGGTCAGTTTATTAGCACTCATCTTGGGAGAGGTTTGATTTATTATTGCTGGTTTTTATCATTTTGATTTATTCTTAATGTTGCTTTTATCATTTTAATGTTTGGCAGTCTATGAAAACTCTAAATTTAATATATCAAAGTAATACTTTTGATAAAGAAGAATTTCCTTTTATGTTTTTCTTTCAAAAAAAGGAAGAGAAATTATGTGGGGTAATGTGTGAGGGTCCTCCATTGATTTCACTATGAAGTAGCAAAGTATCGTGTATGGATGTCTTTATTTTCATTTGCAATTGTCTCTTCAGACTCTCTGGCTTCCCAACTTTCTATTAAAAACTTTCTAAGACTGGAAAGAAGGCAGCCATGGAAACCTCAGTATGATGGGGAACACGTAAAGAGAGAAGAACACACATGGTATAAATTCTATCATCTCCAACAGCCAATTCAGTTCCAAGAGAAAGCTGAAAGAAATTCTCAAACACCCTGAGAATAAGGCAGTAAAACAGAAGCCTCTATTCTAAGGGAAGAAAACTTTCGAAAAACTGTACAGCAGAATGGAGCCAATATTATTTTGAAAAATGTTTTTTCTACCTAAATTTGTTGACATTCCCCAGAAATGGATGTGCAGACTTTCCAGATGCATGCCACATAGGCAGCAGTTTTTCCACTTCCAGATCTTTTTATCCTGTTTTCACTGATGATTGTATTTATTTTATACTCCTGTATCTCCCCGTATGGTCATTATCTTCATTCAGTACCCTCACACTGAAGCAGTTAAACAGGGTGTCATAAATAAATAAATAGACAGTCATCCAAAACTCTAAAAGGTCACTCAAAACAACTGTTGTGGAAGGCAGTGGCGAAATGATTTACAGACGCAGGAAATGGAATTTAGCAACAAGAAAAATGTAATGGAATTAATTCATCCCAACACAGACCAATATCTAAAAACTCAGAATAGAAAAAGGAAAAAAAGAAAATAAATTGACTTTCCAGACTTAAGAAGAAAAGCCTCTCATCTGCTTGATGAGTGAACATTTAGCTGATGACCTTTTGCTTTGGGGATATAAGTGTAATCCAAAATTTCATTCCAACTGCAGCCAATCCTATTAGGCAACCAAATAACTTTATTTTGGAAGTAGTACAGGGTACACATACTGTCCACCAAGTACCTCTTGCTGACTGAGTGTTGAAACTATATTCATTATAACATCATTGTTACTAGCTTTAGCAAACCTAAAGAAATGTTGTCCCTTCATTTCCACCAACACACTTTTAACCAAAAGCCACCTTTTAACTGGAAAATATTTGTCTATTGTTATGCCTAGCAACTGGAAGCACGGAAACAACGTAAAGGCAGTAATTGGCACATTTTTTCAAATCAAACTCAATTTTTAGATCATCAGTTTATATTTTTAAGGTATCTAATAAAGATTCAGTTTTAATTTTTGCTTTCCATATTTCAGATAATCCCCATATAACAAATATGTTTTCTCTGTTTTATTATATAGTTATAGTTCATATCCAAGTCTTGTTTTATTCAGAATATGAGTGAGAGGTAAAAAGTAATGGAGATAATAAATGGTCTTGAAATATTTCTCTCCTGATGTTCACAATCCCAATGTCTTCATCATTGACCATCAAAGTTTGTTTTCCATTTTATAGCTGTTTTTTAAAAAAATTGGATGCTTACATTAATGTCAAATATCTGCCAAACATTTCTATATTCTTCAATATGGAAGAATGTCAAACATTTTTAAAATTAATCCAAGCCACTCATACATTATTTTTTTTCTTAGTTTGGCATATTTAGGTATAATTTTAACAATGTTCTATGCTTGTTCCTTCATAATTTCAACAGTAACATTTTTTCTAAGTGAATACAATGAATTTTTAATATATAACTGAAAATCACTTTTGCTAATACACTATTTAGCAGCTTGAAAATTGTTGGCAAGTAATTGGTGTCTATTAGCAACTATACTATTGCTGCTTTCTATCATCATCATCAATGATGTGGACAGCCAAAAATGTTGACACACTGTGCAACAATCTAGTCCTCTGGAAAAGGCTCTAATGCTGGAAAAGGTAAAAGGAAAGAGAAGAGGATGACCAGGTTGGACTCAGTTGGAGAGGCAATGGGTGCACCAGTGGAAGACCAACAATAAATGACATTGTGCCAAGCATTTGGGGGCAACTACAAGGAAACAGCTAAACTGTAGAACTACAAGGAGTACTGGGATAACTGGAACTGCCATTTAAGAGTCTTATAGTGCCCCCAACATAGCATAAATCTGGCATATAAAAGGAAAGTTAAACAATGCAATATCTGAAGCACAACTTCTTTTGTTGACAGCAAGGTAAACTGATATGGAGAGGAAGCACTTATGAGAAAGGCATCCAATAAAAAAGCTCTGTTTTGGGACCCCCTCAACCCACAATACATTTCTAAAAAAATTAATCATCCCAATTTGTCTCGTAGCACCTCGATATTCTTTCTGAAAATTCCTGAAGCCCAAGAATTTCTTGTATGGATTTCAAAAATGATCATCGCAAATTTAGAGATAGATTTGTAATTTAATCCATCAAACAATAATAACAGAAACCAATCTGCTGAATTCTACCAAGCTTCAGGATGGACAATTGCCTGATCAGGAAACTTAACTTGAAGAAGTTGCACAGTCTCCTAATCATCATCTTTGCAACTGAGTGATGCTTTTGGAACTGGCCTTGATTATGATTCTCCAGGCCATTTGATGACTGTTATCAAAAGACCAGCAGTATCTCTAGCACAGAAATAACAATTTCTATTAAGGCACCAGCGGCTCCCCTTTTCCTATGAGAAAGACACTACTTGCTACCTTTGTTGGTGCTTGTGTAACATGTAAGATGGGTTAATTTTAATTTATTATATATTCATTAGATTTAAATCCTGTAGAACCTCAAGAAAATGAACAGAGGATACCTGTTCAAGTTTTCTCACACAACAATAATTCCAAGGCCAATTGGACTCATAGAAATTACTGCCCACCCAAAAATGAAATAATCTTCCATTGCTGAGAATGAGTTGGATCTCATCCATCATAACCCAATTCCTTAACTATGGCACCACAATGGCTTTCATGCAATCCGCATTAGTGAAATGAAAATTATTTTATTTAATATCCCACCTTTTCATAAACAACTCAAGATGGCAAACACATCCAATACACATTTTTGAAATGCTTAGTTAGCATAGGCTAAATACAACACTTGGGAGAGTGCATTCTATAGACTGAGGGCAATGCATGAGAAGAGGATGTAGATAAATAAACATTTGACAGTGAAGCATCTTGAAAACAACATCTCCTGCAGATCTTAATATAATTGAAGAAGTGTTTGTAATGGAGAGGCAATGCTTCTAAGCCAGGCTCTAAGCCATGTAGTACTTTAAATGTCAATACTAACATCTTAATTTGTACCTAGAAATCAATTAGCATCCTGTGCAGAACTTGCATTGCAGATGTCCTGTGATCTCTATACCTTATATTGTTAACAACTTAAACCCCCATTTTTCAGCAATTGCAACATCCTGATATTTTTCAAGGATGGTCTCACATATAGTGGGATATAATGCTCAAAATGGTATATATACAAAGAATGGACAATTGTTGCCAAATCTAACTGGCTCAGGAGGGGTTGCAACTAGAACAATAGCTTTAGTTGTATGAAAGCATTCCTCAACACAATGACCACCTGTGCAACTCCAGTAAGAATTAAAGATCAAGAAATGTTCCATACCTTTTTACTGAAATTTGAAATAAAAGAAGGAAAAAATGAAAGAATGTACAATAAAGAGAGCTTAAAATGGTACGATTGTATGATAAAGTGGCTGAATAAAATAGGCTAAAAAACTGGTCTGATTATTACAACCGAAATCTTTAGTCAACTTTATCATACATTCCTTAACTTGTTCTGTTTCAAATGTCAATAAAAGTTTATACTTTTAGCAATTACATGTTCATTATCTGTATCTATTTGAAATACTTACAATGTTCAACACCATAAATCTGTTTGTCTACTTTAAATATTTTTGTTAATTGTAAATTCATTTGCCACCAGTCTTTCTCTGGATTTTACTTTACATTTACCTTGAAATGTTATCTCGCAGTAAGTTAGCTAACTAATTCCCACAACACTGTCAAACTATCTACCGGTAGAAAGCAAGTATTACCATCATTATTCGCCCCTTCCCTATTCCCTAATCTTCTTATGACTATTACTTTATTGCTTGTATCTTATGACTTATATTGTTTATTTAATATCCTAGTGTGATTTATGTTGATTGCTTATTTAGTATACATGACTATCACTAAGTGTTGTATCTAATGTCTTATGATGTATGTATTTTTACAATGATTATAACAATGATCTATCACTATTGTTGTATGTACACTGAGAGCTTATGCACCGGAGACAAATTCCTTGTGTGTCTAATCACATTTGGCCAAAAAGAATTCTAAACCTAAAATCTAATTTGTTTTTGGCTATTATTTCTTACCTGTAGAATGTTTTGGGTCACAGCCTGAGTGTGTATCTATTCCGTATTCTCAGAATGGCACATTTAACATAATTATTTTAAAATACATATTAGCTTTAAACTTTACTGTATCACAAATATCCATGTCACCCAAATCTCAGGCTGTGTCCTTCTTAACTTCAAAAGTCTTCTCATTCTCAGCAACATCCATTTTTTCATCCAAACCAAACAGCAAGATGCAAAATACAATTTCAACTCAGTAAGCCTAATCCTCCCTTTTCCTATACATTTTGTAACACCTTATATTAAACTCATGGATTTTTCCCCCTGCCACCCAAATGTAGATATATCCTTCTACCACTGTTTAAATGATGCATCAGTAGTCAGAACAGGTATTGTCTGAAACAAAAACATCATTCTAGGCAAAACATTCATTTTTATCACAGAAATTCTCCTCAGCAATGACAGTTGTAATTTCTCCCATCTTAACATGTCTTTTTTACTTTATTCGAAGTCTTAACATAGTTATTTTGAAGTAACAGCTCATGTTTGTCATATGATATCCAGATATTTTCCCTTCTTCTCAATCTTAAAAGCTTTTTTGTTCATCAGTTCAGTTTTATCCACTATTTTCAATATTTTTGTTAGCACCTTCATCTTCTGTTTATTAACCTTGAAATCTGATAATGCAGCAAATTGTTTTCATTTGTCCATTAATAGTTCAATTCCCTTTAAAGGATTTTCCAAAACCAACACCAAGTCATTTACAGAAGCCTTGAGCTTATATGTTTCTTTTCAAAATCATTATTCCCACACTCCTCTCATTTTTGTCTTATATCACCAATCAGTATTTCAAGAATCAAAATAAACAAGAAAAGACAGTGAGCATCCCATCTTGTTGCTTTTTGTATCTCACACGTTTTTATTAGATCTACTTTAACAATGATTTGTACTTTTTGTGTAGTATAAGTCAATCTTACCCATTTAAAAAAAGTTCTCACCAGAATTCTTATATTCCAAAACTTTGAACAAAAAAGCTCAGTTCAAATTCTGAAGCTCCTCTTCATCTAAGAAGATCAGTGCAGCTTTATTATTATTATGTTGCTCCAAATATTCCAAAATGCAAAATTCATTTCTGACATTGTCCTTTAACTGTCTTTTAGGCAACCCCCTCCCAATATATTAATAAATTCCTTATTTTCAGTCTATCAGCTAAAATCATTAAGAACAACCTGTAATCATTCAGTCTATTGGCCTATAATTTCTTCTTAAAGTCAAATCTTGTCCCTCTTTAAGTATTAATACTAGCCTCTTTACAACTCTCTAGAATCTTTCCTGCTTGTAGGATAGAGTTCATCATATTTTGTATATGTTATAGAAATTCATCCTCAAAACATTTATAACAAGAACCTGATAATCCATCTGGTTCAGGCAGCTGACCTACTTTGATCTTTTTTTATAGCTTCAGAAACTTTCCTTATTGTTACAGGCCCATTCATTATCTATCACTATTCCTCTTTAATCCTTAGTAAAGACAGCAGAGCTACAAAGCTCTTGTCCACACCAGCTTCACCCAAACTGAATAAGAAATCAGTTTTCATCTAGGACAAAATATCTGTACTAGCTTCCATTTTGATCCTGGATTCAATGCAACATATTAGGTGTTGTTGGGCTGTGGGCTTTAACTGAAAGCTCTAAAAGGCAACTTTTTGGATATGAACTTCTCTCACATATAGGTAACCCTTAGCCATCTGCTTAGACTTTGAATTTTCCTTCAAAGAATTTTTTTGCTTAGCATCAGGGGTGGGATTCTACCAGTTCAAACCTATTCTCTAGAACCGGTTGTTAACATTCTAAGCAGTTTGGAGAACCTGTTGTTAGAAGAAATTACTGGCCTAATCTTGTAAGGAAGGCAGGAAGGAAACATTCTGGTGTCGCTTACAGAAACTGCCTCTCCATTAACCCTTATTACATTCTTGGCAGGACTAGACTTCCTGTCTCAGGAACGTCTCTGGAGGTTTTTTTCCTTCCTTTGCTGGTACTTTGCTTGTGTGGAGTGAGCATTCAAAGTTACAATGGCACTGAAAAAAGTGACTTATGACCATTTTTCACACTTATGAGTGTTGCAGCATCCCCACAGTCTTGAGAGGCCAGGCAAGGAGATGCGTGCCTCGATGTGAGTGATATTGAGTTGGCCACATCCAAGCCATGTCCACCCAGTCACATGACCACCAAGCCATGACCACCCAGTCACATGACCACCAAGCCATGCCCACCACCTAAGCCACACCCACATAACCAGTTGTTAAAAAATTTGAATCCCACCCCTGCTTAGCATCTCTTATCTGGAACATCTCCAGAGATTTTTGCTACAGGAAAATGTGTGTTTGCCAATGTTCTCCAACCTTAAAGGGAAAAAAGAATTACTTTTTAAAAACATCCACTTAATTAAGTAGGCCATTCAAATATTATAATAATGATAATAATCTGATTATGATAATTAATGACTCAACATCATTATAACTGGAGCAAAAAGTGAATAAATAAATAAATAATAAAATGTCTCTTCAATAAATAAAGTTTCTTTCAAGTCAAGTTTGACTTCTGATGAATATATGAACACATTTATATTTTCTTGGCAAGAGTACAGAGATGGTTCTCTATTGGCTTCTTCCAATATTATTTTTTAATTTCCCAATATAGTTTGTAATCATGGAATTCCCAGATCAAATTCCATTAAGGTACAGCTTTTAGTTTCAAAACCCAGGCAAGGTCAGCAAAGCCCTGCCAACTTGCTTAATCTAGAGGTCAAATACCAACAGAAATACACCCTTTCTTTTTGTGACATTTTCTTGCTAGCCAAATGGGATTAATTATTGCAATGTGAGTCTTGTCTACCAACACTGTGAGAACCCCCTATTAGGAAAGCTCCAGGAAATAAAAGAATTTAAAAAAACTATAAACATGACTATGAAAATGTAAGCAAAATATAAATGGTTATAGATTATAATCAATTAAAGAAAGACATTCATTTCTTCAATATCTGTATTCTTATACATGTTATCACATTGCTTTGCATATTTGTTCAAGTTGCAAGATGTGAACATAGTTGTCATATGCCATCCATCAGAACTGCATTAGGAAACATATTTTAAAAACTGCAAAGCAAATATTTAAAAAAATTAAAAGATGAGAATGAAAATGCAAGTAGATACTTACAGTATCTGTCATTCTCTTCTCTTTAATGTGGCAGAATTACAATTAACAATTTTACAGCTAGGCATCAAACCAACTAGCAGCTATTTGTTATCAGATATCAGTAAAAAGGCTTCATGGATTTTTATATACTCCCAAATTACTTTATACAAAACAGAGGATAAATGCTCAATTGAGCTCAGGCAAAAAAAGTGTGAGTACACCAAACCAAATTATAAATTCCATGTGAGTAAGACATTGTTCATCAGTAAGGCCTCCTCCTGCTCACCTATAGAATACTTTGAATAAAGCCATTGTAGGCCACGGATTGAAACTCTCTGTTTCAGGATTCAGTAGTTGAACCAATCTCTGTTCAGCATATTACTAACTCTGTCCTAATTTTGGGATCAGTACCACAATTATGAATACCAAGATCTCATTAAATCATTAAATTTCATAGGTTCCAGCAACTTTATCCTATGGTTTTATGAGCTCTCACATATGATCCCAGGCATCTAGAGATTCTAGAATATTTCTAGTGATTTTTTTTGGGGGGGGGATTGTGATAGTGCTTAGATAGTGCATAAGAGTTGCTGATTTTTAGTCTACTCGAGTCCACTGATTGCTTCCCCAGTGTAATCTATGCCATGATGTTTGGATCTTGTTTTGATAAACATTATAGTCCAGCCTTATAATATATTGGCCTCTTCTTGTCTTCAGGTAATCAAACAGGATCTGCTCAAAATTAGAAATATCTTATGAACAGTTACATGGAGTAATCTGGAAGAGTTAGGATAAAAAAAATGAGACAGACAGTTTTTGTTCATTTATTTATTCCAGTTTCACAGCTTGCTCAACTCCTTGGTGACTCTGAGCAGTTTACAAATAAATTGATTGAATTAGGATAAAATATAAGAAATAATTCAGCACAATGATATAGAGACAAAGCCGGAAGGATTTTTAAGTTAGACTTTCACGATATGTTGGTAAACTTTCCTATCCCTTTCTAGCCTAACCTACAACTTTATATGAATCCAGACATATAGTGATGTGATTAAAGTAATACAATTTAAATAAAGAGCTTGTGCCCTCCTTCCTCCTTATTAAATTGCTGCAAACACCATTTTAAACTTTACTTCCTAGATATACCCAATATTCCATTATTAATTAGTAAGCTCATCTCTATGAAAGTTTATGAAGCAAAAGCATTCAGTTTACTAATGTGAATTGAGAATGTAAATACAACATGGGTTGACAAAAGAGCAGTTTCAAATGTTACACAGGTCACTTGGGCCCAGTGACAAAGTTACCACAACTTCTTGTTATGACACACAATCCAAAATTCATATTCTTTCTTCTCTCTCCAATTTGAAAATTCAGTCTTTTGAATTCCTCTGTTGAAACTGTAAACTAACTGTAATACAGAGCTGAACTTGTGAGGCCAATTTCAGCTACTGTACAATGTAGCCTAAGAAACTAACAATGCTAACTAAAATGCTAACATTTTTTTGCAGAGCATTTGGCTAATAAGCTTGCAACGACCTGTGATATGCTCCCAAGCATTGCAAAGCTTAGTTGTGTTTCAAAACTTAAAATGCTCTGCTTTCACTTATCGTTTTAGCTGATAATTCTGCCAAGGAGTTCAGAGTAGCATGTCCAAGTGTTACCCATGTTATCTTTACAGCCAACCTTGTAAAATGAATTAGGCAGAGAATTTCATGATTGAGTTTTCATATACATCTGGTTTTGTGAGACAACAATTTAACTCTGACTACATTATACTATTCGTACAATTTGAACTGCAGCATCATTGACATTAGAACTGTGTGAAATTTCAATGGGGCGATTTTGATTCCAAGAAGATTCAACTGAACTTCCACTTCAAACAGAGTCTTCAATTCAAATTTCTGAGGCAATTTTATGCATCAGATTGAAACAAGTGTCTGCCTTGTCATTATTTCTGAGAGATCTGAAGGTAGCTCAAATATTTGATAGACTTTTTAAGCGTTCTGGTATTGCAGAGTTGCAAATATTGTTGCAACTGGCTTTTATGTGGACAATTTGTGAGTGAGCTTTGCGGTGTGATGAATTCTCTGATATTTGATATGGTATGATATTTAATTTGAGTAACACCTTCACATTTGCTTGTAGTTTAAAAGAAATACAACTACAACATTTCTCCCTCTGCCCAACTGCTTCTATCACCAGAATAAATGCAAATCTATTTTTTTTTCTGCACCAACTCAAGCCTGTTAGCCAAACTGCTGCCTACACTTGTGTCTACATGCAGTTGCTCACATCTTAGAGCTTTTGTCTGAGATATAGCTGCGCCATCCAACCTATATGCGGTTATTGCACTGAAGCTGTTCAATGGGAATTTTCTAGGATTAATATCCTCAAAAGGATTCTGAAGCTATGCAGTATTATTACTCTTAAAATGATCTATCATGTCACATGACCATGCCCTCTCCCGCTGCCTGCCTAAAACTATTATTTCTTTGCAGATAAGATTTAACAAAAATGAAATATACATTTACACCAGTCTGATAATTACACTGCTTATTCTGAGTATCACAAAAGTTCCCAGCTTTGTGGTACTGCTAGTGCTACAGATCATTCACTGAGGGATTGTGGACAAATGGGAGACCATCGACTGGGAGGAGTTACATAGCCTTCCTTTTTTTAAAAAAATAGTAATTTTATTAAAGTTTACAATTAAAACAATAAAAATAATACAAACTTAAAATAGAAGAATGCAACTAAAAATTGAAGATGCAGGGGGGAGGGAAAATAGAAAATAAGTAGAAAAGAAAGACAAAAGCAGAATATAGTAGGAAAAAGATGGCAGGAGAACTGTAGTTTCAGACTTGCAAGATTGATGCCAACCTCACCAGGTAGACCAGACCAAAAATACAACCAGATGAGCTAATTATTGTAAAGTTATACCATCTGAATCTTGAAAACCTAAAAGTTCAATACTCCTGCCATTTTCTTTAGCAATAGCACTTAGACTTACATACCACTTCACAGTGCTTTACAGCCTTCTCTAAGCAGTTAACAGAGTCAGCATATTGCCCCCAACAATCTGGGTCCTCATTTTACCGATCTTGGAAGGTTGTAAAACAGAGTCAACCTTGAGCCAATGAGATTCGAACTGCCAAATTGCAGGCAGCCAGCAGTCAGCAGAAGTCTGCAATGCTGCATTCTAACCACTATGCCACCACATTCCCAAGAATCAAGGGGGATCTCTTTTGAGCCTTTTGCCCTGTCCATTATCCAGCTGCAGGCTCTTATTTGTTTTTTCCTTTGGCAGCCTTTCTTGGCCAATTCTCCCAAGGCTTTTCCCACATGCCATTAAAAGATCAAAGCTCAGCAATATTAAACACAGTCTTTTTGGAAAATTATGACTATTATCACGTTCAACCTAGTTTTTTCTTGTCCATAGGCACTTGGAGATCAAATGATAGAACACATTCCTTCATCTTTAATTTCCAAGAAGTATGCAGTTTTCTGTCATTCCTGATATGTTTGTTTCTTTTCCAAGGAAAATGGGACAATAATATGTTAAAAACTGTCCATCATTCTCAATGTTGGGAATAGAGGCTAGGGATATGGAAGTACAGCATTATGTTTGCTTTGAAATAGGCCTGAAATTGAACTGAAAACCTGAATATTCTTTCTAATGACATCCACCCACATTTTCCAGGTTTTTCAGTCTTGAATGGTAATTAGGAAAAGGTTAACAAAGTATCTTTCTCCTATGAATCTTCTTCCTCCTTGCAACATAATGGCATTAGCAAAAGAAAATCCCAGATTAGGTTAACAGGTAGAAGCGTGGTGAAGCCCAGGGAGATGCTCTTGGAAGTGGGTAGATTGGGGGAATCATCCCAGCGGGAGGCTAAAACTCATCACTTGGAACAGCAGCTGAGACCCATTTGAGTGACAGGCAGCCGGGAGCTGAAAGAGCAGTTCATATCCCACAACTGCTGGCATGTAGACTTGAAAGAGATTTATTTCAGGATAATTAGCCAGGAGTATTAAACTGGCAGGAAGGAGGTGCAATTGCTGTTTAGCAAGAAAAGATTGCAAAGGGGCCAGGGGGGTGAAGAAATAAGGACCAGAAAACAATGTATTCCTAGATCCCAAATATTCACTTTAAACTTAGTGTTTGTGGAGGTGTCAAAGGCCTGGAATACCATTATTTCACATCTAATATTTTCTTCAGCTATACCAGAGCTGTGTAACTTCTGATGCAGGAACCATACCAGGTCTTTGACTGACCTGCTAAAGAGCTCGTTAAAAGATGGTTGAGGCTAGAGTACAAATAAATAAATTTGTTCCATTCAATTTAAATGTCATCACAGTTAAATTAATTAAATCAAGTTAGAAATATTAACTCCGATGCATTTAATGATTTTCCCCCCTTCCATCATAACAAAAAGTATTGAATGGGACAATTTTTGTAGTGATTCTAGCCCTAGCTAAACATTGGGGAGGTGCATGTTTCCTTAGAATCAGAGTCTGCTTATTGGTGGGAGAAGAAAGACTTCTACTAACAGATCAGTGATGGATTAAAAATAAAAAGAGATTGTAGGAATAAATGGCATATTCTCAAAATCTGCAATGGAAATAATAGCAATAGCACTTAGATTTACAGTGCTTTTACAGCCCTCTCTGAGCAGTTTACAGAGTCAGCATATTGCCCCCAGAAATCTGGGTCCTCATTTTACCAACCTTGGAAGGATAGAAGGCTTGAGCCAGTGAGAATCAAACTGCTGGCAGCTGGCAGTCAGCAGAAGTAGCCTGCAGTACTGCTTTCTAACCACTGCACTACCACGGCTCGTGTGATTTTTTTAAAAAGTATTTCTTAATGCTGTTGTTTCAAACAAATCAACTTTTATTACAGTCTTTACACTATATTACACTACATAGAAATACGTAAACCTAAAGTAATGGATAAGAATAAAAAGCAGCTAAAAACTATATATAATAATAAAATTAACATAATAACAATAATGCAAACATCAATGGCAATCAGTATTAATCTTTTATCATTGGTGGAATGAATAGAACAAATCGCGTCCCAAAGTACGGCAACCTGAAAAGATACATCACAGTCCTAGTTGGATAGAGGAAGAGACAGATAAGCAAGATGCTTTCTTCCAGGGTACTTCTTTATAAAAAGATGGATATTAGTGTTTTCCAAGATTCCCTTGTAAAGAGAGCCACAGAGACCCATGTGCCTCAGAGACTACAGAGGACCTTTCCCACATAGGCATCTGAACAGATATTTTATATTGCCACAGGAAGATTGCAGAGATAGTGCATCCAACCTGGCCAAAATGAAAGCCAATGAAATTTCAGAATTAAAATGGAAAAGAGATAGAATGAAGGCACACTACCCATTTGAGAAAAATTCACAAACTGTAGAGTTGAATATTAGGGTGAGACTGATTTGAAAATCAATATCCCAGATATGACTCCTGAAATTTTCAAAACCTAATGAGCACGGTCCATTCAAAGAGTGGAGTTTGCTGTGAGCTCTTGAAAATCAGATTGATGCTAGGACCCAATATATCCAAGTTTAGAGTTACAATGTGAGGGAAATGGATTCAAGAAAGATATTTGAAAATGTTCAGGGAGCACTCTTCAATGTTGCATTGAATTCAGAATGAAAGAAAGACAATGAAAAATAATACATACATTTCATATTATAATGCTCCTTCATCAAATTGGACAACATACATACATTGTATTTTTACTCTGTTATCTCAAGATATTCAACCTTATTTTCATGGAGAACATGCACAAGCCATGTTTGTGTGTCATAGCTGAGCCAATAACTATGGTCATTTTTAATATGGTTGTCTGCCACAGAGGAAACTTTCTCTTAATTTTCGTGGCTCACCCACATCCCTGCCACCCTGCAAGGACCAATGCAGAGACTCCCTTAGTTCTTGTCCAGAGAACTGCTTTGGAATTCCTATTTTTACTTGGAAGTGGCACTTGACAGTACACAGCTGCCAACTGAATAATTGTCATGGCCAATCATTAAGTAAAGAAGGGTTAGGCAACTTAATAATGTTATAAAATCAAATCCAGTGAACCACATGACTTGTCTTTACACAACTTAACTAAATTAGTAACACTCATTTATTATTTGTCATTATAAGATGCCATTTTATCTTTTTTGCTCTTAATTGACTTTATATTTCTTCATTTTATGTGATAAGTGACCTTGAATGTTCTATGAATGGAAAGGTGAGTCATAAATGAATGAAAAAATAAATCCATGTATGCTGGAAGAAGGTAAGACACTGCCAGTTTGAATTCAGGTAAAAGCTGGAATGAAAAGAAACACCATCCTGTCCTTAGTCTCACACAACAAAAAGGTTTTGGGCTACCCTGATAGACATCCTTCTCACTAATGTGAATATGGGACCAAGAAACAACTTTGTGGTTCACATAGGAAATCCATGAGCCTGTGGCCACTGTATTTGGCATTAGGTCTCCTTTTTTCCTTTTGTGCTGCTGAAGAGCAGTTGAGTCAACTCATCTTCAGGAGGGTTTTGTGATGTAAAGAGAAAGCTTGGGTGATAACAGTAGATTGAGAAAGCATTACTGTCTCTAACCCAGTATGTCTCAATCTCAGTAACTTTAAGACATTGACTCGAGTATTTTGAGAGTTGAAGTCTACACATCTTAAAATTACCAAGGTTGAAAAATACTGTTCTAACTAAGTTCCTAAGTGCAGAATTCCCTCGCCTATTCTGGCCAAGACAAGCTTGTTCCATGCAGACATGATGCTGTTCCGTTAGAAAATGCAAAGAAGCTATCAATAGCAGAGGCCAAAGGTGTGTGGTTTTGATTTCTGATGCTGGAAGGAATGACACCTATTTTGCAAACTTTTTTTTTTTAAGCCAACTTTTATTTCCTCCTCCCCCAGGATTCTTTGAGCACTTTGGTTGGATTGCATGTGCTGAGTATTTTGTTCCCTCCTGTCACTGTTTAAGTATGCCAGAAGAATAGGAAAATGTGCCTGGCTGATTTTGTTCCATACGCTTGGGCCACTGAAAGGGGGAGTAGTCCAGGTGTTCTGTTTGGCATGATAATGGATGCAAATTGATATGATCTGAAGGTAAAGGATATTAACATCCTCAGACCTTCTACCGGCATACTGCCAGAGAAGCTCCAGAAAGGAATGGGCAGAACTGTCCTGGATTATTCTCTACACAGGACACCTCACAACAAGAGCTCTTTATTATGGGAGTGGGCTGCTAGGCAGGTGTTCTTACATCTTACAAGAGAATAAATAAGGAGTTGAATGGTGGACAAGATGGAGTGCTTGTGTTATTGATTTAGCATGGCCTGCTGACGGAGAACGGTGTGCCCTCTTTTATTTATTTTCACAAGGTACATCTTTCTCTAAACTGAATCATCTTTGATTCTGACAAAAAGAAAAAAGCGGGGGGATGGGGAGTAGGGAAAGCAGAAATTTTCAATGAAACTGAATAACATCTATGCCCAGCTGTCAGGCTGGCTGGCCCTCACTATCCAGAGAGGGAAGCTTTGAAGGCGAGGACAGCACAGTGAATGCAATTTATTATCATTGCTGTCAAATATGTTGTATGTCAGATGAAGTTTGAGGCACATTATAATTACAAAGTATATGCCTAGTATATAATCAGTATTATTTGTTACTATATTGAACCATAAAAGCCAGTTTCAGATCTGACAACCAGCCTCATGAATTTAATATGTGAGCTAAGAAAGAAAGTGTAGATTTTGACAGAGTAAATAAGAGTGAACAAGCTTTCGGAAGAATGCAGCCTATAGGAATATCAAGGGCATTCAAAGATGCATTTTATTTCCGAGCGCTGTAAAATACATAAAAATGTACATTTAGTTAGGGGCAGATGGTGATATATCAGTTTGTTTAAATAACTTCCAAGGTATCAATACTAGAGATATCACTACTCGCTAAATTCTGGATAGTTGTTTGCCCTCTCCCTTCTTCGAGTAACAGCAATTCAGGGTGTAACCCTAAAAGAGTATTTCTCAGCCTCAGCAATTTTAAGAGGTGTGGACTTAAAATCCATGTTGGCTGAGGAATTCTGGGAGTTGAAATCCATACCTCCCAAAGGTGCTGACATTGAGAAATATTGCAGCAGAAAATTTAAAAATAGTACCAACTGAGTAGGTATTAGAGCCATACTAAACCAACCATACATGTGTCAGATCCACAATTAGTCCACACATCCAAGATTACCAAGGTTATTCCCAGCATCCTCCCACTCTGCAGGTGAGCATCATCTGAAAAAAAAAACCTTCATTAGCAGCAGTTATGTCTTATCATAGCCTTAATTTCCCGTTAGAAAAAAAAATACCTTAATTTCCTATTTGCAATTCTTGGCTATGCCAAGCTTGGAAAGGTAAGCAGTTCATAGAACACGATAGTCTCAGCTGTAACAAGAAAAGTGCAGCAAATAAAGTTTTAAAAAATAGAGGAACACATCAAAATGTGAGAGCTGTTCCAGCCACTAATTAATAAATTGTAGGAATAGCTTACAAGCTTTCTTTGAGCTGAGGTGGTTCAGCTTTGCATAGTTGGAATTCTCAAAGCTATTGGGATAAAAAACAAACTTTCCTGCATCTCAATTCCTGGTAAGCCATAATATATATTGTAATTTCAGTTCAGATCAAATTTCTTGCTGCAGATTCCCAGGTGATTTACATGTAACAGGAGGCCTCATAGTTCCTGAGAAGCTGCATAGATAATCTTCTATTTCATTAGTATAGAAATATGCACTTGCCCCAGGCATTGCAAAGTGAGCCATCCTCTTATGTATATTGTCACTCTGGTTTAATAAAATGTGAAAGTCTAATTATATTTAGCAATTTCCCATTCTGATTATATTAATATGCCTCACGTTAGTTTCCATTTGCTGTAATGCAACGTGAAAGTAAGGTGATTACTTTGCATTATGTTTATGACGAAAAGGTGTGGCACTGCTTATTTGTGTAATCTATTTATAAGCAGTGGCTATGATTCATCCCAACTGTTTATTTTAGTTGCTTCTCTCCAAACAGTGCACATTACCTGTTGGCCAAACCATGGTGGAGCACAAAACAAACTAGTTTCCTAAGTCTGGTTGATGTATAGCATTTAGCCTGGATGATCAAAAGTTCAAATCCATTTTTTTAAAATAACCTCTATACAAGCTTGCCTTTTGGGGATCACATACAAAATACATTTTAAAAATCTGACATTTTAAAAGCAACAATGCCTATATCTGATTGACAGCTGGTGCTTGCTTATTGGTCCTCCACTTTTATAAAGGCTGGGGCTAGTAGGTATTTTAATGCACAGTTACATGCATCTGCAGATTTGTGCCCTGCTTTTATTTTAATTTTATAGTATTGCTTCAGATCTGAAATCTCATGGAAGGAATAAACTAAGGTTAGATGGAAATATAAAATTAATGAATATAAAATATATGCTTAGGAGAGTCTTAGATAAAGATTTTGTATGAGGCACCAGGTTATACAGCCTGACAAAGTATAGTGTTAAAAAGAACAAAAAATGGAAATGTGGGTATATTTTTATTTATCAATATATTGATTTAATTTTTGAAATAAATAGTTATCTCAAGGCATCTCACAAGGTTTTTTAAAAAGTATGGGTTTTTTATTTTTAACAGCTGAATTAAATAATCCCTTTTCTGAGGCCTTATTTCAAAACTTTGTAATTTTAAAATGTTCTATTATAGATTTCATACATATATTTTCCCTATATGGACATTGGTTCTTGCAAATATAACACAACAATATATGATATTTTGTCAGTATAAACAATAGTTTTATAGCTAATGCATGGTCATCTTTTCATTTTGAAAAGAAATAAAGTTTCAGAAACAATTAAACCACATCTTGGAAATAGTATGCAAATCTCAAATTTTCTCTTATTTTAATAGCATACCAAATTTTGCACACTCAGTATTTGACTGTCCAATAATCTATTGTTCAGATTTATACATCTTTAAGCCTTAAATATTACAGTTACAACTTCTAATAAACCACTACTTCTAATACATTATGAAACATGGAATTTCATTTCATCAACAATTATTTTTATAATGACTATCTATACTAAATATGTTTATTTTGGCCCTTGTAATGATGGTATTCTTGATGGTGTTAGTTCTTTCAAGCCCAAGTATAGGTTATTGTGCAACAAAGGAATATTCTTAAAAATTATCCTGGGTTCTCCATTCATACTCTGTCCATTTGAACTCACATTTTCATCTCCTTTCATGGTCTATTTCAGGGGTGTCAAACTCGCGGCATCACAGCGGCATCACAGCGGCATCATGGCGGCATCACGTGATATATCAAAGATTTTTTTCCCCTTCACTAAACTGGGCATGGGTGTGGCCAACTTGTGACACATGGGCCTGGAATTTGACAGCCCTGGTCTATTTCCTTTTGCCTTACAACCTTCATTTAAAGTGGACTGTTCCTATTTTGGGGGGGATAGGAAATTTGTTCCTCTCACCATAACACCTCACCAAATGCCTCAGCCAAAATTTTAATGGAATATCTTGAGGTATTCCCAATAGCTGGAAAATGCCTCTTGAACTTCAGAAGCATTTGTAGTGGCACAATATCCATTTAAATATTCAGTTATTATCAAATAGACAGATAGATTTACAATGTGCTTTTTGTGTTTTCTAAATTGTTTGTTACAGTTTTTAAAGACTGTCTAAATAGCAATAGCAATAGTATTTAGACTTATATACTGCTTTACAGTGCTTTACAGCCCTCACTAAATGGTTTTACAGAGTCAGCATATTGCCCCCAACAATTTGGGTCCTCATTTTACCCACTTCAGGAAGATGGAAGACTGACTCAACCTTGAGCCTGGTGAGATTTGAATTGCCAAATTGCAAGCAGCCAGCAGTCAGCAGAAGTAGCCTGCAGTACTGCACTTTAACCACTGCGCCACCGTGGCTTTACTACTAAAAAGCTAGTAGTAAACATATTGGCAGTTGCATAAATTTTAAATCACCCAAATTGGTAGTCATCAGTGTACAGCTAAACTATGGTCCCAGCAAATGCTATTCCTGAACACTGCAATACATTGTGTGAAATAATTTGTAATACACATTATATATTGTATAAAAGCAGTATTCATTATTCTCTGCCTTAAATCTATCCCTGCTCATCTTCACTGGACCATCCCAGTTTCAATCTTGTCTGTATGTTTCTTCAGGTTAGACTTCTAGTAACTGCAGTGGATGAGTCCATGCTATTTTTCTGGACATTTTCAGAAATGGTTTGCCTTTGCCTTCTTCCCAGTGCTAATAAAGAATGACTGGCTAAAGTCACCAAGTTGACTTTTGTGGTCTAGAATGCAGATCTCCCCAAGTGCTTTCCAGACCAAACTAAGTTTTTTGTTTTGTTTAATAAGGAAGCTAAGCCAAAGGGTTTAACTAATGGATGGTCAAAATGCAAATGAAGAGCCTTTCCATTTAAAATGCTTTGTTGCAGAGAGTGATGAGGTGTCAGAAATGGCAAGGGGTAATAAGGAATGGCAAAGTAAAAAAGGGTTGTAATTCAGCTCTAATAATTTCTGATGACCAGCCACATGTACTATGTTGTGGAAGATTTCCTTCATGTCTAGTCCTTGAAAAACTGTGATGTTTCTGGACCAGCTTGCATCCGCATTTGGTTAAAAAACAGAGGATTTAGGATTTAAACAGCTACAGTATATACAGTACCTTATAACATAAATTGGCAATAGATTATAGATTAAAAGATGCAGAGTAACATTCAAAATAATATAAGGCACATGGTACAAAACACCCACCACATATGATCTTAAGCCATACTGCAATTATTTCCTCCTTCTTACCATTTTTTTTCCTCAGCTAAATAGTTTCAATTAAGATTAGCTTTATTAGTTACAGGGTTTAGATCCTGTGGGCAGTCCTTTTCCTTTCAATGCAAAACATGTGACGTGTCAGAGATATGATCTCCCCCCATAATATTATCCCATAATAAAATGCTGATGGGCATTTATAATTCTCACTACCTCCGTCACTTATTTTTATGCTAAATGAGTTAATGGGTTTGTGTACAATATATTTCTTGGCTTTAATTGGTGTCTATGTAGATAACATGATTCCTCATAAATACCAAATCCCCCCCCCCCCCCCCCCCCCCCCCCCCCCCCCCCCCCCCCCCCCCCCCCCCCCCCCCCCCCCCCCCCCCCCCCCCCCCCCCCCCCCCCCCCCTTTTCTTATGGCATATGGAGTGAGTTAGATGACCTAAAAACCTTTCCAAAACAAGTGATGTAAATATTGGGTTTGGATAGGACTGATGAAAAGCTCCAATAAAATTATTAGAGAAGAATGCACTCAGAAACACACATACACAAAGTGTTCTATCTCTTCTAGACTGTTTGAGGAAGGGAACTTAGCTTCCTGTACCTTCCTGTCAGCAAATGAATGGTTGAACAAGCGTTGTAATAATTACCATTGGGTCAGTCTGATGAAAGGTCAGAACAGGAAAGGTTTCTTTGAAGTCCTGAAGGAATTGAATAACTATTTTTATTCTGATGAGAAAATAGATCCTGTAGACTGGATTTAAACTGTAAAGCTGCACTGTGTTGACCTGTTTTATTGATAAAGAAATGCAAATATCATGTAATCATTAAGTCTCTGGTGAACTCTTTCAAAGACAATCAATTTTCAGAATAAGAATTGGAACCCTTAAAATTTCATAGCCCAAACAGTGGGGGTAAATTAACTGTATTAGATTGTTTAATTTTATGAATGATTTAATCATAAATACATCCAAGAAAAACTTTTCTGTCTTGATAAATACTGGTAAATACTGGTAAATACTGTCTTGATAAATCCTCTGAGCCATTACCAGGAAGAGATGTTCCTAGTTTTCTATAGAATTGTAGTTCTACTTACTCAGAGAAAGTTGAACTACAATACAGGGCCTGGCCAAGTTCAGAAAAAGTTGTCATCTATTCTGTGGGGATTGTTACTATAGACAGCCCCTAGCTGATTCTGCCTGTCTTAATGGAACTCACTCTCTTAGTTACATATTTTCCATTCCATAATTGCAATTGTAACAACCGCTAATATTTAGTATGCTAGTAAATTTCTTCAAATATCCAAATCATCAGTAGAAGCCCTATGTCACTCAGATTAACTGAGTGAGCAGGATCATGGCCCAAAACTCAGCTTTCCTTCCCAGAAGAATGATTTATTTTTCAGAAGACATTGGAGTGATCTTGACTTGTAAAATAATCCTTCACTGGGATGATTATTTGGATCTAAGGAAGCATACGTGAGGTTTTGTTCATATAGACTATTCCCCTCAATTTCAGAGAAAAGGGGGACTTTCTAGATTGGTACAGTAAAGAGTAAAGGAAAAACAGTATGGGAGAAATACGATAAAAACAAAGACTCCTGTTCATATTAGTGGACCCAGGTCAAGTGTGGTGTTTTGTTTTATGAGTAGTGGTCTCTCCTACTGATTAATGATTCACATTATCCCTCTTCAGAAAAAGGAAATGAAAACAAACATTGCTTTCCTTGAATAACTCTAATGATTA
This sequence comes from Notechis scutatus, assembly GCF_049901735.1. Classification (NCBI taxonomy): domain Eukaryota; kingdom Metazoa; phylum Chordata; class Lepidosauria; order Squamata; family Elapidae; genus Notechis; species Notechis scutatus. The sequence goes on from NC_142009.1 coordinate 38,622,284, forward strand.
ATGTTCTTAAATATCTTTGAGCAAGGAGGATAGGGAACAGAAAATACCAGTGTATATTTTAAGAAATATATTTTCATTATGATCAGTCCTTTGCTGAGAAAACCCTATACAGAGAAAAAGAAATAAAAAGAGCTTACCTCTTCTGGAGTTCTTAATTCCAGGGCTCTGTATGAATTTCAACACATCAACAGAGAAATGTGAATGTAATAGTATGCTGTGTTTTTTACCCCATGCTGTTAAGTTGATGCTTGAGGCACAGAGACAGGTGTATCACTTTGTATTAAGATATTTCAAGGCTGGATTTTTTTGGTTTCATATCTGGACCAAAGTTAGAGCTGCATCTGAGCATATTGGACACTTCACTATCTGCCCTTTTTCTCATTCAGAACAAAGCAGGCCAGTGCAAGCTCACCATCATGAACCTTGGCAGAAAATGAAGCATTTCAAAGCAGCTGAGAATTCTTTGGTTCCCTGTGTTTTATTACCAAAGTCAACCTTACCCCCACCATGCTAAAAGAATAGATAGGAAAGAATAATTCTAATAACCAAAGAGAGTTTAAGTAGGAGTATGAAAGAGGATAGTTGGGCATGAGGGAGCAAAATGGTAGATGTGAACATTTGTGACTGAATTACTCAAAGAGAGCAACTCTCCAAATTATAATTTCATATTTTGCTTAACTAATTATTGATAAAGTTGTAGCTCAGTTAACATCTCTTGCTTTTCAAAAGCTCACTGGCACTCTTCTACTTTTGTCAAGGTTTTTTTTAAGTTGACATTAATATTGCCATTACTGTTGAAAGTTAAAATGAACTATCTTAACCCAGAATGTTTTTTCTCTGTCATCTCTCTAGAGGCTATTACTTGGTTAGACCTGGCACTTTACACTTCTGAAGTGTCAGAGGAAGGAGAAACAGAGTGATTGCTATCAGTTTTTGGAATAGGTTATAGCATGCGTTTTTAATCTATTTTAGAATTGAACTTTTTTTTTTTAACCATTTTGCCTGGCATTCCAGATGAATTTTTTTAAAAAGTCCATACAGCTTCCAGCTAGGATCACTAGGGGTCTTGGAACATGGAGAGGCCACCTAGGATTGTATGTCTGAAACTTGGGGTGAAGAATCTTTATTCCAGCATTTCTCAACCTTGGCAATGCTAAGACTCCCAGAACTCCTCAGCCAGTATTTGGGGACTTGAAGTCTACACATCTTAGAGTTGCTAAGATTGAGAAAACTGCTTTATTCTGTCAAGAGTGTCCCTAGACTATATGTCAATGCTAAGTGAGGCAGGAGCCAAAAAAACCCTAAATGGGAAAGTAGAAAATAATAATATGCAACACCCACTCTCTATTTTTTCTCTCTTTCCTGCTCCCTTCTGCCAACTTTTTTTCTCATTCTGTTTTTGAATCTTACATGCCTGCCTTTGTGTTTCGCTTTTCCCTCTCTGCTTAGGACCTTTCCAGAAGGGATAGATCAGTCTAACATTTCAAAACCTTTTATTACTTCCAGTGAGCTGTCCATACATCATTCCTTCCATTTGGGTTTTATACATCTTCTTCCTTGACTTCATTTCCCCAAACCATTCATGAAATCAGGGGGTTAGTTATCAGCACATGTACTAGATCAGAGGTGTTCAAATCTACTTGCACCGATGGATACATTGGCTTCTGAAGAAGGTGCCAAGGACCAGAGTCTAAAAAAGGAGTTCTCTCATTACAAGAAACGTAAATAAAGCCTTAAATTAAAAATAGATTAAACATATATGAAATAACTCTTGTCTTTTTCACGTGCAACACTCAAGTACATTCAATTTCCATCTTTGATTTTTTTAAAAAGGGCAGGGGGGAGACCAGTTCGCTAATCATAGGTTCCATAGCAGATTTTTTTTTGCATATAAATGTGTGAAAAGATTAGAATGTACAACACATACTCTACCATAGGGGTGTCAAACTCAAGGTCCGTGGGCTGGATCTGACCTGTGGGTGCTTAAATCTAGCCCACAGGGCTGGCCTGGAAATATCAAAGAACCAGCCCACGGTGCCTCGCCCAGCCAAAATGGGCTCTGGGGGGGACACATTCGGGGCCCCATTGCTCATTTTTGGCCTCCACGCCTCCTGTAGCACTCTGCCAGCCAATTTTCATTTTTGGCTGACAGAGTGCTACAGGAGGATTGGATAGGACTGGATTACAATTATGTGGCCTCAAGTAAGTGCCTTATTTGGATAGAAAACAAGCAACATCCTATGTTAACACTACAGTTTGATGCCAGATTTTATATACTGTAGGTCCATTTAATCGATAATCAACAATCTATAATTGACAGACATTTCTATTTACTATCCTGACAATTTATCTCTGCTATTAGATCTTTTATTATCATGTTATTTATGCTATTGCATATTTATTATTAGTTGAATAATAAAAACACATTAGTATATAAATAGCTTTTCTGCCTGGAAAAAGCATTTATTATTAAACAATGGGATATAAATTTGGAAATAAAAAAGTTTAATTGTGTATGAAGTATAAGTAATAAATGTTTGCCAGTAATATGTGGTAGAAGAGATAGAAAAATGGTTATAGTAAAGAACTGTGGAAAGAAAGAAGAGAAAGGGGAAAATGCATCTTGAGCCTGTGTCAAACGCCCACCATGACCACGCCCACGTATGGTCACATCCATCCACCCAGCCCTCTGAGGTCAAACACAACCCTGATGCGGCCCTCAATGAAATCGAGTTTGTCACCCCTGCTCTACCACTTTTAGCAATTGTGCTCAAAGAAAAGACTGAACATGGTAAAGGGAAAGCAGAAGGAAGGGCTAAAGGAAATAGGAGCTCAAATAGCTTTTGCCCCTAGACCTGAAAAACCTTGAAAACTACTGTTGTAGAGCAGCGGTAGAGATTGAGATGGACACAGGCTTAATTTTAACAGGCTTTATTCGAACGAATAAAGGGTTGCCGCGGCTGCCGAGGCTAACTGGCAGTCAGCTGGCGGCAACAGCTGATGCCGTTTGACAGCTTCTTTTATAGCCGGCTGTCAAACGGCATCAACCAATGGGAGCGGTCGGTGCTCCCGCGCAGGCGGCGGACCAGAGTGAGAACTGCCGTCAGTCTGTGAACACAGCACTCCTTTCCCCTGGCCAGGCGCATGCGTAGTCCTGCAGCCGGGTAGGCCGCCTTCGCTCGCGGCAGGATCGCCGGAGTCCTAGGGGCTCGCTTGCAGGCAAGGAGTCCCTCGCTTCCAGGGTGTCGCTTGGAGCTCGTCGTTGACCCTCCGAAGCCCTCGTCCGAGTGTCCGGCTGCAGTCCAGGTAGGTCTCTCTGATCGGCTCGCTGCGGGAACAGCTCGGGGCTCGGCGGGTAGACCGGATCGTTTGGCGAGGAACCGTTCGCGACCGCTGGGTAGACCGGTTTGCTCGGCGGGTTGGCTTCAGCATGCGGTTGGTAGACCGGTGCGTCTGGCGGTCCCTGGGAGTCAACGGCTGCTCTTTCCCAACGCCTCCTTAACTGGTCGATGTGCCGGCGCCATACTCAACCATCTTCCAAGAGGACCTTATAGGACTTGGGGCCTGTAATTGAGACTATTTGCCCTGGCATCCATAGAGGGTGCCCTGCATAGTTCCTGGCATAAACCAGGTCTTGCAGGGTGAATTTCCTGGCATGGCTGTCAGAGTCTAGAGGGGTGCCAGGGGCATAATGGGGGTGCAACCTGTTCAGGATGGTCCTAAGGCGTCTGCCCATCAATAGTTCTGCAGGGGACTTGTTGGTGGTGGTGCATGGCGTGGAATGCTGGGTTAGCAAGTAAGTGGACAGTTTGGAGTGCCAATCTGCTGGGCCCAACCTTGCTAAGACTTCCTTTACCGACCTAACAGCCCTCTCAGCCATCCCGTTGCTTGCAGGGTGGAAAGGGGCTGTGAGGGCGTGCCTGATGCCCAGGTTGGCTGCAAAAACCTCAAACTCGCAAGAGGTGAACTGGGGGCCATTATCAGATATCAAGGTGTCAGGGAGGCCATGCGTGATGAACAGTCTGGTCAGGGCTCTTGTGACAGCCAGCGTAGTTGTAGAGGGAAGCAAGGCCACATCAATCCATTTAGAGAACGAATCTACTATGACTAAAAAGGTCCGCCCATGCACAGGGCCAGCCAGGTCAACATGCAGCTGGGACCAGGGGGCCCCAGCATCCTCCCATCGGGTTGGGGCAGCTGCTGGAGGTGCTGACCTAGTTGCCTGGCAGGGCTGGCACGTGCTTACCCAGCTGGAGATTCGGGCATCCAGGCCTGGCCACCACATATAGCTGCGGGCCAGAGCCTTCATCCTCATGATGCCAGGGTGGCCTTCGTGTAGGGCTTTTAGAATTGGCTCTTGGAGTGTAGTGGGGATGACCACTCTTGTCCCCCATAGTAAGCAACCCTGTAGTGAAGATAACTCTTGCCCATGGGTCTTGAATGGCATGAATTCAAGGGTGTACTGAATTTCAGGCCACCCCCTCCCCACCCAGTCCAGGACCTGGGAGATTACCTTGTCCCTTCTGGAGTGGACAGCGATATCCTCAGCTGAGATCGGCAGGTTGAGTTCGTTGCAATCAAAAATGGCGTGGATGGGCACGAGGTCTTCCACTGGTGTTGGCCAGAAGGCACCTGCTGAGGGCATCTGCATGGCACAGGTTCTTTCCCGGGTGATGTACCAGCTTATATGAGTAGGCGGCTAGGAACAGGGTCCATCTGGTCATCCGAGGGGATAGTACCTATGGGGTTTGCTTGTCTCCTGCTAAAAGGCCTAGAAGTGGTTTGTGATCTGTTATAAGCTCAAAGTAATGACCATAAAGGAATTCGTGGAATTTTTTGACAGCAGCAACTGCTGCTAAGGCTTCCTTATCAATTTGACTATAGTTCCTTTCTGCTGCAGAGAATGTCCTTGAGAAGAAGGCAATTGGGGCCTCAGAGCCATTTGGCAGCCTATGGCTGAGTACAGCCCCCACACCAAAGGGGGAAGCGTCTGCAGCTAAAACCAGGGGATGTTGTTGGTTAAATTGGATTAGTACTGCATTTGAAGTTAGCAGGGATTTGACTGCTTGGAAAGCGTTAGCTTCTCTTTGTCCCCAGTGCCAGGGGGCTTTCTTATCTAAAAGTCTATGTAAAGGTTCAGCTATGGAAGCCTTGTGTGGAAGGAAAGCTGCGTAGAAATTCAGGAGCCCTAAAAAGGCTTGTAGTTCCATTTTGTTGGAGGGTGTGGGTGCCTCATGGATGGCCCCGACTTTTGATTCTATAGGATGTATTCCAGAGGCGTCAATTCGATAACCAAGGAAGTCCACTTGCTTAGTGGCAATGGTGCACTTGTCTTTTTTTAGTTTTAACCCGTGTTGCCTAAAACGGTCAAGAACTGACCTCACCCTAAGTAATAATGGTGTTTTGTTGGTGGCAGAGACTAAAATGTCATCAAAGTATGGGACTACACCTGGGAGTCCTTGGAGAATCCTCTCCATAAGGGACTGAAAGATACCAGGGGCCACACTAACTCCAAATTGTAAACGCTTGCACCTAAAAGCGCCCCTGTGGGTAACTATTGTTTGCAAATCAGCAGTATGTTTGTCTACAGGAAACTGCTGATATGCTTGAGACATATCTAGCTTTGCGAAAATTGTACCTGGCTCAAAGGAGTGCAGCAGGTGTTGGATTACGGGGACTGGGTATGCACTAATTTGGAGGAAACGATTGAGGGACGTTTTATAGTCTGCGCAGATTCGCACGCTACCATCTTTTTTAAGGGGGGTGACTATGGGTGTTTCCCATTTTGCGAAATCTACTTGCTCTATCACCCCTTGCTTAATTAGTTTATCTAGTTCAGAATCCAATTTAGGGCGAATGGCAAAAGGGACTCTGCGAGGTTTTAAACGAATGGGGGTGGCTTGTGGGCCTACATCAAATGAGATAGGGGTACAGAATAACATCCCAGCTCATCACTAAAAACATCAGCGTAGTCCCTAAAAAGGGTGTCTACTTCAGTATTCACCACAGAGTGAATCCCAGTTACACTAAGGCCCAGAGCAGGGAACCAATCTAGCCCAAGCAAGCTGGGAAGGGCTCCATCTACTACCACCAGAGGCAAGTGGCCTCTGAAGTTCTGGAATTGAATTAGGAACTTGTCTTTCCCAAGGACTGGAATGGTCTTCCCCTGATAGTCTCGAAGAGTCAGGTGGCAGTTGAGCAGCTTCTTCTTGGACAGTGTAGGGAGCAGCTTCTTCAGGGTGGCCCACGAGATGATAGAGAGGGCAGACCCCGTGTCCACCTCCCTCCGGCAAGGTTTACCTTCTAAAAAGACAAAAATGCTTATTTTGTTAGACCCAGGGGTGATATTGTCTGAGTGGTAACAGGTATAGCAATCTTCAACTTGCCTTTGGAAGGAGGAAGTGGCTTGAAGTCTTTGTGGGAAGGTTTTTTCAGCTTGGCAAACCCTAGCTATGTGGCCTTTTTTCTGGCAGTTTAGGCAGATGGCATTTCTGAATCTGCAGGTTGACCTGGGATGTGCCCCCCCGCAGCTCAGACAATTGGGTTGCTGTCTGGCTGATGAGTTGGAGTTTTTCCTTGGCATCTCTGGGGGGGGGGTCTTGGTTGTCTGAGACGGTTTACGTCAAGCGGTTCCTCCTCTAGGGAAACCTCATCAAAGTGAATGGTAGAGCTTCCTTGCTTTATGGGGTTTCCCTGAATCTCAGCTGCTGACAGCTCGGACAGCTCAGCAGCCTGAGCTTCTTCTATGGCTAGGGCTAGGGTTAAGTCCTTTTTTGCTAGTAAACGCCTCTGTAGCTTTAGGTCTCTAACCCCTCCTACAATTTGGTCAAGCAGCATGTCTTCCAGGTAATCCTTAAAACCACAGTGTATGGCAGCTGATCTTAAGGCTGCCATATACTGACTAACGATTTCCCCTTCAGCTTGAACTCTCCTTCTAAAAGCCAGCCTCCTAGCTATTTGAGAGGGTTTGGGGGAGTAGTGGTTAGACAGGATTCCCTGCAACTCCTCCCAGGGGATAGCCTTCACAGAGCGTGGGGATACTAGCGCGGAGGCTGTATCAAAAACAGCAGCTCCACAGAAGCTCAGGAAATAGGATCTTTTCCTCAGGTCAGTGGCTTCTGTCAGGTCAATCGCGTTTAGGAAGCACTCGAACCGGTTCATATACGACTCCAAGGTTTCGCCCGTCGGCTGGAATGGAGGGAATGTTGGGTTTGAACCCATGTTGAAGTGGCAGCGTTGGTCTCCTCAGCTGAGGGAACTTTAAATTCATGCTTTTAGAAAAGCGCTTGCGGTTGCGCCTGTCAGGCGGCATCTGACTCCTCAGCTGGGGAGTTTGAACTTCGCGCTTGTGGAGAGCGTCAGCGGCGGTGACGTATTCAGCTCTCAGCGGCTTCGGCTCTTTTTGACAGTGACTGTGCTCAGCTGTCTTCGCCTGGTTGTCTCTTCGTCTCTTATCATATCCCACCTTCGTCGCCAGTGTTGTAGAATGGCGGTAGAGATTGAGACGGACGCAGGCTTAATTTTAACAGGCTTTATTCGAATGAATAAAGTGTTGCCGCGGCTGCCGCGGCTAACTGGCAGTCAGCTGGCGGCAACAGCTGATGCCGTTTGACAGCTCCTTTTATAGCCGGCTGTCAAACGGCATCAACCAATGGGAGCGGTCGGCGTTCCCACGCAGGCGGCGGACCGTAGTGAGGACTGCCGTCAGTCTGTGAACACAGCAACTACTTTCCATTTGGCTTCCTAAGAATGTGGATAGTGAAATGAGGGATAAGATAGCTCAGCTCAGGTCTGTATTAGTGTCCATCATTTATAAAGTAGCATAAGCACAAAAGAATGGTCCCTGTCATAGGAGCCTGAAAGCTAACTACAGGAATAATAGGGATAACATAATCAGAAAAGAAAGCAGAGGTTGGGAAATGCATAGAGTTAAAAATATAATCAACTCTCCAAAACCAAACTGGAAAAATAGCTTATTATTTCCGAGACATGCAGCAGTACACACACCTATAACCACAAGCAAAAAGCAGGCCCCATCTGAGCCAAATGATCACTTCCCCTTTTCTTGTATATAAATTTATCTCCCCAGTCTCCCTTTCCTCTTCCTCACTGGACTTTGACAACATGCTTAAGTTAGTTTCACATCTGATTTGTCGTCTGAGCTTCCCAAAGTTCGGGAAATTAGTATTGTGTGTGCAGTTTGATTTAATTAGCAATTGGGGAAATAGGTCTGGCATGTTGCAGGGAGGCTTGGGGAAATTGTCAATTAGCATTCTGTTAATTGGTGTCTGCTGTCCTTGCTTTTAGTTTTTAACCCCTTTTACCTTGTTCCCACTTCCAGGGTGGAAAAAAAAAACCTCTGGCTGCTTATTATTCTTTAAGTAAAGGATTAATTGCTTCAACTCCTGCCTGTGCATAATGTTCCTTTTTCCTTCTCCCAGCATGCTGAGATTTGCAATGGTAGGTAAAGCAGACACTCATTTCTTTCAAGAGCAGCCCTCCTGCCATTCATTTGAGATGTGTCAGGAGACTTCTTCTATGGAACTTGCAGTGACCTCGCTTTATAGCACATTCATTGGTAGGAATTGCCTTGTTCAACTTTTCAGCACTCTTGGATAACTTTCAGTAACAAGATTTTGCAGGGAGGGCATGGTAGAGGACTGGGAACCTCAGAATAATTTTATGGATGGATCAAGGATGGATCAATCCCTTATAAGAAACCTCACTAGTTTTAGGGAACTTTGACTATCTTGCTAATACCCCAAGCATTTCTCCTATAATATGCAAGCAATGTTTTAGGAAGTAATCTCTGGAAATAATTCCTCCAAATGTTTCTGTGAAAAAGATGGCCTCACATTTATCTGCCCACGTGCATACAAAGTAATTGTGATTTCAAATGCTAATGGCATTTTAGATTATAGAAAGATTAGGTAAATATAGAGTTCCCAGAGGCCAGATCACCTCCTCTGGGAACAGGTGGCATTGAAAAAGTCAAGGATGCAGCTTTTATCTTCAGCTAGTCCTTGACCTAATTTCATGAGACCTTCAGCCTAATTTTAAAGATCTTCCAAACCAGCTTGCTGTAGGCTTGTGGGTAAAAAACAAAGGAATTAGAAAATGAAGGGGATTTTAAAAGAGAGAGAATGTGTGGTCTCATTTATATTCAGTTTAAATTCACTTTGGTGCTACCTATCATTTGGATTATGGTTCTAAGAAATTATCACTGAAGTATTTGGTCAATATCCATCTTGTTTAGAAATAAAATGCAACTTTGACAGAAAAGGGTTGATTATGTCTGAGTCAGGGTTATTACCTAAATAACCTGATGGAAAAGTGTTATAAACATGCCTCCTATACTTTACAATCAGCGTTCAGTGGGAATGCAGATAGTCATCTATGCTCCTCTTATACAAAAGAGTAATTTTCATTATTTCTTACCTTTAAACACACAGAGTACAAATTAGTAGTGTAGTGTTCTACATTCTATTCACAAACACATTCTTTGGACCCCCAAAATGATAACTTGATTTTCTAGCCAAAATGCCAAGATCCCTCCTAAGAACATCAATATCTCCCAAGATACAACTGAAAGCTCACAAAATGTTGACAATCTTATTTGAAATACTGGGTACTTATAATTTAGCTGTTTGGAATCCTAGCCATCACATAACAGTGGGATTCAGCATGGAAAAGGTTACCAACCCAACTTGAGGGAGGAAGGGAGGGAGGGGATGTTACAGGTTTACAGACGAATGTTGGCTATCAAAACAGACTTTTCTCAATCAGGTACCTTCAAGAAATTTAGAATATCAAACCATCATTCTATGAATGACAGAAACTGAAAACCAATACATCTGAGAGGCATCCGTTCAAAGAAGGCTGACCTCCATGTTAGATGCTTATTTGAATCTCATGAACCCAATCAGCATATTTGTAAAGGAATAGATATATCACAATATATTCAAAATATCTAATGTCTGCCCTAATGTCTGTCTCTTATATTTTGTACAACAAAATGGTGATGATGTCTTTGATGAAGGGTCTTAATGGTGGCTTTTAAACAGGTATGCATCCAAAGCAGACACTTCTCATCTCAACATTCCAGACCTCAAATTGATTAAATGGCATAGAAAATCTTTAGCCCATGAACACCTCCTCTTTCACTTTTAATCATTGCCAACTCCATAATAAATTAACTGGGACTGAAAATAGCAGCAAAATGATCTCGTTCTCATCCCTGATGGATGTTTGCCCAGATCGTGAAACCTACTATGATCTTCAGAACAATTAGATGCCTTTGCTCAGGAGAGGCTCCAGAGTGGGAGTCCTGGATAGGAAGGGTCAAAACTGAAGGGTATTGGCAAAGTGCACTATGGGAAAATGTTGACTGTTCTCCATAGGCTCCATCCTTGCCACAGCTATTAACCTTTCCTTCTGATTAACTCCAAAATGGAGAGCAATTTTGCAAATAAAAACTTGAAAAGAAAAACTAGTATTAAAGGGGGGATAGAAAGGCAAATACAGATTTTGTGTGCCAACACAGAAAGGGAACGCTGGCACTATAGTTCAAAGCTGGCATTTCTTCAGTCTTTTATGCAGTTGTGTCCAGCAATAAAAGAGAGGGTTAGAATTCATTAGCACAGGATGAGAATATTAATTAATTGTTAATTATTATTAATTTAGAGCCAGAACTTGCAAAGCATCTGATTGAGATTAATGCATTGCTTGTAAATAGCCTTGCCAGTGACTATGGAACATTTTTATGTGGAAAAAATAAATGAAGTGTGCCTTTCACATAACTCTTTTTTTAATAAGATAGAGCAGATGTAGACTATTTACCAGTCATAGTTATATCTATGCAGCATTGATTGCATAATAATCATAAAGATAATACTAGTCCATTTTGATACATTTTGCCAATATGTCATATGAATAGCTCAAGCCCAATGTTAACTATGCTCATGCTATTGATGCAAGGTAGGATCTCTTATCTACAGGCTACATTGCAAGTCAAAATACTATATTGGTCTATAGTCCACATCCTACCAATTATAAGACAGAACCAATGTGCTGATATTTTTTGAGATAGTTTAGTCATATAGTTAAAGTGAACAAGATCAAATTTCAAAATAAATATACCGAGAAAGAGTGAATGCTTGTGAAGAAGGGGAAGAGTGGGAAAGTATGGCTGGAAAACAGGTGAAAAGCTGAAAGAACAAAAGGCAATGTATGAACATATAAACTAGTGTACTGTATAAGTATGATGAAATAAAAGCTAGTTTGCAACTACAGAAAATGGCTATAGCAGGTTGGACGATATCTTGAAGCTATTGCTCTGCTTAGTGCAGGATCTGCTAAAGCATATTAGACACATGACTATCTTCTGGAAGACCAATCATCGCTCATGGGGCGGTTCATCCCATGATTGACAGTTCTTATTGTTAGGAAATTCTAACCTAAATCTACTACCCTCTAATCTCAACTCATTGATTCTGCTCCTGCACTCTAGAACAGTGCCCATAACTAGATATGGTATTCCAGCCAAGGCCTGACCAAATCACAATAGAATGAGACAATTATTTTCCATTAGCCTAATATTATGTTCCTGTTATTAAATCCAAAATAGTATTTTGCCTTTTTAGCAGTTGCATCACTTTATTGGCTCATGTTCAATTTGTGATCTAGAACAACACCCAGATTTTTCCCCATATCCTATTACCAAGATGGGTTTCCCTCATCCTATACTGTACTTGTGCATTTTTCTTCTGAATATAAATTCAGGAATCTACATTCTTAGTGTAAAATGTTATCCTGTTTATTTGGCCCACTGTTCAAGTCTATCTAGATTTTTTTTAATCTTCTCTTTCTCTCCTAAACTACGTTAGTCATTCATTCCTCCCAGTTTTGTGTCATCTGAAGAGTTGCTCATCATGCCCTCAGCACCTTCAGCCAGGTCATACATAATAATATTGAATTGCATGGGCTCAGGACAGAGCCCGTGCCATTCCACTTGATACTACTCTCTAAGCTGATATGGAGCCATCTGTGAATACTCACTAGGTACAATCATTCAGTCAATTATGAATCCATCTACTGGTCAAATCATCAAGCCTTTATCTAACAATTTTATTGAGGATATCATGATAAAATGTGTTGAGTGCTTTCCCGAGGTCAAGATACAGTATATCATGGCATTCTCCCGGTCTATTAAACTAGTAAGTCTGTCAAAGAAGAGATAATGTCTGGCATGATTTGTGACAAACCCATGCAAGCTCTTGTTAATTGTTGCATCCTTATTTGACTGCTCCAAAGACACTGTTTAATAATTTGCTTGAAGACCTTGTTCAGTATAAACATCAAGCTGACAGGTCTGTAATTTACTAGTCATCCTTCTTCCTTTTCTGAAGCAAGGGACATGTCTGCTCTCTTCCATTTTTCTGGGAGTTCACCAATTTTCCAGGAGTTTTTAAAAGTTACATTTAGCAGTTCCACAACTTATTTCCTGTAGGGCCTTCAGTATCCTAGAAATAATTCATCTGGCCTTGGAAACTTAAATTCATTGAAATTAAGGAAGGGATCTTTTACCTTGTTATTGTTTATGCTGAAGTGCAACTTCCTCATTCTACTAGTGGCAAAACAGTGGACAGCAGTGCATCATTTCCTTTCTGAAAGAAGACAGTGATAAAATATTTCTTCTTTCACATCCCTTTCTCCTTATACAATAACCTAACATAGAATAATAGAGTTTGAAGGGATCTTGAAGGTCTTCTTGTCCAACCCCCTGCTCAAGCAGGAGGCCCTATATAATTTCAGGCAAATGATTGTCCAGTCTCTTTTTGAAAGTCTTCAGTGATTGGTTAAGGTCTTCCTAGTCCTTCTTTTCATTAGACTAGATGTTCCCAGTTCCTGTAATCGTTCTTGGTACGTTTTAGCCTCCAGCCCCATTTTCCTTTTGTTTTTGATATATTCTCCATAAACTATTTAATATTGTTTAGGACATTTCTCATGAGGCTCAGCTTACTTGTGCTTTAGCATTTCTACAATTTTTGGCATCTATTTTATATTAGCTTAGTTTCACCTATTTTGTATTACTTTGATTATATACTCTTTCTTCCCCTTGCCATACATGTTCTTTTTCTTTCCTGTATTTAAGAAAACTCTGGGTTTGTTCACATTGGTCTCTTTAATTTGTTTTCCTTTTTTTTTCCTTCTGGTGGAAATAATTTTGACTTAATTTGTAGGATTTCCCATCCTTCATAAACACTTCTGTTCTTCAGAATTTTTTTATTTTAACTTATCTTCTGTCTGAATTCATTAACATCAAAATCTAGGAGGTTTTCCTTTTCTTTTCCTCTTCCTCTTAATATCATGAACTCAAGGATTACACATCGCTTTCTCTAAAAGTTCCAGTGACTTTCAATTCTTCAGTCACAAAAGAAAAGACTTAGGTCCATTACAGCAGCTCCCTTTTTTCTTTCATCTTTTTAACAAGTTATCAACAGAATGGACAAGAGTTTGTTGAGCCTCTGACTGTTGGCAGAATTAGATTTCTCACAGGTGTCAAGGTAGTTGAAATCTCCTATTGTTACTATCACGTACCTCATCCATATCTTCTGCTCATCGAGATACTATGGAATCAAATCCCACAAGGATATAATTTTTGTTTCTCTCACCTTGTACTGTTACTCAGGTGTTCCAATTCATGAATGTCTCATATTTTTTATTTATCAGCATAGCTCCTCCTCCTTTCTGTTGAGTCTCTTCCTTTTGAATCAATTTTGGCCTTACAAGGCTGTATAAATATTTCCATCAGGTTTCTGTGATGTCTTTCACGTCATACTTGTCCTCTTGTCTTAGGATTTCAAAGTATCCTTGTTTCTTTCCCATACTTGTATATAAGTGTAAAAACATGTATGTGGTACCCTTCTTCTTTGCTATTGTGATCTCCTGCTAGTCTCTAAATCCCTATTTGCTTGTGCTTCTTCTTTTGGAAAGCCTATTGAATCTTAAGTTGGATGGGCAAAAAGTCACAAATGAGTGAGTCCCAGGTTGAAGGCATGCTGTACCAGGACATCAGGCCTCTTATTTATTGCTCAGAGAACCATATGTCATTGACGAAAGAACAAATCATAAAGTTGTAAAGTAATAGCTGAGTTCCATCTAAGTATAAATACTACTAGTAACTTCTGACCCTGAACAGATACTCTAAGTCAAGAAAACCTCTTTAGACAATTTGACTTCAAAGCTGAAAGGGAAATGTGTGATGACACACTACTGAGTCTTTAAGAAATGGATTGCAGTCATTTTTTTTCTTGGATTTTTGCCCCACACTTGGAATGCAAGCAGCAGTTTTTAATTGCTGGTGTGTTAATAAAATAATTAGTACTCTATCTGCCTTCTATTTACAATGGCTTTTGATTTGAGAGCCTGTAGGCCAACACCCCAAGATAACATGAGAACAGATTGCTTAAGAGACAACATGAAAACTGTTGCCTTCACATTTGCTCTTTAAGAACACCATTAGGGAAAGATGTGAGCAGGTACATGGGAAATTGCTGACCTGTAAGGTGAATAGAAAAAATAAAAACCTTGGGAGCTAGTATACTCAAGGCTGCTGATCCACAAACTTGGCAGCAAGCCAATGGCAGAATGAGGCAAGCCTAGAAAATTACTCAGAATGCATTTAAAGCTCATCATTTCAAGTAGCTACAATTCTATCTGATGATAAAAATCTAAAATCTGCTTGTTGTTTTTTTTTCAGGGTGCAACCATGAAGTTTTTGACCTAGTACAAATGAATTTACACGGGCCCATCTACCAAAGCTATTTTGCTTCTATATTTTCCATACAATCCTATGAACAATAATAGTAACAACTTTTTGTGAAGTTCAAAACAAGCAGTTTTAGAATTGTCAATGAAGATACTGAAATGGTAGATAATGTCTCCCTTTTAGAATCAACCATCAACAGTAAAGGAACAATCAGTCAAGAAAGAAACCAAAGACTAACACTTGGTAGAGCACCCATAATGGTCTTGGAACAGATTTCAAATGCCATAATGTGTGAAATCAAAATCATGCAAGCCATTGTATTCCATGTGTCATTATAGGGAAGTGAAAGTTGAATTTTGAAGAAGCAGGATACAAAAGAATCGATACTTGTGAAGGTTGGTGATGGAGAAGACTTTTTAGAATGCTGTGGACAGCAATTGCTTCTTGTTTCACCCTCAAGTGCTTTGGAGAATAAGTCAACCCCATCATCCCTGTCATTGCCCCATAAGTACTGGAAACGGCTATCATGTCATCTGTAAGCCTTCTCTTTGTTAAGCTAGACCAGGGGTGTCAAACTCAAGGCCCAGGAGCTGGATTTGGCTGGCGCAGGGCCGCCCTGGAAATAGTGAAGGACCAGGCCATGGTGCCTCTCCCAGCAAAAACAGACCTTGTGAGGACTGTGCACAGCCCTCTCAAGCTTCATTTTCACTGGCAGAGGGTGGCAGGAGGCTGTCCTAGCTGAAACGGTGCTCAGGAGCCCATTTTCTCTACCACAGGTGCCTCCCAACACAAGTGACATCATTCTGGCAATACTCACCCTGCCCCCCCCCAAAGCCAAACACAACCCGGATGCAGCACTCAATAAAATTGAGTTTCACAACCCTGAGCTAGACATACCTATTTCCCTTAACTGTTTATCATACAGTTTAGCCTCCAGAGCCCTTAGCATCTTTGTTGCTCTTCTCTGCACTCTTTCTAGGGTTTCAGCATCATTTTTGTACTGTGGCAGCCAAAACTGGACACATTATTTGACATGTGGCCTCACTAGTATAGTATAGAGTGGTACTATCACTTCTTGTGAACTTGATGCTATCCATCTGTTGGTGCAGCCTAGGTCTGCATTGGCTTTTTGGTAACTGCAGCACACTGCTGGCTCCATTTTCTTCCCAGATCTTTAAAGTCCATAGTAATTAATATATCTGCCCCATATGAATTAACAAGAAAGGTTAATTGTAGTTAGACTTGATAAATCTTCAAAGTTCTTCCATCAAATTGTTAACTTTCTGTTATTTTCAGTAAGCAATACAAAAATGCCACAAGCATTGCAAGTTTTCCAGTATTTTGCTACTTAAAGTTCCACTGATACAAGACTTTTATTTCCTCTGTTCCCTTCTCAAGTACTTTCACTTAGAAGAAAACTCTCCCAAAACTCCTCACCAAACCCTCCTGTTCTTCCTGTTCACTCCATGGAACCTGGCTGCCATATATTGTTCCTGAAATCCATACAATCCTTTAAGAAATAGAATTAAGTACAAGGTAGAAACAATCATTTCTGCCAACCAGTATTTCTGTTCAGGGGTGGGATTCAATTTTTTTAACAATTGGTTCTGTGGGTGTGGCTTAGTTGGTGGGCATGGCTTGGTGGTCATGTGACTGGCTGGGCGTGGCCAACTCAACATCACTCACATTGAGGCACACATCTCCTCGCCTGGCCTCTCATGATTGTGGGGATGCTGCAACAGTCGTAAGTGTGAAAAATGGTCATGAGTCACTTTTTCAGTGCCATTGTAACTTTGAATGGTCAGTCCACATGAGCAAAGTACCAGCAAAGGAGGAAAAAAAACCTCCAGAGAAGTTCCAGAGACAGGAAGTCTAGTCCTGCCAAGAATGTAATAAGGGTTAACGGAGAGGCAGTTTCTGTAAGCAACACCAGAATGTTTTCTTCCTGCCTTCCTTACAGGATTAGGCCAGTAATTTCTTCTAACAACCAGTTCTCCAAACTGCTTAGAATGTTAACAACCGGTTCTAGAGAATAGGTGTAAACCTGTAGAATCCCACACCTGCTTCTGTTGATCTGGATTTAAAAACATTCTCAAGCTATGAACAAAAATGTTATTCATTCCCTATTAACCTGCAGAGTACAAGTACATTCTGGATTGATAGTCATATCGCATAAATATGATTTGTGGTATTTGATGCAGTAGGGAGAATCCTGAGAATGTCAGCTTAAAAAATAATTTTGTTTGTGGCTATTAGATAATTTTGAAATGAGAGAAATCTAAGTAACAAAGAATGTTATAATCACAATATCGTGTAATGTTAGGTAGACTATCAGAACAAATATAATACATTAGTAGAAGTTTATTCAACAATTTTTTTCTTGAAAGGATAAGAAAAATTCATAGCTATCACAGCTTGCTAGATCTCATAATATAAGGAGGTTACATACATATCATACTCTAATTTACATATCTGCTAGCATAAATTGCCTAAGGCCCTTTTTTATTCTTTGACAAATTTCTCTGCTGCAAGTTCTAAACTGTAATTTCCTCTGATGTAAGTTCTTTTTTAACATATCTACTTGTGGTTTGCTTGCTACTTTCAGTGGTATACCTTTTTTCCCCAGACAATTTTTATTTTATATTTTTAAGTGGGGAAAGATGTTTGCTAGTGGACTTTATTTGATGTTAGATGCATTCTACTGCTAAGAATGGTTAGAGTGAAACGCCAAATCAAAGGAAAAGAATGTTTCAAGTATTAGTAAGGAAAAAACTATTGTCTGAAACCCCATGTATTTTGAAAAAAAATCTTTTTCAAGGGCACTATGCTTACCAGCTAAAATATTTCTATTAAAGGACAAAATGGTTTAGCTGATAAGCATAGTGCCCTTGAAAAAGGAATGGGCTTTCAAACATTTAAGAAAAAATTACTGGCATTTAAAACAACATTTTGACCCCTTTTTCTTTTCTGTAGTAAAATGTCCAAATTTACTTGTAAGGATTTAATTTTTTAAATCCTTAGGTGCATGTTTGCTTATATCATAACATTTATTAATGTGTCAGCAAACTAGACTAACATAATACAGAATTTTACACTATAACCTAAAATTAGGTTAGTTAAAATGAGTTTAATCCAGACTGTTCTTAGCTTTGAATATTGATAGCAATAACATTCGAGGTAGTTATTGATGAAAATGATCTATTTATCTCTAAAGATTTGTAGATTTGCCTGAAAGCATTTAACAGATTAATGAAATACAGATAGTCTTTTCTGAAAATGTTTTTAAAGGGATAGTTATAAAGAATTAGAAACTGCCAATTAAAATACAGAATTGTCAGAATAGCCCTCTGCTAATAATTATTTACAATAATTATCTCTCTGGAACCTCAGACCTCAGTCTTTATATTATTTTCCATTGGATTTACAATCAATCTTGTAGAAACAATAAATCCTCTTGGAGTAAGAAGATGACAGTATTATTAAATGCTCAGCTCTTGAAAGTTCGGAGCAACTGTTGACTAATTTGCTTTCTTTGAAGCTAATTAGTTAACAATTAAAAGCATGGAAGCTGCTTCTAGATGTGGAAGAAGAATTAAAGTGTAGGTCCATTATGATCTCTTACTTAATGGTAGAGTGGTATCTGCAGAAGACAAGGATTAAAAAATAAGTATGATTGAGTCTTTGATCAGTGGACTTTGATTCAGTGGAACAGCTTGCCTTCAGAAGTTGTGGGTGCCTTATCACTGAAGGTTTTTAAGAAGAGATTGGACAGCCACTTGTCAATAGAATAGAACAGAATAGAGCAATAACATTATTGTCACTTTGAATGTACACTAATCAGCATACATTAAAAGGAAATTTCATTGCATACAGTTCTCAAAGGATCACCACTTCAAATATACACTACATAAACATGACAAAATAAATAAATAGATACAAAATTATGCATATACCCACATATATTACATGACACAGAGAAACAACATAGTCTAGTTCGTATGTATACATGTACATGGCAAGAAAAAAGAATCTTGGAAGTTTACCAGATGAATGGCATAGGGAACAAAGCTGTTGCAGAATCTGTAGTCCAATACTTCAAAACCTCCTCCCAGAGGGGAACAACAGAAATAGACAGTGAGTGAAGTGGGTGTGTGGAGTCTCTAACAATGCTTTGAACTCTAAGCACATAGCGCTTATAAACAGTACCCTGAATAACAGGAAGCGAAATGGTATGGAGCAGGGAGTTGAACTGGAAGACCCCCAAGGCTCCTTCTAACTCTATTCTGAATTAATTCATTAATGAATTAATCATGCAGATATGTCTGTCCCCTTAATATTTTGATCCAGTTGTTGTGGAACTCCTGCTGGTAACATTCTCAAAGCATGTACTAGTTATCAATCAGGTACAGAGTCATCGAATAAGGTATAGCCTAAAACAGTAATCCTTATTTATATCTAAGCAGACAGCACCACACAAATAGGTTTTATTATCTTATTATCTATTTACATTGTTTACAACTGCCAGAGAACAGAAAGAACAGACCCTATGTCTATTTCTGGAATCACCACAGCAACTATCCAGGTTTTTTCTACAACAAAGCTCATGGCTGTCCAAAAAGAGATCTTCATGTGACCATTTGTTCCAAATTCTAAAATTACCTAATGGATCCATTTGCCAATTTCCTTTGGATTTACCAATTTTTTGTTTTGTTTTGTTTTATGAATGGCAACATTTTCCTCCATGTTTGAGTGAAAATTTACTGAGAACATGATGATAATATCTGTTTAATTGTTATTATTTTGCCAGCACTGCAAGCACTAGTAGTAACTCAGTTTCCTTCTTGGTAGTCCAGCCACCATGTTCTTTCCCAAGAATGTCTTTGATTAGCATCATACCATAGCAAAACGATCACCACCAAAAGGCAAAGGGAAATTCTTTGCTCTGTGTCTCCCTAGATGTCCTTCATAATGCTGTTGAAAAGGGGTTGATGCTACCCAAGGGCCACTTTCAGTAATGAACTAGAAAGTGCCACTCCCACTTTCCAGTCCAGTAGCTGAAGTATCCACTTATACCAGGGTTGTCAGACTCGCAGCCCACAGGCTGGATGCATCACACACTGGCCACATTCCCGCCTGGTTTAATGAGGGGGGGGGGAGTCCCGATGCAAGTTTGACACTCCTGACTTCAGAGGTGGTATTCAGCAGGTTCTGACCAGTTCTGGAGAACCAGTAGCAGAAATTTTGAGTAGTTTGGAAAACCGGAAAATACCACCTCTGACTGTCCCCGCCCCATCTATTCTCTGCCTCCCAAGTCCCAGCTAATTGGTTGGGTCTTTTTTTGTTGCCCTGTACAGGAGAATGGAGCTGGAAAGCAGGTTAGTGGGGTGGGGAGGGAATGGGATTTTGCAGTAACCTTCCCCCAGGAGTGGGAGGGAATGGAGATTTTACAGTATCCTTCCCCTGCCATGCCCACCAAGCCACGCCCACAGAACCGGTAGTAAAAAAAAATTGAATCCCATCACTGCCTGACTTATACAAATGTTTCATTCAGAGAGTTCTTGGAGATAGCCAACCACCATCGGGATCACATCAACCTGATTCTCAAGCAAAACTGCTTTTCCTGAGCAGATCCCCAGAATGCAGCACTGAGGATGATGTGTCATTGATGGCTGCCCGTGTCAAATTATTCAGGGAACTGAAGTTGCCTTATGAGGAGTTCCACAAGGCAAGACATTTTGGCTGATTTAGAGGCCAGTAGTGAATGAACAAGTTATAACAGCAGCATGGAGCAGGATTGTAATTTCTATTGAGTTGCCCCTGCCTAAATCATTCTTGCATATGCAGGGCATTCATATGGAAAGAAGTTGACAGAAGTGCTGCTGAGACAGAAACACTGCAACTTATCTTCTGTGGAGAAAAATGGCTGCTATCCCACACCCACCTAGTCCTAAAACTCTGGAGAACAGAAAAGATTTGACAAAATAATTAGCTAGTATTTTTTCCCCTTGCATCCCTATATATAATGAGGTTTTGTGCATGGAAGATGCTTGAGAAGTGCATTTTGCAACGTTATTTTCCAGACTTGAACAGTGGAATTCAATTGCTATCCAGCTGCTAATTCAAATTGTATAAGCTTCAGCTATGTTACTTAACAGAATATACTTAGAGGGAAAGACTACAAATTTTTTTAGCTTGTATTTGATTTCCTGTTGTATTGTATTCTGAGTTTGCAGTCTAAAGAGGCTGAAAGCAATAATTGTCTATTTAATTTTACTTACTTAAAATATTTGTGTTCTATTGTCTTGCATGCTTCCAAGAAAATTGTCAGTATGAAAATGATTAACACATAATAAATATGTTTAAAACAGTAATACTTGATAAAGGGGTTAGTCAAAATAATTAAGAAAAACAACCTTCAGTTTTTCAAAGATGGCTACTTTTAGGAACATGATAATTTATAATACTAGGAGTTGTAGTCCCATTAGACCTGGAGAGTTCTAGTTTAGGGAAAGCCAAAATTAAATATATAATCTCAATCTTTAGTTATTATAACTGTCACTGTGATAATGTCAGCTGTTTCTTGCAGCTAAAACACTGTGAGAATAAAGATAGTTTGATATCACTTAATTACACATGAGTTGGCATGCAATATTTTAAAGTAATACTGTTTTAAAGCAAATGCACCATACTGTTTCATTTTTTTATATCATCTAAAAGCAATTTCACTAAAAAAAGAGAAATCACAGTATTTGTATCACAATTCAGAGCTGACAAGACCACAGAAGATGAACTAAACTCTTGCAACTTTTTTAGCATTCATAGTTATTATTTTACTTTGTTGAATTAACATGTGGCTCTGCTCATTGCATAATAAATATTAACCTTAATATCTTCATTTTTCTAACTGCAAACTAGATAGAGATTACAAAGATATTTATTATATTATATATCAATATAATTTAATAATGAGAAAATATGCATCACCACTATGCAGCTTTAAGAGTTGTAACAAAGATTTTAAGATCTAGGGACAGGAACTCCTATCCCATGAGGTCCTAGAGTGGCTAACCTGGATGCCCAACTTTGGCAGGTGCTGATAGACAGTCACTATTAATATTTTAGCAATAATCTCATAGCAGAGAACTCCTAAATGGAAGTTTTCAGTTCCTTTTTAAATGTCTGTTGTAAGCCATTGCTTTCAATGTTGGCAGTCTTTGTCTGACTACTGGTAATTCTGCATATTATTATTATTATGGTTGGTTGCACACTCAGCTAGATGTTGAGACTGGATTTGGCATTTTTATCCACCTATCAAGTCATTATTATTATTATTACATTTTAAGGCAGACTTCCTCATAATGAGTGGAAATTTAAGCATTAGAAGGGAACCACACTGAGCCATGCTTACAAGATATTATGAAATGGGAAATATATAGAGAGAGAAAACGTTCAACGTGCTTAAGTTATTCCTGGATCTCAGCCTTATGCAAGCAATCAACAACCCATAGAAGCAGTATATTTGCAAATAAAAGATTCTATGCCACAGAATAGAACATTTAATCAACATCAGAAATGAAAGCATCAATAGCTGCAATTTCTTACCCACTTAAAAAGCATTATGCTAGGGTTATATTTTTCCCCATTTGTCTTTTCCCCCAGTTTTTAGCTTTAAGTGGGGCTATTGGAGGTGACCATGGCCATGTTCTGATATGAGTTAATTAGAATTCTTGTATGGTTTTCTTCTGTTAATTATAGCCTAATTTGATTGCTTAATAGCTCTGCTTTTCGTAATGTTTAGCACCTGTTGTAAATTGCACAAGATAAATCGTCTTCCACCTCAACCCTGTTTACCACCAACTTCTACCTTTTCCCTTTCATAAAACAGAGAGGCCTTCACTATTCTCCTTTCTGCCTGCTTAACAAAGAAATCTCTCTTTTGCTATGGATCTCAGCCAAAAGAAGAAAGGTGATTTTCATTTAAATACCATTTTTTAAAAGCCTGCCTAGGTTTCTTTAAGATAATAAGAATAATGAAAATTGCACACATTCTAAAACTATACCAGTGTTAACCCTCAGCATAACACTGACTTTGACTTGTGGGTCATACATTCTATGTGCTCACCGTCCTCCCACCTCCTGTTGCCTTTCCAGAAGCAAAGGAAAGATCACATACATGTTGTTGTTATTTTATTCTGGCTCCCCTTTTATCAAATTATTAGACACAAGTGGAAGCCATGTGCCATTAATTGATTCCACCCCCCATACATTCTAGTAGGATACAATTTTTCAAGGCTGCGAATAATTGTATTCTTTCTGTCAGTGTTCCATGTGCTGTCCTTGTCATGCTGTCATTGAAGGCTGATCCCAACCTTCTGTAATTGGAGAGGTTCTACTTTTGGACAAAGGCATGGAGGTGCAGCTCAAGGGACCAGAGCTGACATTTACTTCATCAATTTATTTTTATTGTTCCTCCATTTATCGCTGCTATAACAGCCCTTTAATAGTTATATCTCCTCCCTGTAGGGTATTCTGGTATTTGAAATTTTTCCTTAACTCATTTGTTCTCCTAAATAACAGTAAAGTGCATTTCAGGCTAACCTTTTTAGACTTCCCATCTCCTCTCTTCTCTTTGGCTTCTCAAAGCTGTTGCAGCTTTAAACTTTTTACAGTGTTGTCAGCACGAAATGCCAATGCCACTGGGCCTGCTTTTTGCCACTGGAGTAACCAACAAAGCCATGGAAAGTAGTCCCCAACCCCCAACTCACAGAGCTATCCTAATAATTCATTATTTTAAGGAAGATGGGAGAGGGACTAGCAGGGTGAGGAAGGAAGATAATTAATACTAGCACCAAGACTCCATTTTTTACAATCTCCAATCAAATATAAGATTGTAATTAAATATTTATGACTAAAGACATAACTTGCATATCTCTTGAGTCTATGCCCTTTTCTATTTCTCTTACAAGAAGGAACTTTCTCAACACATTCCTATCAATAGCAGTGATTTCAGTACTGTTTATGTTTGTCATTTTTACTTGTGTGCTGCTAAGAGAAGTGGTAGAGAAGCTGCAATAAATCTAATTAATTAATTAATGGCATAACTAGTACAGAAGGCAAAACTATGCAAAGGATTCAATTCAAGGTGCTCATTATGAGCTATAAAGTTCTATATTGCTTGAGATAGTAATAGCAATAGTCTTTAGGCTTATATGCTACCCCAAAGCTCTTTACAGCAGTGGTCCCCAACCTTTTTTGTACCAGGGACCAGTTTTAAGCACAAACACTTTTTCAAGAACCGGGGAGAAGAATCCGAGTTTGGTGGTTTGCTTGCAGACGTTTCATTACCTGACTAGGTAACATCTGATGTTGTTACCTAGTCGGGTAATAAAACGTCTGCCAGCAAACCACCAAGTTCAGGGAGCGCCTCGGCCCTGCCTCCCTCAGCCCCATCCCTCAGGTGTCTGCCTCGTTCCTCTCTCAGTCGCTCTCTCGCTGCTCCACCAGCCCAGGAAGAAACTGATTCAAAGAAGCCGGGGGAGGGGTGGCTTTTCCTGTCGCCGCAGCGCCTCCGAAGCGCCCGTTTACCCCCACCCCCACCCCGCCCGCCCACGCACGGTTCAATCCACAGTGCTCCGTTCTGCCTGCCTGCCTTCTTTGTTTCGGAGCAGCTTCGGCTGATAAAAAGAGGCGAATAGTTATTATTCTCAGCCGAAGCTGCTCCGAAACGAAGGCAGGCAGGCAGGCAGGCAGAACGGAGCACTGATTTGAAGCGCGCGCGGGCGGGCGGGGTGGGGGTAAAAATGGGCGCTTCAGAGGCGCTGCGGCGACAGGAAAAGCCACACCCCCCCGGCTCCTTTGAAGCAGTTTCTTCCTGGGCTGGTGGAGCAGCGAGAGAGCGACTGAGAGAGGAACGAGGCGGGAGGAAACTGAAGCTGCTGAGCCAGAGAGCAGGACAGGCTTTGGTTGCTTCCTCCCTCCCCTTCTCTCATTTGTGTCCTTGATCCCCGATCCCAGCAGCATTCACTGAAGGCGAAGAAAGCCGCCATTTTTTTTTTTATTTTTTTTTATTTGCGGCCCGGTACAGAGTGCTCCACGGACCGGGACCGGTCCGCGGCCTGGTGGTTGAAGACCCCTGCTTTACAGCATTCTCTGGGCTGTTTAAAATGTAAGCATTATTTGCATATTGCCCCCAACAATCTGAATCTTCATTTTACTGATCTCAGAAGGATGGAAGGCTGAGTCAATCTTGAGGCAGAGATTGCCTGCAATACTGCACTTTAACCAGTGTGCCAGGAGGAATCAGATTATTTGAGGGACCCCCTCTCCCTAGATACATCAGGATAAGCAGGAGAGGAATGTTATGAGTCCTATCTATGAAGGAGTTCATCTGGTGGTTCCCAGGTACCCACTCCAAGGGACATTACACTGGTACACCACAGAGTTGAGTGTTGAGTCCCCTACTCTATACTCTTTATGTGCATGACTGCATTCCCACTCATGCTAGTAATACTATTACTAAATTTGCAGATGATAAAACAGTGGTGGGACTCATCTCCCTGGAGATGCCTATCGAAATGAGGTGGACCTGTTGCTTTCATGGTATGGAGACAATAACATGTTCTTTAACACCAATAAGACCAAGGAGCTTATAGTGGACTATAGAAGGAATAGCTCAGACATCCAGCCCTTTCTTATCAATGGAGACAGAATGGAGCAAGTGGCCAGTTTTAAGTTTCTGAGTTTTATCATAAAAGAGGACCTGACCTGGGACACTCACATTGCAGCATTGGTCAAAAGGGCCCAGCAGAAATTATGCTACCTTCTCAGGAAATGACAACTGAATGAAAAACTGCTGGTGACCTTCTACTGCTGCACCATAGAGAGTATCTTAACTTACTGCACCTGTGTATGGTTTGCCAATTGCACAGTAGCAGATAGGACAGCACTCCAGAGGGTTAATATCATTGCCCAGAGGATCGTTGGTTGCCCTCTCCCCTCTTTGGAAGAGCTTTATAGCTCCTGCTGCCTTAAGAAAGTTCAAAACATTCTTAAAGATCCATCTCATCCTGGGCACACTTTTTTTAAACTATTACCATCTGGCAGATGGTACAGGATAATAAAAACAAGGACGAATATGCTGAAAACCACCTTCTATCCCAGACCAGTAACTATATTGAATTTAACTGTATAATATTATAGTAATAGACCAGTAACTATATTGAATTTAACTGTGTAATATTAATGCAATATCAGGTTTTCAATTCAATTGTATAGAATGTGAAGGATGTGTGTTTGTGTTTTATTTTTATAGTTAAAATATACACTGAAGATAGTATTTAATTTCGTTGTACGATAGTGACAATAAAATAAAATAAATTTAGATTAGCCCCAATCCTCCCCGCCTTTACGAAGGTCCTGAAGACATTGCTCTGGAGTCATGCCTGGTGGAGTTCAGCAATAGTGGGGAGTGTTTACAATCACTGTGTTGAACTGAGGTAAAAATCCCTGGTCATAATTTTTTGTTTTAAAGTGATTATTGTTAGTTTTCATATATGTTTGCATATTGATTATTTAACTTGTTTTTATTGGATTGTTGTTTTGAACTGTAATGAGCCACCCAGTATCATTTACATGAAATGGGTAGCCATACAAATAAAATAATAATTAAAAAATCTGTATAAACAAAACAGATTTCCATTAATTAGCATACCAGAATGCTAGTAATATATAGATTAGAAAGTAAAACAATTAAATGGACACCCACATTGCATTCAAAAAGTGTTCTTTGTTTCTCATTATTGGATTAAGGTATCAAGCGGCATGCCTTAAGACTCAATCTTGTATTTTTAAAATATTTTTATTAATGCCTTTAGTAAAGAAACAGATAAATAAACATCACATTGTTCAGATGACACAGAATTGAGTGGGATAGACAATACCTAAAAGACAGCAACAACATGCAAACTTATCTTGATAGGTTGGTGAAATGGCCTAAAAATAACACAGTGGAATTTAACAGGAACAAATGCAAAATTATGTAATTGGAAAATAGAAATCAAATGACACCAGTATAGAAAGAGATATTTCTGGTTTGACAACAGTAAAAAATATCTTAGAATAGTACTTGATTATGAGTGAATGAGTTGACAGTGGGATATAACTGCAAAATGACAGGTGCAATCAGATGCAAGAATAACCCTATTGGATCAGGTCATTCTATAGGTCCATCTGATTCAGTACTCAGTGTCATACAATAGCCTGGATATATTTGGGAAGTTTACAAGCCTGGAGTGGAGGGTAATAACTCTTTTCCATTGTTGCCTCCCAGCAATCAGTATTTAAGACATGCTTCTTACAAGTCAAGCAGTAGCAAACAGCCATCAATATTAATAGTCATTGATTGCCTCGTCCCCAATTAACCTGACCAGTCAGCTTTTAAAACAGCTGTGAATTTTAGGGTTCATTAACAGAAGTAGAGTTTCAAATCCTGGAAAGTAATCATTCCATTTTATTCTGTTTTCATCAGACCATACCTCAAGTATGAAACTAGTTTTTGACACTATGTTTTCAAATAGATTTGGACAAAGTGGAACAAATTGAAAGGACACTGATAGACATGGTGCCATGGAGAGATCCTGAAAGAATTTGGAAAGTTTAATCTTGAAAAAGAAGAAGATCCAGGATGACTTTTCAAATATGAGTACCATTTCAGTATGTACTTTAATCTTGTTGGACTATGACTAGAGAGACCCAGGTTTAAGTCTATCCTAAATCAAAGAAATTTACTGGGTTAGTTTGGAGTAGTCATTCTCTCTCTAGTAAACTATATACAAGGTTGGTGTTTAAGAAAGGGAAATCACCATGTAAAAATCACTCTGAACCTTAGACGAAGCAACACATAAGACATCTAGCAAATAACTATTTATAGGATGGCCCCCTGAAACAAAACCAGGATCCAGTCCTTACCATTCAGTCTGCCAGACATGTAGTAATGGATTTCAGCTACTTATATGTAATTTCCAACTGAATATTGCCCCCCAAAAATCTTAGCAAAAGTGGTTCAAAAGAACCAATTATCTAGATGTCTGGTGGCTTGTGTGTGTTTGTGTGTGTGTGTGTGTGTAAACGTACAGTATGTATATTATTTCTATATTAAAATTACTACTGTGTTTTCTCATTCTTGGTATTTGCTACATCTTTTTTAATCACTTCACAAATGCTGATACAAAGTTCCTTTCTTAGAAATACATCAAAGCACAATTTTAAAATTACGTTACTTCTTAAAATCTCTACAGTTAAAAGATCTCACTAATACTGACTGAGAAAGACTTGCCTTTGATGATGGAAAATTGTATTACATAGGGTAGATATACATGAAACTGCTATTTTCAGTGTAAGTCACCACTTGCAGGCTTTTAAAACCTCAAAAAGAAAATATACAATACTACATAATGTATAGATAATGTGTAGGTTTGAAATATGTAAAACATACTTTTTGTGCCTCATCCCATCCCTAAGCTTCTTACTTTTTGGAATAAATTCTTCCCTTCTTTACATCAATAATACAATAAATATTCTATATGAATGGGGGGTTTACTGTATCTGCCCAGAGCTTCTTCTAAAGTAACTCTAGATGGGCTCCCTTCTAACCCCACTTTGGAGGGCTATTTGGTTACTTGGTTCAGGTGATTACTCTTTCAACTACTCTTTCCTTTTTTGTAGATATGTTCCTTATTCATAGAAAGAACTGCCCCTTATATCTGCTTTCAAACTAAATGACCCCACCCGTCAAGTTTATGGGATAACTCCATTCTTCTGCCATACTCTCCTCCCAGATCATTTCCTCCTTCTCTCCTTGCAATGGGTCACAAGCAAGGGAGGGTTTTATGTAATGTCTGACATTGTTTGGTATGCCTCCCACAAGAATTTAAATGCTTCTAAAGATTGAAGGACAGTGGCATAAATGTCAGGCAAATGCCTTTTCAGTCAGTTCTAATTAGACACTTGTGCTCATGGATAAACATAGCCTTCATAAAACAGTGAAGTATGTTATTTCTCACAGCACTTTCCTTCAAAGGCTGACCAAGAGATGACCCCAGGCCTTCTCCAGTCAGAGATCAAGGCTGGATTAAGAAACAAATTAGGAAGTCTTTAGACCAATGTTTCCTGAATTTCAGGTAGCCAAGGCATAATGATTCCCTGTATTAAAAATGGATGAACACCCCCCTATCTTCACCCATCCAACCTTCTAAACTTAAAGGAAGGATGACCAACTCTTAGCAAGTTAGCAAGGTCTATAGTCTAAAAATAAGCCTGATTCTAATATAAACTACTGTTCTAGACATGCCTCCATGAGGAAGGTTCTATTGTATTCCATCAACACTAAAGTTTTTAAAGAAGACATTGGACAACCATTTGTCTGCAATTGTATAGGGTTTCCTGCTTGAGCAGGGGGTTCAATTAGAAGACCTCCAAGATCCCCTCTAACTCTGTTATTTTATTATATTCTACTATTTTTATTAGAAGGATTCTACTGTATGACCTGCAGAGTTACAGAAGAAATGTTCTGTTTCATAGGAGGAAGACTAAGCATGGACTCATTCAGAGATACCTTGATTTGATTGATTGATTGATTGATTGATTGATTGATTTTTATTTTGATTTGTCAATCACTTATAAGATAATAGGTATAAGTATATACATAGTTATGAATACATGAAATGGGTACATATAAGAAAAATAAAAGAAACAATAGGACAGGGACGGTAGGCACGTTGGTGTGCTTATGCATGCCCCCTAGAGACCTCTTAGGAAAGGGGTGAGGTCAATAGTAGACAGTCTAAAGTTAAAGTTTTTGGGGTTTGGGGAAGAAACCACAGAGTCAGGTAGAGTATTCCAGACATTGACCACTCTGTTGCTGAAGTCGTATTTCCTGCAATCAAGTTTGGTGCAGTTAACCTTGAGTTTGTATCTATTGTGTGCTCTTGTATTGTTATGGTTGAAGCTGAAGTATTCATTCACAGGTAAGTCATTGCAATGTATGATTTTATATACCATACTTAGATCAGACCGAAGATGGCGTAATTCAAGGTTTTCTAGGTCTAGAATTTTGAGTCTGGTAGCATAAGATATTCTGCAACAAGTAGAGGAGTGGAGAACTCTTCTTGTGAAATATTTCTGGACTTTCTCAACTGTGCTAATATCAGATACGTAATGTGGGTTCCAGACTGATGAGCTGTATTCAAGTATTGGTCTAGCAAATGTTTTGTATGCTCTAGTTAGTAGTGTGATATTACCAGAGAAAAAACTACATAAGATTAGGTTAACAACTCTTAATGCCTTTTTGGCTATGTAGTTACAGTGGGCTCTAGCACTTAGATCATTAGAGATGAGTATTCCAAGGTCCTTGACAGAGTTTGGATCATCAACAAGGTCTTGACTATTCAGGTTGTATTTTATTTTCTGATTTTTTTTGCCAATATGTAAGACAGAGCATTTATTTGTTGAGATTTGAAGTTGTCATTTGTTTGACCATTCTGATACATAGTCAAGATTTTTTTGAAGGATAGCAGTATTGTCTGTGGTATTGAACAGCTTTACATAATCAGCGAAGACAACGCAGTTGCTCTTAATATGATCACAAAGGTCATTTATGTAGAGTATGAAGAGAGTTGGTCCTAAAACACTGCCTTGGGGGACACCACTATTGACAGGAACAGAAATTGATAGGACACTCCCAATTTTGACCATTTGTTGTCTGTTTGACAGGGATGCTTCTATCCAGTTATGCAGTTGTCCAGACATACCATAAGATTTTAGTTTTAGGAGTAGTTTGTTGTGTACCACTGAATTAAAGGCTTTACAGAAGTCTATGTAGATTGCGTCTATTGTTTTGCCCTGATTGAGTTGTGTAGTCCATATGTTTTTGCAGTGTAAGAGTTGCAGATTACAGGATAGTTTTTTTCTGAAACCAAATTGTTCATTAGAGAATAGGTTGTTTGTCTCTAAGTGGAGGATAATGGATTGGTTAATAATTGATTCCATGACTTTACAGGTGACACAGCATAAGGAGATTGGTCTGTAATTTTCAACTAGGCTGGGGTCTCTCTTTTTGAAGATGGGGATGACCGTGGCTTGTGACCATAGGCAAGGAGCTGGTCCTGAAAGATTTTTCAAAGATTAAGCTTAGAGGTTCTGCTATGGCAGTAGATAGCTTTTTTAAGAAGTAGGCACATATTCTGTCCAGTCCAATAAATAGAGATGGTTTTAGATTGCATAGTGCCTTTTCAACATTGTCTTCTGTAAAATCGATATGTATTAGATCATTGTAGTTTTCTGTGGTTCAGCTAGGACTGAGCCCAGCTTCAACTGGGCATGATCCATTGCTGTTTACAAATACTGAGCCAAAGAATGTGTTAAAGATGTTGGCTTTAATGGTGTCATCATTGCAGTCTTTACCATTAGGTCCTATCAGGGGTGGGATGGACCTTGAGTCTTTTAGTTTGTTGTTTAAAATATTGTAAAAAGTGCGGGTGGAATTGGTGCGTAGAAGGTTTTCCTCTTGTTTAATGTGATAATTGGTGCATTCAGTCTTTATCTGGTGGCATAAATTTTTGTATCAGCTTTTGAAGTTGGCAAAGTGACCAGATTTACTTTATTCTGAGTTTCAGAGATGCTCAAAATGCATACACAAAACATTGCATGTTGGGAATAGTGTCAACTTAAACAGAGACCTTGCAATGCATGTCAAACCTGATCAGAAACTTTGACTTCAGATCTGGAACCAAGTTGTGATTTAGTTCTCCCTGATTGACTTTCAGGCCTAAGAACAAGATAATTCTATGTATCTATAGTATTGTGCAAAAGTTTTAGGCAGTTGTACAAAAATGCTGTAAATTAAGAATGCTTTCAGAAATAGAAGTGTTAGTAGTTTATTTTTTATCAATTAGCAAAATGGAAAGTAAATGCGCAGAAGAGAAATACAAATCAAATCATTATTTTGTATGATCGCACTTTGCCACAAAATAGCATCAATTCTTACACTTGCACACTTGTACAAAATGTAAATTAATTAATTGTAATCTGGCAAAACCTTACTTCTTGTTATTCCTCTGCACATTGAATGGTCACTTATGGGAGGCACTTATGGGAGGCCCAACAAGATGTAGTCAAGCCTTTATTAATACATGTAGATTTGGGCACATTCCTGCAAATTTAATTCATGTTGTGTAACTGCAGCTAAGCAACAGATACAGATAACTGATAAATACCGTATTGTTTTATGTGTCAGACAAAACAAAATGAGGAAAAGAACTTCCTCTCCTGAAACAAATCCCTCAAGATTAAATCAAATGGAGCCCCCACCCCCCACCCCCAAAAAACAGGTTCAATCTATATCTTTTCCTCTTCTGATTTTTAAAAAAAAATGTTGTGGAAGAATTCCAGAAAATTATACCCAGGCCTATATTTGTAATTTTTCTAACATTTGTGCTTGACAATTCTATGGTTCTTTCCAGTCACTCATTCTGCCCCATACATACAGTCCACTGTATTTTGAAGTGGACAGTCAGTCCTATTCATTCAAAATATTTCAACAGCTTCTCTGCTATTTTGATAAGTGAAAATGTGGCATCTGTGCCATCCAGTCATTCAGTATAAACTAGTTTTCAGACAGACAGACACATATGGGAAGGACAGTTCTACTCAACAGTTCTTTGTTCAAGCTTCAACCTAAGAGTAATTATTCCAAAAAGGAAAGAAAACTAAAGAAGACTCTTCATTTGACATATATTCACAAAGGGACCAAACCTTGTGGAACTGAGCTCACTAAGTAAACAGATTGTGTTATGGGGGGGGGGGGAATCCTGGGAGATTTAAGTTCCTATAAATGAGACTTGTCACTTTAAATATCTTCTAGTTCTATCCCTGACAGTAACAAAGTAGGTTCCACAAGGTTTTAGAAGAGCCAAGCTTACTGAGATCATATAAAGTCTATTCATCTCTTTTCAGGTCAGTTATGGCCATGATACAAATGTGCTGCCATTTTAGGTTGAAAATACTTTTGTTGTCCCATATATACACAAGTAGATAAATATCAATATGTGATTTCAAATGGAGAACATAGCAACTTGGTTTTCATTAGGAAAACAGATAGAAAAGAAAGATTGCAGTCTACAGAATTTTGTCTGTTGATTTACCAACTGCTATGACAGAAGCAACTTAAGTGTTGTGTTAAATTAGTATTGAAATTCTGCTTCCAACACTTTTCAGGAAAACAAAGCTTCCACAGCTCCAAAATCAACAAATTTTGTAAAGTCAGACTTTGTCCTAATTACAAGCAAAGAGACTTTATATCTTTATACTTAGCAAATTTGTGGCATTGTTTATCTGATCTCTTAAGAGGACTACAGAACAGAATTGAAGTCCTGATAATAAATATTTTAGTTTAATTTGCAGAATTTAAATTTTATCAAATGGCCTAACTGGTTTAAAATTGCTTCAGTCAACTGGCAAAGGTACTAACTTTTGGCTAGTTTTTAATATTACCAATATTTCTTACAATGTTACCCAAAACAAAGTCGCATTGAGTGCTGTATATGTTGTTTATAAAACCTATGATGAACATAATTACAGGAATTATGATATCTGAACTAGTGTTCACTTTTTCTTCTGAATCTATATGAACCTTCTATACCTCAGTGCTGTACATATATTTGTGGAATTATAATTTATTTTTATTATTCCTTTATTTACTGTATTTTTAATTTGAATTTATTAGCTGCCAATGGATTTTAGCTAACATGACCATTACTTAGTCCCTGCTTTACAACAGGTTAGTCTCCTTCTGACTAACTAGCAGAATCATGAAAATTGGTCCATTCTCTGATATGCAGCCATCTAGAAATAGAGTTCTCGTGTTCTTCTTGTTGTTCAGTTGAGTAGAGGAATGGCATTTTCATTGGAGTGGAAAATTAATATGGCTCTGAATACCATAAGAAGGAGTACATCTATTCCTCCTAGCACTTAAGGATAAGGCAAGAATAATGGGTGGAAACTTTATAACGAGCGATCCAAACTTGAACTAAGAAGGAATTTCCTGACTGCAACAACTATTCAGTTGTGGAACAGACTGCCTCTTGAACTGTAGGGGCTCCATCTCTAGACACTTTCAAGAAAAAACTGGATAGTCATTTGTACAGAATGGTATGAAAAATCCTGCACTGGGCATGAAGATGGACTACAAGACCTCCACGGTCTTTTCCAGCCTTATGAATCTATAATTTTATAATTCGTTCATATACAGCCACAATCTTCCATTTGATGCCCTTCGGCTTCTTATAACTGAAATACTAGCATTCTCAATGCGTAGTAGGATATAGCTGGACTCTGAACTTTGGAATGTTGATTGCGGGCACAGCAAGATGATCCATATCAGACAAGATGTTGGACACATAAAATTCTTCTTCAGGAAATAATTGCACTTGAATAGGTTTACTCTTCTAGGCAAAGATTCCTGTGGCCTTATATGACAACTTATATATGGAGTAACTTCACTCCATCAGCTTGAGTTCTGTTCCCTTTTATTTCAAAAGATTAATTGCTCAAGTCAGAATTAATCTATTTCACTTTCCAAGACAAACAGGACACAGCTATGCATTTTGGAAAGTCTGGTTGTGAGAGAATCTAAAATTGAGGGAACCAAAATGATTGTATTGATCAGTTCTTCCCCTGGCATTGGAACAGGAATAGGGAAGAGATGCTAATTAATGCTGTGTCTACCTATCAGAGATCAATACTGTTGCCCCTTAACAAAAGGTGGGGGGTTGTTTATGTATGTTAATGTTTTGCATCGCAATTACACGTCTTTCCAATACAAAGAAAAGCTGGGCTGTTCCTTCTCCGCCCCGGCCATAAATATACAGCTGGCTCTATGCCCCCTACAGTGCTGGTTTAAAATGAGCCCCAATACTTAATTCAAGGTTTGGCTACTGTAACAATGGAAAAGCACCATTTTATTCATGTAAATGAGATGGTTTAGTGTTGAAAAGGGGCCTTACCACACAAAAGCAGGTTCCCTGAAATTATTCTTAGACTGTATCTGTTCTTATCTCCATTTATTTATCCTGAGTTTTAAAAGAAAGGAAAGGAAATCCTGTCTTTTCCAACACGATCATGGTAACTGGCAGCATTTAAAACACAATATTGTTATATCATATATTGTACACCACTGTAAAATACTCCCTCCCCCAAACACAGAATTAAAATACATTATGTTTTATTTTTTCCTGCATACCATCCATATGTTTAGATACATATAGATAAAGGCACTAATTAACCACCTATCTCTAGAATCAGGTTGCTGTTCTGAGTATCTCTGAAATATATTAATTCCCTGATATAGTCTCACTTTGAGGAATTGTTCCAGTTATCTAGTGTTAGGTGGAATATTAATGCTTATTTCTGCTTCTGCCACTATTCTAAATCTTCTAGACCTCACCCCCAAAAGAGGATGAGTTGTAAGAAGTTGAATAGAAGTCCAATATATCTAGAGATTTCCAAACTGGGGAAGGGTGATCTAAGTGATGAATAAAACAAGTCTTCTCCAAATGTAAAAAAAAAAAAAGAATGGTATGAAGGGAGTAGGAATATGTAACTAGCCATATGTGACTATGGAGATTCTCAAATTTCAGGTTATGGCTGTCCCAAAGGTGCCTTTTCCAAAAGGCAACTGGACTTTTCAGTTCTGAAGAAGTTTCTTAGATAAGAAGCAAAATGTCTTTAAAGGAAAAAAAAACATGAAAGTCCAATTGCTTTTTGGAAAAAGCAACTTTGGGATAGCCACATGTGACTCTTGGGCTATATGCTAAAGGAAAATCTTTAAATATATTAAGGGAATGAATAAGGTTCTAAAAGGCAATATTTTCAATATTAAGAAGAAATCAAGAACACAGGGTCATAAGCTCAAACTGATAGGAAGTGAAGCTTAAAAATAATGTTAGAAAGTATTACATCACAGAAAGAGTAGTTGAAGCTTGGAACCAACTTCCAGCAGAGGAAATGGGTCAATCATCAATAACTATGTTTAAACATGCTTGGGACAAACACATGTCCGTCATCTGACAATTTAAAAGAAAAACTCAATGGGACCACTAGGTCTTTTTCCGCCATCAGTATTCTATGTTTCTATATTTCTGATCTCACTCAAGCCTCAGTTCCTCTCATCCCACAGAATCCACAGATTCAGCATCAGTGTACAGACTGATGTCCACATATAGCAAACCAACTCATAGTTGGGGACTTAGTTTTACCAAGATTACATTAGCAGTCTCCTTACTCATATAGAGAAAATGATATAAACCTAACTTTCAAGGCTGTTACATAAAATACTGCGATTATATCTGGGGCATGCTTTAAAGAGGCATATCAAAAACTGCATGCTGCCTGAAACATGGCAGCGTTAATTTCTTATGTTTGAATTCAGTTGGTAAAGATAATTTTAGAATCTCTATAGTTCTGCAGAAGCTCTGCAATCAGGCTTTAATTCCACATTTTCTACAGCGCTGATGAATATCCTCGTCAATATATATATATATCCATATCTCCAAGGGTAGATGATAGCACATATCACAATCAGTGCAAATGGCCCCTTTTGCATTAACAATGGGAGCGTTCCAGTCCAAGATGTCACAAAGAAAGGTATAGTTTTGTCCCACTCCCTGGCCATCTTTCACTCCAGTGGACTCGCTTGCATTCTTCTTCACAGACAAATTGATTTGCAAAGGTTCAGGGCGAGCAGCAAGGCCTGCTTTGCATACAGAATGCTCCCTTGTGACTCAATAATCATATAAAAAGAAAAAGGAAACCTCGCCTGGCAAACAGAGCAGCCCAGCAGGAACTGCCCATTTGAAAGTCCAAACTCTGCGTACACAGACCCCTCACCCCAGTCTGGTTTGAAAGGTCACTCTGTGTCTGGGAAAATGGTCTCCGGATACAATCCTTTATTAAGGGTCACTTTTTTTTTCAGCTGTATTTAACATACACTTGCACACACATTCAAATTGCAGAGGAGTGGGAGAGACATGGAGCCTAAATCTCCATTTGTAGTGTGGACTTTCAAATCTTTGTTCTGTGGTCCATGCTTCGAAATTCCAAGTTTCTTAGAATCCATGCAGTAGATTATTTTATTAAATCAGCCTTTTCAAAAACAAAAAACAAAAAATAGGGAAGCTATTCGAGAAAAGATGTAGCCTTTTGTGGTAGAACAATTGCTCTGCATTCTTAAAATCAGATTCAGGACACATGAACATCGGCATCTGTAGATAGCTCTTGTCTAAAAATTTGGGGGTATTTACAGGGCACAGCTGAATGGACAACTGTCTGATTTTGTGTGCATTTCTTTTATTCCCACAGAGCTCCACTCATTGCCACTGTTTCCTGCCCTAAGCATTTCTATTGCCTTTTCCTACTCTCTCCTCCCACTAGCAATTCTTAGTAGAAAGAAATTTAGGAGATGAATCTGCCTGCCATGCTTAATGTCAGATAATTGAGAGAGAGGGCAGAAAGACTCACAAGGTTAGCTTCATGATTCAGTTCCTGGCACTTTGGGGTATTTCTCTGAATTTCAAAGCCTCAAATGAGGCTTATCCTAGAACTGGCTTTTTGACCTGCCATTTTGAATTGTCCAGAATGCCTCAATCGTAGCATTATGGGAATTTTAAAAATTTGGGACAAAGCCATTTGCTGTTACTGAACTATGTGAGAACATGGTCATATGGCATTTATTTATTACACATTCTCAAGGAAGGTAAAGGTTCTTAACTTTCTTACTTTTTTAGTATTAGAAAAAAGGAAGATGTTAAATGATATGTAAGAGAGAGATCAGCTGGTGGATAGGTTATTAGCCCATACATTCCAATTTACTGAGTATTTTTCAGAGGCAACTGAGTTTAATGTTTTTCTTGCAGAAATTATCAAACAAAACGAAAGATACCTTCGGTACTAGCTTGAGTGATGGGGAGAAAAATAAGCAATTAAAGCTATTACCTTTATAACTAACTTATTCAAAATACAAAGCTGGACGATCCATACTCTTGCTTTCAACAGCAACAACAGTCATACATGTAAGCATAGTTCTTAGCTAATATCTAAGGCCTGGATTTCATAACTACAGTGGAAGTATCAGGCTGTAAAAATCCAGACAATTACTACAGGGCCAAGAGGTAGACTTTTCCTTGTCTTTGATGCTGTCTTTTTTTGTAATTGTTTGGATTTTTGAAATCTGGTACCCCTACAATTTTAGACTCACTTAAAGTTTGTATTCAAATCAACACTGCCACCAGTACCATTACATCAGTGCTCCAAATACTGAATTCTAGATGGAGAAGGTGAGTTCAATCATATTTTTTTAGAATGTATATGTGTTAATATGGAACTATGATTTGATTAAAATAGGAAAAGGCTTGGAATTATAGATTCCACACACAAAACCTATACGGTTTGGGAACTGCACAATATAGCAAAAATGAGCTAGTAGGGGAAAGAAAGATTAGCAATCCCAATTTGAAGGAATTTAACATCATGGCTAGTCATCATGACTGTCTTTTATCAAACACAAAATGTTGTTTTTATTCTCACAAATACATTATATCTGAACACCTGTAAGAATGGTAGGAAACCAAAGATCTTTGAGACTATAATTTGCAATAATGATGTACAAAACAAAGCATTTCTACAAGTAAGTTGAGTGAATAATACTTATTTGGAAATCTCTTTAGGACAAGTTTTGTTGGTTCATGATACACCTAATTTCAATCCTAAACAAGCAGAAACATAAGTTAAAAAAAATAGAAGATAAGAGTCTCGTAAGAAGCATAGCTCTTCATATTACAGAAAGGTAATCTGAAAATAAAAATTAAGCAACAAAGGAGGTTTAAAACAATGGCAAAAGGGAATTGAAAATGTAATATAGAAGTGAAACTTCCCCTTTGTTTTTGGCTTTTTTAATTAACAAAGGTGGTTTTGTTAATACAAATTGTGCAAAATACAAGCAGTAATTTACTTAGAAGTCCCTCAAAGTTAAATAAAATTTACTCACAAATAAATATGCAAAAGATTAAGCTATTTCAAAGATACAACTTGTGACTGTTGAAGCTGAAAAATGGAACAGTGCGCCAGCCATGCATGACAGCCCACCTGAGACTTACTAAACCTCCCGTCTTGGTTACTGCCCAAGAAACAACAGGATTGACTTGGGGGAAGAACAAAAAGGCCCAGGCCTTTCAGTACAAAACTGGTTAACTACATCCATCTTCTAAGCCACAAGATCTGCACACAAAGCATAAAAAAAATCCTCTTATCCAGGGTCAGATCAATTGTCCATCTAGTAAACTTTTTCATGCTCAAAGATTGAATAATACATGAGGTATACATGGTAAATGCAATCTACCAGCTACTATCGGTAGCAATGACCAGTATCAGGATTTCCTGAATGTGCTGGCTAAGACGTATAAAAATTGATGTCTGGCCAAATGGAGGTTAATGTAGTGGAGAAGGCTGGCCTACATTCTTGGTTTTATAATCCATGACAGAACTTCAAAAGCAGATGACTGGGTGACATTTATTTTATTTATTTTTATTTATTTATTTGATTTGTCAATTGTTTACAAGATAATAAGTACAAGTGTATACATAGTTGTGAATATATGAACTAGCAAATGTTTTGTATGCTCTGGTTAGTAGTGAGATATTACCAGAGAAAAAGCAACGTAGGATTAGGTTAACAACTCTTAATGCCTTTTTGGCTATGTAGTTGCAGTGAGCTCTAGCACTTAGATCATTAGAGGTGAGTATTCCCAGGTCCTTTACAGAGCTTGGGTCATCAACAAGATCTTGACTATTCAGCTTGTATTTTATTTTCTGATTTTTTTACCAATATGTAAGACAGAGCATTTATTTGTTGAGATTTGGAGTTGCCATATGTTAGACCATTCAGATACATAGTCTAGATCTTTTTGTAGGGTAGTAGTATTGTCTGTGGTATTGAACAGCTTTACATCATCAGCGAAGAAGAACGCAATTGCTCTTGATATGATCACAAAGGTCGTTTATGTAGATTATGAAGAGAGTTGGTCCTAGAACACTGCCTTGGGGAACACCACTATTGACAGGTACTGGATTTGATAGGGCGTTCCCAATTTTGATCATTTGTTGTCTGTTTGACAGGAATGCTTCTATCCAGTTAATCAGTTGTCCAGAGATACCATAAGATTTTATTTTTAGGAGTAGTTTGTCGTGTACCACTGAATCAAAGGCTTTGCAGAAGTCTATGTAGATTGCGTCTATTGCTTTGCCCTGGTCGAGTTGTGTAGTCCATATGTTTTTGCAGTGTAAGAGTTGCAGATTACAGGATAGTTTTTCTGAAACCAAAATAGTACTTTTTGGTCTAGATTTCCCTCTGTATTAATTAACAGATGAGCTTTCAACTCTGTAGGTGATAAAAAGGCCAAGAAGTTCTGAAAATCAAAGGAAAAGGGCACCCTTTGCTGAACTATTCAGCTAAATGGAACTATTTTTGTATCTTAACTGCAAGCAGCTTCTGTCAAGCTGGCTTTCTGACCAAGGAATGGATAAAATTCTTATATTACTGTCACTTTTTCCTAACATTTTTAATGAGAAGGTAAGGAATTGGAGAAATTCATGTTAGAGACCTATGGAATAAACAGGTCTCATTTAAGATAATCAGAACTGGGATGACCACAGTAAAATGTTCTTTCCCTTCTCAGATTGTAAAAATTTAATTTATTTGGCTGTATATATTACATACAGGGTATTTGTGTAAAAAAAATAACAGGGTCATGGAGAATAGGGGGATAAGATAACATGTAAACCCTTTCCTCCTGCCAATTGACCAATCAAATACTCTTGAGAAGGTTACTTTTTAAATAACCTGTGGTCTATATCCTATAGTCAGTTGTGTCACCTAAACAAAGGGGAGGTTTAATCAACTCCTCTGCCTTCTGTTATAGAGGCAAAGCGCTAGTGAGACCCTGTGAAAATGGGTTCTGCTATGACATTCTGTTTCTGTGAGCATTTTGGTTTTTCTATAATCTTGTGGCCA
Source organism: Notechis scutatus (assembly GCF_049901735.1). Taxonomy (NCBI): domain Eukaryota; kingdom Metazoa; phylum Chordata; class Lepidosauria; order Squamata; family Elapidae; genus Notechis; species Notechis scutatus. The sequence continues at coordinate 38,663,170 of NC_142009.1, forward strand.
CATGGACAGTATTAAAAAGGTGGCAAACAAGAGGGCAAGGAGGTAAAAGTTCAATTATCTTTGTTTTGCTACAACCATTCCACATGGTTTATTATTATTATTATTATTATTATTATTATTATTATTATTATTATTATTATTATTATTATTATTATTATTCACAAAAATGTATAATAAACCATTCCACATGGTTTATTATTATTATTATACACAAAAATGACAGTGTACACAGCAAACGAGATAACTATGCTGGGTTTCGTATCACAAATCACCAGTCGAATACTTCCCAAGTGTTTAGGACTGTGTGATGTATCAGCAGATTATGCGAGCAGATCCCATTAAGGTGGCCTTCTGCATCTGACCAATGGTGATTTTGTCAGTGCCAATTGTTTTTAAGTGCTTGCCTAGGTCTTTAAGCACAGCACTCAGTGTGCCGAGTACCACTGGAACCACCTGCATGGTACTCGGCACACTGGGTGCTGTGCCTAAAGACCTAAGCAAGCACTTAAAAACAATTAGCACTGACAAAATCACCACTGGTCAGCTGCGGAAGGCCATATTATTATTATTATTATTATTATTATTATTATTATTATTATTATTATTATTATTATTATTATTGTTATTATTATTATTATTATTATTATTATTATTATTATTATTATTATTATTATTAAAGGGAAAGGGAAATGCTAGCCTTCTTTAGCATTTGGATGACCACAAACATGGCTGTCAGGTGATTGGTTGGGACTCCCTGATCACATTGCTGTTGTTGCTCAGAATTAAGGAACCAAGGAGATAATTTTCATGTGAAAAAAGCAAGACTTTGAATCTTAGCAAAGATCCATTCATAAATGGATGCTGAATTGCTGTACTGCTTTCAGAGAAACTAATGAAAGTATTTCAAGACCAATCATATTTTTAACTGGAGCAAACTAGGCAACTGCTGTAATATATGGACTCTTGAGTTTTAGAACAGCAAATAAACAGAGAAATTCAAATGTCCCTAGGAATTATTTATTCATTTTAAAACTTCTCTTTCATCCTTGTCTCCTAATATTTAATTAAAATGGTAAAAGATGAACTAGTTTTTCCTCCTCCTGATAGCTCCTATGACTGTCAGCTGTTTTCTCTCATCCCAATGGCCCATCACAGAGAAAGGCTGTCATGAGAAGCCTGGAAGTTAATTGTAGTTACGGAAGTGGAGATTCTTCATTTCCCAAGTCTTTATATTACAGGTACTGAATTCCAACCAGATTATCTTGGGGAAGGGGTGTGAAAACAGTCAAGAGGGATCTTTAGCAGTGTAATTGAACCCTCCTCTTTTTTCTGGGCATTGTAGCACACATAAAAAACAGGAAGAGCTTCAGTTACACAGTCATAGCTACCATCTTGCCCTTTGTAATCCCCCTACTGACACCCCTATTTCCAGGGGTGGGATTCTACCAGTTTGCACCTATTCATTAGGACCGGTTGTTAACATTCTAAGCAGTTTGGAGAACCTGTTGTTAGAAGAAATTACTGGCCTAATCCTGTAAGGAAGGCAGGAAGGAAACATTCTGGTGTTGCTTATAGAAACTGCCTCTCCGTTAACCCTTATTACATTCTTGGCAGGACTAGACTTCCTGTCTCAGGAATCTCTCTGGAGTTTTTTTCCCCTTCCTTTGCTGGTACTTTGCTTGTGTGGAGTGACCATTCAAAGTTACAATGGCACTGAAAAAAGTGACTTATGACCATTTTTCACACTTATGACTGTTGCAGCATCCCCACAGTCTTGGGGAGAGGCCAGGCGAGAAGATGCGTGCCTCGATGTGAGTGATATTCAGTTGGCCACATCCAGCCAATAACATGACCACCAAGCCATGACCATCCAGTCACATGACCACCAAGCCACTCCCACCACCTAAGCCACACCCACAGAACCAGTTGTTAAAAAATTTGAATCCCACCCTTGCCTATGTCCAATGCACTGGAAGAGTACTAGACTGAATAAAGGCTAGTCTATGTACTCAGTACATCCTTTGGTTCAATAATGTGGGCATGAACAAATTAAGAATGTTTTGGGTTATCTTTACAGGTGTCAGACCCATTTATGCAACTTCATTCATAATGCTGAAAATCAAGAATGGTTTCTATTTTGTGGATCTATAACTTGCAGAAAATGTCAATCCATCAGTTTTGCTCCAGATACCCCCACATTGACCAATAGCTGGATGAACTTCAAGCCGCAAAAGTCCTATCTCCGTGAATTTTATGTAGCATAATCATATTCCTTTACAATCACCCATACATAGTCTCTGTCTATTAGCAATGTATATATTGTAAGCAACATCAGGTCTTCATTCATAAATGTAGCTTTCCACAGTTGAAGAACCAGTCTCTCAACAATAGGAAGAGGATGGAGAATCTATTTCCATTGTCCAAAGGTCATTTCTATGTAATAGGTATGTTATTTCAAAAGAATATGGATTTTTGAAAGTATTAACACCTGTCTCAAATAATGGATTCTTACCAAAATATAACAAATTTAGGATATTGCAAAAACATGTGTTTAAATAAAGCATTACTTTCATTACAGCTCCAACAACATGACAATTTATTTATTCACTGTATTAAGACAAGCAGGGATCTTCATTTATTGTTCCAGTAGTGTTGAAAATGTGCATATCAAATTGATTTATCAAAAGCAGGTATTTATTAATCACAAAAAAATACACACTTGTTTTTAATAATTTGAGGCTGCTGGTCCCAATCAAAATATCAGTAAATGTTGTAGTTATAAATATTGCCAGTGGGCGGCAAAAGAAAATTGCTGTTAGTGTTTTAGCATAGAAAACAATAAAACAAATAATCATTATCATTCATTAATTGGTCTTTATTCAAATATTCCATATATTATTTTGAAACCAATTTTAAGGTCTGGATTATACCATAACATCAATTTAGTATAAGAAGGTTCAAAATATAATTTCCCAGAAATAAAAGGCCACAATGTTGAATTGATGTAATAGTGATAAGAGTTATGTCTAATCTATTAAATTTTGAAACCTGTGCAATCCAATTAAAGATATGAATTTTCCAAAAGAAGGTAAGGAGGAAGAATTTATATTGAGGGAACCCATCCAAAGTGATACAATTCAAGATACAGAAATAGCTAAGCTGTCATCTTTAACCAATAGCTATATCTGTTTTCTTGGTATCTTCAAAATTGAACAACCTCATAGAAATTTACAAAATTGATTATTTTAAATTGAAGGTTGAACTATTACTTCCTTTTGTTCAAAAGAAGCCCTCTGTGATACAAAAGATTAAAGTCCTCATTCTAACTCAGTTTCTGTTGTTGCTGATAGTTAAAGCAACATGATACATGGCAGCAAGCAATGTTCTTAATGTTATGGCAAGCAAGATCATGTATGGATAGAGAAGATTGCTACTGATTGAAAAAAAACATTCATATACAAAGAATATACATGAAAAAGTGAACTCCCTGCCTCAGGGAGATTAAAATAAAAAATTAGAAACCAGAAAAATAGTTGGAAAAGCTGAACATGGATATGGTTTAGCAAAGGGAAGATTATTTGATAATCTGTGGTAATTTGCCCAGGAAATCTCAAAATCAAATAAGGCAGTGATAGCTGCACAATAAAACATTTCCAAATGGAAACTGAATTATATTAGAATCCCCCTAAAGCGAGGGTGTCAAACTCCTCTTGTCATGGCGGCATCACGTGACGTATTGGGACTTTTTCCCCCTTTGCTAAACCGGCATGGGCGTGGCCAGCACATGACACATCTAGCCCATGGGCCAGGAGTTTGATAGCCCTGCCCTAAAGCATTGAAAAAGAAGTGTGCATCTAGAATTAAAGATCTAGATTTTGATTTCTTTTTGTGTCTCCCCGCCAAGGCAATTTTCAGCCCCAAAAACATGTTTGATATCTTTTATGCAGGCTCCTCCCTCTAATGCTATTTAAAACCACAATGTATGCTATATGAGCCAATAATCTGAATCTGCAAAAATGAAGTCAGGAAAGCAAAGGTTCAGAATGAACAAAGACTTGCAACAAAAGTCAAACATAATCAAAAAAGTTTCTTTCAACATATAAATAACCAGAAAAAAGGTCAAGGAAACAGTTGGTCTACTTAAGGGAGAAGATGACAAGGAAGTAACATGCAGTAGACAGAAAGCAGAGCTGCTTAACTCATTCTTTGCATTGGTCATCACGCAAAAAGAAACTAAAGCCCAACCTACTAAAACATAACTGTAAAAGGCAGGCTAGAAATAACAATTAAAATAAGCAAGAAAGTGATAAGAGAATACCTGGCTGATCTTGATGAATATAAATCACTGGAACTTGATCAGAGTTTTGAAAGAGCTAGCAGATGTTATCTCAGAAGCATTGTACCATATCTTTAAAAAAAATCCTGGAACACTGGAAAGCTACCAAAGGGTTGAAAAAGAGTTAATGTGGTTGCCATCTTCAAAAAGAAAAAGAAAAAAGAAAAACAGAGCCAAAAAATTACAGTCCAATCAGCCTAACATCAATACCTAGATAAGATAACCTTTATTGTCGTTTTTACAGTGAGCCCATGTTAAAAATGAAATTATGTTTCCTGCCCTCAAAAGAAATAATATATCTACCCATTCACATACATAACTCACATATACACATGCTACACACATACACACAGCTGACTATATGGGAATAGCTGAGTGTGGGAGAGAGGCAACCACTATTATGGTTGTCTCAAAGGTGCTTTCCAAAGGCAATTGGACTTACTTCATTTTTTTTCCTTGAAAATGTTTCACTTCTCATCCAAGAAGCTTTTTCAGTTCTGAACTGAAGAAACTTCTTGGATGAGAAGAGAAAAGTTTTCAAGGAAAATACCAAGAAAGTCCAGCTGCCTTTTGAAAAGTATATTTGAGACAACCATGACCTGGATGATTGAGAATCTCCATAAACATTTCTCCATTATGGTGTTCAATCCACATCCTGGGTTTTATTTTTGTTTTTGTTTTGCCCTGAGGTAACCATCCACCTTAACACTAGGCACAATCGTGCCTCAAAGCCATTACAAGACAGAGTATCTGGAGCTGCATCTTTGAAGCTTATTGGACATAAGGCATACATTTTCCCAAACACATGCTCAAAGTCAGAGCACAGGCAAGGGAAATTCTCACAAATAGAATGGAAAAGGCTCATCTGTCTCAACAAATGATTCTTTGGGGGTATCTGAGAATGAAGAGACAAGGTTGAGAAAGAGGTTTGGATATTCATGTGATGAAAACAGCTGGCTTTTTTTTCCCCATCACCTGCTTTGCTTTCGTTTTGTTTGGTTACATTTATCTCTGCAGACCACACATCAAACTTGGCCTGTGGAATTGAGATAGCAATGAGATTGGACAGTTCTGAGGTGGTCAGATGGTCTGTATCATTTCTGACTGCCAATGGGGGAAGCCATTTTGGAATACTTCTCCTGTGTTAAATATTCCCTTCTGATACACTTCTCCCTGATGGACTAATTTTGTTTACTTAAATACATTTTACAAATGAGAGCTTTTATACCATAAGAATAGGAGATCTACTCCAAGAAGATAAAAGATTCAATGGATCTAATTTAAATAAGCAAAAGAGAGCGGCACATTTAAATCAGTGATTTAAATCTAGCTGCCCATTGATTTTATTTTATACATTGTGTGATAGCATTGGAAATCAAATCAATGCTATGTTGATCTGTAATTAAAAGAACACTATTTGCATTGCTGTTTCACTCTTTATACACTTTCCCTTTTTAACCAATAGATGGTGATAAATTGGTTATACTAGTTAAAATGATGTTTCTAGAGTATAAGTTCCTTAGTTACTAAGCAGAAGTATTATTCTTCCTTTTTATATCTCTTCCTTTTTAACTTTTTTCTCTTTTGATTTCTTATTACTTTTTGGAAGTAGGGAGGTAGAGAGGAGATAGAAATGATGGATATCATAGAGAGCTTATTAATGCAGGATAAAATTATGAGTATCCTCCACTTATTCTATCACACAATAAAATTCCACCAAGCATTTGCATTATAGAGATACACAGAGAGAAAGAGAGTCCTCTTTTCATAGAAGGACTAAAAGTCATGAAGTTAAGTATAAGAATATAGGATACTAGAAAATCTAGTGCTGCTCCTTTTAGTTTGCTCAATACTGTGTGACTACAGTATTTCACAAAAACAACATTACAAAAACAAGTCCCCTTGGCTGGTAACTGACATGCTCTGTGGAGGTAAATTCCCAGAATTCTCCAGTCAGGATGAGTGTGACTTAGAAAGTTGAGAATTGAAGTCCACAGGTCTGCAGGATTAGATGACATCAAAATACACGCTCAGTGTGTAGACTATAAATAAATAGAATAGCTATAACTCAGTTGTTCATAACATTTAATTTCCCAAAAATCAAATTTCCCTCTTCAAAATTTGCAATCTTTTAATGGGGGAAAGATAAAATATTAAATCCAAACAAACTGATAATATGAACAATTTAAATGAGACCAAATTTAGTTTTTCTCTAGGCCTTATCTTTTTGGAGTGTGATTCCCACACCTCCATTCTAAAGGTAATTACAGCTATTTATCCCAAACAAGTTGTGTCCTTTTGTAAAAAATAGTGAAGGGACTGTTCATTTAAAGAATAATGATATGTTTGGCCTAGTTATTTTCGGATTACTTACTGTGATCCTTGGCTACTTCATAAGTATTACATTTCCAATAAATAAATATGCATTAAAATGTTTACATTTTAAAAGCAATCAAATTGTTTCATTTGTTCGTAAAAGATTCTCTATCTGATTGCCAGGGCCTTTTCAGTGAGGGGACAGAAATGTAAAAAAAAATGCCAAGATAACAAACACAACTACATACTCAAAGCCCCATTCTCTTTTTAACCTGCATTGCACATACAATGCGTGTAAAAAAGAGACAGGGCTTGGATTATGCGGTTGTGTTTGCAACCACCATCTTTCCTTTTTTTGCACACACATACATCACTACAGACACCCCTGTCTGGTACAGTGTGCTCTCCTGGCTGTTCATTTGTAACATTTCTATTGGATCCACAGACTCTTATTCTGTTCATAATGCAAATAGTCCAAAGATTTCAGCCTGCTTGCTGCAGATGAATAAAATTATGTTAGCTGCCACAGGTAATAAGCTTATAAATAGTAGCTAGGCAAATGAGCCTGGGAGCAGTCAGATCAAGGTAGCTGAAGAATAGTGTTGAGACAACCCAGTGTCTGCAGATACGAAAGAGCACCAAAGATCAAAATATACATTTTCAATGAAATGAGTAAACATGGGGTCATTTGTTCTGCTTTTTCAAATGTGCTATTTTTAACATGCATACTCACTTTAATACTCAAGGCAGTTGTTTTTTTAAAAAAAAATAGATTCTAACAGCACTGGTATCCATTGAATGCCTTTTTGTATTGCTCTATAAGCAAAGGTAAAAACAAAATCCTGAAAAAAGTTCTGTGATGTAATGCATCTGTTGACTAGCACCCATTTGGTCTTAATCATCCTTTATTTTGGAAAAATAGTTGATCTGTGGAAGGCATGTAACCCTGACATATTGATCAGAGGTGGATGAGCTTGCAGTCTTCACGCTATTGGTACTATGGTAGAGCTGGATCTGAGTTAGCAACTTGGAACATAAAACCCCCCCCAAAAAAAAAACAACCAGGAGCTTTCTTTTCATTATAATGAAGCATGCATTGACATCACATATTTAATAAAATAATGGACATATTGTTCACTCCTGTACTATACAATTAAGAATCACAAATCACATCACAATTTAATATACAAGTTTTAAATGGGTGAAAAAATTAATTGGCAAAAATTGTAAACACAGTCTAAGTAAATATATTGGTAAACAAAAGTCATTTCTGAAGTCTTCAAAACTCCCTTAATAAATATTGGCAAAAGCAAAAGAGCAAACAGCTGAATATAGAAGGATAAATTGGGGCAGTGGGAGGAGGTAGAATACAGGTGACAATTCAGGCATTTATAAATAAGTCAATTAAAAAAAAACCAAAGAATTTTTGCCCCAATATATACTCAGTTTACACTTGCATAAGTTGAATTTTCCATCTTAATGTTCATTTCTCCTGAGAAAAACAACATCTCTAGATCTACTGTTTATTTTTATTTTAATGAAGTGGAACTTGGTATGATCAGCAAACCTGACCATCTTATTGCTCAGAATGGAACACCAGATTAATTTACTAAGTAACATATTCTAAATATAGCCACCCAAAAGGTCCATTGGCAGGTTACTACTATAACAAAAATACAAAATAATAAAGCCAAATAAAATAAATAATAAATATAAAACCCAGAGCCATAAACAGTTGACCTCCAAAGGGACCAAGTTATGATCAAGTTGTAGATTTTTGTACCTAAAAGTATGACAAAAAGCCAAATTTCACCTGATGCTGAAAGGTAATGTCAACACTAGCCTGGCTTCCACAGGAAGCCTTTTCCCCATCTTCTCACTGTCAGTGCTGAACATCCACCTCCCAAACAGATCTTTTCCAACCCAGCACATACGGCGTTGGAGAAATTCTCCCTCAATTATCCAATCTTGGATCATGAAAGTTCCTTAATATCATTCCTAAAAGCTGGAAGTCTGACTAGCAATAGATAGGTGAAAGTACAGGTAGACCTTGACTTAAAACAATTTGTTTAGTGGTCGTTTGAAGTTACAATGGCACTGAAAAAGTGACTTATGGCTATTTTTTAATTTTCACTTTGGAAAAGTTATATATCAAAGTTTCACTGTGCATTTTCAATTTACTTTCACCATTGCAGAATGCCTAGATCAAACACCTGGTCCTTGTTATAGGAGTTGTTACAATGATTTCTGATATCCTTCCCACTATAGCTAATCATACAGCTATCATGGATATGGTCCAGTTTTCCCCATTCAGAGATCTGCCATTGTTTCCAGTAAGTCAAGATGTTGATATGGACTGTGGCTTGTGGTGGAGGAATTAACAAAGGAGATGAGTTTTTTATACAAAGCAATGGACCTCTAACTTTTGCAAATTCCTCACGCAGCTAAATTCGATAGATCTTTAGGCCATTGTGCCACAATTCTGGACTGATTCAACAAAGTTGGTTAAGAAGGTGTTGGAATAGCAAGGGAGTATTCTAGTGATATCCACATTTGTTTTTATAAAATACTGTTTTTAAATAGGATGATGGATTTCTTAGATAATCAGCTGGGGATATTAGAGGGGGCAATTAGCAAGGCCTAAAAATTAAAGAAAGTGTTTATTTCTGGAGTCAGTTTGGAAGATGATATGCTCCAAATATAGTATGAACATATTTTTTTAAAATATTGAAATAACCTTTTCTTCTTATAATAAGTATCAGACTAGGTTTTTAAAATAAGAACAACCCCCTCCCCACTATGTTCTGGATTTTATTATGAAAAAATAAGAGACTTTTTCCTGGATGTTGTATAGTACACATGTGAAAAAATATTGGGCCGCACCCCCCCCCCCCCCCCCCCCCCCCCCCCCCCCCCCCCCCCCCCCCCCCCCCCCCCCCCCCCCCCCCCCCCCCCCCCCCCCCCCCCCCCCCCCCCCCCCCCCCCCCCCCCCCCCCCCCCCCCCCCCCCCCCCCCCCCCCTGCCCCCCCCCCCCTAGGATGTAAAACTTGATCTATTATATTTAATGGATTAATTTATCAGATTAACCAAAATTATTTTAGGTCTGAGATCAGTTAATATGTAATATAATATTTTGCTATGTTGTTTCTCTTGAATCTTGAATTGAATAAATCCTCTTGAAAACTAGGTACAAAGATTATCAACTCTTTTGTGGAAGTGTATTGTTTTATGTATTTATTTATTTAAAATATTTATATAGCTGTCCACTTTAAAACAACTCTGGGCAAGAAATACACAAAAAGATCAAATATAACAGGCTATCTTGAACTGATCCAAACCAAAACAATCCTAGAAACCCAAAGTACGTGTATAAATGATTAAGTATCATATCAGGTGATGATTATCACAACGTGAGCCCAAACATTCTCTTGTCCTTTATACTAAACAGAATCAAGGTGAAGTTATCTTCAGTTTCTTTCTGTTCCCTTCTTCTTTCCCAGAACTGAAGGCTTTTTTACTTAATCACTCTTGCATTCCTTTTGCAAGATTATTTTGGTACTCCTCTACACCTTTTTCCCAACAATTGAAAAGCCCATTCAGACTGCACAAAGCTATCATGATTAAGAATTATTGATAGATCTGTTCCTCATTGAATTATGACAAAACCTTTTGAAACAATGTTGTATTGTGTGAAATCTGTTTTATTTATTTTTCTTCCTTCCTTCCTTCCTTCCTTCCTTCCTTCCTTCCTTCCTTCCTTCCTTCCTTCCTTCCTTCCTTCCTTCCTTCCTTCCTTCCTTCCTTCCTTCCTTCCTTTCTTTCTTTCTTTCTTTCTTTCTTGATACAACAATTTTATCCAATCACTTTACTTGATTTCAAACTATGAGGGAGAAAGAGTGGGAGAACCTGATCATATAACAATGATCTTTTTCCCTGGTCAAGTCAACAACAGCTGATCTGAAAGAGCTGGGTTCAGCAGCTGGTAGGTATGTTTTTAAAGTCCTTCTAGACATCACTAAGGAGATGCCTTTGCTGCCTTCTTTTTCTTTGGAGAGTTAGTTGCAGGGGATGAAATGAAATTGTCACAGATACAGTGTCTGGACAGGCCCCACGTTGCTGATTTTCTTAAAACATTATCTTGATTACAGATGGAGCAAAGGGCAGGTAAGTAATCCATATGACAGGGAGAATGCTAACTGGTATGATAATTACTTTAACCTCAAACAAGATAAGGTTAACTAATTTCTAGGTTAACTGCTAGATCAGTTAACTGAGCTTTGGTGGTTGTATGATTTGTCTACATGATCCAATACAATTAAGGATACTGGGCAAACAGAGTTAGAAAAAGACTTTTCTATCTGTTTGCTCAACATGCCACATATACTAAATAATAACATACTTATCAGTGCTGAAGGTCTTGGCCTCCATTAGATATCCTAATCTTTGCAATCCATTTGTGGGTTCAGCCAATTCACACCCACTATGCTGGTTTATGATCAGAATAATGATTTGATTGATTTTCACCCAGTTTGATGATGCCGCTTTTCTAGGGGCATGCACAATATAGAAAATGTTTCCATCTCAAAAGAAAATATTCCATCTCAAGAGTTTAATCATACTGCCTTGAACTGGCCACAGTTCAAAGGAACCAAAATGGTCAAAGCAGAATTTGGAACTGTTTCAAATGTATCTGCCATGGGAAACAGTGGGACCAAGTACAAGCTTTTTACTTCCTTCTTTTAACTCAGGATCACATAAATAGGTAGAAGAAATAGTTCATAATGAGTCTACCAGCTAGCCGACTTGCAGAAATATTGAAAGTAATTTTTTTTATCCTCCTCTTCCTATGCTGCCTTTCTTGAACTCCAATACATCCATAATACTGTGTTATTTCTTTGTCATAAAAGTAGGATCACTGAAAGGAATGGGAGAGATATTACAACTGAGCTGAACAAGTTTGTTTGTTTTTTTACTCTTTCACACAATGTACAACTTTTTTTAAACCATTACCTTTACCTACCCCTGGGCAGGTAGGGCATCCTGGCATAAAATAAATTGCAAACAATCCATACATTTCAACCAGTCCACTTTACAACATTGTTTCAATTTAAAATAACGTAAACCTATGTTGATGTAAACCTAGGTCTTATTTTGCAGTCAGACAAATGTTGCCCACCGTTTGGCAAATATTCCCCTGCAGACTTACCATGTTTTGTTTTGTTTTAGTATCAGCTACTAAAAACAAACAAAAGAAAAATGTTCTTTCAGAGGGAGGGGGAGGGGAGGAGAGGGAAAGGAGAGGGGAGAGGATGGGGAGGAGGGGAGATGTGGGCAGGATGGAGGAGGAGAGGAGAGGTGGAGGAAGGAGAGGAGAGAAATGAAGAGGAGAGGAGAGGAGGCTCTTCCTGGAAAACTTTCCATCCCTTCCTGGCTGCCAACATTTACTGTACATCTTAAATGTAAATACATTTAACAGAAAAAAAAATTAATTATGAATCTTTTGAAGATCCTTGTTCAATAAAAGTACTATTCATTTCACACTTGAAGTTCAAGGGGAATAGAAAAACTATGGTAAATAAGTAAGTCCAACATGTTCAAATATCCTTTGATTAAAAAAAAAAGTACAATGATCTGCATCAACACAGTCCATATGCTCTTAAATTTAGTAGATCAGCCAGTCTAACATCTTCTAAATAAAGACAAGAGAATGCAGAGTGTAATGATGCATGCACATCCAAATAAAGACTCACTAGGCAATCCACCAAAGTTATTCTTTGCCTTTCAATTCAATATTTAATATTCAAATTATTACAGATACCTTGGAAATATACAATGTGTGATAGTATCATGATTCCCAGCATTGAAAGAACATGCACAGAATGAACACACCAATGTTCCACAGGTCAAACAAGCCAACATCGTGCAAGAACTTTTCATATTTCCATATTTTCATTTTGCTCAACAATTGTATTCGAACTACAGTATAGTAGTACGCATAAATGTATACTTTTGATAGTTTAACCTGCAACATTTCACCTGCTTTTCATATATGTAATCCAATTTACCAACAAGAACTTTTTTAAAATATAGTTGCAAAGATGGCATGGGGAATGGAAAAGAATAGTCCTTCTTTTTCTTTCTATCTGTGTTTTGCCATTTATTCTAAGAAGTAGACTATCTGGACCCTTTCTTTTCAGGTTTCAGATCTTGTCATAGTACCATGAATCACTCACTGATCACACTGGTAAACAGGTTCAGGATGCTGCTGGTACATTTATCCAAGCTCTCCTTGATCTCTTTTAGCAGCTTTCATGATATCTTACTGGGCTAACTTAGAGAATTGAGAATGGGAAGCACAGCCATTGCCAACTGATGTTGGCAAAGGGGAGAAATCGAGTTCATGGCTTCGTGGGATGTCTCAGGGCTTTGTTTACACACACACACACACACACACACACACACACACTGTTATTGAACATTCTACATGAAATCTCTGAGTGAGATCATCTGTCACTATAGTGTCCGGTCATTATTATGTTGAGGATATTCACTTTTTAATCTCTCTCCTTGGCTGCCCAAATGATATGGTCAAATTTATTTCCCAGGGACCAGAGGCTGTGGGGTTTTGGAAGGGAAGAACAGGCATGAACTCAACCCTGGCAAAACTGACCAGCTATGGAATTTAGGCTGCCCAGATACAAAGATTTTCCAGCTTGCCTGGCAGCACAGAATTAGTATACAAATTGGTAATCCTCCTGGACTCACAGCTTCAGTTTGAATAGCTTGAGTTACCACTTCAGTTTGAATAGCTTGAGTTGCCATGGCTAAGGAGACTTTTGCACAGGTTTATCTTGTGTACCGAATACACTGTCCCTGCACCAGGAAGTCATGATGACTCGTGCCTTAATCACTTCCACTTTGGATTATTGTAATGTATTCTACATGGCTGGGACTTGAAGAGCATTCAGAAGCTGCAGGTGGTTTGGACACTTTCACATCCCATTTTCATTCCCCAATTTCTCAGAAACAATTTGAAGCAAGCTAATATTTGTTCTTTCTAAAGTGAAATACTATACTGATGAATAACAGATCAAACTGCCAAGATGTTCTCCCTTTCAATGGATGGGCACCTCCAGCTGCAAAAAGAGAAGTGAGAAGCTACCTCCATGCTAATGAAGAGCCAGAAGGTGAGATGGGGCAAGATATATTATCAGTGAGGAAGTGGTCTATCCCCAGCGGAGATGGCAGTATAGAGTCATAAGAGATATGAGGCCAATCCAGCAACAGCACAAATGGCATGTGTGGGGGAATTGAATATTCAATAACTGTTTCCCTGACACAAAGTTCTTCAATGTAAATTTCCCCAAATCAGGTCTTTGCTTAAATGTAGTTCCCCGTTTATGCACGCAAGTTTCAGAAATATTTATTTGGAGTAGTGAAAGTGGGAGATGTTTGAACTATCTTTGTTGGTGGATTCTGTTTGATATAACCATGCTGTGGTAACTGTCATTTTGCAGAAGTAGAGCATGGGGGAATTCCATTCAAGAGGTTTAAACAGGGACAGAGTGAAACTAGCTGACAGAGGGAACTGAAGTCCAAGAAAGTCAAACTTGAGAAGGTAATCAGGAGGGTCCCGTCCCCCCCGAGGACAGGGCACCCTCCATTTTACTTTTGTCTTTGGCACATTTAATTTAATCCTCTAAGAGGCTGGCTGGAAGATAACTAAGGGGGAAAACCCCAGCCAAGAGAAACCAGACTGGAGTTAACAATCTGGACAGCAAGCTAAGATCAGGGAAGTTAGTTGCATTATGCATTTTGTTTTCTTCTGGAGAAAGATTTGGGCTGTACAAAATTGTGTGTGAGAGAGGGGGGGAGGAAGGGAGGGAGGAGCTCTTGGGCTCAGGGAGCAACTGTCAAAGGTCACCCTTTTCAGAAAATAATTGTTCATTTCCTTCTCTTTTTTATTTTCCTGTTCCACTCTGTTTGATCTCTGATCTCATTGTACATAATAAAGATTTAGCATTCTTATGGAATCTGGGATGCTCATTCTGAGAAAAGGCTCCAACTTTAGCAGATGTTACTCTGTTGGGTCAAGGTTTGGAAAGAAGGAAGGGAGGGGAGGAGCCTACCAGAGTATTTCTCTGGAGCCAAGTGATAGCAGCATATCTTTCCAGCTCTCTTCAGGAATAGTGGGGAAAGAGAAGTGATACTGTGGAAGGAAGGTTTTAGAGGCCCTTGTTATAATCAGAGAAGGATCAAGCCACCAAATCCTAAGCATGTGTGTACATAGGTCCTATTATTGCTACCCAAAAATGGTACATTTCTTCTTCATCACTGTCTCTCAACTTTCTTCTGTTCCTCCAAAACAATTTTTTAAAGAAATTAGAATTAACTGAATCAAGAAAATCTTGTAGAAGTAAAAAGAATGCCAGCCAGTATCCTACTGGAGATTAAAGCGTTTTACAATCATCTCTGTTCGAGTTCAATAGGGATAAAGAGGAAATGATAATCATATTTTCCTTGAAGTATGGGGATCTGGGGGCTGTAGGGCTGAATCCAAAGTGAAAGGCCCCTTCTCTTTCTTCTGTTTCTTTCTGATATTCCTTTTACTAACTCACTTCTGTTCTGACATCACCTTGTCTCTTTTCTTCTTTCTAACTATCAAGCTGCCAAGAATGTAAGAGATCCCTTTGAGTTAAAATCCATGACTATGTATTATTTATTCATTAGATTTATACCCCACCTTTCTTCCAAGAGCATATGGTCTTTTAAAATGCCAAGAGTCATATGAAATTAAGGCCTTCAGGATACCTATTCCTAGTTTAGCAGTTCAAATTTCCAGAATGGGGTCATTACTTTTGAATAAACAATAAATTCCATATGATTCTAAATTTAACATTTCCATTTTCCCTAAAGGAAAAGGAACATACTCGGTTCAGCCTAAGGAAGTAGCTGTAGTGAAATTGGTCTTTCTGATTGGTCAGAAAAGTTAGTGTTTTCCTAATTTTGGGGAGAATGAATGAAGGGATAAATAAACTTTAAGGTCTTGCTTCCATCACCATAAGACTCTAAAAATTGAGTTAAGAAATTAACAGATAACCCTAATGTTTTCTGTCTTAAAAGTTATTTTCTTGATATCATAATAGCTTAAACAGGGGTATCTATCATATTCTACATTTCATTTACACAGAGGACCATTTTATTATAAATAATATTTCATTAACAATACAATTTTGTAGATACATGGACAAAACTTCTTCTGGGTGCTTAGTTATACAATAGTTTTCCCTAGAGCTACCAATAGATACCAATAGAGCTACCAATTGTTGTCATTTATGTTGTTCTTTATTTAGATTATCTCCTTTCCCTCCTTCTACTCTATCTAACTATCATCTCAATAAAGAAGAGTCTCTCTTCTCTTTTAATCCCTTTCTCTCCCAAATTCTTAGCATTCTCTCTGCCTTCCTTATAAGGAAATGTTCAGTTAATCCATTACTAGTAGTAAATAGAATTAGTAGACTGTAATTAACCTATTTCTATTGTTTCAGCACAGTATTAAAGGATCATATGTTAGAACTTGCAGAATTGTTTAGGTGAGGCCCATGCCTTTCTACACAAGAAGGAAATAAGGTTATATTTGATAGCCCTGTTCTATTTGTAGTCTCCCCCATGGTCAGTAAAGTATGAAAGATCATCTGGAAAGATGAAAGAACAATGGCAGCCATTGGTCTTTATCTTCAGCACCCAAGGTGGGGTTAAATAATATTCAGAATTCAATCCATGCCTGACTTCTTTGTATAACATCTAGGCCTAGTCCTGGGTGCCAACAAAAGGAAGAAGAAAGAAAGAGCAAAAGTCAACAACAGCAACAGCTTTAAAATAAATGGGGTGTTTTTGTGATTGCGCAGTCCAAAAGGAAAAAGGCTAAAATATATTACAGGGCTACTTTTAAATTTGAGCTGCTTTTCTTTGACTTAGATATTGGATAAAGATGGGAGGCATCACAAGTCAAGCTCAACTAGAAGGAGTCTTTCTTATCTTCTCTCACCTACACTGCAATTCCAGAGAGATTAAAGAAATTAAAGTTGCCCCAGTTCTCCAACACAGGTCTTCTATGGTTAAAAAATAAAATATTGTAGAGGATTTAAAGAAAGTTTTCAAAGCAGCACCTTCTCATCTAAAGTCTAAGGGATAAGAGGAAGAGATTACTAGAGTAGTGACAACTCTCTGGCACATCATATTTGATGCCTTGAGACCTGACCTATGGCATGTGCTCATCACCTCCTGTCTTAGAACATTAATAAAAAGCTAAGAGTCCAATTTACTCAAATGAAGTCTTTTTGATGATGCATTCAGGTACGTTAAGATAACCTCCACCTTGCCTGCCCTGAAGTTAAAGCTAAGGTTCTTCCACCTTGTCTTCCATGTTGCCTACAACTTGCCTTTTATCTCCTCCACCTCTTGTCATCAGCCAGCCACACATTACTGTAGTATAGTTAAGAGAAATCCAGACATTGCAGGGCTTCATAGTAAAATATTTCCCAAGCTGGCAAATGGGTTGTTTGGAGGGTTTATAGCCAATAACAGCATTAAAGCAGCAAGAGGATATGGCTCTCACTGCTCTAGGGCCCTTGTTGGAAGTATTTCCCCAGAATCAATGTCTGAGAGTTTCTGTTTGGTGTAAGCTAAGGAAATACTTTGCTTTAAAGTGATACATGCCTGGCAAGCACAGTTGCACAAACGTCTACTAGCCAACACCCTTGCTGCTGCTGGAAGAATTGTTCAGGAATCTTTGAGGTTCATAAATAAGCACAACATGGATCGATTCTAGCAGCTTGGGCACATGGATAAACAAGCCTTCCTCGTACTGTGTCATCTATCCTAAGGAAATTCCCCATGTGTCAATGAAGCTTAGAAAAACAAAACCCCATTGATGCAAATGGGAGCTACATTGCAACATGTTATTCTCTGGAGAATGAGGACTGGTGACAGTCTGAGAATGCAAGCATGAAAGGGAAATAAGCTAGAGAAAGAGAGAGAAAAGGAAAAGGTAGAAGAAAATGAATGGGATATGTAGCTGTGCTTGCATGACATTCTGATCAATAAACTCTCCAATCACATTGAAGTGGTGGGTGAATTCTTCCATTATGATTAATTTATGGTCCGGGATATTGTGGGAATCCAGAAAACAGAAATGAATTGAGTATAGCACACATAGGACTATAAGGCAAGCACAGCCTGCAAGGATGATTGAACCAGTGAGTGGGGACGAGAATGGTGATGTGAATGAAAGAGAGGGAATGAATAAATTGAATCCATGATTGATGAATGGAAGCCATTGCATCAAAGAAAAAAATGTGGGGCAGTTCTAGGCAATCTCTTTGAGCTATTGCCCCAACCACTATCCATTAGCAAGTTTCCCATTCCCGGGTGCAGAATTGTGCAGGTTCTAAGGTTATGATGGATTTCAGTATACAAGTAGTCCTTGGCTTACGATCACAATTAAGTCCAAAATTTCCATTGCTTAAATGAGACATTTGTTAAGGGAGTTTTGCCCATTTTACGACATTTCCTGCCACAGTTGTTAAGTGAATCACTGCAATTGTTAAGTTAGTAAGATGGTTGTTAAGTGACTCTGGTTTCCCCGTGGATTTTGCTTGTCAGAAGATGATCACTTGACCCTGGGATACTGCAACCGTCATAAATATGAGTCAGTTGCCAAGCGTCTAAATTTTGATCATGTGACCATGGGCATGCTGCAGCAGTCATAAGTGTGAAAAATGGTCATAAGTCACTTTTTTCAGTGCCATTATAACTTTGAATGGTTATTAAATGAACTGTTGTAAATCGGGGACTGCCTGGACCAAATCACTGCATATGAACACAATGGCTCCTAAGGCTTGATTTTTAAACTCAGAATCAACATTTACCCCAAGACTTTGAGTTACTGGAAGATGTAAATCAAAATGAATACATAAATGCTTTTACAAGAATTAACTGTAATAATTGCTTCTTCTCTTAGCACGGGGCTGCTACATTACTACCATATGCATCATTGATGCCAAATGATTTCTGTGGGCAAACCAAATGGCAGCTTTGGCAAGCTTCAAATCTCCCAGGAATTTCCTTAAGACCTAATCATTAAAAAAAAATCAATATTTTATGAAACAAGTACTGTAAGACAGACTATTAATTCAGCTTCTGGAGAAGAAGCACCATTTTCGGTTCCTACTAACCTGAGTCAGATTTGAACTAAGAGACTCTTACAATGAAGTAAGAATTCCCCTGAGATCTTTGGTGGCAGCTTTTATTATTATTTTAACCAGTTAGTTATTGCACATCTAAGGCCTTCCTTTCCCTGTCACTTTACATCCAAAAGTTGACATGTGGTTGAACTGATATCCTTTCCCCGCTTCCTTTCTTGCAACTAAATGTCCAGTAGCATTGCACAAAAGAACCCAACGGAAAAGGTCAAGTAGAGTTTCATGCCTGAGGTCTAGGATTACATCAAAGTCTTCAACGTTCATCTGTCCATAACATCAACCAAATGCTTCCTGGTTTCAGCTTGACTCAAAGAAACAGCAACGTTTAGTTTTATCTGCCCTTGTGTTCTTACCTCTAGTTTTCAACCTCCGATGTTTCATGATCTCTTTCCTTACTCTTATAGTCCCCTGCCTTGTGCTGAGGACCCTTTGAATCTGTTCTGATTCTTTTTGCCACAGCTCAAAAAAAAAACAAAAAAAAAACCTTTCCTGCCTTCAAACAAAAATGTGGAAGGAATATAGCATGACTGGCCACAGAACTAACAAATATCTTAGGTCCGAAGCCTGTTACTCATTTCAGAGATTCTGGAATTCTATGATTGGAAAACCCAAGCCTTCAACTGGAATTTGCAAATTGGCATTCATTGTCCTAATTTGCAAGCTGTATACATCTGGAATGCATTGGAGAGTGTATATAGTGTGCATGTGCCTATATTTTGAAAGCCTTTGTCCATCAGCTGGAATAATCTTGCACATATGGAAATCTTTTTTTGCACATTTATAACTGCTTTATTTTCTTTAAACCACCATATCTGCGTAGCATATAGTAACCAAAAAACCCCAATCAAATGGAAGAAAAAGCCAATATAATTGTAAAATCCTATTCAGAAACCCCAGAAAAAGTGCCTAAATGGATAATTTGGATTCAGATGCCCAACTCATAAAGCAAGTTTATTGAACCAAGGTATTTTGCTATTCTGCTCTATCCAAAATTTAAAACCATGTTTATTTCTTCCAATCCAGCTTCCTCCCTATATATTCAGTATATAAATTGAATAAATAAGGGAAGAGTATATAGCCTTTTCTCCACAGGTGGTATTCAGCAGGTTCTGACCAGTTCTGGAGAACCGGTAGCAGAAATTTTAAGTAGTTCAGAGAACCAGCAAATGCCACCTCTGACTGGAGATTTTACAGTATTCTTCCCCTGCCACACCTACCAAGCCATGCCCACAGAACCGACAGTAAAAAAAAAATTTGAATCCACCACAGCTCTTCTCATTTCTATACTAACTTAAAACCAGTTTCTTTTTCCCCATGTTTTGTCTGTACAATGGCTTCCTCTCTCTGCATGAGGAAATGAGATCTTCCGCAATTCCCATGTTTCCTAAGGACATGCCGCAACTGGACATGGTGGATATAATAAAATATTTTTGTATACTCAAAGAAACACATATCAACTGGTCTGTGGTATTTTCATTTTTTCAGCATTCTCTCTCTGGGCGCGATGAGAATATATCTGCTGAATATAACTTTGCATTGGCAACAGGAAGGGCATCTGGCCAGTAATCACTCAGCTCCATTCAGATGCCACCCCGCAAAGGATAATGTGGTCATTAAAAGATGATGATGATGATCATCATCATCATCATCAGTAATATTTCTTGTTCCTCAACTTTTCTAAACATTTGGTATTTTCTTTTCCAGATAAAACTATAATCTGCATTGGATAATCCTGAGCTTTTTTTTGTTAATACATGCAATCAATGTTATTGTATGATAGTTTGCACATTCTATTTTGTAATCTCTATTAAACCTCTTTCTCTTTATGATATTGGTTTGGAGACTTTCATTTTCCAACCTGTTTATCTCGTGCCATTCTCCAGATTAGTCGGCATAGTTTGGATAGAATCTTTCTGAGTATTCCTTTGCTGTTTGCCATATTTCTGTAGACATTCCATCAATTCTTACAGCCTTTTCACTTGATAATTATAAGAGAGCTGATTTCACTTCATCCTCTAACATTAGAGGCTCTTATAAATATGCAATATCTTCTAAGGAATCTTGAATGTTGACATCCATACCTACAGAATTTCAGTATACTCCTTCCATCTTTGTTTGACTTCTTGGATTCAGTTAATCTCTAATCATTGGCATCTATTAGCAAAGCAATTCAAGGGTTCAACCTTCTTTGGGTTCAGAGATCTTTACTTGTTTTTCCAAAGCTGTTTCAATCTTCAGTTTCTTTGCTTTTTTCTTGTTTCTTTTAACAGCTCTCTGAAATTCTTTGTTAAGTTCCTTCCTGGGATCTTTGTTTTTCCTGGCTTTGGCTTTTCTTCCTTTCTTAGCAATTTCTACTATTTGTCCTGCCATCCAGTTTGCTTTTTTTTCTCTTTGTTTTTAACAGTCGTTTCCACATTCATCATTAGTAACTTATTCAAATTCATTCCACAGTTCCTCTTATTCCTATCAGTGAGGTTCAGAATTTCAAAATCATCTCTAATGTTCTCCTTGAAAATATCAAGCTTGGAAACTAGTTGGTTTGGCTATTAGCTTGACTTGGAACTTGCACATAAGCAATTCATGATCTCAATCCACAGTCAGCTCCTAACCATGTGTTTGCAGTTATGATTGAGTTGTTCTACCTCCTTGTACTATTAATACAGCCAATTTTATTTTATTTTATCTCCATCTGGTGATGTCCGCATATGTAGATAACTTGTTGGTGGCTTGAAAACTGTGTGAGCAATGAAGAAATCACTGGATTGGCAGAAATCATTGGATTGGCAGATACTGATAAATTGTTCTCTTGCTTCATTTTGGTGTCTTAGACTATAAATCCAAATAGTTTTTCTCAATATTTTCCATTTGGGCATTCCAGTTTCCAACCACAAGAAGCATATCTTGCTTGCATGTTCTGTAAATTTCAAATTCAACTTGACTAAGTTCTTTTGCATCAGGGGTTGGAGCACAGACATGGATAACCATCCTATTTATACATATACATAGTTTTTATTAAATAAATTTAAACTAAAAGAGAAAATAAAGAGAATAAAAATGGTGAATAGTATGAAAAACAAAAAAGAAGGATTGTAAAGGAATATAAAGAAGTAGCTTTTAATCTTGATAATGGTTATAGATATGCAGTATTTTATATTTTACCCTGTCTTGGGTTATATCATAATTTCCTTCTTTCCATGAACTACCATTTAAAATCTGCAAATAAATCACAAATTTGTTTTTCTCTTTTTTTCACACAAAAAGTCCCTAAGAGGTTTCCAGTAACTAATAAATGTAGTTGTTAATTTTCTTTAATCAATCAAGTTAATGTTTCCATCTCTGCTAGTCTGTCATCTTCACCAACCTTTCCCCCATTATGTATATTTCAGAATCCTTCTATTTTTGTGCATATACAGGTAGTCGGGGTGGGATTCTACGGGTTCTGTCCGGCTCAGTAAAACTGGTAGCTCTGAAGAGCAGCAGACATAGAACCGTTCTATGTCTGCTGCTGTTTTGGCCCACCTGCCCGCCTGGGCTCTTACCTGACCTTTAATTCCTGCTTTTTCAACCTCAGCTGCTTGGCGCAGCACAGCCGCGGTTGTAAAAGCAGGAAGAAAGTGCTTTTTCAACTGCTGCGCACCCGCGCACAGCGCTGCTCAGCTGTCCAGGCAGCAAGCTGACGACGATTCACACGTGCATGCAAAGTAAAGAGTAAATCACAGAACCGGTAATTAAACCGGTCGGACCCCACCCCTGCAGGTAGTCCTTGCTTAACAACAGTAATTAGGAGAGAAAGCAGTTTCAGCAGTTGTAAAGCATGACACCATTGATGCCTGCAATCCCCAGGGCAATTGTTAAGCAAGAATCATGGGTTGATATGCAAGGATTTCATGTGAGTATAACTTGAAACATCCTTCCAGCTTTCCACGAACAAAGTCAATGGGAAAGCAGGCAGGAAGTCATAAGTCCTGGGGGCTCAGAAGCTGCCAGGTGGATGGGTGAATATTATTGAATGAAGCGAGGCAGGGGTGTTGTGGCAAGTGTATACAGACTGGGAAGAGGGAATGTGACATGTGGAGAATTCATGGCATCCATTTTACAACTTATCAAACTGAAAAGAACCTATGTGTCTGTTGTCCATCAAAGACTGAATGAAATTTATCTTTTGCTCACATCCTTGGAACAATCAATGTGACGCTTCTGAAAGTATTCTGGGAAGGCCATAATCTTTGCCTGGTTATAAGTTATCTCAGATTCAGGCAAATCTGCTGCACTAGTACTTTAAGTGAAATGTCTGCTACATTAGTCCTGTAGTCCTCTAGGTTACACTCATTAAACAAAAATTTGAACGGGGAAAACAGGATTATAATGTGAACACAGTATTTCTGAATTCCATCACCACCCATAGAACAAAATTTCTTTCAATAAAAATCTAGTTCAGGAATAGAAAATATTTCAAAGATGATGTTGACATCCATACACTTCCCAAACACTCCATTATTCCACACAGAGAAGCCAATCAGACTGAGAGAATGAAATCTCACTTCAATCCTGGCAGTGGAAAAAACTTCCATGCATCTGAGGCACCAGACCAGAGACATAAAACTTGCCAAGCCTCTGTCTCTTTCAATTGCACTTCCCTTTTCTGTGTCCATTCACCCAAAATTCTCGAAGTAGCCATCTCACTGTGAATGATATGTATGTAAATCATATCAAATCATAGACAATTTCTAAATGCTATGGCTCTATACCAGAGAGGCTTTATAAACTAGCTCAGAGTCTCAGAGTTTTTGTCTTTCCTGGTTTCTTGACTCCCCCACCCCCATTTGACCATAAGGCTTCAGAGCTTTGAAATCTGAGATCTCCCAGCTGCCCTGCCTTCCGTTTCTGGTGTCTGGATCACCACAGGGGAGAGAAGCCTGCTTACTATTACTGGTGAGAACAGCGGCTTACCGCTCTCAGCTTACCTATGGCCAGGCCCATAAGTCAGAGTTTACAGACACCTCAGAGCTCAAGGGCCTAAGGGAAAGTGGTTGCTTAGCAGAATTTTACCAATGGAACCATCAAATCGTTTCTGGAATGGTACTCCCTGGGTTAAAGAGCTGTGAATAAAGTAGAAGAAATATGTTATTCAATATTTCAGTTCCTGTCTTTGGTTTCCCATTTAATACTGTTCTTTGGTACTCCATGTTTTAGTATACAAGTTCAACACTGTTATTTAACCCTGACATCCACCTTCAGGGAGCATTTAAGCTTCTTAAAACCTTACCAACATTCCACCAGACAGCTTCTCATTAAACAGTTACCTGGATGTTCCTGAGGCCTAAAGCATTAAGATTTAAAGGAAACAATTGACTGGGCATATTTTCTACCATTCTTTTGGAAATCACTTGTTTGTTTGGGATGAATAAAGCTAGCACTAAGGTCCAGGAAATATGAGAAAATGGACTATATAGTAGTTCATAAGAAATTTGTCAGTAGCCTAAAAACGCAATGCAAGAAGAAATTCTGCAGTTTAAAATACA
The DNA here is from genome assembly GCF_049901735.1 of Notechis scutatus. NCBI lineage: Eukaryota > Metazoa > Chordata > Lepidosauria > Squamata > Elapidae > Notechis > Notechis scutatus. The sequence goes on from NC_142009.1 coordinate 38,687,607, forward strand.
GGATCCCAGTTGCAGTGTGTGGTGTTCCAAACCTGCAAGAGGGGGACCTCAGTTCCCAAAATTTCCAAAAGCAAGTTCTTTCCCCCTGAAATTGTGAGAGGTTTTTTTTAAAAAAAGTAGATCGTCTGCTACACAAAATCTGAGGCTTTCTTCTTCACATCAGAATGTTCCACCTTCTTTATGTTTTGCCTTTATATATCAGCATCTCTGAACTCTTTAAACAATGGACTGGGTGGTTTTTGCTACAATCCCTCACAGAAATATTCTAAAAAGAAATAATGGCATATAATCAAAGGAGCTTTACAGCAATGGCTTAATTTGTACTAATCTTAGCAACCTTTTTAAATCCTTCTAAATTTACTTCTGGATTCTTCTCTTACATTGAATCTCCTAAATTTTCTCTTGAGGTGACTTATTGACCTGGCCTCAAACCACTGTACATTTGGCAAAAATTGGCACACATATATGCACATATAACCTTGCACATGATGATCTCCCTTTAATGTTTTTATTTTTACAATTTTTTACTTTTTGATGGTTTGAATAACAACCCTAACCCTCAAATTGGGTTCCAAACTGCACATTTAAGCTCTGGATTGCCTGAATAATTCTAGGGCCCAATTTACACTGACTGAACATGTGGGTTTGATACAAAGCAAGAAATGGGAGCCAATGGATATGATCCCATTTCCCTCTCCATGTATTTAATCCCAAAAGGTGAGAATGTGATGATGATTCTTAAAATGAAATGTACTGCATCCACAAATTGAAATTAGAAACTAAGGGGAAGATGTGGGAGGAGGGGCTCTTGGAAACATAAGCAAATTTTGAACATTGTTAAATTGGCATCTTCTACATCAATGGAAAAATCACAGTGACCTTTGCTAGAGGTCTGCTTGCCCTCTGTGTTAGAAAAAAAAAAAGAACAGTGCTAAGTAGACTCTCTTCTTTACCCTCAAGCACCTTCTTTAATTGTCTTTGAGTAAGAGCAAATCTTCCTGCCCCTTAATATCAAGTTTCATTACCTTAATCATGATGTGATATCATGAAATAATATTTACTGCTCTCCAATAATTTATGTAAATAACTTCCCCTTTTGGCCCAGCTCTTCAGTATGACAGGTGATTCACGATGGCTTTACAGCATCCCACAACCCACCTACAAGAGCTCGTTCTGTCCTGTTGGCTAAGTAGAATCAAAAAGCCACATTTATTAGGTGGTATAATGACAGACAAAGGGGAGAATATTCACATACATTCTCACATGATTGCTCTACAATTTGTTGGCATACAATTTAAGGCTGTACCTATCCTTTCATGGTTGTAGCCTTAACCTCCCACATGCCAGTGAAATGCTGTGCAGGGGAAGATCTGATTGCTCAATGACAGAACATGTGCTTTGCATACAGATGATCTCAGACAATATCCTGCCATGTCCAGCTGATCACAAGTAGCAGATAATCAAAAAAGAGATTTCTATACTTCAGAAATTCAAGAGACCTGCCTGTGAGTCCGAGGTTAGATGAATAATTGGTCTAACTTAATATGCACAGTGCCAGCCTTAGACATATTGCTGGCTGACACAAAATGGTGTACCTTCTATTCTTTGGTCAGAAATCCATAGGATTGACAGGTTAATCTCTTTTCAATATGGCTTGCAGGAAATCCTCCATCACACCTAAGGGCAGCAGACTCACTTAGAAAGATGGAGGACAAATCTCAGCTACTTTTTTAATAGAGGAAAATGGCAAAAAGGGTCACAAGGAATGGATGGGAATCTATGACTGCCACCCAGGAATTTGGGGGGGGGGCAGTTTATTTTTATTTATTTATTTATTTTATTTGTCAATTGCTTACAAGATAATAGGTATAAGTAAAAACATAGTTATGAATACATGGATACATATAAGAAAAATAAATATATATATAAAAGAAACAATAGGACAGGGACGGTAGGCATGTTGGTGTGCTTATGCACGCCCCCTACAAACCTCTTAGGAAAGGGGTGAGGTCAATAGTAGACAGTCTAAGGTTAAAGTTTTTGGGGTTTGGGGAAGAAACCACAGAGTCAGGTAGAGTATTCCAGACATTGACCACTCTGTTGCTGAAGTCGTATTTCCTGCAATCAACTTTGGTGCGATTAACCTTGAGTTTGTATCATTTGCTCTTGTTTTTGTTATGGTTGAAGCTGAAGTATTCATTGACAGGTAGGACATTGCAATGTAAGATTTTATATACTATACTTAGATTGGACCGAAGGCAGCGTAGTTCTAGGTTTTCTAGGTCTAGAATTTCGAGTCTGGTAGCGTAAGGTATTCTGCAACAAGTAGAGGAGTGGAGAACTCTTCTTGTGAAATATTTCTGGACTTTCTCAACTGTGTTAATATCAGATACATAATGTGGGTTCCAGACTGATGAGCTGTATTCAAGTATTGGTCTAGCAAATGTTTTGTATGCTCTAGTTATTAATGTAATATTACCAGAGAAAAAGCAACATAAGATTAGGTTAACAACTCTTAACGCCTTCTTGGCTATGTAGTTACAGTGGGCTCTAGCACTTAGGTCATTTGAGATGAGTACTCCAAGATCCTTGACAGAGTTTGGATCATCAACAAGGTCTTGACTATTCAGCCTGTATTTTATTTTCTGATATATTTTTTTGCCAATATGTAGGACAGAGCATTTATTTGTTGAGATTTGAAGTTGCCATTTGTTTGACCATTCTGATACATAGTCAAGGTCTTTTTGAAGGGTAGCAGAATTGTCCATGGTGTTGAATAGCTTTACATCATCAGCGAAGAGAATGCAGTTGCTCTTGATATGATCACAGAGGTCATTTATGTAGAGTATGAAAAGAGTTGGTCCAAGAACACTGCCTTGGGGGACACCACTGTTGACAGGTACAGAATTTATTGTTTAATGGTAGAACCATTCCCGAGCATAAAAAGAGCTTTATTTCAGAATTATGGTTTCTTAGATGGCCGTGAAATATGGTGCTTTCTTTCTCTTCCTCTTATTAGTAATGCAAAAAGGATCAGCTGTCTTATTATAAGCAAGGCTGACAAACAAGTCCGTCACTAGAGTTTCCTGAACAGATGTTCACAATAGACAGTCCTCTAGTTTCATAAACTGTCCAGATCTAAGTTAAAGAGTTATATGAATGACCAGAAGTCAGCTAACATCTGTGTGCCAGGCTGAGTCTTACTATCATTAACTTGTTCCCTCTAGTGATCTTATAATATTTCCATTTAACTTATTTCTAAATTCTGAAATATTTATATATGTATGTATATATTGCTAAATTAGAGAGCGAAACCTGTCCAGACATCGAACCTTGGAAGCTCAGGGTTTCTAATATTTCCTTCCTGTGTCTTAATTATTCTCCTATCCATTGTCTTGATATAAAGAGATACCAGAATTCTTGTAAATATTTAAATACGAAGTCACTGCTTAATCACTATGTTTGGAGTTAGTTTAATCCTTAGAATTGGCCTCTAGGTGAGCCAGTTCTGCTTCAATCTGCAGTTTCTGCTTCAGTTTGAATTCAGAGATATTCGCTTGTTTCTTAATATGCTACAGGAGGATTTTCCTTTCAAACTAAGAATACTTGACGGACAGCAAAAAATATCATTACATCACTCTGTTTCTTTCCCTTTGGCAATGTTAGGATGTAAAATGTCTCCTTCATTGGGCAATCCGTTTGTCTTTATGTGAAATTGACTCACCAGCAGTAATCATGCCAACTTCTAAACTATCTCAGGAGAAAGATGCAAAGTCTTCCTTTCTCCTTGTGATTCCACCATCCATTCCTCTTTCACCTTTTGTAAGAAAAAGAAAGACAAGCAATTGATGGTAACGGATGATAATCCAGTCCAATCTAATGCTGGATTATCCATTCTAGTGCTGGATTAGAACCATGCTGCTTCAATCTAGCAAAGATGTTATATTCAAACAATTACAATGCATTCTAAGGATTAATGGTAAACAGTAAATCTTTATTCTTTGCAAATCATAGTTATGTTATGTTACTATGCTGATTAAAGCAGCATGGTGCTTCAAAGTCTGTTTGAAAACCAGAGAAGCAGAGAAAATTATTTATTCATTTATTTATTTATGAAAATATATATGGCCACCGAACTCATGGTGACTCCAGGCAGCTTATAGAAGCAGAAAAGGTACAGAATAGAAAATTTTATCTCTATGAAGAATAATGTCATACTAAGGTTGCCCTCAAACAATTGCAATATAGCTATCTAGCCCTTCCTTGAACTAATATGGCATTGGCAATGTTGTACCTATGAACAGCAAAAAACCTGCAGGATTCCCCAAATCATTCAGATTTCATGAAACGCCATCATGTTTGAGGGGGTGTTTTTTTTTGGTGAAAATGCCAAAATCTAGCAAGATTTCACTTATCATACTATTTTGACACTATATATAAGATTTGCAAAAATTCCTACTGAATTCCTACTGAAATTTAGATGTTTCCTTGCTTTGTGGGCACTTAGGAAACACGAGTACCAATTGCTGGTATTTGGCTGTGATTGGTTTGATTTAATCTAGCAAGTTTAAAGATTATTTTTATCTTGCAATTTATTTATTTTTTTTGCAAAACTTATTCTACATATGAGATTCATAACAATAAAAATAAATTGAAAACAAGTCAGTGGAAGCTGGTCAGCCACTGTGTTTTCCTGACTCATAAGAATCTGACATCCATCATTTGACAGTTTGGAGCCATAACAGCTGCAGAAATATACTGGAATATATACAGTATTGACAATTTCTGCCTAAAATGTCAGAAACTAGACTGAATGGTTGAATACAATTTCCAGCAGTTTGGGACAAGTGTTTATTGTTCTGCATAATACGTTGCTCCTCCTCATGATTAGCAATGTTGGAATATATTATGACAATTATGGCTTTTGTTCCAAAAAGTTATGCAAATTTTGAAATAATGCAAATTATGCTATCATTGCCACACATTTTTTTTCAGAAACATGATGTAACTTCAGTGATACTCCACAGAATAAATATGTTTCTTGTGCAAGATGCAGAACTTAGCTTGTCTTGGCACAGAGTACAGGCAAGTTGATATAGAACTGTGATTATTGGATAGGGAAATGTCAATCAAAATAGGGTAATAAGGGCCATCAGTTTATATTTGGAAAGGCAGGTTACTGGAGAAGAGTCTTACCCTAGGAAAGCCTCCCTCTGTCATGGAGAAAGGGTTAGAAATGCATTTAGAGGCAGACTGTTTGACATTTCATGTGAAATAAATCAATAATATAGCTTCCTTTTTACTATTCTTTGTAATTTTTTCTATTCCTTTTTGTAAAACTTGTTAAAAAGAAATAAGAACTTTAAAAAGGAAAATTAGATAAGTATTGATTAGTTATAGATATATTACAGAATCAACCTCAACCTGTTTATATACCATTTTAAGTTATTTAATGAAAGTTAATTCACATCTTCCTTTCAATATTAATCAACCAGTTGGGCTGTTCTTTATCTTACCTTCATTCACCTAGTCACTATTCCTCAGAAACATAAAAAATAAATGAATAAACGTAAAAAGGGCTTCACTGTGGCAGTAAAACAAAGAGATCCTGAAGAGAGCTCTCAGAATTAAGGGGATTTCACTCAACTTTAGAAAACCAAACAATAGTAAAGAAAGGGATACCTACAACCAGGAAGTTATGCAACAGGAATAAACTGACAGTTGCCAAATAGTTCTAGGTATTAGATGAAGAATAAACAACCATCAAATGTACATCACAAGCAGAAAAATATTCCTACCAAAGCTGAAAAATAAGTACAATACAATACAATTGATAGGAAATGTATGGCTGTATGCACATTTTGTTATTTCACCAAACTGAGTTTGGTGGTGACTTACCTCTGTACAGTGGCTACTGCCCAATAGAAGAAATGATGTTTTCATAACTTCTCAAGCAAAAAATAATGAAACTCAGAAAATGTATTTGAGTCAACTTGCTTTCCAGAACTACTTGGGTTTTTTCTCACTACTCATTCTCAGTACCCTGCCTTCAGTAGCAATGACTACCTAATTACAGGCAGATGCTCAGTGTAAAATGGAACAACAACAAATTGTGCCATTTTGCCTTTGGGAATAAATATTTAAGCACAAGATGCACCCATTGGATGAAGGACAAAGTAGTATCAGGTCAATGCAAGTGCTATGGTGGGCATCTTCCTGAGTGAGAGATACCATGTTCAAGGTAACTGTCTTTTCACTAACCAGAATAAAATTTGTTCAATTAATAAGAGAAGGAACGAAAGTTCCAGTTCTTAACTGCATAGTTCTATCTCCATTCACACAGTAGCAAATCCTGTTGTAGTCACACAGCACAGTTTACTCCCAAGTTACACACTGAAAGTCACTTCCCCTTTCAGAGCAACATTTTCCAAGGCAATTACTGGAACATGGGTTCAAATCTCCATCATCCACATAAGTGGCAGAAATCAGTTTTCAAATTATCTCTATGCAAGCTTTTTTTATATGGAGATTGGTTGAAGAATGTCCACAGCTCAGATTCCTTGATTCGTGGACTGGACACAGCTCAGTTCAGGATAAATGTCATAACATCAGTAGCCCCTTTGTTTGCTATTGTAGGTCAGGCTCTGTGGCTTCCAGAACACTGAAATCACTTGTAATAAACCCGTATCTTGTGCACATCAGCATTTCTCTGCCATTTCTCTTGAGTTCCCATGGTTGGTTTGTCTGTGTTAGAGGGTTTAATTTCAGTGCTACCTGAACAACCAGGATGTGAAAATACAAACTTGCTGAGAATCCCAGGAGCCTCAAGGGTTTCTACCTCCTACACAAATAATTACCCCTAGATAAGGCGTTTGGGATCCAAGCTTCCCTGTGGCTAGCAGAGACTTGAAGAAGATCAACTGGCAGCAGTGTTAACACATCAAACAGAGAAAGAAAACAAGGTGTGGTTAAACTATCCTGCACTCTAACTCATGAGTTAGAAAAGAACAGGCGGCATGTCATGGGCCAGCTCCTTGATGTTTCCTGTCACATCCAGATGGATTCCAAAATGACTACAAGGAAGCACATTTGCAAACTTTTAACACATAGTTATTTAATATTAAGGGTAATTGCAGAAAACTAAAGCAGCAGATTTAGCACTCCAGTCCCTAAGTCAAATACATCTAATCAAAAGTTCATTTATAGTTTGCTTTCCATCCTTGCCTGGAGTTTTCCCACAAACTAAGCAGGCCAAACTGTGTTTCTAGTTCTACTGTTGGAAACCTTTTTTTTCTTTCAGCCACAAGCTTTATGGTAACAAAACAAAAATGGTACTAGAGACCTACTTAAGTAATACTACCATATTAAGACTATATTTAAGCCTATTTCTTAAAAATCACAATCTACGGAACAAAGGTTATTTGGATACTTCATGGGCTGCTGAAGTCCAAATACATCTGATACTCTAATGAATGCAGGCAGAGCTATCAGCCAGTCCATTCCTCACATAGAATTCTTTATTGGCCAAGTGTGGTTGGACACACAAGGAATTTGTCTTGGTACAAATACTCTCAGTATACATAAAAGAAAAGATACATTCGTCAAGAATCATAAGGTACAGCACTTAATGATAGTCATAGGGTACAATAAGCAATCAAATCATACTAGTCAATATAATATCAATATTATATAAATATCAATATTCCTACCAATATTATTTCCCATATATTTCCAATCAAAATTATTTTCAAATGATTTTTTTAATTAAAAAGGCAGTGATGGGTGAAGATGTGTATAAACATGCCTAAGCCATACCAGGTTTGGCCAATCTATTTTGGAGGGGAGGAGCAAATTATTCTTACTGTACTCCTTTTCATCACTTGCACTCCTGCTGATATTGGGGGGGGAGGGACATTGCAGATGCACTTCAGCTATCCCAAATTCTCATTTACCTGTCCAGGAAACAACCATAAATTAATTTTGATTGTGGTTTAGGTTAATAAGCCAATGAATTATGTATAAGGAGATTCTCTTTAACTATTATTTAACCCAGTAAATGTTTTAGGTTTATACGTTACACTAATTGCAAGACTGTAAAACCATGGAGAGTCTATAGCAGATTAGGATATATGGTTAGAGCAGTGCATTCATTTTGGTGGTTTCCTAATAATGCAGTTTTAATCCATCTAGTTACAGCCGTTTATTTCCCCCTTTGTGCCAAGCATCTTACCCTATTCCTTTTGCCATGCATTAAAATGCAAGAGGTTGCAATGCTTCTTCAGATCTTTTCACTCCAGTCTTGCTATCAATTTGCAACACTCATCAATCAAGAGAACCTTCCTTCCATAACGTTTTATGAAACTGCAGAGGAAAAGTTAGGAACTTGTCATCAAAACAGCTTTGCAAACTGGATAACAAATGCACGCTCTAATGTTGCCTCATTTCGTCAATGCTGCTTGACTTCTTAATGAGATCTTTAAGATCCCAGGCTAACGAAATATATTAACTGTCATCGTTGGTATTTATTTTTGCAACAGGAAACAATGATACTCTATTAGAGCCAGGACTGAGTAGCAGATGGGTCAGAGTCTGTCTCTTAATTGAAAAAACATACTAGCTAACTGGACACATAATTCCTCCACTCCAGCAATTTCTCTTGCCAGCCTTTTCAACGTATCATTGCCAAGGGCAGAACCCACCATTGACTTGTGCCTGTGAAAGACTAATAAGGAAACAAATTTTTCAATCTGCTAATTTAGGGCTGCTGATTTTGACTAGGAGATGAATAGGTAGGTAGATCAATCAACTAAAGATTGCACTGATAAACTGATAAGGACCAATTTCATGCGCTCCAGCAGTCTCTGTTTACCACTAGAGTGTGTGATATATTTCATGGTCAATTGCAGCTTACATTTTTCTTTTGTTTTTGCCAGTTAAACTTTACTGAAATGTTCTCAGTATCACTTATGAGAGTTGCTATTATTCAGAATTCAAGGCAGGTCTCTGGCAGTTAAAGCTCTGAATGCCATCTTTTCTTAACACACATATATGTAAATGCCATGTCCTTTACAATGCAGCATTTTGCATGCTAGTAAGTCTCATTTTGAGCTGTTCTGAATAACAGGTTTGTGAGACAATTATTTCACTAATGTCATCGGGGGAATAAACAGACTCCAGGCTTTTAAGTGGATGAAAGACAGAGTTCTACTGTAAACAAACACAATACAGTACAAGGAAGGAGAGGTAACACAATTTTCCCTAGCTTGATGGTCTACAAAAATGATAGGACTGCAGGTCCTATAATTCACTATCATCAGACTAGGAGTTCTGTAATTTAAACACAACTAGAAAACTAGGGAAGGGGATGAATACCTCTGTGCATCAAAACTGCCACTGATGCCTTCAGCACTAGGAAGTTATATGAAAAAATCTCCTTCTTCCAATTGAACATTCCATAATGAATATGGAGAGAGGATTGGCTCCTTTATATGACAAGTTTTAAAGGATGATGTTAATGTCTCATTTACAAAAGGAAAAGGCAACTTAAAGACTTATACCTTAATATGGACCCAGAGCATTTTTCTTATAGGGACCTCACTAACCACAATGGTTGAAGCACAATTTAAATATTAATGAGGACTGAGTTACTGTAGAAAGGTCCTACTATAGATAGGTCCTTGACATACCTGTTGAAGCTGATAAACCATTCTGGCCATGACCTTCACCTTCTATTCAAGCAGGAATCATGAGTTCAGAAGGCCTAAAAACCACAGATCTGCTCCTTCACTGGTAGTGCCTGCCTATTGAGAATTAACACTGGTGGCAATGGAGAACTTCGAAGTACAAAAAGCAACTCCACTTATTAAGGTGCAACTTGTTTTCTTCATGCCAGAATCTTACAGTCTCTGGTCTGGGGGTGGGTGGGGGGGACACTAAAGAACCTGTAAAATATACAGATTGGTTGGTACAGAGTTGATGTATTAAGGGGGAAAAAAAGGAAAATTCAAGATTTCTCCATGGCTCATAGAAAATCTTGGTTCTGTCCACATATATGACATAGTTTCATCCTCTTTTCCTTCTCTCCATCTTTTATGGCACCCACTTGCCCCATAAAAAATGTAAAATATTGGCCCCAGCCACCAAAAGAATGCCTGCTCTATTAAATATTACAAGATCTGCACCTTAGTTGGTAAGGCTCCATGTTTGGATAGTATTCACTTTCTTAGTTGCTCTTCTGGCAAAGAGCTGCTGTCCATACCTAAAGCTGCAGCAACTGCCAGTATGGTGGTGGTCAGTAGTATCAGTGATGCATATGAAAAAGAAGGTGGATTTTGATTACATTATTATGACCACAACAAATTTGGCCCCTCCTTTGAATACATATATTTGATGGCTTTCATTAAGTGCGCTACTAGATCCATAAAGTGAATCAAAAAAAGGGGGGAGGGAGGGTTCCTCTCTTTGCCTTTCAGTAATAAAGGATGGAAGGAGCAGAGGGCCTTGCTGACCAACTAACTGGGCACACTGGCTTCAGAAGAACACATTGGCATCAAACTAAAAGGTTTCAAGGGAAAAGCTGCACTACTGCCTACCTCGGCTGCTATTTCCCTGAGCTTCAGTATATAGGTTAAAAAAAATATTTTGCCCCATCTGTTGCTTTTCTGGCTGTTTTGCCAATGGAACAAGGAGCAATTGAGGGAGTGAAGAACTTCATAAGTGAAGTGGTTTGCACCATCACACCAACACTGGCCAGTCTGGTATCTGCCAAATATCTCAATATGAAATATCTCTTTGGTTTGGAACTTTGTTCCTAGTGGGCTGGTGACAGCATTATGGCAACAAAAGGAATGAAAATGGTGGGTGCCATCATGATTGTTTCCTCAACCATTGTCTCATTTCCAGCTTGCCTCCCTGATCAGGGACCTGGCTGCTTATTTTGGTAGTGAATCGAGAAGAACTGGAGAAAGGTTGCATGTGAGAGTGGCCAACAGGATATACACAGGGGTGGAATTCAAATTTTTTAACAACTGGTTCTGTGGGCATGGCTTAGTTGGTGGGCATGGCTTGATGGTCATGTGACTGGCTGGGTGTGGTCAACTCAACATCACTCACATTGAGGCACGCATCTCCTTGGCTGGCCTCTCATGACTGTGGCGATGCTACAACAGTCGTAAGTGTGAAAAACGGTCATAAGTCACTTTTTTCAGAGCCATTGTAACTTTGAATGGTCACTCCACACAAGCAAAGTACCAGCAAAGGAGGAAAAATCCTCCAGAGACGTTCCAGAGACAGGAAGTCTAGTCCTGCCAAGAATGTAATAAGAATTAATGGAGAGGCAGTTTCTGTAAGCAACACCAGAATGTTTCCTTCCTGCTTTCCTTACAGGATTAGGCCAGTAATTTCTTCTAAGAACCGGTTCTCCAAACTGCTTAGAATGTTAACAACCGGTTCTAGTGAATAGATGTGAACCTGTAGAATCCCACCCCTGGGTATACAACCAGAAGGTATCAGTGAAGTTTGGATGGATAGTTTTAGAAGAGGGAAGTCAAGGGACTTTTTCTGCATAGGATTTGATTTCCAAAAGTTCATTATTGTTCTAGAGAACTTTTATTTTGAAAAAAAGACTGTTTATAACTCCAATCTGGGACTTTTCCTGACACTGAACAATGTTGTTATTTTCAAGAACTGCTTATTACACCACTTCAGGTCTTTTCTAACTCCTATTACATTCCTGTTAGAAGATGTTTCTGTGTTGAAAAGACATCAACATTGCTCAGGGGATGTCCAATGCACCATTGCTCAGGAGATGCTCCTTTCATGTGTCTATTATTTTCCCGCCAAAATTGTACCTATTTATTTACTTGCATTTGCATGCTTTTGAATCACTAGGTGGGCAGGAGCTGGGATAAATTGACAGGAGCTCATTCTGTCACCTGGCTCACTCTTGGAATATGATTTTTGGACACAGCATCCTAACCACATGAGCCAATGCATTCCCTTTCTAACTGAAGTGAACTTACTTCTAAAATCACATTGTTGCATTACTCACCCAAAGAAATCTGAGCAAAAACATGAAATTACTTCAGTGTCTCATATACTGTAGAAGACAGGGTACTTATAAGCCCATCCAGAAAATATGCTTCTTGTCAATCATGTCATTAGCTTTCAATAGCCCATGTTGGGATTAATAATATGAAAAGACAGATCTAGGCTGTCGTTGACTTTTGATCACAATTGGGTCTAGAACTTTCATTACTAAGTGATAGGATTATGAAGTGAATTGCATCCAATTTTGTGACCTTTTTTGCTATGGTTGTTAAGTGAATCACCAGGGTTGTTAAGCAACACACACAATCATAAAACAAATTTAGCTTTCCCCATTGACTTTGCTTGTCGAAAGTCAAGCAAAGATCATGAATGTGACCTCAGGACCCCCTGGAAAGATCATAAATATAATCATGTGACCTCAGGGCTCTGCAATCATCACAAATACATGTTGGTTACCAAGCACTCAAACCTTTATCACATGATTGCAGGGTCACTGGGATTATCATAAGTGCAAAGAACGGTCATAAGTTACATTTTTCAGTGTTGTTGTAACCTGGAACAGTCATTACATGAATGGTTGTAAGTTGAGACTGTAAAAGTTAAGACAAAACAGAAAATCAAAATAATTTAAAATCCTCCAGAGCTCTGACAAGCTCTTAGGCCAATCTGCTTAATCCAGTGATTGAACAGCAAATGCAAAACTACGTTCTCAGATACAGACGCATATTGCTGGGTCATAATTTGCCAATTCAATAAATTGGCAGGCTTTTGGTTCTTACATATTAGATACACTTCTTGGTTTGAGCTTAAGGTCAGTGGCAAAGTCCAGCTGAGCTGCAGTTATTAATATCATATGTAGAATTAATCCATTTAGGGCTCAAAAGACAGAATGCATGGTAGAAAGGGATGTTTCAGGAAAAAATGATACATTATTAAAAATAAGGGTTTTTGTAATTGATTGAATAAACATACTCCTATTTCTTAGCCTAATGCAGAGGTCTCCAAACTTGGCAACTTTAAGACTTGTGGACTTCAACCCCATGAGTCTTAAAGTTGCCAAGTTTGGGAACCCCTGGCCTAATATATCAGCAAATATACTTTTTAAAAGAGTTGTATATGAGACCCGACATGTGATCTAAAGTATCTTCTGCTGTAGAGAAGTGAATTCCAAAGTCTACTGGCAAAGGAGTCTCTTAAGTCTAAGAAACCTTCCCAAGTATCTGATACCTCAGTTGCTCTTTGCTTGAGGGACAGTCTTTTCAATTACCTGAGGGTTTTTTGTCCAATAAATTGCTGTGTCAAATTACATGGCACTGCCAGCATCAATTCGTCACAGAATGTAGCCAGCCACAAAAATGGCATGTTTTTTTAAAAAAAATCTGTTATGCTGTTGAATGTATTTTAGAAACATTGCCAACAAATCAGGACTGCATGCTGGCTGGGGGATTCTGGGAATTGCTGAGGCAAGCAACACATATTGAACCATAAACGAATCAGAGAGCAAAGTTCACACAACCTGCTAAACCCCAGGGGAAAAAAATAAATCAAAGTTTAACACTAGCCATATACTTCATGTGTTTTACTAATGTAACTTCTAAGTTGTTACTGGACATTGTGCAAGTACTGTGTAAATACTACAGTGGTGGTATGCTACCAGTTCGGCCCAGTTCACCCAAACCGGTAGCAAAAATTGCTACCGGTTTGGCTGAACTGATAGTAAAAAAAGCCTCCAATGACCCACCCCTGCGTTTTTCTCTTCTTTATCTTCTCAGCTGATTGGTGCTGCAGGCCTCAGCTGGTGTGTGGAAAGCTGCACGCACGCGTTAGGTGTCTGCACACATGCACAATCCCCAAACTGTGGAACAGGTAGGATCCCACTGCTGGAATACTACCATTGACTGGACTGAAAATTGGAATTATACATAGTGTGTGTGGTTCACGTATCCCAGTTTGTACATCATAGATAACAGAAGTAACCAACTGGAAAGTTTTCTGTCAAGTCTAAGCATAAAAGAGAATAAAAGAAGTAAAAAAGATCAAATCATTCCATTTCTTATCCTTTCATAGTTTCATATCTGAATTAGATCTTTCTGAGTTTCCTTGAATGCTCGCTAAAAAAACTAACAGAAGTTAACTGGTCAAGAGGATGTGGGATCTAGCCCAGCTGTCAAAAATGTCAAGTTTTCACACACAAAAACAGGAGGAAGTTGGTCCTATGAAAGGCCCCTGGTAAACATCAGGCAAAGGACTGCCTCAATGATAAAAGAGGGCAATTTGCTGATCCCATCACTTCATTTCCTTCTCTGTAACATCCCATCTGTCCATCAGCCTCTCATTCCACATTGAGTCTAGCCAGCCTTTCCAACCAGATGAGCTGGCCCTGCCATTCCCATCAGATCTAGAGGGCAACAGGCTGGTGAAAGCCAAGGGCCACATTTAATTAGTCCAATAGCAGTGGTGAGATTCAAAAAAATTTGCTACCGGTTCTGTGGGTGTGGCTTGGTGGGTGTGGCTTGGTGGGTGTGGCTTGGTGGGCATGGCAGGGGAAGGATACTGCAAAATCCCCATTCCCTCCTCACTCCACTAACCTGCTTTCCAGCTCCGTTCTCCTGTGCAGGGCAACAAAAGAAGACCCAGCCAATCAGCTGGGACTTGGGAAGCACAGAATAGATGGGGGCAGGGGCAGTCAGAAGTGGTATTTGCCGGTTCTCCAAACTACTCGAAATTTCCACTACTGGTTCTCCAGAACTGGTCAGAACCTGCTGAACACCACTTCTGTCCAACAGCCTTTCTGATTGGAGTGGTTTGCAAATATTATGAAATAAAATAGGAAAGTGGGTAATAAAAGGACACAAGAGAGAGGAGTTTTTGAAAATGCCAAAGTTCTGAATATCCTCAATAGTCTCTTTTGCCCCATTGTAAATGAACTCAGAAAGGATATCTGCTTGGTCTTCCTAAATGGAATATAGGCTTTGCAAGGAAAAAAACCAGTGCCGCACATTATTATGTGACACATTTATGGATCAACTGAGGGAGGTGGAAATGGGCAACTCAGGAGAGTGGACGCTTGGCTCGCCTTCAGGAAATGCCTGCTTGTATGCTGCAGCTGTAGTGTGAGTACTACAACACTCCACTTATTGAATGGCAACAGCTTTATTAGCAAGCCAATTCAATTAAAGCCAGTGCAACCCAGCAAAGTAGCAGACAGTGCACTCTGCATAAAGAATATGGAATCGTGCCTACATTTTCCGAGTCCCCTCAGCCCTAGCTGTCCTTCCATATGAGAAGAGAAAGGGATGAATGAATTAGACTCGGATGATCATAATTAATGGCTGGCTGTCAGAGAGTCAGAGGAAGGGTGGGGGGGAATGGTATCTGAATGTTGGGGAAATAAAGCCAAACACTGGCCAAATTGTGGAGGCCCAAACTGGCTCTTGTAACACTTGGGGGAGTGAAGAATCACACTGCTGCTTTTTGCATCGATTGATGCTTGGCACTATATCAATACATAAAATAATTCATTCATTTTTCATTTTTACAGAAGGAATCCCGCTGGCCAGAGTTATGAGAATCCTACTTGCAGTTTTGAGGTGGGGAGATGATAGATAGATGATCCATAAATGATAAGATAGATGATATATAGGTGAGAGGAGGGGATGGACAGATTAGATAGGTAAATAGATGGATGGATGGATGGATGGATGGATGGATGGATGGATGGATGGATGGATGGATGGATGGATGAATGGATGGATGGAGATAGTGAGCGGGGGGTGGGGGGAGAGAGAGAGAGAAAGAGGTTTTTTTTTCTGGCAAATGGAAAAGAATTTTACAGAACTGAATTCATCCACAGAATCATATCTGTAGTCCATAGAAAGATTTACCATAAAAGACAAAATTAGGAAATGCAGAAATTATGATCGTCTTAGAATGTTTGGTTGTTTAATTTAAAAATGTATAAATTGTAGACCTAGGATTGGTTAATATGTTTCATTTTTCAAAGGTTAATCCCCTATTTGGAAGACTGCAGGTGTCTGTTTGAAAGCCTTTGAAGGCGTGCCCACTCAAGGCATAAAGGCATTTAATTTGTCCTTTCCTGTTAACCCCAAATGCTGGCTATAACATAAGAAAGAATATACATTGAGCTTGTCCTCAACTAAACCCTCAGCCAACTGAATTATTTACTTATTTATTAATCAATATAGAAGGCTGTCCAGTTTCAAAAAGTGTCTACTCAGTTAAAACAATAAACACAAAGAAAAGAACATTGTATATCCAGAAGAGAAATTATTCAAAGTAACAGGTAATGTCCTATAAAGAGCTTATCACACACCCTAAACCAATGTCTGGGGAAACAGCCAGGTTTTTCAGAGGCTTTTTAAACACTGTCAAGGTGAGGGCTGTATGGATGAGAGAAGGGCTTTGGAAAAAGAAGCTCTTCCCATCTGTGCCGTCATTTAGTGCTCCTTCTTTTGCTAGTATGATTTATTGGAAAGAGAAGTCAGTCCCAGTCCCAAGACATCCCTTGCATGGAGCTCTGTCTTTTTGGAAATGCTTTTTTTAGAGCACTAAGAAATATTAAAACACCCTCAAAGGTGCTAATCTCTGATCTACAATTCTGCTTCTTCAGAAATATTCTACCTGCCTTCTTTGCAAAGCCTATTGTGAGAAGGAGAATAGCCTTCCCTTCCCTTGGGCTACAGAATATCTTTGTGTGTGTATTCATTCATCCTATGGAAAATATGAAGTAAATAATTTGCTTTTGTGGCATGTCACAATGGGACTCAAGAGCCTACAAGGTTAAACCAGATACCATTGTCTTTAGCACAGAAGCATGTTTTGAAATTTCAATCCTTTTTATTTTCAGGCAGGATTCCATAATAAGGGTACAAATTTCTGAACAGCTTTCCAGATATGTTGGGAATATAACTTCCAGAATTATTTCAGGAAGAATATATGGACAATACAAAGGTACATGGTCTTATTGCTGGATGGCAGCGTTGCACATTCACAGAAGAGGAGTCCTGCTGGATCAGATCAAAAACCTTCCTAATCTAATGTGCCTGTTTTCCAAAATGACCTACCACAAGCATCCAGGAAGTTCACAATCAATAGCCTTTTCCAGCTGTTGCTTTCTAGCCTGTGGTATTGTTGGAAGAAATGTCCATCTGGTTCAGTTCCAAGCCCAGAGAAAGACACTGGAAACACAGAGACTGATTGGAAAGATGGTTTAATGGTGAAGCAGAACCACATGGGTTCTGGGTAGCTGGCCACATGGAGTTGAGAGTGGGGGGTATCTATACCTTCTCTTGGGCGTTGTACTTGAACGTCCTGTTCCTGTGCAAGAACATGTATTCTACTGGCTATTGTAGGGGTCATAGCTTGCTCTGTGGCTGTCTGAGTTCTCAGGCTTGGTTGAAGTTTGGACTCCGATGCAATGTCCTTAGGAGACTGTGCAATGTAGTGAGCTCTGCTGCTAGTGGGTTAATCCTATTAAGTCCTGGAGGGTCATGTCTTAATCCCATCACCCTGAAGCTGAAAGTCTTTTGTTTTGTAGATAGGCTGGCCCAGTTTTTCTTAATGGGCAAAAAAATATCTGCTGGCGGCTATTAAGAAAAGTGGTGACTGTTTTCCAAGAGCATGTTTCTCCATTTCTCATCCAGGGAAATATAATATTCTGCTTTTTTAATAGTTCTCAAAATATTTCATTCCTCTAGAAGATAGCTGGGTATTAACTTTCCACAGTATCCAATAGGCGTTTTGTTTATGGTCTACATTCTGAAAGAGAACATATAGACAGAATTGTTAGTACTCTCAGGATAACATGATCTTTTCTAGCTATGTCCTTCATTTTGATGTAAGGCTTTTGAACAACGTATTAGTTGGAATTTTTAAACAAGATTTTGTTATTGGTGGTGTTATTGAATATTGGGTAGTTGTGTGCAGCATTTTTTATTGAAAGAATGTACCTTTTGTTTTTGGCTTGGGTAGGAGTACCTGGTGGCTGATCCGTAGGTGGCTGGCTGACAAATGAGAGATGAATTTGGCTTTTAGAAATGAAACTAATCATGGCCCACCTATACAATGCAGTACAATGCTGTCCCAAAATGTTGCCAATAATAAGAATGTCGTACAATTCATTTGTGGGTTTGGAAAGAAAGGGTAGAGCAATCCCAACACTTTGCTACTGTAGACAAAGCTGCCCTTTGAATGCCAAGGGCATTGCAACCGATCGGCTGCCTGGCTGAACTCAAAGCAGGTCACCCTTCACTGCTCATTCTGTGATTCAGCTGTTTCCCCTGGGGCTAACTGTCCACTTTACCAGCAGACGCTGATATCTCTGAAGACTGCATTTGTCCAGCAAAATGCTTCAGCTGAGCCAGTGATTCAGTTACATGAGGCATCTGTAGCTTTGATCACTGAGAGGTCATGAAACTCTTGTGTGCCCAAGAGAAGGCAAGGGTCAACTTTATTTTGTATTTATTTGCCCCTTTTTGAACTCTTTATCTTCCCTATGTAGCAAAATCCAAGATTGTAGAGATAAAGCAGCTTCTGTTCTTCATTTCCTTAATTTAAAACAACATTCTGGATGATTTTATTTATTTATGTTTTATGTTCTTTCTCACTCATTCTTCCCATTGCATTCCAAAGTTCAATATTTAACAGATAAGATACTTTTTCAGCAGGAATAGCATGGATTCCTATTGTTCATCTTTGGAACTGTGTTCTGTTTGGTAAGCCCTTTAGAGATATCTATATATTCTTGTTCCCATTTCAGTTAAAGCAGGACTTAATCCAATGGTGGGCTGCTGGATGGTCAGCAAGGTTCGGGCGAATCCCTAGCTGTGATTTCTGGCTGGGCCCGCCCTTGTGCTATGCTTTACCTAGATAAATAACTAACGGGGCCCCAGACTGCCCAGGTGAATTCCACTCTGCCCTGCTGTACTCACTGGAGCAGCCTGAGCTGATTAGCTGCCTGTTTGAAGCTGCATTTCAGCCCCAAAGCATCACGTGCTCACAACCAGCAAAACCCTTGTCAATGAAAGTGCAGCCCACCTCTGGCTTAATTCAAGACGAGACACTTGACATTATTACCAATTTAATCAAATATAAATGAGTGTGCGTCTAGCACATGCAGAAATCCAATCTGAGATATTTTTTTTCTTCAATCAATAAAGAAAAAATACAATAAATAAATTTTGAGGACTTAATTACTTACAATATTAGCAAAATATTTATTATCTCCCAAAATGAAGCAAGAATATTTGTGTTGCTACTTGGAATGCAAGAACAGGACTTGGTCTGGGTTCTTTGATCCAGCAAGGTAAAGACTATGTTAGCTATATGCATCATTGGTCTGATGTGATCCTCAAATTGATCCATTGCTTTCCTCGTTTTTCTCTATAGCAAAAGAAATGAAGAAAGGTTTTCAAGAGTATCATTATTCCCTAGACAGTCTGTCAATATGGTCATATCAGTAATTGTCTCAGCTTCCCAGGATGGAGATGGCAATAGTGACCTACTTTACAAGTCTGTTGTCAAGATTTCCTAAGGATGTGTTAAAGCTAACTGTGTGACTGTTGCTGTTCAGGAAGGCAAAACTGTGAGATTAGTGGGAAAATGTGAAACATTCTTCCTATAGGTAAGTAAGAAGGTTTGATGCTGCCATGCGTCTATAGTATCTATAGATTGGCAAGTAAAGATGTTAAACTTATTATATTAAGGTATGAATGATAATTAATAGTATGAACCAGTGAAGAGGTTAAAATTTATTTAATTGATTTTACCATTACTTTTACCCAAAAAAGAGACATCAAATCTGCTACTCAGGATCTTTTGAGTAGGATATCAAGACAAGCCAAATATGATGCAACATAGTTTTATTTTGTCTAATTGTTACAGGACTGATAGAAATTTTCTCAGGGTGAAATTAATGCTCAGTGTATTAGCATTAATATATGCTGATGTTTCCAGTTACAAGACAAATCTTCTGTATAAGGTGCTCTGTATAATACCCACACCCACATATATACCAAAACTAGTTTCTGAAGAAAAAGGCAGAAAATCTTGATGTTGTTTGGCTGCCCAAGAGTGACAAGACTGTATTGTCAATCAGCTATTCTGTGTTTTTGTTTATCTCTCTTTTCCACATGCTTTTATCCTTGGAAAGATCTGTTCTGTCCTTATTAGTTGCATGCCAAGAAGGACATCATGCACTTTCCTTATTATAATGACTACATAGACAACTTTTTATGTCTCACTGCCACTCTTTTTCATAACATCCTGGCACAGAATTTACGTTCCCTACTTTCACAATGTGTATTGTCCATTCCGTAGGCTGATATCTGTTGACAAAGAAAACAGCTTGCTTCTCATTGGTTCCATGTTTCAGCAACACCAGCTGTTTTATTTCTGTTTAGTTTCTTTTCTGTGTCCATGAGCTGGTTCAAAAACATGGTGTTGATGTGGCCTTTACAGCATTTTGATATTTCATACAATTCTTGACATCTCCCTCTGTTCATGACCACTGACCTTGGGTTTTTTTTAATTCATACTGTGCTTCTTTTAGGCTTTCAACATTACCCCAGCCTCATATGGTCATCTTAGTATTTCAACTCATCCATCATTCGTGTAATAAAATGGCTTCTGCAAATTATATAACATATATAAGCTGCATTTTATATGTTTATATAAGTTTATTAATGCCCTCAAAAAACAGTGGTTAGATAGGAATTTTCTTAGTGAAGCTGTGTTGGGTATCCTTGAGCAAAGCCTGTGTCTCCAAATGTTTGCTAATTTTCTCTTTCATAGCAGTTCCCTATCTTCCCCAGAACAAATGTTAAGCTGACAGTTCCTAGATCTTTGCATGAACCCTTCTTAAATAATGGGGTTACACTGGCCACTTTCCAGTATTCAACTATAGAACCAAGTAGAGAAACTATATTTTAGTTAGAAAGTCCACAATCTCAACTTTTATTTCCTTAATAACCTTGCCATTTGGACCTTCCTTTCAAGTGTCATTTTCACCAGTCTTCTCAATTTTAAGAATTTCCCCTTCTTGAAATTAAATATGACTGTGAGATTTGTTATGACAATCATGCATTTCTTTGAATGTTGATCTTTTTTTTACATTATGGTTACTAATCAGTTGAACTATATATATTCCTCTCACCAAGCCCTGAGCACTACTTAATTATTAGTTCTAATATTGTTCCCTTCCTAGTTGATTTCACAACCAACTGCTCCAGTGCATTGTCATTTGTGCCATCTAACAATTTTTACCTCTCTGTCTTCACCCATCAAGGTAGGCAATTGAAACCTCCTGTATTTATAAGACTTTCTTTCCAGAATTCCTCTCTGATTTCCCTCTCCATCTCCAGTTGCTTTCAGGATCTCAGTTAGATAGTTGATAGTGTACTACCAATATTAACCTACTTTTAGAACTGATATTTCTACCCAAAGCAATTCCACTGAATGATCTTGTCAGACCCTAAACCAAGAATAACACATAGTGGTTCTTCCAAGCTGTGTTCTTTATTATTTTCACACCTATAGACAAACTCTTACCAAACTGAGGATGCTACTATCTGCATCTAAAATATATTGTGAATTATTTGGGAGGGGCTGTCTTCACTATCTTTCCCCTACTTGTAAATCCAGACTGAGTTGCCTCTTATTCCTCTGGAATCCACCCCATGCCTCCTGGAAATACATCTTCTATCATAAATTTGCTCCTTTGGAGATGTCAAGAAAACTTGATTCAATTATCTCTTTTATGTACAAGGTGACACCACTTCTCCCATGCCCATCCCTGTCCTTTCTACATAATTTATTACCAGGAATAGCAGTCTCTTACTAAGTTGCCCAAGTGTACCAAGTTTTAGTTACACCAACCATACCTATACTTTTTTTAAGACCAAGCATTCAATTCATCCATTTTGGCTGGCAGGCTCCTAGCATTTGTATACCAACCTGATATACAACATCTTTTACTGTATTATTTTGATTTGTGCCATATTCCCTAATTTCATGTAGCCTTGTTGAGAAATCATCACATGACTAATTTATCCTCTCCTATTACTATTACTTCATCTTTGGAACAGACATAATTCCCTTCAACTCCTTCCCTAAGCAATAATAGTTTCCAAACTGGGCGGTCTTCAGTTCCTGATAGACTATCCGCTGTCCTCAGTTTAATAGATACTCTGCTGGCTTTTTAATTTTAAGTAGCAGCAATTTAGTCCCATTTTGGTTCAAGTGAAGCCTTCAACTCCCTCCCTTACACCTCCAGATAGTCCTAAAACATTCTCCGGTGCCATATAAATTGGAAGTTCTCCTCCTGGCACCAACACCTCATCTACACATTGACACATTTCAATTCTCTATTTAACGTAGCATTTATTAAATTATTTTATATAATAATTTTTTTGAGGGGGGGGCAATGCATCATCTGAAGCTTCATGAAGGGTCCATAAGTTGAAGAGTTTGGGGAGCCCTAAATTAATTCAACTACTGCCTTAATATGGATTCCAGCCCCCTTGCTGTTTTCTCTTGACTTAAATTAGAAATCAGCATGGGTGCAAAAATTATGTATAGCATCTATTAGATCCTGAAAAAAAAAAAAAAAAAAAAAAAATAAAAACCCACATAATTCTTAAAAAAAAACTAAAAAAAAAAACCCCTCCACCCCCCCTTTTTTTAAATAAAAAAAAAAACCCCAAAAAAACCCCCCCCCCACCCCCCACCCCCCCAAAACCCCCCCCCCCCCCCCCCCCCCCCCCCCCCCCCCCCCCCCCCCCCCCCCCCCCCCCCCCCCCCACCCCCAACCAAACCCACCCCCCCCCCCCCCCCCCCCCCCCCCCCCCCCCCCCCCCCCCCCCCCCCCCCCCCCCCCCCCCCCCCCCCCCCCCCCCCCCCCCCCCCCCCCCCCCCCCCCCCCCCCCCCCCCCCCCCCCCCCCCCCCCCCCCCCCCCCCCCCCCCCCCCCCCCCCCCCCCCCCCCCCCCCCCCCCCCCCCCCCCCCCCCCCCCCCCCCCCCCCCCCCCCCCCCCCCCCCCCCCCCCCCCCCCCCCCCCCCCCCCCCCCCCCCCCCCCCCCCCCCCCCCCCCCCCCCCCCCCCCCCCCCCCCCCCCCCCCCCCCCCCCCCCCCCCCCCCCCCCCCCCCCCCCCCCCCCCCCCCCCCCCCCCCCCCCCCCCCCCCCCCCCCCCCCCCCCCCCCCCCCCCCCCCCCCCCCCCCCCCCCCCCCCCCCCCCCCCCCCCCCCCCCCCACCCCCCCCCCCCCCCCCCCCCCCCCCCCCCCCCCACCCCCCCCCCACCCCCCCCCCCCAAAAACCCCCCCCCCCCCCCCCCCCCCCCCCCCCCCCCCCCCACCCCCCCCCCCCCCCCCCCCCCCCCCCCCCCCCCCCCCCCCCCCCCCCCCCCCCCCCCCCCCCCCCCCCCCCCCCCCCCCCCCCCCCCCCCCCCCCCCCCCCCCCCCCCCCCCCCCCCCCCCCCCCCCCCCCCCCCCCCCCCCCCCCCCCCCCCCCCCCCCCACCCCCCCCCCCCCCCCCCCCCCCCCCCCCCCCCCACCCCCCCCCCCCCCCCCCCCCCCCCCCCCCCCCCCCCCCCCCCCCCCCCCCCCCCCCCCCCCCCCCCAACCCCCCCCCAAACCCCCCCCCCCCCCCCCCCCCCCCCCCCCCCCCCCCCCCCCCCCCCCCCCCCCCCCCCCCCCCCCCACCCCCCCCCCCCCCCCCCCCCCCCCCCCCCCCCCCCCCCCCCCCCCCCCCCCCCCCCCCCCCCCCCCCCCCCCCCCCCCCCCCCCAACCCCCCCCCCCCCCCCCAAACCCCCCCACCCACCCCCCCCCCCCCCCCCCCCCCCCCCCACCCCCCCCCCCCCCCCCCCCCCCCCCCCCCACCCCCCCCCCAACCCCCCCCCCCCCAAACCCCAAAAAACCCCAAAAAAAAAACCAAAAAAAAAAAAAAAACCCACCCCCCCCCCCCCCACCCCCCCCATAAGTCTTATTGTACTGATACAATAATATTGAAATCAAGTTTTTATCAATGCAGTATGAACCTTGGTTCCTATGGCCCATTTCACAATTTAAAGAGAAAAGGCTTAAGGAGGGTGTTCTAATCAAGTCCCATTCTAAAATTACATTTTAGCACAGTAGCTGTTTTTTAAAGAAGTGCCACAATGTTTTTGCAGCTGTGTTGTTTATATCGGGGCTAAGAAATAGTTGGGACTTGCTGAAGCAAGGGGATGAACGGGAAGAGTAAGAGTGAAATCACACATCACTCTACTCACTTCACCCTTAAGGGGGAACAAGTCTTTAGATGAAGAGTTTTATTTTTCGTTTGTTTTACCCGAGGCTGGATTATGACTTGGTCGAGTCCAGAAGAACCGGTCAGATCCCAGAGTATCCTTTCTCTTTGCACGATTACAGGGATGAAAGAGTTGAACGACTGCCAGAACCGTTTGGCCCTGAGCTCTCTCTCTCTCACACTGCTAATCTGGAACTGAGATGGGAAACCCCGAAGTTTTGCAGGTTGGGCTGGTGTACTTCTCTTTCTCTCTTTTATCTTATTTTTTTTGGCAAAAGTGTTCATTTTCAATGGATGATATAAGATCTTTCATGTCTTTATCTGCCAAGGGACCAAATGAGCATTTTAAATGTGTGTGTGTGTGTGTGTGTGTGTGTGTTGGGAATAAAGTTGGGAAAAACTGCTGCGTTGAGACGCCCAGCCTAAACAAGTAGCAGACTCAGGGGGTAAAAACTTGATCTCAGAGACTGAGCTGTAGCATGGCCAGCCGGTCTACTTTGTCATGCCATTTCTTCATGTTTGTTTGCATTTTAAAAATTTAAAAGATGCTCACTGCATCTTGAAAATTAACACATCAGAGAGCTATGCATTGTCCTTGTTGTATTTAGCTTCTACTTTTAGCATGCATGTTGCAACACACGTTAAAAAGCAGACAGTGCTTCGATCATATTATTCTGGCCATCATCTCCACTTTTTGACATCACCCAGCAGATTGGGGGGGGGGTGTGACTTTTAGGAGTGTTTGGACAAGGGAATGTGACTTTCTGCTTGCAATCGTCTTAAGAAACTGCGACATTACCTGCAGTGTTTTTAAACATTTAAACTGATTTTATTTGAAAAAGCAGTGTAGACAGCACTTCAACTGCCTGGATGAATTGACCTGCCTTTAACAGTCATAAAAAACTAGGAGTTTTGTATGTATCCACATTTGAAATTACATTTTTTTTTCATTTTGTTACTATTCTATTATTTCTCCTTAAAACACAGCTAAGCGTTCTGTCTTCATAACAACCCTATGAAGTAACTTAACTAAACTTACAATACAAGTCCTGAACTGTATTGTTGAACAAAGGTTTGAACCCAAATATCCTCAGTAGTGTTTCAGGGATGCAATAAACTATGTTAGATTAGAGAAGAATAGAGAAGAAACAAATTTAGATTCAGAGGTTTATATATACTGCACTTCTAGGATAGCTCAGCTGCAGAGTACCAAAGACTGTTTTTTAAAAAAGCTAAGCATCTAGTCCTTGTTGCTATTATATGAGCTTTCAGATTGAGCAATGCCTGGCCAAATACTGAAAACTAGAGAAGAGAGCAGAACCTATGCTTTTTAGTGGAATCAACTTTCATGCTCTCCATATCTTGTTAATTCTCTATCTAGCTTTTAGAAACAATAAATTGTACAAAATAATTCTGTATTTTTATATACAGGGTTACATCCAATGACAAAAGCTATCTGAGTGGTTTACAACTAAATAAAATCAAATATATGCAAATATATTCAGTTTTTCAAGCTAGATCCCAATCAATGTATTAAATTGCAAAAATAATTACCTCATTTGTGAAGGTTATATTATGCAGGTTTCTGATTATTCAAAATGGCAAATGTGAACTTGTCATAGCAAACTATTGCAATTAGTGTTACAATTTGGGGAGATTCCGCTGGATGACCTTTAGGTATCCCTTGCAGTTCTGTGATTCTGGGACGATAACAAGGAGAACCATTGAATCAGGTCATGCCAGCAGAAAGTCTTTGCTTGAGTTTTATCTCTGTGGCAGTCATGGAGAAGGAACATGTCTTTCTTATTCGTGCATTTGTGCTATTTACTTTCCACTCACATTTCTCCATGCACTTCCTGCCCCTGGAGACCTGAAAAAGTTCTTATCTAGGTATATCTCTAAACCAGAGGTGGGCAACTATGGCCCCTTTATGACTTGTGGACTTCAACTCCCAAAATTCCTGAGCTATCATGGCTTGCTCAGGAATTCTGGGAGTTGAAGTCCATAATTCATAAAAGGGCCATAATTTCCCACCCCTGCTCTAAACCAATGTTTTTCAACTTTGGCCCCTTGAAGATGTGTTGACTTCAAGTCCCAGAATTCCTCTGGCAGCATGGGGAAACATCTTCAAAGGAAGATGAAAGGAAAACTGCTTGGGAAGAAACCACAAGGTCATCAGTCCTGAGCAGATTTATCTTCTGACACCCATTTGCCTAGAAAGGGAACGGCCTAGGCATGAACAGCCTTCTAGAAAATGGGCACTTATGGAGAAGGCAGTGCATTAAATATGGTGCCATTAAACAATAAAGGATTTAAAAGACACAACCAGCAACTTAAACTATCCCTGTAAACAACTTCATAATAATATCATAAAGCCCAGTCTAAATTAGCACTCTAATAGCTTAAACCTATGATAATTACAGTCCTGGAAAGCAAACCTGTGGACAACCTGTTGCCGTGGTCTAATCTGCAGGGTTGCAGAACATGAATGACTGAATACAGTTTATCTCCTACCACCCACCACCTAAAAGGATGCCATCTAGAGAATGATATAATTGACAATATAACCTGAATATCCACAAATAACATCTATCCATTCATAGCCATTTACACTTCCAAATGTGTGTGAGATCTCCTGTATCAGACTACACTTTCCAAGATGGCTATCAAAGGGATTCCTTCAAAAAAGCCCAAAGTATCAGTGCTTTCCACTTCTGTTTGTCTCCGACAGCTAGACAGCCATTTTTACTATTTAGTCCAAGGTTCTTCAAACTTGGCAAGTTTAAGACTTGTGGACTTCAACTCCCAGAATTCCTGAGCTAATATGACTGGAGGAGGAGTTCTGGAAGTTGAAGTTCACAAGTCTTAAAGCTGTCAAGTTTGAAGACCCCTGATTTAGTCCAACAGTCAATTGTTGTTAGCGCCTCCTATTGTATTTTGTGGCAAAGCAAAAGCATTATGAAAGGAATTCTACTCCAAAATCTTGCAGAAAATTTTAAGCATGTGAAATGCCCTACCTCTTCTCCTCTTTGTATGAATATTGAATTAAAACAAGTTACATTTATAACAGCTTTTGCTGCCTTACTTACATGCCTGCCCAAATTGGAGGTTAGCTAGTGAGCTGAAGTTTATGATCAAATAAGTGGCATCCTATGTAGCAGAACCTTGAGATGCACTAGCAAAAAAAGGCAGGAGTGGTTCTGGTATCTGAGGCCTGCAATTAAGTTACATTACTTTGCCTTCTCCCTCAGGGTGATGGCATGATATATTAGCTGTTAAGGAGACCCGTAGATGAAGAGAGGATAAGCTAGTTGCCTCATTAGTTTATATGCAGTGGGAACTGAAGTGAAAAAAGCCTCTCTTTTTTTTTCAAAGGTGGAATTCTGCAGGGGAAGGAAGTTTGCTGTGTTTATTCACTTTGGGCCAGCTTCCTTTCTTAAAGGTCTTTCCAGATGATGAAAAATTTGTCTCCTGTAAGAATGTTGAAAGAGCCCTGCTAAATCAGGTCAAAAATCCATCTGGCTCAGCATTTAACCTTAACAGAACAGCACAGAATAACCACATTGGAAAGGACCTTAGAGGTCTTCTAGTCCAACCCTCTGCTCAAGCAGGAGACCCTATACCATTTCAGTAACCAGATTTAAACAGTCTGGGTGGCTTAAAAAACCAAAGTGTTATCTAAAGGCAACAAACCTATCCTATTTGGAGTATTTGCTATTCAGAAGGTATATGGGTATTACCGACCACACTTGAGACGAGCAGTTCTGTCGCTAAGCACCATGGTTACAAAGCAAAGAACCATGCAGCCATCTAATACTGATGATATTACTTCACTTTCACCATTAGGCAAATCACTACAGTCATTAAGTGAGACATCATGTGTCTGTGATGTAACGATTTTAATTTGTGTTCTCCATTAATTGCACTCATTGGAAGCCAGTTGTGAAGCTGACAAATGGCAATCATGTGACCATGGGACACTGCAATGGTTGTAAATGTAAGGATCGGCCACAAAGGTGGTTTTTTTTTCCAACCATTATAACTTCAAACACTTGATAAACAAGATGGTCAGTAAGCAAGGACTACCTGCACAGTCTCTAAGCAAGGAGGCTCTACTCAAGTGTCATACTTGAAAGTGCCATAATTCATGGTGACCTGTTGGCTTGAAAGTTAATTGGGTCAAAATCAATAGAGTGTATTTGAGAAAAAAAGATAAAATTATTTTGAAAACCTACATCTTTTCCTTCCTTATCACTGGTGCCAGTCCTAAAACCCCAGAGGGCACCAACAGGTGACAGAAGCTGAAACAACAATTTAATTGACAAAAATAACCAGTCAGCATTTCATATTATAATGAGACCAAGAGCTTGGAAGTTACTGATTCCAGAAGGTTGAGAAATCCTATTTAATAATGAAATTCCTCTCTTATTTGGGGCACCTTACAGGTAGATGGGACAAAAAGATTAGATGAACATCAAATGGTTCATCCTAGCCAGAAGGATGGGTTAGGCTATGATTTGAGATAAATGGACTAGAGTTTGAGCCAAGACCAACAACTTGGGGATGGAGGAAAAAACACATACTGGATTTACACCAAGGGTTAAGCTATGGTGTGTTTAAACATGGTCTACTGAAAAAGGCCACACTAGTTTAAATTGCACAATATAGTAAACCCTATTCTATGATTCATATATAAAAGAGGGCTGTGAAAATATTTACAGACCCCTCACATCCTGGACATAAACTGTTTCAACTCCTACCCTAAAACAACGCTTATAGAGCACTGAACACCAGAACAACCTGACACAAGGGCAGTTTTTTCCTGAACACCATCACTCTGCTAAACAATTAATTCCCTCAACACTGTCAAACTATTTACTAAGTCTACATTACTATTACTATTAATCTTCTCATCACTCCTTATCACTCATCCCCTCCCACTTGTGACTGTATGACTGTAACTTTGTTACTTGTATCCTTACGATTTATATTGACTGTTTCCTAGTATGATTTGATTGCTTATTGTACTTTATGATTATTATTAAGTGTTGTACGTTATGATTCTTGACTCTTGATGAATGTATCTTTTCTTTTATGTACACTGAGAGTATATGCACCAAGACAAATTCCTTGTGTGTCCAATTACACTTGGACAATAAAGAATTCTATTCTATTCTATTCCTATATAGGTCTAAGCCATAATATAACAATAGGTCTGATTTAGAGCTGAGAGTCAGCTGAGCCACTGTGGTTTATTCAGTGCCTTGGTTAAATCATGGCTTAGCACATTGTGTAACCCAACCTCTGTGTTTTCTTTCATCTAGGTCCATTTGCAGTCTGTTGCTCAAATTTCAGTCCATTATTCACTGTGATCACACACATGTGATTCTATTACTGGGATCTGAGTTGAAGGTCATTAAACCAATACCATTTAGAGGAAGCTGTGTGCTCTATTGGTAGATCTTTTGAGGGCACATGAATTGCCTGTCTGCTGGATAATGTAGTCTTTATGTCCATTGTATGCATTGTGCGTATACTTGCAAGTGAATGTTTCAAAATAATGTTAAGATTCCAGTGATCTCCTTCACAAGAGAAACAAATCCAGCTGCTCTTAGAGCTTTTCAGTGCTCAGAGAAAGTAACGGTAAATTTCATGCCCATTAATTGTGGGGTGCCATTGAAATATGTTACATAAAGTTATGGCCATTTCTTCTTCTACTTTTCATACTCCCAGTATGAAATCCAGTAATATCTCTACCCATGTTTTACCAAGTACATGTATGACATGTCATTATTAAATACAAGTTACCAGATCAACATAAGATCTCACATTTGTTCAGACTTTGGCCCATTTCAACTGTGTAGAAACCTCCAGTATATATATATATCATTTCTATGGAAACTCAAGACGGCAGACAAATGAAATTATTATATATATATATTTTTTAAAAACTCTACATAGATCTAATCTTTTTGCCCTTAGGATGGGGTGTCGGGCTTGCACTAGATTATCAACATAATTATAGTCTGGGACACAGACAATTTATTCCTCTTGATTAAGAAATAACTATTGCAACTTGCCACAGTAATATAATAAGAAAGGGAAGATTAGAGAACTATGAAATTTCAGATTTAATATTTTTCCTCTTCCTCTTCTTTCTTCTTCTAAAAAGGTGCCCCTTTCTATCATTCCCAAGGAATCATGTCCCATTCTCTTCAGTGAGCCATGAATGCACTTAAAGGTGCCTTGTACATCAGGAGATGTGGAGGAGGCCGTAGGAGGGCAACAACCCAGCATCAGGACCGCTACTTCTGCCTTTGTGCAAGGAGGGACAGGAGGAACACTGCCAGAGTCCTGCAAAATGACCTCCAGCGGGCCACAAATGTGCATGTGGCTGCTCAAACGGTCAGAAACAGACTCCATGAGGGTGGTATGAGGGCCCAAGGTCCACAGGTGGTGGTTGTGCTTACAGCCCAACACCGTGCAGGACGTTTGACATTTTCCAGAGAACACCAAGATTGGCAAATTCACCACTAGTGCCCTGTGCTCTTCACAGATGAAAGCAGGTTCCCACTGAGCACATGTGACAGACGTGACAGGGTCTGGAGACGCCATGGAGAATGTTCTGCTGCCTGCAACATCCTCCAGCATGACCAGTTTGGCAGTGGGTCAGTAATGGTGTGTGGTGGCATTTCTTTAGGGGGCCGCACAGCCCTCTGTGTGCTCGCCAGAGGTAGCCTGACTGCCATTAGGTACCAAGATGAGATCCTCAGAGCCCTTGTGAGACCATATGCTGGTGCGGTTGGCCCTGGGTTCCTCCTAATGCAAGACAATGCTAGACCTCACGTGGCTGGAGTGTGTCCACAGTTCCTGAAGGCATTGATGCTATGGACTGGCCCGCCAGTTCCCCAGACCTGAATCCAATTGAGCACATCTGGGACATCATGTCTCGCTCCATCCACCAATGCCACGTTTCACCACAGACTGTCCAGGAGTTGGGGGATGCTTTAGTCCAGGTGTGGGAGGAGATCCCTCAGGAAACCATCCGTCACCTCATCAGGAGCATGCCCAGGCGTTGTAGGGAGGTCATACAGGCACGTGGAGGACACACATACTACTGAGCCTCATTTTGACTTGTTTTAAGGACATTACATCAAAGTTGGATCAGCCTGTAGTGTGTTTTTCCACTTTAATTTTGAGTGTAACTCCAAATCCAGACCTCCATGGGTTGCTAAATTTGATTTCCATTGATAATTTTTGTGTGATTTTGTTGTCAGCACATTCAACTATGTAATGAACAAAGTATTCAATAAGAATATTTCATTCATTCAGATCTAGAATGTCTTATTCTTGTGTTCC
Organism: Notechis scutatus; assembly: GCF_049901735.1. Classification (NCBI taxonomy): domain Eukaryota; kingdom Metazoa; phylum Chordata; class Lepidosauria; order Squamata; family Elapidae; genus Notechis; species Notechis scutatus. Next base: position 38,719,314 of record NC_142009.1, read on the forward strand.
CTTTACTTTTTTGAGCAGTGTACTTATTGGAGGGTGGTGATAACAAGGAATAGAACGCCAAAGACCACTATAGATAATGTTGGATATAGGCATGCTATAAAAGTGGGCAGAAGATTGAACTAGATGATATATCAAGTCCCTACCACACCTTACATTCTGTGATCTTATGATTCTACAATTGCATACTGCATCATTTTCTCGTAGTACACTAGCATGTACTATTCTATTGTTATTATGTTTGGTCATAAATTATCTAAGTCTAAATGTAAGTCTAAGTTGAACTCTAAATCTAAAACTAAATATAAATATAAAATTAAATATTTATTGCAATGACTACCAGGAGTGAAATATCAAATCTTAGAATGGTGGTCTAAGCCACAAGGAAGTCTGAAAAAAGCAAAATGGTGGTGGCAAATATATGATTAAGTATTGCATGTACAACACAGACAGATAAATGTATATGGCTTCAGCTGTTTAGTGGTGCCAGCATCTTGATAGACACCATTCCTGCAGATACCGGTGAAGGCACGTATGGCCTCTAAGCCCTATGTTTAAAAGTGGCCACAATGTTGTGTTAGCTCTGTCTTAAAACAAAAATGTTTTTGGCTTTTCCCTTCCTTACTTGCCTGCCATGAACCAGAGTACTTTAAGCAATAATAAAGATATTTACCTGGTTATGTAGAAAACAATACAAACATAAAGGAAGAACAATGAGAATTCAAAATGTTGACATACACCCAGCATCAATAAAAGGTCACACTAAATCAGCTTTATCTTCCCCTGAATAGCTGGTTATAGAGCTCTTCAAATAATATCAAAAAGGTCTGAAAATTCTCATATCAACTTATATCCATCCAATGATATCTTTTATGAGGGGAATTGCTGAAAGTGTGTTAAATGCAAATAGGAATACATTCAATCAGTTCTTTGCTTACTTGACCTTCCTCTCCATTTTATAATCAGCATCCAATAATATTGTGTATAAAAAGGAAGGATTACCAGTAATAAAAATTTCCCTTTTAAAACACAAGGATGAAAAGGCTGTTATATGAAGTTTTCAATAAAAATGTGGCATGCTCATGTATCAGGTGATACTCTTCTTGCTTCCCCTCCCTGCACTTTTTATTTTATTCTATAACTGTCTGGTTCTGCAACCCAACAGGACAGACACAGACTTCACAGGATAATTAGGACTGCAGAAAAAACAATTACTACCCACCTGCCTTCAGTTGAGGACCTGTATACTGCACGAGTCAAAAAGAGGGCTGTGAAAATATTTACAGACCCCTCACATCCCAGACATAAACTGTTTCAACTCCTACCCTCAAAACGACGCTATAGAGCACTGCGCACCAGAACAACTAGACACAGGAACAGGTTTTCCCCGAAAGCCATCACTCTGCTAAACAAATAATTTCCTCAACACTGTTCAGCTATTTACAAAGTGTACACTGCTATTACTGTTAATCTTCTCACCACTCCTTCTCACCCACTTGACTGTTTCCTAGTATGATTTGATTGTTGATTGTATCCTATGACTATCATTAAGTGTTGTACGTTATGATTCTTGATTCTTAACGAATGTATCTTTTCTTTATGTATACTGAGAGTATTTACACCAAGACAAATTCCTTGTGTGTCCAATCACACTTGGCCAATAAAGTATTCTATTCTATTCTATTTTAGTTATTTTATTTATTTACTGCTGTTTTGCTTATTCAATGATAGATAGACTATTAGCAATCTAGGACTCTCCAGTTTTGGGAGTTTCTATGTGATTAGATTTATGGATTCCAACAAATCTGTATTAAAGAATGCAGCTGTATTAAAGAAACCCTATTCATCTCCACCCTTCTCATGATGGACAATCACCTGTCATTGTTATTTTAAAATAAACAATAACTTAAAAAAATAAAAGGTACTCTTATTGGCTAAAAAATTGAAAACCGGGATCAAAAGATAATTCTGATTGGGCCATTGGTTAGAAAACACAAAGATTGTATCATGATGTCATCTGTTTTGATGCAAGTTACATAATTGCCATCAATCATAATTCATATTATTTGCACTGTGATGTTGTGAATCGACTATCGCTTGTCTCCTTTTGCATCCTTCCCAATGTACATTTATGGATACAATCATACTTCTTTATGCAACACATAAAATTGTGGAATTTGCTGCCATCAGATGTGTTGACAGCTATAGTGTGGATGATTTGAAAAGAAATTCCTAGAGGATCTGGCTAGCAATGAGTTCTTACGTTGTTAAGGTCACCCAAACTGACAAACTGTTCTAAGGGTTGGTTGTTTGTTCGTCCATGTGGACCTGGAAATATGTCTGCCAGATGTCAGACACACTTCCTTACTTACTGCCCTTTACCAAGGGAATTCTAGAAACCTTCCTCTAAAGGCTTTGGGAGATCTATAGCTGAATGTTTAGGTTATGAGTGCCCATGGCTTCAAAATGATGGGTGCAATCAAAATCCCAGTCCTTTTTATCTATGTATGTGTCGTGCACATTAAAAGAAAGGTGGGATTCTTATCACTCAGTGATGACAATAACTATCACTGTCAATACCCCTGGTTTAAGGACTGAGTAATGCCTGAGATGGATGCAGGATTATTTTATGAAACCCAGGAGCTCAGAATATCTCCATTTTCATTTGTTGGGGCATAAGGTAATTAATTCCCCACCTCATACAAACCTAAACCAGAGTAGAACCCCTACCATAAGTGGTGCTGCAGTTAAAATGATAGGAATATATTGATGTTCTTTTTTTTCATACTATTGCTGGAAATAAAGTGAAGCTATAGCCAATGGCATTTCTCATTTCCCCCCATTTAAAAATGTAATCAATCCAACAAAATGAAAAGTCTGACAGTTTCTCCAGCAGCCTTAGTGTGCAAACTGACTTCAAGGTTCTGTGTGATGTGGCGCCCAGTGGACTGTGTGCAAAGAGATCTTAATTATTATGATTATACATGAGTCCATTTCCAAACTTCCAGGAAATCTGGAGCAATGTAGTATGTACATCTTTAATTTAATTACTATTTATTATTTATCATCTCTTCTCCTAAGCTGTGGAGCTCACAGTCTTTATGGAATTAGTCTAGTACTAATAAAATATGCAGTGCAGAAACCAGCCCGCTTAATCATTCTCTTTCTGATGGTTTTTTAATTATTACAGCTTTCTTGTCACTGGCCCTTTAGTATTTTTTCCCCGGATTAACTTGACATAAAGCAGCCTTTGCTTTGGTAGAAAAATTGGCATGCAGGTAAAACTAGGTCATTTTCCAGCCCTGGAATGTCTGCTTTCTATACAGAAGGTCCTGGGCAACCCTACTGCAATCATCCTTGAAAACATCAGGCAGACATCTTCCAGCAGCTGCTAAGATCGAGGATGGCTGCTGATACTATCATTCTCACTCAAGTGAGGTAAAATAAATTCCAGCTATCTCTGATCTTCCTACACACAGTATGCAGGATAACTTTATTTTTGTTGCTTTGATTTTGTACAATAAAAAAGATCCCACAGGCTGCCAAGGGGGAAGACAGCAAGTATTGTATGAAAGAACTCAAAGTCTGCCAGTCTTAGAGCCATGGAACTCCACCCATTTTCATTCCTTGTCACTTGATCAATATGGTCCATTTGCTGATGAGAAACCGATTGTTGATTTTCTGCTTCTATTAAAGGAGGTAGGAATAGGAGATCTGGTGACATTCTGGTGACGAATGTAGTATTGCAGTCTATCTTTACCCACAGTCTGGAGTTCAATCCTGATGGATTTAGGGTTGACTCAGTCTTCCATCCTTCCGAGGCCAGTAAAATGAGGACCTAGATTGTTGGGGGAAATATGCTGACATTGTAAACTGTTCAAAGAGTGCTGTAAAACACTATGGTGCGGTATATAAGTCTAAGTGTTATTGCTATTACTATTCTACCATTGAGAGTTTCCAGTGACCACCTTATTGCCTTTTTATGCATTGTTTCTAATTTTGCAATATTGTTTGGGATGTGTAGTGGCCAAAGCTGTACCAAATTTCTTGTAGAATCTTGTTTGCTGTCCCTCCCACATATTTCTATAGATCTGATTTTACTATTTCAAAATCTCCCATTGTGGCACAGTTAATTATCTTGAACTGGTTATTTAAAAAGCAGCTATTTTTCATTCTCAACTGAGCATGGTGCAACAGATATCAGCCTAAACATGAGGGAGAAGAAGATTGTTCTCTGTGACCCACTTAATTCTCATAGCTGTCCATTTTCCTGTACTGATTTAATCAGCAAAAGGATAACCATATTCATTATATGCTTAAATAAGGGATATGATCAGAGACTGTCTGACTAACTTCGGTCAGAATAACCTGCAGATATTTTCTAAAACTAAAAAGAGTTGGACCAGGTAAAAATATATAATATTATTTCAAAATTGAAATCCAGATATTCAATTTTAGCTTTTTCTTTTTAAATATAGTTTTAGGGACTTCTGTGACCAAGTGAAATGGAAGGAAGTGTTTCATTTTGGGATATTGCTATGGAGAAGAACACTAGTGATGGATTCAAAAAGAATATGAAAAGTGAACCGTTTTTCTTCATTTGCTCATATGATACATATATATTTTCTTATTCTCTATCAGTTGCATTGACAGAGACCCAATGATTAGTAAGGACAAGGATCTTTTAATCTTTGAACCAACACTAGAAACTCCAGCCCATCCAGATTCCATCTCTCATTAGCCCTGGCTAATGCTGAAAATGAAAACCCAACACAGTCTGAAAGATCGCAAATCTCTTCCTTCCTGCCTTAATTGATGTGAGACTTTTGTTATCTTTGGACTTCCATGCATTCACATGAAATTATCTGAACCTTGAGGTTGCTATCTGAGGCCATATTCTTATCCCCCCACCCTAAATTCTGGTTCAGAAAGACAAAGAATGGGACACTCCCTGTGATAGCTCCAGTATTTTAAACTTCTCAATAAAGAACTGAGTAGTATCAGCTCTTATCATGTCCTAGGGCGGTTTTTAGAGGTGCTTCAGAGCTTTTCCTTTTTCTGAAGTCCTTGCAAAAGCAAATATTTCAAAAACATAGATATATCCCCATCTTGGAATGGGAAGTATAACATTGGCTTTCCCTTCTCTGCCAGCTTCTAAACTCAACTCTTTGATTGGGCTAGAATCCCTGACAAGAAAAAGATCCTGCAAGGAATGTGATGGTTCCCTCATAAACCATAACATTGTTCCTCCTCCTCCTCCTCCTCCTCCTCCTCCTCCTCCTCCTCCTCCTCCTCCTCCTCCTCCTCCTCCTCCTCCTCCTCTTTCCAATCTGAAATTCCATTTGTAGCAGCTATTTGGAAATGCTGCAGTATGCCATTACTGGAGAGCGCCAAGCAACGCTTAGGATTGTTCTGCTTGCCATTTTATTTCACTGCTTTTATTGTAATGTTTGTTTATATTACACTGATTTGCTTCACTGTTACAACGTATATTTGTATTACTTTTATAAGGCAAATCATTTTGTGAAGACTTTTTGATATAAGAGAGTAAATGAAATAGAATATATTCATGCTTCTTATGCAGAAGTTATATAAGACTCCTTGAAGTGGAACTATGAAAATCTGCCTTCCCACTAAGGAAGAACAAAGATATAATTAGCTATCTCCCCATCACCAGCACCAATGGCCAATTTTACATCCCAATGATTCTCAACTTAAAGGTAAGAATGCTGGCATGGTAGTTCCAGCACACCTAGAACACCAGCGGTGAGACTGTTCCTGATCTCAAGAAACAATTTTGCTCTGTAGGTCAGTGAGGCTCAAATTTCCTGTTCACCCTACCCATGCCTGACTTTAGTCAACCATAGCTGAGCTTTAAGGATCAGTGTTAACAAAAGATGATCATGGTAGCAATGGACCTGGACTCCCCCTTTCTAGTGTGTATTTTTCTCCACGAAGGGCTCAAATCCATCACTGAACCCTGACTGAAGGAGAAAGGAGCCCTAATGACAGACTGCAGAACAGGAAGCCCTACTGGAGGAGTGGTTCAGCTTCATTAGCACTGCTTTTCTCTTCCTAAGCAAAGAAAGATGGCCAAGCACCTGAGTCTACATATCTAAAAATCAGCACCTGGAATGTTTCTAAAATGCAACCTCTGATGCAAAGAGGTAGGAATGGACATTTCAATGGGTTAAATGCTGACATGAATGAAGTCTGGTGTTCAGGGCATTAGGTTCCCCAATGACTGAAATCCAGACAGCCTCTCTCTTCCCCCTCCCCCTTCCTTCCCCCTCCCTCCCCCCTTTCTTTTTTGAAAACACAGCCCTGTTTGACAAAGGTGTCATGTGATATTAAACATGATCTCAAACCTGTGAACACTGACCTTTGCCCCTTTTTCAAATCTGAAATGGAGATTTGGCTGGGATACAAACTCCCGTCGGTGAGTCAAGACTGAAAGGTTTGCATAGCAGTTCTGAATGGAAAATGGTACAATCTTGGGGTCAGCGTAACACAAAACACACGGGCCTCCTAGACATAACACAGACTTTTTCTTTCTAAACACCATTCTAAGCTGTTTGTCAGCCCCATCGCCAGCAGATGATTCCAATGTACACCAATTCCTTGCCTGGGGATCACAGAGCCCCCCATTTCTGATTCCATTCCTAGTTTAGCTTTTTAGGGTAGATTGCAATCGCTGAATGCCCTTCCAGTAGTCAAGAGTTGGAATGAAGGAAAAGGCTGAAAAAATTGTGAAAGGGGTGGGTTGGTAAATATTCAGTTAAACTTTTCTTTCTTATGATGCTGAACTGCAATAAAGGCTGACTTCCTTCCCCCAACCCATGGCAAACCACAAAAGTCTTCCTGTTTCATAAGAGGAGGGAGGGAAAGAGAGAGAGAGAGGGGGGAAGGGAGAGAGTGGGAGGGAGGGAAAGAGGGAGGGTGGAAGGGAGAGATTCTCACATGTTAAGCTTTCTTGGAAATCTACACTTAAGAATATAAAATGTGCTTATAACTAGCCATTATTGCACACATGTAATTAGAACAATCTTACTTGCTGGGGAGGTAGGATTGGTTGAGGCACATGGAATGTACAGGACTGAGCTTCTTTCCCTATACTAACTACACTACCTATGAAATGGCCTTCTTGAACTCAAAGTCCTGAAACAAGGGGAAGTCTGCAATGAGTCACGTTCTAGTGCGACTCGGTAGTGTAACAGAAAATTAGCTGCCTGTCCAAATATGTAGAGGAGGAACAAGTTCAGCTCACAGAAACATAGGCTGCATTCACCCTTTTTCTGTGTCCACAAATTCTCAGGCTGGGTGCAAACACACTAAATCACAAAACCTATTCAATAACCATGTTGCATGAATACAACTGGGTTAAGTGTGTTGTATAAACAAAGCTATAGTGCTGGAAACAGTGATTTAGCCTCTGTCTGTATGTTTGCTCTTTTATAACTAACATACAATATTTAGTAGATATTGAGAACAGTCTATGCATAACTCAGTGGATCCAGGTTCAGCAGCAGCAACATGGGGGACAAGAACAGGCAAATAGTTATACATACATGATGACATCACACAAATACTGCAATTTAAATGTAAAACTTAAAATGGTATAAGTATATAATTGCATCATTTCTGTGATATCATAAATGTGCTGTTTTGATGTAATTTGATGTAATTGTAACCTGAAGTGGAATGGAGATCTATTGGCAGCAACTTTCTGAATATTAACTTTTGGAATAAATTAGTGAATGTTGTCTTTGTACAGTATTTGTGAGTTGCATGGAATGGAATGGAATGGAATGGAATGGAATAGAATAGAATAGAATAGAATAGAATAGAATAGAATAGAATAGAATAGAATAGAATAGAATAGAATAGAATAGAATAGAATAGAATAGAATAGAATTCTTTATTGGCCAAGTGTGATTGGTCACACAAGGAATTTGTCTCCAATGCATAAGCTCTCACTATACATACAAACAACAAAGTGATTGATCCTGAAATATTTTTATTGGGAATTATACCGGAAATATATTGTAAAGAATTGAAATATTTGATTGTAAATATTTTAACAGCGGCTAGAATTGTATTTGCTAAGAACTGGAAAAATGAAAAAATACCTATGCAGGAGTAAATTATTAAGAAAATCATGGACTCTGCCGAAATGAGTAAATTGACATTTGAAATTAGAGAATAAGAGGATAAACAATTTTATATGATATGGGATTTATTTTATCAATGGTTAGATAAAAAGACATGGTAAAGAAATAGACTAGTAAGCCTTACAATAAAAGTTAATAGATTGATATAGAATACAATATAAAATATATAACAATTGGATGAATGTATAAGATTAAATCATAATGAAAATTAGAATATCTCGTATAAAATGATGGAAAAATAGTCAAATGAATAATTGATATTATATAATAATTGATATTATATAAGCACAAGCTAGATCGATAAGGTGAGAATTTATATAACTTGTGAGTAATGGTAAAAAAAGGATAGCACAAAAGATTGTAACCAACTGACACACTGTATGTATATAATTGAAAGATGGTTTTATGTTTTTATGTTTTGTTCGTATGTTTGTTGTAAAAAATAAAAACTTTGTTTTTTAAAAAAAACCAAAGTGATTGATCATAATTGTAAGCAATAAGCATAATATTGAATAAGTGATAAATCATAGATACCAATCTATGAATTGATACCAATCAATGAAAAAATAGATAACACTCTATGAAAAAGCCTTGTTAATATTTTGAAGACTGTGTTAAACTAGATGGATCAGTGACTAAATACAGTAAGTAGAGCTTGTTCCTTGTATTATTTTAACTTGATTTCTCCTGTTAAGACTAATATGACCACCTCACTGCCTGTTCTCTATGATCCAAATGGCAGAGAATAGAAGAGTAGATCTCATTGAGAGCTATTGTCAGGGGTGGGATTCTACCAGTTCTCTCCATTTCTATAGAACCGATTGTTATGATTCTATGCAGTTCAGAGAACCGGCATATCACACCACTGGCTGGCCCTACCCTGCCCCTCTCCACCTGCCTCTCCCCTCCCTGCCCTCTCAGTCCTTGTCGCACATGCGTGGCATCGTCTGCAGTCTGCTTTTGGCCACCCGCCAGGCCAGCTATTGCTGCCTGCCTTCCGCTGTGGCCCCACCTGATCTCCTGGGTGAGTGAGGCTTTGCAAGCTCTGGGACCCAGTCACCTACCTGCCATTGCCAGTCGCCTTCCCCCCCCCCCACTTGCGTTTTGCCACCGCCACCCACCGCCCTAACCTGGGCAACCACTTTGCTGCCTGGATGACCCCTTTGCATGCCACCCCTTCCCTCTCCTCCCACAGCCCCTTTGTTGGATCCGGAACAATCACCCCTGGTTGGCCCCACCATGCCCGCCTGGTCACACCTGTGTTGGCAACAGACGTCATTATTTCGAAGTTGAGGGAGAAGTTGGGGAAGGAGGTGGAGGGTCCTGCAGTGGCCAGCAAAGGAGCGCCACTGAGAAGCAGGGAAGTGGCCTTCTAGTGGTCCGATCTGATGTTCAGGCCGGTGAGCCAGAGCACCAAGGGAAAAGGGAAATTGCCAGGGGGAGCCTCCCTTTCTGTGCCAAATTGGGACCATTTGTGGTAGTTCTAGGAATTGGGTGAGTCAAGCCACAGCGCCGTGCCTTCTTAGCTCTGGGAACAGCTGTTTTCTTCAGGAGGAGGGCTGCGGAGGGGGGAGGTCTACCTGAGCGACTCCTCCGGTGTCTTTGCCAGATTATTTGGACACTTACAAGTGAGCGCAGCTAAAGGTGCTGCTGTCGCACATCAGCCCAGGCCTGACCCGGCAGCTCCGTAAAGCCAACACCAAAGAAGTGGGCATTCAGGTGAACCTGCAGTGCAATGCTCGCTCAGATCTCGGCTGCTCCAGGCCATCCGACCTCAAAGACCCTTGGGCCAGCTGAGCCGGGAGCTGCCGTTCCCAGGCTTCTACTTGTCCATGCTTGGTCGCTGCCTCTTCACCTTGCCTGAAGTGGCTGGTCCTGCCCTTCACCCTCCCCTCCCTCGCCTGGCCTGAGAAGGTAAGGGCAATGGTGGGGGATAGTGAAGCGGCTGGGTCCCTATCTTCCCCTCCCTCTCCCTCCCTCTCTCCCCCGTCTCCATCTCCATCTCCATGTCTGTCTGTCTGTCTGTCTGTCTGTCTGTCTGTCTCTCTCTCTCTCTGTGTGTCTGTGTGTGTGTGTGTGTGTGTGTGTGTGTGTGTGTGTGTGTGTGTGTGTGTGTGTGTGTGTGAAAGCCATGCCTGGACCAAGCCAGCAAGCTCTCCTTGGCACTCTTCACTACTTCTTTCATTTCTTCTTTTTGGAATCCGGACTGGCTGAACAATGATCACCAGCGGCAGTGGAAGCATCCCTTCTGGTGACCCTTCTCCTCCTCCTCTCACTATCAGTGGCTGTGGTGGGGCCAGGAGGGTGCACACTTGTGGGGAGATACTCCTCAAGTGAGTGCCAAAGCACAGCAAAACTGGGCACGGGGCGGGCAGATGCTCGCTTGATGGGGGTCTCCCAGTGCTTGTGCACCTTACTGGCCCCACCACATCTGTCGGTTGTGAGAGGAGGAGGAGGAGGGTCACCTGAAGGGATGCTTCCACTGCCGCTGGTGATCGTTGTTCAGCCAGTCTGGATTCCAAAAAGAAGAAATGAAAGAAGTAGTGAAGAGTGCCAAGGAGAGCTTGCTGGCTTGGCCCAGTTGACTTTGAGAGAAAGAGACACACACACACACAGAGAGAGAGAGAGAGAGAGACAGAGACAGAGACAGAGACAGAGAGAGTGGGAGAGAGAGGGGAAGATAGAGAGAGGGGCAGAGAGAGAAAGAGATAGAAACAGAGGGGGAGAAGAGAGAGCCATAGAGAGACATGGGGGGAGAGGGAAAGAGAGAGAAAAAGAGGGGAAAGAGAGAAAAAGAGGGAATGAGAGAGGGAAAGAGAGAGAGAGAAAGACAAGAAAGAAAAGAAAGAGAAAAGAGAAAGGAAGAAAAAAGAGAGAAAGAAGAGAAAGGAAGAAAAGGAATAGACAAAGAAAGGGAGAGATGGAAGGAAGGGACAAAGAAAGAAAAAGAAAGAAAGAGAGGGAGGGAGGGAGGAGAAAGTGAATGAGATATATGAATGGATAAATACATGGAGGGAGGGAAGGAGAGAGAAAAAATGTAGAGGAAGGAAGGAAGGACACAAACCCTGGCTTCAGAAGACTCTGAAACAGCATAGCTGTCTCGGGCTGGAAGGGATCTCGGAGGTCATCTTCTAGTCTAAACCCCTGCTCCAGCAGAAGATCCTTACAGAATTATAGAATAGCAGGGTTAGAAGGGAGTGTGTGTGTGTATGTGTGTGTGAGTGTGTGTGCATGGCTGTCAAAACTCCAAAAAGAGGTCACAAAATATGGTTTTATTTTAACTGTTTTCCCTACTCTATTCTTCCCCTCCCTTACTCTTCCCTTTCCCTCTCTTAGGCTTTCCTCTCTCTCCCTCTTGGTCTATGCCAAGGCCTATTTTCTTTTTGTTGTACATAATTTGTAGTTGTGTTGTTCTTTTAAAGGTAAAACTAATAAAGTATTTTTCAAAAAAACTCCAAAAAGAGGTCAAGTAGCTCTGGGGAGGTCATTTGTAAATTAGAACACTTGCTAAGCAACCCGCCATTAAGCGAGGACCACTTGTATTTGATTTGCCAGTCACATGGACACATGGCCACGCCCACCCAGTCACGTGACCACCAAGCCATTCCCACAAATCTGGCCATGCCCACAGAACCGGTTGTTAAGAAATTTGGATGCCACCACTGGCTATTGTCAATACAAATAAGGACTAAGATAGCTGGTCAAGTGGTCTGACTGTGCACTGGATCAGACCAATGAACTAATTTGTCCATATCCTGATATAGTAAGCACGAATGCTTTAATATACTCCTGCTCATGGTCCCAGTTACTGATATTGAGAGAAAAATCCACCAGTAGTTTTACTTTCAATTATACTTCTCTTTTTGCCATTCTTGAAAGTGTTGAATGTTACATGCATTTTTGGCGGATATAAGCTCTGGTGTGTTAGAAAGTAGTTTTATGGGATAACTGATATTTAGAAGAGCAGAAAATACAGTATATTTTGCTAATGCCAGAGCTGCAATATCTCTCTGCTAAGAATTAACTGCCAGGAACCCCAGTAAACCCTTCATCATAAATACTGTTGGCCTAATTAACCTTTGACTCCCAATAGAAGCCCAGCTAGCCCACTAACCTATTATATCTTATATTTATGATTCTTCCCAACCATATAAGTGTTTTCCTTACTCTTTTTCCTCATTCTTCTTGTACTTTGAGAATAAAAAAGACATTGATTTCAGAAACTGTGTTCACAACTGTGATTTGATGCATGTTTTACAAATCACCTTTTGCAGGTCTCATGTAGTTTCACCATAAGCAAGAGGAAATACAACTTATTTGTATTTCCCTGCCCAATCTTGTTATACCAGAGATAATCTGAGAATTTTCCTCTTACCATTCCCAGTTGTTTGGCTGTAATAAACATTGCTGTTTCAATTCAGTGCAGTAGTATGTATAAATAAAATTATTTGGAGAATATGTCATATGCAAAGAATAATGGGAGATTGCACTTTCTGTCAGCCTTTTGCTTACCACTATTTCTTATTATAGATGCATAGATAAAAAAATTCCTCAAAGAACCCAAGGTGCTGCAGTGTTTGACTTATTATTGAAGGATACAACCGTCTTGCAAAGCAAATAAGAATTTCATCACACAGCAGGCAGGAGTCTCTGGCTAAAATATTTCTGTGGCTACCATGTATGAACTGCAAAGTCCTGGATGCTCACTAAAGAGTAGCAATTTTAGATCATTTAAGAGGACTCAGATTCAGAGGATGAGCATCAACAGACAGTATAGGTCTCTTGATCTCAATAATTGCCCAATTCTGTCTTAGAATCCAGTAAGTTTGAACAACCTGAAGGAAGGATTGCTCTTAAGTGCCAACTTGGTATGTAATAATACCTTCCTTATCCATGATTTAATTATGAATGAGACAGTCAACCTGACATGCATAAAAAAACACCTGGATAGTTCCCCCTCAAAGAATTGTCTGCCTCAGTTTCAAGTTTGGCATCAGCCACAACTTCAGAGTAGGGCAGTTCCCATTCAGGAGACCTTGAGGGCTTTTGAGACCCTGCTCCACAGGCATATGGATGTGAAACCTAAGTTGAAATTGGGTTCTAGAGAATAGTTGGACTTGTTGCTGTTGTATTGGTCTCCTTGTTGTGCAGAGATATCTTGCTGAGCTACTGAGCCTCATTACCTAGCTGGTGGTAGAAAAAGCTGAGGCTTATGGTTCTTGGGCACTTCAGTCTCCCCTACGTGGCACTGAGTTTTGATCAGCTGAAGAGTTCATATCCAACATGGTGACTATGGATCCAGTAACTGAGAGCTCAAAGCATACTAGAAGTTAAATTCTAGATCTGGTTTTTATCTTGAGGCAATTGCGACATGATATGGATGTTGAAAATATTACTATCAATCCATTGCCTGACAAATTACTCTCTAATTGCTTTTAATCTTAAGGGTGCCATCTTCCCCTGCAGGGAGGACCTGTTTTGCTCCAGGTGACTGTTAGATACCAGAAGGAGCTTGGGGCTTCTCCTGAAGTTCTGATGGGTGGTTTGGCAGAAGCCTTTGTTTCAGCCTGGTGATGGGGCCTTGGACATGACTGCTACCATATGGACTCCCATTGTGCTCTGATTCTAGATTGTTCCTTGATTTTCTATGCTTAGAGAGCATAAAACTTAGAGAGTTGAAGCAGCAGAAGAGACACTTACAGCACTATCAGAGAAAGATGACAAATAATCAAACTGAGCATGAGTAAGAAACTACAGGTAGTCCTCAACTTACAACAGTTCATTTAGTGACCATTCAAAGTTACAACAGCACCAAAAAAAGTGACTTATGACAATTTTTTACACTTACAACCATTGCACCATCCCCAGGAAATCAGGCTACCAAAGAACATGATGGCTGAATACCATCAAAGTTGACACCAGCCACAGCATAGAAAAATTCAAAGAAGGGCAAGATTGGAAGATGTGGAGAGATCTGGCTCATAGAATCACCAAGAGTCAGACACGACTAAATGGATAACATCAACATCATCGTCACAGTTGGCAAGGGACTTACTAGAAACTCAAAGTGGCCAAAGGCCTTCTGACTTGTTTCCACAGTGCCAACCAGGTGTTGCTTCTTAGAAACCCATAGCTACATTGTGAAAATATCCCCCTATTATTCTGCATGAATATACTTCAGGACAGTCAGCTCACTTTAGCCCTTTTCTAGGCAGCATTCAACATAAGTGACAGCCACTGCCAGAACTTTAGCTTAGAATTGGGTGATTTCTCCATGCTCCCATAATAAAAAGAGAGGCAGAAATATGTGCTGGTACGGAGAAAGTGTGGGATTTGTGCAAGCAACAACTTAAAATGGCTTCTTCACAATAGAGCTGTTAACAGGTCACTGGTCCTAAGGTTTGAATAGTAATTATCTCAAAAATTTGAAAAATAAGGCAAATTAGGTTTGTAAATTACATCTTTGGTTGTAGGGATGAGTCCACAAACAAACCAAATCTGTTTGAAAAAGGGTCCCTGATATCCGTCTTTCAGGCAAAAAGTTGAGGGTTTCTCCTCTTTTCAACAATTAACCTTCCACATCAAAGTTGTCTTTTTTAAAAAAAAATACTTATTAGAGAAATGTGAGTTTTTTAATCTCTAAAGCAACCAGCTATTTGTCTTTTGTCCCTACTATGTGCCTAGGTAGATTTTTTTCCCTTTTCTCCAGTGCTGTTTTAGAGCAATTCTTGGCTTTTCAACTATACTTAGACCATTAGACCAAACAATTTCATACTCTCTTTATCTCCACACTCTACACCTTGTATTCTTTCCCTTCAGACTTCGGCCTTCACTACTTGGCAAACAATAAAGGTCAAATGCAAGATATGGGATTATGTTGTTTTATGGTTTTTTTTCCTTTTAATATTTACTGGTCAGCCCTAAGAAAGACCACTGTCTTTCCTCCTAGTATAGCTTCCTTCTTAATTACAGAATATCCCTGATGAAGTTAAATGCTAGCAAGCACCAACAGGACTTTCAGTAGAATTGTGATATTTTCCCTCTTCTTCAGGTGTCCTGAATCATGTTCCAGAAACAGCTGCAATTTTGCACTACCCAAAGCCATCCCATCCCATCCCAATGAATAATACAAACAGCTGCTAGAATATTGAAAGCTCTTACCAAGCAGATCCTCTAGCTCAGATTTCTCTTAATTTGTGAACTCCAGATGTTTAAAATGGCAACATTCACTGGCTGGGGCTGATGGGAACTGTGATCCAAACACCTGGGGAAATGTAGACTGAAGTATCTACTCCCCCACTCCCACCATTACAACTTTGGCAGATTAAAATAATAAGAATAATGAAAATAAATGACAGCAATTACTTTTACATAATCCTTCTGCTCTTGCATATCCTGTGCAACTTTATGTAATTTCTTTAATTTCCACAGGTTGCAAGATTCTGTTTCTTTCATTTCCAGAATCTGAAGCACACTGGTACAAAATCACCATTGTTTGAAAAGCAGCTAGCTTGTCTCACAATTACCAAGAACAAAACTGATATCGGAGCACAGCCTAATGACAGGAACTTTTAGAAAGGATAAAGTCTGGTAGAACAGTCTCTTCTGATGGGAAAGGACAGGAATGTGTTTCTCCTCACTGCAAACCCAAACGGCTGTCTGAAGACAAACCCTCCATATATGGCATGCTCATATGCACAAAAACCATACCCAGGCCAGCTTGAGTGTTATTCCCACAAGAAAAATTAAACACTCCTAATGCTTTTTTGAAGTGAATTGCGCTCACCCACCCCCCTTCATTTGCATCTTATAATAAGGATGTTATCATTCTAGTTTATAGCCCAGCTCTTTAGTTGCTATCTCTCGAGGGCTTAGATTGCTCCTCCAGAGTTCAATATCTGTCTGTGAACGAAATGTAATCTTTTGAAAGCACTTTCCTTCCATATTAACATTACAGCTCTGATGAGTTAAAGGTTTTTCACTTTTCCAAGGTGTACAAGGTGTTTTGCTATTCTGGACTGAGCCCACCAGATAATGGACTTGGTTGTACCACCCACATTCAGCAGACCTGCTGTATAAGCCAGCTACAAGCTGAGAAACCCTTTTCACCTCTTTACGCTGAGCCATAATCTCCAGTGTGCTTGGTCTCTTACATTTACATTAATTATAAAACCTTGTCACTAGGATATTAAAATGATGTTTAATACACAAAAGGGAATAAAGGAAAGGAAGGGATGGGGGTGGAAAAAGAATGTATCATTTTGCCCCATGACCTGTTTCACCAGTTGCATGCAATATTGGGTTCAAGTTTATTTTCTTCCTGCATTTCTGTTTCATAACTATTCTTTCAATGGCACTTTGAATAAAGGGCTTTTCCCTTTGAAAATGCCCAAGGCCACATCTACCTGAGGTGTATGTATATGCTATATATAGTCTCCATACCAGCAGAGGTGGTAAATTCAAGAATAACTAACCCATGAAAAGGAAATCATGCAGAAAGGTTATTCTCCCCTCCCAACATCCACAGCTCTTCTTCTCTAAGAATAATTACCTTGGCAAAATAAGAATAATAGTAGTAATAATAATAATAGAGCCCAAGAACATGACCTTAGAGAGAGAAAAGGGGCCATAAGCATCCAATAGGATCTGAATTGAGTGTTCAGCTCTTGCTCTCTCGCTCCCTTTCTTTCTTTCTTTTTTAGAAACCAAAGCTTTCAATGAATCAGGTTAAATACTCCAAATGAATATTCTGGAAAATAATGAATATTCAGTGAAATTGTGACAGATCTCCTCATAGTTTCATTCCAAATTTTTTCCCCCTTGAAATCTACAAAACATCTATCAGAAACTCTTCTCCCTGACCCATCCTCCTCCTCCCACCCCTACCTCCCCCACCTCATTGTGAACTTGGCTGAATATTACTTTGAAACTTGTTGATTTAAAGCCTACCATGATTGCAAAGGAAGCATATTAGTCTCTATGATGAACAGCAGATAAGTCATAGAACATGTCCCTCCCCTGATTGTGAAAATGTACCATGTGTAACATATGAGAAGCTGTTAAGCTTTAATGGTAATTAAATCTAACTGGATATTCTTAAACCCTTAAATCATGCCCACAAAGTCAATGGATGCATTTATTTTTGGGAATAATAAATAAATGACCCACCTCAAAGAGTTCTTCTGAAAGTGGATAGAAAGACAGATACCTGAGAGAAGAAGATAGGGTGCAATAAGATACATAGACTATTACCACCAGCAGCAACAACATTGTCATCTAAATAAAGAATTGTATTTATTTATTAAATTACTGGGCCACCCTTCAGTACAAGCATTTCCCAAATTCATGCAAAGTTACACAATTAAAAACAATCCTAATAGTATTTCCAACAATATTACATAGTACATAAAACAGTTGTGATAAAAATCAACGTGATGTTAACAATTAAAAGTGTGGGAAAATATAAAGGAATTTGCCAGAATCTAGGATTTTATAAATAAGGTGGCACCACTAAGCAGTTGTTCCTGCAACTTTGTTATTACCTATTGTGTTTCTTGGGAGGAGGACCAGTTTCATAGAAGTAAACGTTTTTTGGATAACCAAATCCCAACAGGTGAAGAATTTATAAGGTAAATTTCAGTACTTTGAATTGTTTGGGAATGAGTCCATAAACTGTTTAGAAATTGATCAGATACATTTCAAGCTATTATGCCTAGTCCTTCTGGAGTCAAGGCTTTAATGGAGGAGGTTTAGTCTTTCCTCCTGTGCTGTTTCATAATTCACCCCATCCTCCAGCTCCTGTTGCTCCTACAATATGTCCTGTTCATTTGGTATCCTGGGCACACAGTGACATAGGTGTACGAGGTTCTGTTACATATAATGGTCTCCTGCATGTACACAGATTTAATTCTTTATTAAGTGTGACAGAGTGATTCTTAAGTGTGCTCCATATGGCCAGACACATCAATAATATATACAACTCTTTGTATGAAGGCTGTTTATGTGAACATCCCGATGGTGTGCTTAGTTGAAAGACATCTATTTTCAAAAGATATTCCAAAAGATGCAGGCATTTGTCTTTCTATATAACCAGTATTGTGTGGAGAAATAGGGACCAGAACTTCTGCTCCAACTTCTTGGCCTATATCCCTCATCCCCTGCTGCCACCCAGATATTCCCCTGTTGAATGTTGTGGATGGGAGCCAAATGCTCGACTTGCTTAGACTTCACCTTGTGCAACTTACAACCCTGATTTTCTAGCTTAAAAAAATGAGAAAATGTAAGTACTTGTGATGGGCATCTGGACAGGCAATGGTGTTAACTCATCCCCTATTAACACTGTAGAAAATCACATTGTGTGCTAGTTCAAAATGAGCTCCAAATTCATATTGTAGCAGCCACTCAGTAATTTTCCCAATTATCCAAATACCATGAATTGAAACCATAGATGGAGGGGGAAATAGCAGTTCATTTCAGTAACCTTTTGTGTTTTAAGTAATTTTTGTTACTCTTGGATGAATGATAGCAGTAGGGGTAGGACATTGGGACATTGATTGAATGATGCCCTTTCAATCCTTTAACCCTAACCCTAACAGTGAGCACCAATAGGGCCATGATATTTCCTGCATGTTTGGGGTGTGTCAAGTTCAACAGAAGTAAAAAAAAATGCAGGTTGGTTTCAGCTCTTTGTGATGTATTAAGGGAGACACACAAGTTTATGTGGCAACAGGTATTAATGAGTAATAATATGCAATTAAAAGAAATTAACAACCAATGTGCGAAATGACAAATGCTCATTATCCTTGTGCCCCCAAACCTACTCCAATTTTTTTGGAACGCATTCATTTGGCAGAAATTTGGCAAATCACCAGGAAGGAAAATTCCAGAGCTGTAGGGAATGTCTCTGTGTGATGTCAAGAGGTAAGAGGATTTATGCCATAGATAAGAGACATGATTAAATTGTAAAACTTTTAATTCTGATGCATTTTAAAACCTCAATTTAGACTTTGAAAACAATGATTTTTCTGTAATTTCTACATTTGTATTTCAAACTATGCAAAATGTCAACTCCCACCACAGCACTTTTCTAGTAGATGAGCTATACTTATAATACTAAGCCAGAAGCAATCAATGTTTTGCTGGCCAGAGCAGTGGGAGGTGGAGAGGAGAGATGCACAGGGCACCAGTAGGCAAAGTGAAGATGACAGAATTGAACAGGGCTCTGTCATGGAAACACAGGTCTGGTTTTTCTTGCATTTGGGAAGGATATATTTTATTTATATTAAAAGGCTATTCCTAAAGTTAAATTTTTATTTGATTGTACTTCCTTCCCAAAATGTGAAATAAATCAATTTGCAAATGGACTATCAATGGTATATTTGGAGAGGGAGGAGGAGGAAGAGGAGGAGGGAGGAGGAGGAGGAGGAAGCAGTTGAGAGATTTCACACGAGCTGTAATTCTTCAAAAAGGCTTGGGCTCTGCACACCTTTAGTAGAGATTTTTGGCTCCTGGCTCCTTGGGTCCCACCAGAGAAATGGGGCTATCAATCCCAATCAAGCTGGCATGATTAAATAATAGAGTTCCAATGAAGAATTGCTGGCACACCAGTATTAGGTGTTGGAAAAGCAAAAGAAATGTATTGTCTTAGCACTGGTAAAAACACTAGAAGTGCCTTCTCTTTTACTTTTGTGAACAGGAAGAAAAGATGTGTGATGAATTTCAGATCTGTCAGTGCAAGAAGTTTAGTCTGACAGGTGAGCGTTGATTGGCTGATAATTCTCATGCTCAGCTATTGGTCAGAAAAGGGAAATATTGATTCACTTGTGGTTGTCTGCAAGCATTACTCAAAAAAAATAGAAGTGTGCCTGTGCTGTGCTCATAATGTTCTGGCTTTGAATGAATTGGAGATAGTGAAAATATAACTGTTTTACTACTTACAAAGTAAAACAACAAGGCTGATTTTAAGGTAGAATATTGTTGAGCCTAGAAGACCTGTTTGTTTTTCCTATCATGGCTTATTTCTAATTGTAGGCTTTAACACACATCTTCCCTGAACATTTTGGGTCTGGAACAACAGCAAGGCACCTTCCATAGGAGATCATCTGTCCAATTATGCACATCATCGAAATAGAAGAACACTATTGCCGTAGGAGGGCATATATTTGTATAATCTAAGAATTTAGGTATAGATGCAAATTTAGAAATGCAAAGTATGATAGTCAAAGATGTCTTGCCTTAGTAGTGGGAAAGACTGTGATGAGGTGAATGACTGTGTCTGCCATTTAATCCACTGCTACCTGCCAACATCAGCATGAGATCTTGCTTTCTGTTTTTAGGGTTTTGATTTTTAGGCCAAGACTGGACTTGTACTTTTATGGCTTTTCAGACCAAGAAACGTAAGAAAGTAGAAAGATCTAAACTCCAAAAGGCTCCACTGAAGGTTTTTAGCACTTAGCTCAGATATTCAAATCCTTTCCTACCTTGTTAAGGTAACTTAATGTACTTTGTTTTATTTCTTAATGATATCCTGAGCACCAGCAATACAATCTTGGTAATTTCCTTTGTCTGTTTTTTACCTTTTGTTTGGTCACTTGCTCTTTTTTCTTTTAAAATGATAAATCCATTGAAGAGAGAGTTTAACTTGGAGAGGACAACAAAAAGCTGGACAAAGCACGCAAAATTTTGGATGCACTTAGAATTTTTACAGCATGCCTGCTCTGTATTATAAAATGGCTGCTGTGTGAAGACATGCCTACTCAAAAAATAGCTGCCATGTTAGCTTGTCTGGCATGCAAATCTTTACATAATTTGTTTCAGCAAAGGCTTCAGCCCAATGTTCACCAAAGCACCTTCACTAATAGTTGCAACATTCTATCTCGTTGGTTGAGCGGGGCACTTATGATGCTTTGTTTGGCAAAAGTGAATTTTGGGCGCACACACACACAAGCTGCTTCTGTAAAAATGAAGCAGCCAATCCGGTCAGTGATTTGTCCACTAGCTCTTTTGCCATTATGAACTGATTGATGCACTTCACTGAAGTGTATTGATTGGGTTTCACGTGGACCTGTGTACTGTCACAAACCACCCATTTCCCAGAAGGCATCTGGTGAGAAAGCTTGCCCCTTTGTTCTTTCCAACCCTGGGGCAGATGGGAATAATAGCAAACAGAGTGTTCAAGGCTCAGTTTGGAAACCAATGTTATGTTGGAGAGCAGTGTCTCATTTTCAGCATAATCAGATCTTCCACTTTTACAGAACTACAAAAGAAAGTAACTGCAGAAGAACAAGAGTGGTGATGCCAAAGGAGACACTGATGCCAGTGTTGGACCCCATGAGATCTTGTAGTGGCTATACTGCTGCTGGTGTTGTAGAACTTTAGCTAATTAATCTCAATGCTAGCGACTCCATGTCTTTCACATACTTTTTTCCTATAAGCCTAATAAGCAGACAGATATCCTGAAAGATTCTGGATAGCTTTTTGAGCAAGCACACAATAATCTCACTCAAAAACTATTGAATTATTGAACCTTATTCAATAAAGGTGTGTTAATGTCCAAGCTTCAGGCATGCAAGCCATCTGTCATTAATTCCTGGAAGTCCTGTGTCTAAGGTCTGTCTTCAGAACGAATAGGACAAAGGTCTTTGTCCTCTCACTATAGATAAAAAAAATTGCCAACTGGAAGAAAAAACATTCCTGTAATAATTCAGGACTGAAAACAGGGCAAGTGGGTAAGATGAAAAGTCCCCATGGCATCCCCACAACCATTCTCCCCATCCTATTGTTTTCATTCCACCAGTAATAGGTTTGATTGTTAGTTTGCAAGACTACAGAGTTATTGGCAGGCCAGCTCTTTTGATCATTGTTCCTTTTTGGTGTTTCTGATAAAGTTCTTGTAGAATCAGATGCACTGACTAGAGTCTCTAAGCTCAGCAAAAATAAGAGGACATTTCACAGGAGGAGACTTTCTCAGATTCAAAAGCATTTTAAATAAAACACATCAAGAAAACTTTGAAAAAAACTGTGACGAGCTGTATTCATTATAATGAGTAAAACTAGGGCTTATTACTCAAACAATATTAGGTTTTACACAATGGGTCAATGCATTTTGTAATGTTATAGGAAATGTTTGCATTTTAGATTTTCATATGGATGGTTTGTGGCTTTGCATTATGACCTCCTGAAAAAAAAAAGAAACATACAAAATAACTGCGGGAGGTGGTTTCTTGGCTTCATCCTCAAGACTGCCAGCTTCTCTGTTCCATCCTCTCAACATCTATAACTTAGGCAGGGAAAAAGTTTTATATGTATTTCACATATTGGAACCTTTATTCCAAAAGCATGTTGCCTTTGTCTTCAGACAGCCATATTTCAATGACTGTCCTATCTTTAAAATCAGTAGTTAAGTATGGACACTTGTAGATATTGCTGAACTAAATCTCTCAGTAATTCCAATCAATATGGACATTTAGCAATTCATACCACACAGCCCAAGCTGTCAGACAAACCCTGAAACAACATCTATGCATCAGTCTTTATTTCTGCTTTGGATCTTGTCATTCCAGGTCACAGACTGTAGTGCAAAAACTTTGGTTCCTGCTCATCTACTTATGAGCTATTGCAAATATTCCTTATTTGTGGTATACATGGATTTGAGACTTTGTGATTCTTATGTTATTCTGGAAACTGGGACCAATACCTTCAGGTCCACCTAGCCAGTTTCTGGTACCCAAGTTTGTTGAGACCTCAGAAAAATATTTGTTGCAAAATCATGTTAGCTGAAGTCCTCAGAGTGATATCGTGTGTCTCTGTGCAATAAGATGCATGGTTTTTAAGGTTTTATGGTTCCTTCTCAATGTAACAATAGTCCCAGCAAAGCTGCCTTAGGGTGAAGCTGCAGAAGCATGGAAGTGGCTTCCACAGTGGTCTGTTGGGTCTATAAATTGGAGAGATTATGGCATGTAATGAGGGCCAGTGCTGTGGATGTTGTCCACTAGAATGATGAGAAAGATAGTGAAAGTCTTTATATTTCTGAAATTGCAAAACATCCCTCAATTAGGGAAAAGTACCTGCAATAAATTCTAGCATGCCATGTGGTCAAAAACAGCAAGGACTGACTTTAAAATCCAGGATGCTTAATAAATGGCATGTTAAGCAGAATATTAAAAACCAAGGAAGGTACTCATTTCAATTTTTCCTGATGTTATTGGTCACTCAGCACATTCAGAACTAAATATTCTAGCCATCATGCTTCAAGACTTATTAGGTATTCAGGTTATCCAACAAGTTTCAATGTGAAGCTGGCAGAAGAATGTATGTGGCTGTGTATCTTTCAAGTTCCTGTTCTGGCAATTCCTTGTGAGCAACTGAAATCAGTGTGCTTTATGAGTGGTCTGCTATGTTCTATTAGCATCCTATAAAAATTATATCAACCCACCAACAGCTTGTGATGACTTAATCAATGCAATTTTTAAGGTCAGGGGGCGGGAAAGAAATTGTCACAAACAGGTTAACCTTTGCTATATTTTATTGCTAAGAGACTCAGTTACTGCATGTAGAGACAAGGATTCTAGAAGCAAGGTAATTTAATCAAAGAAATACAGTGGTGGTGGTGGTGTATCGGGGGGAGGGGTGTCAATTTATTTTTATTTAATCTTTCTGAATCTTGTTGCAAACTGACCAATTTTTGGGAAATGAAATAGATATTTAGGACCCAAGATGTGATTGCTGTTAAAAAGGGAAAACACGATTACTTAAGAACTTAAAATGTAATAAGATATTGTCAATGTTAAAGTACTTTTTTTTCATTTTCATTTTTCTTTTTTGCATATTTATTGTGCTTTTTCTTGTTTAGGCCGTTGTGAACCAAACTGCTTTTCTAATGAAAACAAAACCTTTCAATAATGTTCAGTGTAACTAGTTAAATTACTTTTCCACTCTTTTAACTTGATGAGCTTAACTATGTCTTTATACATGTTGCAAGACTGATGTGTCTCATTAAATTCCTCATGGATTTTTCTAAATTTAGAATTGACTTGGATTAGAGTTCTATAGCTTCATTCCACATTGCTCTAGTTACCTAGTTGTGTAGGTAAAGTTGTGTAGGTAAAGTAACGTGGAGAAAACCATGCCTGTATGGGAAAGTGAATCTGGAAGCTGTGTTGGTTTATTCCTTCCCATGCGATTTCCACTCACCTTCATTTTTAATGGAATTCTGCAAATGTAGTGGTCTATATGGGGAAGACCTAGTGGGAACTGTTGCCCACATAGCTGTCCTAAAAGAGTATCAAATTCATTTCTAAGGCAGTAATTTAAAATATTACTTAAGGCAAATGGAGCATTAAATCAGGAAAGGGGAGTTGCCCTATCTGTAGCATATGGCTTGGCTTATTCCAAATATTTAGAAGTTACTTTGGGTGTCACAGTATCTCTCCAGCTACATCCATGATTGGTCCAGAATATGTAGGTCAATTGGCTTCAATTAAAGTATGTAGGCCATTCCAGCACCAAGTTTCATTTTCCAGACCATTCTTTCTATGTTGTCCAGTTTCATTCAGGCTCATAAGAATTGTGTGATTGTTTCCTTTCATCCCTCTATCCAAACCCCAAGATTTTAGGTTACTAATATAATCAAATTTCCATGTGAGAGTGTCTAAACTAGTATTTCTTATTTCAGTAACTTTCTGTTACTTTAGTGTTTTCCTTGAATAGGTTTAGCTTCCTTGATAAAATAGACTCTAAGAAATGTATTAATTTTTTGTCACTTATTTTCCCCCAAAGAACAAGTTGTACAATCACAGTCTGACACAAACACCTCTTAGATTTCATTTGTTTGTTATTTTTCCAAACAAAGTAGCCCACCCACCCCATTGTCCCCCAAATACATACTTAAGCAACAGAAAAGCAATACATCACAATAAGCATCACTTAGTTGCACACAAATAATAAATTAAGACAGTTGGAATCCCACACAGAATTAGGCAAGAATATCAATGTGATGACTAGAATATGGAATTGTAGTAATGATTTTCAATACTTCTGCAAACATATGGTGTCTACAGCTGTAAATTGTAGGATGTGAAAATATAGGTTGTTTCAGTTTAATCTGGAAAAGTAGATTTTAAAAACTTATGATAATTTAGAGGCATGCTAGTCGCATGGCTCATAGTTCAGTTCTTGGTACTTTCAGTTAAAAGGATTAGCAGATTGGACCTCTGGAGGAGAAACACAGCCACTTAGCATAGCGTTGACAGTAATAAACATGAACCAATGAACTGATTCAGTATAAACCAACCAGTCTCCTTTACCTCCCCCCAATTGGGGCAATGATCAGTTACATTCACAAACCTGGCTTTAGCAACCCATGCATATACAAATTTTTGAGGGAGGGCATATATAAATCCTGTGCACATCCCAAGCCCTCCTCTGACACTGAAAACTTACAAGCATGGATAATAACAAGAAACATACTGCAGCCTCATTTCCTCTGCTGTGACATCCCTATTTATCTGGATGATCTGAAATCGAAATGTACCACATTAGCTGAACCTAATTATAAAACTTTCACTAGAAGAAATTTTGATAAAGTTCCTGATCATGCAGACACTGTAAACATGTTCAGCTGAATACCTAACATATCCATTTCAGATATTTCAGATACACATACTGGAGACTGATGGGGGGGGGGGCAAAGTACCTTTTCCCAGCATACCATGTGTTCATATATCCTAACACCCGTATATCACTCCTGACTAATAGGTCTTGTATTGGAGGACTGTTAAAATTTTGTCTCCATTCTCTTTTCAAGTTTGGTTCAAAAAACAGTGGATGGGCTCAAAAATTCAGGGCAATATTTGTGCCAGATGTATTTTTAGACAATTTTCTTCTCTCTAGAATTTTTTTAAACTAGAGTGTCTTTTAGGCCTATGTTGTAGGCAATTATATTGAGATTCACCAGGTTATCAACCAATGTAACTGGCTCCCAAAACATAGCTATTGGGGCTATGCAAATACACTATCCAGAGATTTAATTTGGAAATGGTTCTAAATTTAACTTTGAAACTGAATACAACAGTTGACTCAAATTCATTTTTCAGATTGGTTTAAAAGTTTGAATCCAATCAATTTGACTTTTGAGACGTAAGAAGTTTGAATCAGCACAAGGTTGAATAGCAAATCCCTGGCGCTACTATTTGCATCAGTAGAGAACTCTCTTTGTTACCAATGGGAACCTCCTTTCCTAATATAAGGAACAACTGCCAATGGCCCTCTTCAAATCAGGAGAATGCCATCAGCAGTGGATTAACCTCTCTCCTGTCTATTTTTTTAAAGCATCCACAAATTTAGCAATGGCATGGATTGCTGTAAATCTGTTTTGCGGCACAATTCCCTATCCCAAGAGAAACTGCCTGTCAGCTTGGAACTGGTACAGAGAAAGCATAGAAAAGTTTTTTGAGATAAAAAGAATTATGTGTCTATCCTTCTCTAGACCCCATGTGCTATTTTATCATCTGTCAGAACTATCCTTTCCACCAATTAATTTAGGTTGCAGGAAAAAATAGTTGTAATGACCCAGCTTCACTTGTCCTTTGAAAGAGTTGCCCTCTGTAGAAAAAAATAATTGCAGGAAAATAAGATTTGAGGATACAAAATTCCTTGCTTCTTCCTCCACTACTCAATCCAGATTCTTTGTAGGTCTTAGGCATGGAGTAAACATGTACCAAGTGGCTATAATCAAGAGCAAGCAAAACTTATTAATTTTGAAGTAGTAATTTGAAAGGATCTCCAGATAAAGTTGAGAGACTTCCTCTGAAATGCCAAGAGATGTTGCCTGTCAATATAGGATATCAAAATTGCTGGATCAATGATTTGTAATTAATCACTGAAATTCAAACCTTAAGGACTATCAAAAGAAGATAGAAAACATGTATTCCATGCTGGTCAAGGCAGCACAACAGACTTATCATGAATGACAGATTTCACTTCTACACTAGTAAAAACTTCTTGTCTTGATAATGGAACCAAGGATCTGGAAGGCTAGTGGTTCTGCTTCACTGGAGGCCTCCAGATAGAGGGGAAAGTAATCTGCAGGAGTTACTTTGGTACTTAATTTCTTACATCACAGGAAATTGAATTAATTGTTTAGAAGCCTCCCTTCAAATTCTCAAATTCCAGGCCCATTTTATTTCTGTTTATCTATTAATTTTTCAACAAGGGTAGGCATATTGCTTCTGCCAAATGTTTTGGAACTTCCTATCAGCAAAAGACGGTGGGGAATTGTAATCAAAAATATTTAGAGGACACCAGTTGTCTTCTCATACCAGTTCACGCAAAGAACCCGCTTCCATAAGAAAAGATCAGGTTTCTAATGTATTTCAGACCCCCAGATATTCAGGGCCTGTGCCATTGCAGTGGCTGCTTCTGCCAGCTTTCTGCTTCTCTTTAAATCTCTTCTTATTCAAACAACTTATAGCACGTATCTTATGAGAAAAGCAAAGATATGGGGCTTCACCAGAAGAAGGAAAAGCACTCTAAAGGGAGTTATAATTCAAATATTCCCTTAAGAAACACTGGGACATATTCTGTGAAAAGAAGATGGCCATTTCCATGACTGGACTTCATGTTGATCATATCTAACTAACAGGCACTTGTTTAAAACTTCCAAAGGGCTAAATAATAGTATTCCACTTCTACTAGTTAGGGAAGACATGTTTCATTATGACGTCTGTTGCTTTTTCATTGAGTTTTGGCTACTAGTATGCACAAAATAAACCAGCAGAAATCAATGGGAGCAGTTTTTTCATGTGTGACATCAGCTGGCATACCATTATGTCATTGCAAGCATTGCAAGCAGTTCTTGTTTATTGTGGTCTCCCTTCTGGCATTCTCCATTACTGAAGAATAGGTATTAAACAAAGTGGATAAAAAGTTTCAGTCAGATATTCCTAAAATTGGCCTTGAAATATTCAGCATATACTTAAAAAGAGAGCTGTCTCTTTATGCTGTAGTAAGTAAAGTCAAAAAAATTATGTTATATTGAACCAGACCTCATAAAATTCATCTGTCCAAGTCTTGCAACTTTTCCATGGCCAAGGACCGTGGTTGTTACAGCTGCAGTGGATTGTGCAGTAATGTAATAGCATCACCAGAGAAGAAAGATTTTCTGTGGGTAGGAGGGGCTGGGAAGGATAAAATTTGATCGGTGCATTAAATCTATCAGAAATTAATACACCTATTTTCATGTATTTCTCATTGAGAATTGGCACCATCATTATTTGGTAGTTTCCACCAAATGTTGATTGTATGATCTTGACAGACTCAGTGAATTGCAAAAAGTGGACTTGGGAATCACATGCAACCCATAGGGTGCCCACCCCACCTGAACTATAGTCTCCTCTGTGACTTATGTAGAAATTCAAAGATCCAGGGAAAAAGCTTTCCTGAACTTTAAAGGTTTTTAAAATGTGTGTTCTTTCAGGCTTTGGACATCATAAATGAGAAATGTAGATGTGCCTGAGTAAAAGGTTTTGATTTAATAATTCCTTGTTTATTGGATCACCCTTATTATTTTTAGGTGGCTTTCCCATTGCCATTCTAGAAACAAAATGGCATACAAGATTGTCAAATAAAGGAATATAGATATATATAAGAAAGCCCTTGATGAAAGATTTTTCCCCAATGACGTGGTTTTGCTATTTTGTTAAAAATATATAAATAGAAAGTCTTCTGGACAGGCGGCAGAGGGATGTCTGCAAAGATTCTGGCTTTGATGCTGTTCAGTCAGGTAGCATCACAAAACTAACCAAACATCCAACCCCACTTGGATTTCACATACGTGGCGCAAATCCCCATTGCGTTTCAAATTCTCTCAGAATTTAAGCGTCCTTGAGCTTCCATCCGGAATTTGCCACACATCGGGAGTTCCCTGGGCGCTACGCCAACCTAGGGAAAAAAAATGGGGACAGAGGAGGGAAAAAAGAAAGGTGTAATATGGACCGAAAGTCAAAGCATTTGTGTTTACAATTAAGAGGATGCAGCACACTAGGCGATACTTTACTTGATCACCTTGCACCTCTCAAGTTAACAAACTCCTATATTAAGCAGAAAAATACAGTGCCCCAATCCAGCATATGTACCTAATCACTCACAACAAAAGGTCACGGATCAATATGCCCATTGGTCAATTTTGTAGACACATTCAACCACTTTTATGGACCTAAGTGCATTTTGTGGTTTATAGATATGGATTCACCACAAAGAAGCCTGCATTCATGGAGTGGTGATGGCACAGTGGTTAGAATACAGCATTGCAGGCTAACTCTCTTAACTTTGCCGGGAGGTCAATCCCAACCAGCTCAAGTTTGATTCAGCCTTCCATCCTTCCAAGGAGAGTAAAATGAGGACAGATTGTTAGGAGCAATATGCTGTGTAAACATCTTAGAAAGTGTTATAAAGAACTATGAAGCGGTATATAAGTCTAAGTGCTATTGCTATTCATACCTGAATCTCCTTTGCTGGATCAGGGCTTTTAGGTCTAACCTAACACATAGCATAATCTCATGACAAGACAAATTGCCATCAAACCAATACTTGTTTCTTGAGAAATGCTGACATCCAAGCCCATTAGCAGCTCCCATGATGTGAGACATGGGCTTACATGCTTGTGGCCTTCAAACTTTGCTGACTTTAGTAGAAACTGTGGATGTAGAATCCAGATTTGGAGAATTCCGTCCATATTATGGTTCTTGTAAATGATGCTTTTACTGGTCCCCCCACCCACTAGATTGGTCTTATCCAGTGACACTGTTGTAATCTGATGGTTTGTCCATAAAGATCATCCGACTGATTGCACCAAAATAAATATTTGGTTATGTATTGGATGTGTTGGAAGCATGGGATGTTCTTCATTCATAATGCTGCAGTTTACGAGGAACTGCACCAGAAAGATATAGCTGATCATGTGTGCTGCTTCCCTCATGAAACAACACATAGCAGTTCCTTAATTAAAAGAACAATCTTATGATATGTTCTCATATCCCAAAGTCAATCACAGCAATGTGTTAGTGTCTATTACACAGGATATGATTCTGATCAAATACATGAAAAACTTTGGTAACTCTGATAAAGACAAGCCATTTCTTTATTATTTTAAGGGGCTCTTCAAGATCATTTCTAGCATGAAATTTCTGTGATCTAGTTCTGAGGGTTGATAATGATATGTTATCATTTCTGTGCAGTAAAAAATTGCTTCAGCAGTAATGTTATGCAAACATTGATATGCATTTTATATATAGGATCATACAAATGACTTCTACTCTGCAGCCTGAAGTGATATAGCCCAACTGGAATATATCTGTGGGAATCAGGACTGTAGCATAAAATGGCTTTCAGTGTCTTCTTTCATTTGAAAATTGCAGTAGGATTGTGACAAATTTTCTGAGAAATGGCTTGCCTTCCTGAGATTCAATGGCTTTCAAATGTTCACAAGATGTTATTATATGTTCCACCCACTTGAACCATATTGTTCATTATTATTTTTTTCACCAGAAATAAATATCAAAATATTTCTGAAGCTTGCCAGTCAAGCTTGTATAGAACGTTGGCACAACTTCAGAATGCATTATGGCTACCATTAGAATTCACTTTCAGGAATCTAACAGATATTAAGTGGCCTCAATAGTTAATGCTTCTATAATGCCATTAATTCATCACACTTCTAGAAAATGTCACATTTCACATGGCTGTTTTTTTTGTTTTGGCTTTCAGGCCACAATACATTGTCTTATAAAAACTCTTATTATTCTACTCTGCTTGGTTCCTGTAGATCAGCTTCCTTACCTGGTTACTTAAGCAATACTATGGGATCTTGAAAATGTGGACTTAATTTCCATGCAGCTTATACATAGGAAGCAAAGTTGCAGTATAGAATTACATGTCAGATATGAATTGTTCTTTAAGTTTTTAAAACAGTGGGTTTCTAGATATTGCTGAAATAAATTTCTCACAATTTTAGCCAACACAGCCGATGATTAAAAAAACTGAGATTTGCAGAAAAAACATTGAAGGCTCACAGCTGTTTCATTCTATGTTTAGGTGGCATCTTGCTGTTGTTTTCCACTATTGCCTTAATTGTCCCCAACAGACCTAACTCTCTATATCATGAAAGTAATTCACAACTGCCATAGTAACCGTATTTTCAGATTGTGATGTACTCAAATATATCGCATAAAAAGTATGAACTGAAAATTTTAAAAAAATCATTTTAATAATATTCAGTGTTTGAGCAATGTTGTTATTATTCAGGTATGCAGATTTTAGTATCTATCCAACAAAGGTTCACCACCTACTGTAAGGAATATTAATAAATAACTTGAAAAAACAAATCCCATGATTTTACTTTGAAGTGAAGGTCTACTTCTTTTTCTTAAAAATGCTATCATGTAGTCAAACTGAAATGACTACAACACTGGCTGGGCTTCATTCATCTATTAAGAATGGTAAAGACTCCTTCAAATTACATTTGACTCCTAGTTAAGTACAGAGATGTCCATGCAATTGTCCTGCCAACAACAGGAAAGTTATTTACTATCACCTTCTGGAATTTCTTCCCAGAACAGCTTACAGTGATTTCCCAGTGACTTCTCATTTAAAGTACTAACTAAGGTTGTCCCTACTTAGCTTTCATTGAATCAGCCAAGGGAGCTAGGTGTTGTCACCTGCTGTACTTACACATTTCACATGAAAACAGCAGGTTCTTTAACCTTATGTACATTGTGAATTTGTCAGGTTGTCCTTAAATTGCTGTATGGCCCTGGGCTTTCTATTTCTCTGTGCAAGCTAAAACACAAGAATGGGAGACACTTTGTTAAGGTTAAGTATGAGAAATCTGAAAGGCCCTTGGAATTCTAGTTTAACGAAGTCTTTATAAGAAAACATTTGGGAAGATTTATTTTGCTAAACAATATAAAAAACAATGGTGAAGGAGGAGGAAAGTGCCTTGTTCCATGCAGCCAAGTTAGCACGTGATGGATGAGACGAGAACCTAAATGAATTAACTCTTGTGGAAGGTCTGAATTCTGAACTTAATGGTTTTACTCTATCTCCATCAACTCTCCCATACAATCTCAATGATACAAAAGCAGGTATCATTGAGATGTTACCATAATTGACTTGGCTTGGAAAATTGTTATAATAGTACAACCGTAGAGCAAATGTGGATGCTATAATTAAACTTTCAGGGTATTTAAGATCTGTCTATATTCTCAGGTGGTCCAAGCCAATTCTCCTATTTGAAGAAAATATGGTTGATTAATTATTTCAAGGCATCATGTTTACAGATAAAATATATGCTATACATACATACATCAAATAGCCTCAGAAATGAAGACAAGACATACAGTTTGACAGTTTTCTGTATCACATTCTGTACATGTGCAATGTGCAAGGTAATGGAAACTGAAATAATAGCTCTTTCACAGCAGATGACCAATGAAAAGACTTCTAAAATCTTTACAGACATTCATAAAAGCAAGTACAAGATATTGTTGAAATGTTTAATACTAGTACTGAAAATAGTAATTGAACTGATCAGTACTGAAGTCTTCAAACAGCATTGCCATTTTGATTTCAGTAATCTGCTAGCACTCAGATTATTTTCTTTTTGAGGTGAAGCTAAATACATGGTTCTGTGGTAAAGTCTGGGACAGATATTCCATACTGAAACCCGACCAACACTTCTCCCTCATAAAGTAAGGGCATTATGCAAAATTAATCTCTATATTAAATTCTGCAGGGACACTGCACTAACATACTTTATACACGTAGTGAAGGAAAACAGGATGTTACTCTTCCATTAACCTTGTGCTGCAGTAAAGGCCTATTTTTTCATGTCAGGATTACACACACATTACCTACCTATTTTGTAAAGCCCAGGTTAAGAGATAGCCAGTCACATACATTCCCTATGGCTTTCATACAGTTTACTAAGTGACTAATCCACCAAAGATGATTATTGCAGCATTATTAATCTCCAGCCTCTTTTCTTCAGGCTCTCAGTGAGCTACAAATAAATAAATAATACAGGAAAAAATATAATCAAGGGATCTAGAAACATTTGTAAGCCTTTGCAAGGCTAAAACAGCAAGCAGGTCACCATATCCACGTCTTCATTTAATGGTCCAATCCACTGGTTCGCCAGTCTTCTGAAAGTTTCTGGTCTTGTCAGTTTCAAATTCATCAGGTTCACCTTAACACCATCATGACAGTTAAGCTAGCAGAAAGCTTAACTTCATAACATAAATCATATGCAATTACTCCCAATTTTTAATCCTTCCTTACTTTTCCATCATTTTCTCTTTTGTTGCTCATCCTCAAGTTTCTAAAGGTCTGCAGGATTAAAGGCAATTTGTACTGGAACCAAAAGGATACAAAAGCATTTTCCCATCATTTTTGGAGTAAAGATTTTGAATAGTCTTCAGTGAATAGTGTGGAAGATCCATAGGTTCTAACAAATGCATGATGTAACACATAATGCAGGAACAAGTACCATAGGGCACTGCAGGAACATGAGTTGATGATTCAACTTATCACATATAAGATCCTTGAAAGAACTTTTGCAGACAACACCTGAAAAGAGTAATAAAGATATTCTGACCCCCATATCTTGCAAAAGATGTCTCAATCAGAATAGAGACTAACCTAAGACCTAGAAAACTATACCTGTGTTTGGATTAAATCTGTACTATTTGCTTGGATCACAGAACTGGGTTAATTCTGCATTAACGATACATATGGAAGTACAAACTTAGATAAAATTTAAGATTCTGCTGCAAAGGTAGACATGAAAAATAAAGTCTAAAAATGTCAAGAAGGTGAAGAGAAATTATGCATCATGGCTGAAAAACGGAAAAATAAAACTACTGAAAGTTGTCCTAATAGAGGGGGAAAATTCAATAGACTTGATCTAACATAGTGGCAAGATAACTGGAAAGAAATATTAGCCTAGAGATTTGAGGTGGGTGTAAATTACAACTTAACGAAGTGTATAACTTTGAAAGTTAGAAAAATGAGGAAGAACAGAGGTTGATTGGCTTGATGGGAGAAAAACAAGAAAGAGTTACTTTTTGGCCACCTAAAAGTGGTTTTAGGAATTCAAATGTAAAGTGCCAATTAGAAAAGACAAAACTAATATAGGGGAAGGGAAATCAAAATACAAGAAACTGGATTGGTAAGAAACTAAGAGAGACTAATCAGCCAGAAGCCCAATAACAGGAAGAGAATGGGATACCTTGAACCAGATTAATGCCCAGACAAGGGGAGAGTATAGGATAAATTTCTGAAAACCTGTAGGGCTTGAAGATGGATTGATGGAGAACCATTACTATTATCAGTGACTAAACAATACCCTGGTTTTGGTAATTGGCTTCCCTACATAAACATTGTGTTACTTAGTACAATTTACTATGTCAATCAAAACTATCACCTAAGGTCTAATTTGACCTCAGCCTGTACCAATGTTTAATGGTTGGGAAGATACACAATGTATGAGGATATTGTTCTGATTTGTTTGCTGAGTTACTTTTAATTCAGATAATTTGGCCAGGAACTAGGGATGTCAATAGTTGTTGGTGAACATTACATTAATCACTTTCCACTTGAAGACCTTGAAAAAGAATTAAAATAGGATATTAAGCAACAGTAAATAAGACCATTTTTTTTAAAGCTTTGAACATGTTTTAATTAATGTAAGAGTTGAAACTAAGTAATATATAATAAAGAAAACATATCAGGAAATTATGTTTGTTATTAATCCTCTAAGCAGTGCTTCTAACTACATGACATATGATTTAGCAGCTCCAAAGTGTTTTAGGATGCTATAAGTACCTGTGAAGAATTTTGTGCAGAGCTAATGATGTTGTTTGCCAGATCAGAAAAGGGAAAGTATGAATAGGAAAATTCATGGCTTCAGTTTAGTACCACCTTCATAGAAAAAATATTTTTCAGATCCTGCATGTGAAGCAGCCAGCAATCCAATACAGAAGGGACTGCTCTGGTGACTCTTGTTGGCATCATCAAAAGCATCCTTCATTTCTATAATATATATTCAAATTTTGAATCAATAACAGCTCAATTTTATTTACCTCTCTGACACACTCTAATCAACCTTTGGCTACAATGCTGTAAAGGTGAGGGGAAAAAAACAAAATAGCATGAAATTAGAAAAGTTAACCTTCCACCCTAAAATGGCAACAATGGTATACTGAAATTGAGAATAGAAAGATTGATCAAATTTAGGAAATGGGGGAACTAAAAGGAACACTAGAGAAAAGTTGAAATTTGCAGAATGGGACCCTTGGCCACACCTCCTTTATCTCCAGCCATCTGCCTCAGCCCATTCATAGCCAGCTTTCCTCCTCTGCTGGCCCTCCCCCAGCGATTGTCCTTGGCCAATAGGCCTCTAGCCTTTTGACTTTTGCCCTTAGGCTTGGCCCATTCGCCAAGACACTGTTTGTCTCATAGAGTTTAGCTCCACAAAAAGCCACCAGCCAATCAGGTGGCAGCAGCAACAATGGGGCTGGGAAAGGTGGCTGAGGGGGCTGGAAGGGAGATGTGATTGGTGACAGGTTA
Source organism: Notechis scutatus (assembly GCF_049901735.1). Taxonomy (NCBI): domain Eukaryota; kingdom Metazoa; phylum Chordata; class Lepidosauria; order Squamata; family Elapidae; genus Notechis; species Notechis scutatus. The sequence goes on from NC_142009.1 coordinate 38,755,103, forward strand.
TGGAAGAGAGCAAGTGGGGGAAGACAGGCAAATGCTGCCTGTTGCAGCTTGTGCTGGTGCAGGGAGGGGAAAGCAGACAAACACTGCTTACGCGCTGCTCCTGGGGTGCTGAAGGCAAATGCTGCTTGCATATGGTTGGTGCTGCTGCAAATGCCTGGACTCTGGGTTAACACAGAACAGGCAGTTCAGTTGCTCTCCCCACTATGCACCACACCATTTGACCCCCCCCTCACACCAGCAGCCATGTTTACCGTCAAAGCTCTGTCATCACCCCAGCCCTCCAGGAGCAGCACACATGCAGCGTTTGCCTGAGCACACTCCCAGCCCCACAGGAGCAGCGTGCAAGCAGCGTTTGCCTGCTTCCCCCTCCCAGTACCAGCACAAGTCATGCAGACATATGTCTGCCTGCTCCCCCTTACTCTCTCCTAGTTGCATCCCCCTTCCAGCCACCTCGGTCACCCTTCCCAGTCCCACGGTTGCTGCCTGCTACCTGATTGGCTGGTGGCTTTTTGACCCATGGAGCTAAACTCTATGAGACAAACTGTGTCTCGGCGAATGGGCTGAAACTAAGGGCAAAGGTCAAAAGGCTAGAGGCCCATTGGCCAGGGACAATTGCTGGGGGAGGGCTAGCAGAGGAGGAAAGCTGGCTGTGAATGGGTTGAAGCTGGTGGCTGGAGGTGAAGGAGGCACGGCCAAGGGTGAGAGCCTATAGGTCCTGGGACTCAAAATTTGAAGAGATAGAAGAATGAGTAGCAGATAAGTAAGATAATAGAAGTATGGTTTGCTCAACTATGGTTTATGAAATAAGAATAATGTGCTAAGCCATCCCTCGTGATTTACATTAGCATGTTGTATGGTATAATACTCACTGAATTAAAATTGTATTGAGAACCTGCCTTAGAAAATTGGTAGTTGAACATGTTAAGAGAAGAGGTATTAACTAATAAGTCTTTCAGTAAGATGTAACACAATATATCTGTAGTTCTTTTGTACGTCTGCTAGCAACAATCTTTCTCAGTTCTCACTTCTGAAGTCCTGCAATGTTCATATGGATTTCTGAAACTAGTGCTGTATGATGGCTGGAACTGTAAGAGGTAAAGTCCTCAAATGAAATTCATGCAGTTATCAGTTTTATGTAAATCTTTTCTATTTCAATCCTATTCTACTATAAGATGCTAGATCAGCCCATCCTGTGAGTCACCAGAATGTGAAAATAATAATTTTCATCACCATCATTAATGCAGTATCCTGCATTAATAGGAATAAAAACTCTCTCATCCTCTTCCATGTCAGGGAAACATACTGTACCAAAAATAGAAGCATTAAGAATTCTCCTTTCGCAGCAAAGAACAGCAAAAATTTAGGCTTCATGTACACCTCACAAGTCCATAGGGTGTTAGATCCATGCTGAGGTAAAAGCAAAAAGAGTTTGTATATGGCTGGATTTTTGATGAATAATTTCAGCATGAACTGTTTTTTTCTGTATAAAACTTATGTCTCTCTGGCAGATGTTTATGTCTGGCAGGTGTGCATGTATGTATTGAGGGTATATGTGAGTGCATGCATATATGGGTATGTATGTGTGCGTACACATACAGAGACACACAAACCTTGTTTCAAAACTGTACCCTTACATTCCATGTTTCTCTCTTAGTATTAAAAGCAGCTGTTGGATTCCCTGAAGTAGCACAAATCAGAAAAAAATATAATAGTTGGCAAGCTATTTTATACTTCAGAATCCCAGAATGGAGGAATCCCAGTTTTTTATGTTGTGCTGATCATTGGTGTTATTTGAACAGCTTGATAGCAGAGTGATACCTGCCAAAATACAACTGAGCTGGGACATTAAGAGTTCTTAAAAGTCCTTTAAACATAGGTCATGGGCAGTTTTAAATTAACCCATGAAAAATCCCTAGTGTGAGCTTTAGGGAAATTACTTTATTAGTTATTTTAAAACCGACATCTCAAGATTTGAAACTAGTATCAAATTGCTAATGAACTGACACCAACGTAAAGTTTAAAATAAAATTTAAACAAAAAATACACAAGAAATTTGTGTAGGAAGAGCAAGAGACAGTATCACAGAGGTATGTGTTTTTAATAAAGCAAACTAATGCTGCAACATGCAGTATTTGTAATATATATATATATATATATATATATATATATATATATATATATATATATATATATATATATAAATAAATAATATATATATAATATATAATTAGAACCAGAGTTCAGATATTTAAAGACAATATATATATATACACAATGTATTGACAAAACCTATCAACTGTACAGTCTATATAAAAAGAGCAGCTCCTATCCCAGTCTGTTTTCCAACTGGAGAAAGTATCAGAAAACAATTTCCCAATATGTTGAGTCTCGAAGATGCAAACTTGGGGGGGGGGAGGGGGGGTAGAATGCGCACCCCAATATGTTTCAATGTGCATTCTTGCACATCCTTAAAATGTTTCTGCCTTTGCTATATTATGATTGCATAGCAGAGACCATATATTTCCAATTCATCTATCACATGGATCTTCAGTTGATTTTAAAGTTGGGAAAAAGAAGAGGGGATTATGGGAGGTCACCATCCAGGGTTGCATATCATTTTATAACTCGATATGTTAGTGATTGTATACAACAGTGCAAAACAGAAAGGGGTATGGGAGCGGCCAAGACGATAGACCCTCTCACAGGCAAATATGAGCATCACTTTTAGTCTTTAGATATGCATTCTTAGGAAAACTCAGGAAGGAGAGGAAAGAAAACATCTAGATGGAAAATAAAATAAAGTTCTCATTTCTTTAAAAAAAAAATCACTGCAATATAAAACTGAAGAAGCATTTCCTCAGGGGTAAAATATTTTATTGTAGTATAAATAGGGAGCTTTCTGGGTCTTTAGGTTAGTAATATATTAAAATGCCCTGTGAAGAAAACCCACTGGGCTTCTCTTAAAAGTTGCTTCTCTCACTGAGGGAAATTTACAGAGTGTGTCAAATGAGGATACGCAAAGCTTATGGTATGTACTTTAAGCAATTTTTTTTTATTTTTTTCAGTTTAGGGACAAAATGGGTGAATGAACAGGGTAATGCAGACAACTACCCAATTAAAAAAGACCCTCCCTCCCAAAACACAGACAGTGGTTTTCCCAATAGAACTTAACAAAGACAAGAAAAAAAATACAATAAAAAGCCAGGTTGCCAATGACCTTTGGTCATCTAAATAATAAAAAAATCCAAAAAACAAAGATAAAAGCTGACGCCACTGTTCTCAACAGAGCGTGTAAGCAATAATAAATAGTGACTTCCATAGTAAAAGATAAAATTTCAGGTTACGACAAACAGCTTTCATTACAGGAATAGAAAAGGCTGATAATAACAAAATATTTTGCATTGCCATATACAAAAAAGGTATTGACTGCAGCGGGGCTCTCTCTCTCTCTCTCTCTCTCTCTTTCTCTCTCTCTTTCTCTCTCTCTCTCTCTTTAATATGCTTTCAATATGAATTTTTTTCCAATCTAAATATATAAAGCACCATTTTAATTTATTTTTCTTTTTGGCAATGGAAAAAAAAGCCTGCAAAACTTTATTTTTTCCTTTCACTCTATTTTTTTAATCTTTTTTTCTTTTACTGCATATGAAGTTTAAGATGCTGGAATGTAAAAGGGTAAGAGAAGAAAAGGGACCAGAGCACACTACAGAACAAACCAACATCATCACCTTGCATTACTGCATACAATATGGCAGCAAAAAACAAAGAAACCCCAAAAGAACTTTGATATGTACAACCATCAGAGATGCTCATTTAGTGCGACATTCAAACAGGTTTTTGTTCCCCCTCCCCCAAAACAGCCATTATATGGCCTCTTATCTGTACAATGTCACACTTTCCTTGTCATTATTTTTTGAAACATACAAATATTTTGCACTATATTATCCTGCCAAATTAAAAAATATATACTGTGGCAGCCTATTTGTTTTTTGTTTGTGTGTATGTTTTTCCACAACCAAAAAAGGTAACTGATACTCTTTTTTAAAAAAAAAAGAGAAACAAGCAACAATTAAAAATACAAGCTTCATTATAAATACTATAGTGCCTACTCTAGGTGAACATTAAATTCAAATACCATTCTAAAAATTACAGAAAAAAGAGACCATAAATGTGTTTTTCTTCTTTTCCTTTTGTTTGCTTTTCCTCTTCTTAGCATAGGAATCAACAGGAGTGTGCATTTTCCTATATTTAAGTACTAAATATTGTTAAACCTTTTTCCAAAGTATTTATTTTACAACCTGAAATGTTGTATGTATATCCAAGGCATAGGATTTTTAACTACTGGTTTTCAATGAAGAACAGGTCTTGTACACCACCAAGACAATGAATTCTAAAATACATTTTCCCCTAAACATAATGAATTTTTTTTAAAAAATCATAACATTTATATTTTTAAAAGTTTTGTACAAAATAACCACTTCTTTGCACTGCAGGAGCAAGACCAATGTCTGGGTTTTTGTTTTTTTTGACATAACTGCAGGACTTGTTCCCATTTACAGCGCCATAATGTTATGTCCCACTCATTAGTCAAGTAAAATGGCAAGCTGGCAGAATTATTTATATGTTTATCATGAGATCATGCTCATTAAAAAAAACATTAATCTTGCAATTTTTCCCTTTAAAGTATAGACCTGTAAACTGGGAAAATTGTACAGTGCATTTAAATTGTCCTATCTGAGCAGTCTTAAAAAAGATTTTTATACTCAACCTGTGTACCTCTGATTAAAAGAAACAATACAGACACGACAGGCAGAGTCAAGTGCTATGTGAACTTCCAGCGGGGCAGATGCTAGCTTAATCATAAAGCAATGAATCCTTTTTTCTTGTCAATACAACAAGCACATAGCATAGGTTTAAAAAGAAACAAAACGAAGAACAACTTTTAGGGAGCACTACTACTCTTTCTCTTTCTCTCTCTCTCTCTCTCTCTCAGAATGTCACACATCAAGGCAAATCTTAATAGTTCGTAGTTAATCATCATATCAATATTAGCTTATAACCTGTTCTTAATTTTAAATGGCAAACAGTGCTAATAAATCACTATATATATTTATACACTTCGGTAAAATATTATTGCCAGACTGTTTATATACCTTTCCTTATATAGAGGAAAATCATAGATTGATATATGATACACACGTTTGTGCATTGTTAATTTGATTGTCTAGTTAACAACCAACTAGACCTGCGCTTAATAGTGTCTGTTTTTACGGTTAAGTCTTATTTTGTGCCAGGATCACTAAGATTTTTTTTTAAAAAAATCTTTATAATGTGAATTTTCTTTCTCACGTACTTAATCATCTTCCAAGGCCTTTTGCACAAGTCACATTCTTTTTATCAATAAAATAATTTTAAAATGGAAATGAGGGAGAAGAGAAGGGGAAGGGGAGGGACTGATACAGGTTAGTAATATTTTAACCTGAGAGAAGCATTCCCTATGATAATAGTGATTGTTTTAAACTCTCCTAGAGCAAAATAAATTTCAGTTCTATGATCACTCTTTTTTTAAAAAAAGGTGGACTGAGGAGGGGATTGAATGATGATTAACTAGGATTTGTTGGGTTTCTTTGTTTTTGTTTTTTAGGTAGCCACTGTTGTGAAAAATATAATACAGAGTTATCGGCTAGGTCCTAAAGGACTCATTTACATTGCCCAGTGCGAAAGTTGTCCTACAAGTTTAGAACAAGTAGTTGCCACCAACATGGCTTAAATATATTCAAGGCACTCAGATTTCCATTTTAAACCAAATGATAGTACAAATTTATCTCTTTGCTCTCATTTCCTCATTTTTCAATTAAAGACTTATCTCCCCACCAAAAATTAATTGATATTGTCAATGTTTTAAAGACAGAAATCAAAGTAACAAGGAATGTTTTCCCCTTTTCAGTGTTATCTGTCTATTGATAAAGGGTTAATTCAAAGCACATTTTCATTTATTTTTTAAAACATGGATATGATATATTACAGAATGTATGCAGCATGGTTGGTTGTTTAAAAATTCTTGTTTTGCTTTTCTCTTTCTCTCTCTCTCTCTCTTTCTCTCTCTCTCTCTCTCTCTGTGTGTGTGTGTTTTCCTGGAATATCACTGGAAACAGCCATGGTGCTGTGCATGTGTGTGAGAGATCTTTTTGTCTGTTTGCTCAGCAAAGAATTTGGGGACATTTTTTTTAAAAAAAACAGCCATAACATACCATACATGCTGTCTAATTTTTTAAAAAATTAATAAACATACACAACATGTAAATTATTGCACAAGAGAAAGGCTCAAAGTTTGCGTAGTATTGCCCCAATACAGATCATGCATTCAAATGATGAAAACAGAAAAGAAAGGAAAAACAAAACAAAAAGGAAGATGAAAACAGGTGTGCTGGTGACAAGCACTTTCTGAATACCATTCTTAGCTTCCAATATTTTACTCACAAGGGACTAGAAAATCTCTACACAGGGGGCCAGGAATAAATTGGGGGAAGGAAGGAGAAGGGGGTCAAGTTAATATACCTCTATTCAGTTTTTATGTCATTATTCAAGACTCGATCACTGTGCCATTTTTTCATGTGTTTTTCCAGGGTACTGTACACGCTAAAAGGCATCTTACAAATTTCACATTTGTAAACGTCCTTCCCCACCTGACCATGCGTTTTCATGTGCCTGGTGAGTTTGCTACTCTGGGCGCAGGCGTAGTTACACAGCTCACATTTATAAGGCCTTTCCCCAGTGTGGCTTCTCCTGTGGACAGTGAGGTTACTACAGTTCTTGAAGACTTTCCCACAGTACTCACAAGTGTCGCTGCGTCTGCCCTCTTTTGAACTAGGCCTTCCAGGGCCTGGACCACTAATATGCGGGGTGCTCCCTCCACTTCCTGTACCGCTGCGGCCTGATATCCCTCCATCCATCTCCCCGGGAGGCGTCGAGAAGCGTAAACTTCCATTTTCAGAGGAGTGTTCTGAGGAGGAAGCAAAAGGCGATTGTCGGGAGTCTCCAAAGTTGAGGAATGGATCTTTTAGCTGCCGAGAAGCAGCATACCCAGCTAGCCACTGGGAGTAAACATTTTCAGTGTTAGGCATAGCTGTCGTGGGAAGGTCAAACTCCTTCTCAAGTTTGATGCGTTTAGAAAAAGGACTTAGGGAGCTTGGGCTACCCAAGAGCAGCTTTTTGGACAAACCTCCGGAGGCAGATTCACCAGGGGAACACCCCCGACCATTAATAGCACCATCATCGATGCGATCAGATTCACCAGCTACTGAGTCTTCATCACATGTATCTCTATGCACCTCAGATTCAGATAAGTGCCCTCGTTTATGTTTCTCACCAAGAACCTGATGGAAAGCCTCACTGAAGTGCTGCATGGAACTCAGGACCATCCCTTGCATGACATCCGGGATAGAACGATTCTCCTCAATAGACCGGGAATTGTTTTCATGGTGCCGAGCTGCTTCTAGATTGATGCCAAAACCATAGTCTGGCCTTTCATTTTCAGTCAAATCCTCCTCTTCTTCTTCTTCCTCCTCTTCCTCCTCCTCCTCCTCTTCTTCCTCTTCTTCATCCCCATTTTCTGGAATAATATTGGAATCATTCTCACTTTTAAACTTAGCCACCACAGATTTGAGGGCACTGCTAGCACTGCCAACAAGATCACTGGTTCCAGGCTCTGGGGAACTGGCTGTTGAGAGGCCATCATCTGACTTCACAGTCATTGGGGAGGATTTGTGCATGTGTGTTTTCATGTGGCGTTTTAACTTGCTTGCTTGAGTGCATGCATGGTCACAAAGGTTGCACTTGTAGGGTTTTTCTCCAGTGTGGCTTCTACGATGGACAACTAAGTTGCTCTGAAATTTAAAGGTTTTCCCACAAAATTCACAGGACTTGGATTTGATAGGAGGCTGAGAAGGAGGAGGAGCAGATTGAAGAGGAGGAAGAGGAGGTGTTGCCAGAAATGGTGGCTTGCTGCCTGGCTGGAATGGTTGTAGTAACCTTTGCATAGGGCTGGGCCGGTTCGGTGACAATGGTGGACTAGAGGTGTTTCCAGCTAACTCCCTAAGCCGCCTGGAGAAATCCATAGCTGGAGGCTCCATGGCCATGGGGTTGAGTCGCAGCACCCTGTCGAAGGCACTGGGGTGATGGGTTGCAAGAGCCATTTCTTCAGCACCTAGGCGTTCTATGCGATGTGGATCCAAATGATGTCTTGGAGGGGGACTAAACAAAGGAGGTGTGGGAGGGAAACGGCCTTCTCCAAGACCTGATGCTTCTCTTGCGACTGACCCAGGTATTCTAAGAAGATTAAAAGGATTATTGTCTGCAATGTGAATCCCATGGAGTGGTGGCTGAGAAGGGCATTCTGCACCTAGTCCTGATGGGATACCAACCCGCGGTGTCAGAGGACTTCCATGTTCACTTTCTAAGTAGATTCTTAATCCATGAGTGTTCTGTGCATGTTGCAAGAGAAACCAGGCGCTGTTGAATGGCTGTTTACATGTTGTACACGTGTAACTGCTGGGTTCATCTTTACCTGTAAAACAACACAATGGTAACATCAATCTTTTAATTATCAAATTATTTCTGACATCAAAAGAGAAATTAATTTTTGTTAAATGTAATGCTAAATTGATTCAGTGCTTAATTCTGGCATTTGTAGTATCCATAACGTTACCTTCAAAGCCACCTGTATTTACTGCCATAATTGGCCAGAAAATAAGAGGTTCCTCTCAATTAGACAAAATCCTCTCACATGGATTTGTCTAATTTTGTTCTAAAGCCCCTGAAGCCAATGGCCACTTACTGAGGCAACATATCCCATCCATCATTCTTCTAACATTTATAAGAGAAAAGTCACTGCTTGTTTTCTGTATATTCTGCATAATTACATAACTTTGGTTTCATGCATCTAACAATCATTGGAAAGTATATAATTATCTCCTTAATACACTTCTTCATCTACACTGTTAAAAATATCAATTACTGAAGTACTATATACAACTATCAACATCAATGATTAAGCTCTTTGTCCTAGACCAGCATAAATGTACTTATTGTGTGTACAATCCTACATACCTGAGAATGTCTCTTATTTTGGGACTCACATGTTTGTGTAAGATTGGATAGGATAACACTACTAGAGATTGTAGCACAAAAATAGTATTAACTCAGCTACATTTTCAGTTAACTTCAAAAATTTTAATGAGATTAATTCAATATAAACTTTACACTATAAAGTTGGCTGTGCAATGCTACAAATTTGGTTAAGAAGGAATATTTTGGAGCATCTCATTAAAACAGTTGTAATTTCTTCCAAGATCACATCACTACTGAGGGTACAATTTCTACCACAATTCTGCAAACACATGGCTATTTTAATTGTGACTAAATGTGCTGCTCTGGCTTATTCTGAAGCAATTTTCCTCAGTCAAATCTAAAATATTGCACAGCCTTAACTACAAAGCTTATTTTAGAATAATTTCCTATTATTTCAATGAAATGTTGTTTAAGATTTAAAGAGGCAGCCAACTGCACTCATGCTTACCTGGAACTATGTCCAATTGTTTTCAATGGATCCTACTCTTGAGTAATTATGTTTACAAATAATTATTGCTTATAGTTGCTTTATAAGCATACTGACTTTAAAACAAATATTTTTGAAATAATATAGAACTAAATTCTGAGGGTAAAGATTGTTAATCACATAGGAGTAGAAATTAATTACTTATCAGTTTTCTTTTGCAAACATGAACATTAAAAAATGAAAGTCAATTCCATTAAAATATTCCCTGATTATTAAGAGAGATTAAACTATCAAAATGAAACTGTTTAAAATATATGATACAATAGAAGTTTGGGGTTTTTTTTTTGCGGGGGGTGGGGTTGAACTGACTTATAACATATACATTACCTCTGATAAAAGGGCAAATTTTATATATATGCTAGGATTTTTGAAATGACAAGTTTAAATAAAAATATATTTTAGATAGTTCAATTCCCACATTTGATTGAAAAATCAGTTGTCTATCTAAATTTAGTGAGGTGAACAATTGCAGTTTTTCTAGAAAATATTTAAGACTGTAAATGTGAATTTAATATTTTAAAATATTTGCATAAGTTATTTAAATATATGAGTTGTTTCAATAAACATTTTAGTGGGCATCCCTCTTCTTATTCTTTTTAATTTCATTTTAATCAATTATCCTATAAAGAGTTGCAAACGTTGAACAGTTTCACCTCTTTTATGTTCAGAATAATCCTATTAGATAGATTAGATTGAATGCAGGTAGCTAATGTAACATCTTCCACTAATCTTTGGGACTGAGAAAAATTTGGACACTTCTATACTTGGTCCGATATCTCCTACAAGCCTACTAGTTCTCCGCTCTAGAGCAGTTTAACTATCAATTAGCTTATGGATGACTGAGTAAATACAAGTGTGTGTATGTGTGCGTGTACATGCGCGTGCGCATACCTAGCCTCAACAAGATTTGTATGTGGTGCTCCTAATGTTTATATTCAAATGGCTAAAATAAAATGGAAAAAGACTATTGTCTTGTAAAAAAAAGTTTTTGGGTGTGTGTGTACATATCTATATATTTGTCTATTTGTCTGTCTTGGGGTGCAATGGCTCAGTGGTTAAAGAAGCTGAGCTTGTCATCTGGAGAGCTGACAGCTCGGGTTAGAGACCCAAGCTCTGTGCAATAGAGTGAACTCCCATTACTTGCCCCAGCTTCTGCCCACCTACTGTAACGATTTGAAAATAACCTGGCAGAAATGAGAATAACTTCATCCTTGATAAGTTGATTTAACGCTTGCATCTAGTTTAGCAGTTCAGTTTCCTTGAATATTTGGGTAGTTTTCTAACAATCTTTTTGATATACTCTATCTGTTCTGCCTTATTATTACCAGTGTTTTTCCAAAAAGAAGGCTGGGTCTTATTTTCTTTAAACCCCCCCCCAAAATGGCGAAGCCTTCTTTTTGGAGGGTTCTAATTATTGACTCACCTCATGGAGGTGGCACTGACAGCCCTGCCCAGCAGGAGCCCGGAAAGCCATCTACAGCCAATAATAGAGCTCCGGATCAATCCAGAGCTTTGTTATCACTGCAGACGCCTTCCAGCAGGCAACTGAAGGCGAAACGGAGGCCGGGGTGATGCGTACGAGTGACAGCAAGTGGCCACAGAAGAAGACAAGGCAGGTGCGAGGTTTGCGAAGCCTGGTAAGCAGGGCAGCTCCACCCCCTCATCCCTACCCTAGCTTATTTTTTACCTGTGTGCCTCACCCCAAACCCTGCACCCCGGGTAAGCGGGGTCTTAATTAGGGCTAATTTTGTGGGTGGCGCTTAATTTGATCACATGCGCTCGAAAATGTGATAGGGCTTCTTTTCAGGGTAGGTCATCATTTTGGAGAAACACGGTAATATTTTATCACTGTTTTCCTAGTATTTCTTATAGTGAACAGGCATCGTTAAATACACCAGTGCAGGATATGGAACCTATGGAACATCATAAACTAGCAATTCCTCTGGTAAGGAAGAAATTAACAAAGAGGAGTCCAAAATGTTTACAAAGATTGGGGGAGAGATGTCCGAATTTTCAGTCTCAAAGCAAATTTATCTTGAAATTAAAAAATGAAATTGCCTTTGCTGTTCCATTAATCTTGTCCAGTAATGCTGAGGACACAGTACACACACACATATTATGAAACTCTGATATACATATTCAAATGACTAAGAACATGTGTCTGTAGTTCATACTTTATGCATTTTCTGAAAAAAGATTGTTGTGTGAACATAACTGTCTCATAAACAGAACTGATGGCGCAGAAAAGCTCAGCCTGAACAAGGCCAACTCCATCACTGTGTGAAATGAAGCAGATATTTGAAGCTGCAGATGGGCAGAGCCTACTTCCCACTTCCTGTACTGTCAACTGCCTGCCCACAGCAGTCTTTTCATTTCATCTAAGACTGGGGTGGGGAACTATAGCCTTTTTTTGACTTGTGGTCTTCAACTCCCAGAATTCCTGAGCCAGCCATAAAGGGGCCATAGTTACCCACCTCTGGTCTAAGACAAATGGATCTTGGGAATGGTTTCCTGTCCTACTAGTCTCCTTTTTGCCACTGCTATGAGATGGACCTCAGATTGACATACACGAGGCATTTGTAGTACTTGTGGACAGTCAACGTGGCCACCTCACAAAGTCACTTGGAAGATCCCTTCAAAATGATGTATAAAGAGCAGTTGATCCTAGGTGCAACATTGCAGCTAAGGAAGAAGTCTATGAAAGCAGCAATTTCTCTCTGTTTCAGGAAGTGAGTCTTCTGGAGTTACAGCTGAACCCAAAGGTTCATTCCTCTACTCCTGCTGGATCTGAATTCTGCCAACAGCCAGCATGCAGCATCCCTGGCATTGCTTCCCTACAGCAATAACCAACTCAACATAAAAAAAGGCTCCCCCAATTCTGTAGTTATAAAAATGCATCTGATTATTAGAGCATAGTCCAAAGTCTATTTTCCAGCAATTCTCCATAGTGTAAAGAATTTGCATTACAGGAAACACCTTGGTTGAAATAGTTGAAAATATGCTAATCAGAACAGAGTGTGCTGAGCAAGACATGCCAACAGTCAAAATCTGTATAAAGCTGCATTATATGAGCTGATTGTGAAGTTGATGACTGGGTTGTTTTAATAATGCATAAATTGCCAAGAGTTACCAGGCAATAGTGTATGTTCATGTTTGGAAACAAGAATATGTATTTTGTTGAAATGCCCCTACAAATGCATATTGTATTAGTCTTTGAAGAACAAACTGGATTTGCAATGGTATTTGACTGCAATATGTACTTCTGTAATGACCTGTAATTTACTTTACATCAGTATTTATACTAGCACTCAATATAGCCAACTTGTGGGCAAACCTTCTTACAAGATTAGACAGTAGATGCCAAAATGAGGTTTCCAAACACATGCTTAACAGAGGTGGTATTCAGCAGGTTCTGACCAGTTCTGGAGACCCAGTAGCAGAAATTTTGAATAGTTCGGAAACCTCTGACTGGAGATTTTACAGTATCCTTCCCCTGCCACACCCACCAAGCCACGTCCACAGAAACGGTAGTAAAAATTTTGAATCCCACCATTGATGCTTAATATATGTGCAGGTGGAAAAAGAGGGAGAAAAAAATGAAGTGGATGGATTTGATCTTCATTGTTCTTGTTTTTCTCCTTACTTCAATTATGAAAAAGCAGTTTTATAAGAGGATTTTCATTATGTAAGGTACTGAATAAATGACTTTGGAAAATGATAGGTAGGCAGTATTACAGCAACCTCTACTACAACTAACACTGAATGCCCCCCGCCCCCGTGAACCTTCTTCAAGTTTCAGTTTTTCTATTATTATATATTTAGTCTGACAATTTAAATTGGGTGATTTAAAAATGAGAAAGAATCAGACACTGTTTGCAGGTGTTTAGAATTTTGGTTGCTTAAAAAAGCTGTTGAACAATATTTAACATTTCATTATTTTTTCAGTGCCAGCATTTCAATGAACCACATGTAGTGTTTAGCACAGGGGCATTGGAGACCCTGGCAAAGAAAAGCATACATCTTCTGAAAAGAAAGAAACATGAGTGTGATTCCCATAAGCATGTTGGTAAGATTTGGGCAATGCTCTAGATGGAGATTAAGAAGAGCAATCTTAAAGTTAGGGAACACCATGTAAAGACAATGGGCAATGCAACTCATTTTATTTTTATACTGAAAACTAGTTTCTTTTTTTTAAAAAAAAAACTCTTACAGAAAGCGATACCATCAACCTCCAGTCTACTAACAATACAATACTCTCCTGCTTAGCTGGTTTATGTATTAGGTCAGTGGAAATAGCACTATGTCTTATAATGAGGATACAACACAGTTTTTGTAATTGCATTTTAGCATTCCCATCAACTAGATATTCTGGATCAGAAGGGCAACTGATATAATCATAATGTCAATGAGAAAGGCTGTTACAGCAGAGAGTAAAGATTATATGGGGGGAAAAGCAGCTTTGAAACTGGTAATTATTACCAGTCCACTAATAGCAAATGATGCATTACAATTTTACCGTATAATCTGTATTTCATTCAGCTTCTTGTCAGGGCAGTAGATTGTATTACACTGTTCACAATGCCAAAATTTCTAACCTACAGTCATCAATAAAAATGTTATGTTCCATAATTCAGCAAATGACTTTCTTAACAACATATTCAACTGTTCTAAAGGCTAAAGTCAATTTTATACAGCATTTTTTAAAAGTCACTTATTTACTAGTCTAAACATAATATATATATATTTTTATTTGCTCAGATGAAATAGTAGATTTCCTTTTTTGGCCATTTCTGCTTGGTGAGGGAGTTTGGGGGGGGGAGTAGAAGAAGAGGGACAGAACAAGAATATGTAAGCTGGGACAGCAAGACAGTTTAACTCCATGGGTGATTTACCACCTGCTTTGAAGAAACACAATTTCTAATTTGTCTATTAGTAGTTGATTAATTATGAAAGCTATTGACTGACCATTTTACCTCCTGAAGATATCTCTACCAGCCAGTGAAGGATTTCTAATGCATTAAAGATTAGAAGAAAAATCCACCTAAGGCAAATGCAGCAAAGTTAGAAAGTTTGCATGAGGTGAAGAACAAGGTGCAGTTGCAATGTTTTTCTTTGCACCTCTTTTAACTTTTCATGCATACGGAAAATGTAATGGGACAAAATATCGGAAAGTTTAGTCCTCAGTTCATCCACGGTGCTTTGGCACTTTCTTCCATTCCAGTGAGAGAAGAGACAATAAATAAAGACCAGAATTTCTCAGCTTTGGGGAATATTCTGAGAATTGAAATCCACACATCTTAAAATTCCTGAGTTTCAGAAATACTGCATTAGATAAGGAATGCAACAAACTATAACAAAAGGTAAGACATCAGAAAATAAGAAAGTAAGGATGAAGACATGGGCAGAGCCAATATAAAGATTAAATTTAATACATTCCAAGTTCCATTAAATCAATTTAAATATCTTATATAAATACTGCCCAAGAAAATAATACTTTCCTTCTTTTACATTAACATTTGCACCCTAGAAGGGCTCAGTGAATGGAATGCAAGACTTTTTGGGAATGGCATGCATGCAGTCCTGAGATCCCAAGTGAGTATCTCTGCTATAGATTCATGAAAAGTTATAGAAAATACTGTAATACTTCTGATTTACTAGCTCCTGATGAGATTATATAAACATCAGAGTTACACAAACATAATAAATTGTATGTTATCAAAAAGCATTCCACAAAATTCTTGGTATGTATTTATAAAGTACCAGAAAAGGGGTCTAACATTATTTGCCCTACTGGAAACCCAAGTAGCAGCTTAGCTAAATGGTTCATGAACACCATCAATTTTGCAACCTCGCCAAGTATTAAGTCAGGTAACATATTCAATAGTACTCCCAAAAATTTAGCCTCTGAAGGTGCTTCTGGTTGTGAATAATCGGTCATTGTCACTGGCTTGAGGAGGTATTCCCTAGCAAAAGTGACTATTTCAGACAATGTAGCAGATTTTGGCCCACTTGGCTGACAGCCAGCTCCCTCTGGTCCCTGAGTCACTAAAGTCCAAGCTTGGTGAAGGCCCACTGAACAATTTAAAATTATGACATATTTTATATAGAATCCTATTTAAGATTCTCATGGCTTTATGTTAATTGTTCATATTCATCCCAAACTATTCAGAGAGCAAATGAAAAACCATTTCAGTAAAAAAAGCTGAAGTAAAAAAAAAAAGTAAAAAAGCTTCACTAATCGGGGGCTTCTGGTTTGAGCTTCTTCAGCGACAGACCGAAACCTCGTCTCTGCGAGGCTTCGATCTGTGCTCGCCGCTGGAGCACCCCGAGCCGGCTGGCTTCAGGGCTAAGCCACCCCGTAGAGGTGGTGAAGAGGGGGGAGACTGCCTGCAGGGTTGAGGAGAGCCGCATCTCTCCTCCCCAGCTGGCCATAACTCCCTTTCCCGAAGGCGGTTGCAGCGGTGGTCAGAAATGGCCACCACAAAGAAGAACTCGACCGGAAAAGAATGTGCAGGAGGAAGATAAGAGGAGAAAGTTTTGGTTGACCAGGTCAAACAGCAAAAGCAACAAATAAGGTACCCTGGAATTGAAACTGTTAAAAAACAATAACATTGTTCCCTAAGAAGATTTTTAAGCTGCGAAGGAGAGAAAAAAGGGAAAAGATTTGGTTTTTTTCCCTCCTTTTCCTATACTGACAGCTAAGAGACTTAAGCAAGAAATTGGAAAAAAATCCACTTTGACATCAATAGGCATTTAATGCTGAAAATAAAAAGTCAAAGGGATAATAAAGATTTCTGGATAATTAAAAGCTTTTGAAAACAGGAAAGGAGAGAGGAAGAATAAAAGGGCAGGATCTGGAAGGGAGGAGACTGCCTGGAATTAAAAAAGAACTTATAGCAAAATCTCAACAAGACTTCCAAAAGATACATTCTAACTGAAATATCGCAACAAAAACCCCAGGAAGAGAAAGTAGAAAAAGAAATAAGAAGATATAACTCGGGACTATCTGGATTACTTGATGATTTCTGGATTCTTGGTTATTGTTTTGAATGACTAAAATCAATCAGGTGGTTGTTTAAAATGGCTCCACTTTTAGAAGAACTGAAAATGGAACTTAAAAAGTACAAAGAAGATGCGTAAGAATGGAGAGGTTCTTTTGGCTTCGTATTTCAGTTTTTAGAAATGGAGATTTGGAATTATGAGAAACAACAAGAAATGCCTGCAGAACAAGAAGATTGCGACAAAGAAGAAGCCATCTTTAATGAACAAGTAATCTTAGATGCGGGGGGAAAAGGAAAGGGGGGGAAGAGAATGGAAAGTTTAAGATTGGGAAAAACAACTCCAAAAAAATAATAATAGTGAAAAATAAGTATAAAATCAGAAAGCAACAGAAGAGGGAAATGCAGAAGAGAGAATTGGAAATAGAGAGACAAGGGGGTAAAAAGGGGAGGGAGAAGATGAGAGGGAAGAAAGAAAGGAAAAGAAGTCATAAAGGACAGAAAAAAAATACAGAGAAACAGGGCCTATTTAGAGATAATGGGTGAAAATTTAATGGAAAAGGGATTCTGCAAAGGTTCATAAGATAGTATGGTTATATTAGAAACAGAAATAATTTTAGAAAATATGAAACAATGTATGATTAAAATGTCTGATAAAATAGCTATCGTAATTCAGTGGAATGCTTGTCAATAAATAAATGTAATAAAAGGTATATTTAATGATTTATAAAACATACGTGAAGAGAAATAAGGGAAAAATTAATTATGGAGATTATATGTGTTTTTAAGGAAGTATGATATTTAATTGAAAAGAAGTGTTAAAGATGTTAAGATTTTAATGATTATTAATGATAGAACTGAACTGGAATGGAATGAGGGTTTATAATTACATATATTTACAATCTTTTTTTTTTTTAAAGAATATAGTGTGTATTATAAGAATGTACCAAGCAGAATTCGATTGGAAGTTATGTATTATGTATTATATTGAAGGTCATAACCTTAAGGTATATATTGAAGTTTAAATAAGAGTTGAATGGATGTAATTAAAAGATATAAAGGTGTCATACTCCAATTAGTAACTACAGGAGAAAACTTGTTTAATGAGAAAAGATAATATGAAATTGAAACAGAACAGACAAAAGTATAAATATAATGATTTGAATTGAGATGAGATAATCAAATTAAAATCGAGAAAATCAAAAGAGGGGAAAAACTATATAGAAAATGTAAAATAGTATAAGATAAGGAATAGAATACAAAAAGGAGCATGAAATCGAGTTTTGTGTCTTTATAAAGAAGTTCAACCTGGGACCAAGCTATTTTCAAAAAAGATGTTTTACTTGTATTTTGTATGTGTGAAAACCCAAATAAAACTTTATTTTTTAAAAAAAGCTCCACTAATCATTTCCTGGAGTAAAGGCCTCTTCTATAACTTTAGTACACAAATTTGGGATATAATTTAAAGACAATAAATTTACTGCGGTTCTTATGAGAAAACGTATACATAGGAAAGTACCATTTGGACTTCCTTAGCAACACCTGAGAACAGCTGCTTCAAACTGGTTGGCTACCTCAGGTATTTTAGACAAATTAAACAGAGGAGATATAATTAAAATGAAACTCTTGAATATACTTCAAGTATATTCAGCTTATATTTGTCTTCTCCTTTGGAAGGAAAATATATGTGGTAGAAACCATATTTATATTTCCCTATGGAGGCCTCGATGAAAACCTATCTGAATTTGATTCTCAACATGCTAAACAAAACAAGCACTCATGCTTCCACTCCCTCCAGAGCAGTGTCTCTTTTTCAGTAAGATTTTCGGGGCACAGATGGGTTGTATAGCTCAGACCAAGTGAAAGACAGTGTATTGTTGCTCAACAGAGGCTGTACATCTGTGCAGTATATGCACATTTCCCATGATAAACTAAGGAAGAATAGTATGCATATGCATTTCCATGTTCCTTCTTCTTCCTTATTGCCATTATCTGTACTCAACTATCAAGAAGCCTACATAGAGGCTTAATGACAGAATATCTGGATGGATGACTGATTGAAAAGCAAAAACCATTTATATTCTGCATCCTTGTGCTCTTGAATTAGATATAACTTGAATACAACAGCTTATTTTTTCACTAAAAGGTTTTTTGCATCCTTAACATGCTGATCATCAACAGACCTCTGCATATTTTACAGTTCCATGTAGATGAAGAAAAGCACTGAAAGTATTGAATTCACAGCCTGGGCATTTCTGCTTACCTTTAACACAAACAAGTTTTTATCTCTTAAGGATTGGAGAGATGCTTTTGAAGAATTAAACCCCAGAATTACCAAGATAAATTTCAGGGTTTTTAATACTTAAAAGGCTTTAGTACTTTGCATAGTGCCTTCCAACTCCCTCTTGTAAGCAATGGGGTGGGATGCAAATTTTTTAACTACTAGTTCTGTGGGCGTGGCTAGGTGGGTATGGCCAGGTGGTCATGTGACTGGGTGGGCGTGGGTTTTTTTTGTTTTTTTTGCCTACTGGGTCTCAGGGAAACCTCCTGGGAGCAAAAAATGGGGTGGGGTACTGCGTGCTTTCTAGCTAATCTAAATCGCGTGGCACAGCTGATCTTCAGAAAACAGCTGGTCGATGGGGGGGGGGGAGGAAATACCTTGATCTTCGGAGTGAACCGGTTTTATCCCAGCTGATTTTTGGAGCTACCAGTTCACCCGAACCGGTAGAATCCCACTCCTGGTAACCATGGACCCTAGTCTAGACACAGAATATTATCATTTTACATCAAATTTATATTGCTCCATTTGGTATTTTTCATGCACTCAAATTATAGAGCCCAAGATGATGATATGGGCAACAGTTTCAAGATAACCATCAAATATTAGCGCCTTCAAATAACAGTAGCACTGTGTGGTATTGATTTCATTTTACTCAAGTGCAGAATTTGGAAATGGGCCAAGAATTCAGCACTAGTCGATAAGGCTTTGGAACCCAATGACTGTGAAATTTTCTGAATCTAGGAGTGGAATTATATTACAATTTCAGAAGACTACATGTTCTCACTTTTAAACCATTTGAAGCTTTTTATACCCCCCTGGAATGGTTAGAAACATTTGTGTTGATGGGAGGGGGGAGTCAATGAGGATTTGAGCAAAAAGAACAAACATATGGACATTCACTTCTTTTATATAATTTAAACAGACTGAAAGATTCAGTTTTTCTTCATGCACTGTTGAATTATCTCAGCACATTTTTATTTCATTTGATTATTATTTTTAATTAAGCACTCACATACACAGAGCCCTAGGAAAAAAGCAGCCTAAGTTCCTTAATGCTACATGTGCAGTGGTGCAGATTATTCCACGATTTGAAAATAAAACAATAGGTTACAGCTAAGAGACAGCTGGAACAAACCCAGGCTAAGCATGATCGAAGACTATCCTACTTAGCAAATCATGCTAATTTAGCCAAACTGAAGCACTGGGTTGCCAAGTTTCAACAGACCTTTACTATGCACTATGGATGGAACTTCTCTAAAGTGCCTCAAAATTGTCAACAGCATGAGATTTCTGGCTTATAAAGAAGCTTTTCCAAAGTCAAGAGAAAAAAAAACAATTATGTGTCTTTTATTCATTAGATTTATATTTCAAGTTGGTTTCAGGAGCTCTTGGCACCATACACAGAACTCTCTCCTCCCACTTCCCCCCCCCCCCCAAACCTGGGCAGTAAGTTGGGCTGAAAAAGTGTCACTGGCCAGCAGTAATCCAGTTACTTTATTGGCTCATTCAGTGAACTTCTAAGAATAGATCAAAACCAAAGTCTCCCTGGTGCCAACCCAACATCTTAACCATTATTAACCAACCAACCTAGTCCTCTGAATTCTACTAAAAAATCTCCTATACCTATCTAGTAAGCCTGGTTCTCACAAAGAAAAGAGCAGTGGATCTATTTGCATTTATTCTATCATATTACATATCTGAACATTTGTATCAATCCTGAGTGGGGTAGGAGAATTTATCAGAGAAAATCCCAGGCTATATGCTATTGACAAATTACTATGTTTGCTTTAATACAGGACTCATCTGAATCACTGCTTGCAACACAAATGGTGTATTTGAGATACAAATTGATTTCCTCTTTTGCGAAAATGCTAAAACTGCCTGTAAAAATGCCTGTGTTTACCTTTCAGCAGATAATTCTCTAACCTAATGTTTATAAGCACTCTTTGGGGCTTGGGAACAGTGCAACTCAATAAGGAGACAATTTTAATACTTTCTCATTTTTAAAAAAATCATCCCATGCCAATTATTCACTCTTCCCACCTGAATCACTATTCAACAATATAAAGATTGTCTTCATCTCAACATAAATGAGAGCAACACATTAAGGATTAAGGGTTTAATGTAAGCAAAGGAAAGTAGTAAAGTGAGCTTCAGTTGTCATTTGTAATTACTTAGACTTACTTTCAGTATATTCAACATAGATACTCCTCTCCACCCCTTGCATAAAAGGTATAAATGCAAAACAACTTTGAAAGGTGCAAAGGGTAAAGCAGTACATATCAAATCCTAGTACTACCAGTTTCTTTGATTCACTCTTTAATTTTCATCCCTTACTAAAATTTCATTGCATGTACCATGAGTTGGCAAATCCAACTTCTGCATGCAAGTACTGTGGAGTATAATGTTAGACTGAAGCCAAGTAAGTGGGAGCAACTATCAATTTAGGCTACTTCTAGCATTCATGTCACATGGCTGCACTGTTCTAGCAAGACTGGATCAATGGGCGAGAGCCACCTGGTTTTTTTCTCTGCCCTGCCAAAGTACCAGAAGGAGGAGGGGGAGAAACACACGGTGTTTGCTCCTAAGAGCCAGGAAGGGAAACAAGAACATGGAGCAGAGAGTGGGCCAGACAGAAGGGCCCCTGTTGTGCCACCTCCTTCCCTGCCCTGCTGTGCATATAGACCTGCCAATTCTCTGACTTTCAACACAAAATGCAAGTTTTAGAGTATCCCCCTCCCTCTCCCAAACTTTAATGGTTTGCCTTTATTCTATTAGGTTGTATCTGCACCAAACCATAACCAGTTCTTGGTCATTAAGGTTTTTTAGGAGCCTGATTCTGATGTTAAAAGAAAACAAGTATTCTGCAATTAAACTCCTACATTATCTTCTCAGGGCCCTGAACTTCCAAGCAAGCTTAAAAAGTATAATAATGCTGTTATGACAGATAGATGGTAAGTCAAGAAACATTCATACCTCACTTAATGATGAATGGAACCTGTATTCAAGTTTCTTCCTACTCACACAGACAGGTCTGCATTCTATAATCTGAAGTGGGAATTGTGGCAGAATTCTGATATGACAGTAAAATTTTAGAGTGCGTGAAAAGAAAAGAAACTTTTTCTATATTAAAGGGGAATGGGCACCTATCTTCTAAAGAATAGTTTTTAAAAATAAGAAAATGTTTTAATTGAGCTCAGAAACATATGCAATCAGAATAATTTCTTTCATTTTTTTCTTTGTTTCCAATCAGTAGTTTAACTCCTGTATTTTATCTGGAGTCAGAATTTGAAAAAATACTGATTTTGACCATTTCAGACAGGATTGATGAATAGAATAACATAGGATAGATATATGACTAAATGATACGTCAGAAATAAATGGGTGTGGAGAAGGAGATTCTGACAATGGGATGAATCTACTTGATTTTGTACTGGAATCTGCATGTAATTATGACAACAAATAACCTCATAATGATCTCTTTCATGAATGCACAAACAAAGCAAATTCAATTGCTGGAATCTTATTAAACATACTATCAGTCCCGATTTTTTTTTACTATTTTAACTCTTTATAAAAAAAAAAACAGCATTATACTCATCATTATTTATTTTATAATAAAAGATTGATATCACAATCCTATTCAGGGATCTCAGGATTCTTTCTAAACAAGTTGCATGATGACCACATGCAGCTTCAATTTGCTGCCATCTCACTAAACTCAGTGAGATGTTTGTCAGTTGATATGTATAAAATTATCCAAATGTAACATTCAATTCAGTTTTATTGAAATGACTGTTTCATTCAGCTTTTCTAGAAAATTCCATGCATTATTCTTATAAAGACTCAATAGGCTTGATAAAACTTCAGTTGCTTGTCTGGATCTGGAAAAGCAGGAGTAATCAGAATTAGCCAAGCATTTATACAAATTGTATTCAGTTTTGTGGGTCACAAATTGTGTGGACTTTTTCCAATGACCAAATAAGGGAAGAACTAATCCATCCATAGTCTTAAAAAAAAGATTTTTTTTAAAAAAAGAATAGCAGTTATTGGTATAGCTAGAATCCAAAGCAGGGCCAGCTGGGAAGAAATGATACAAATTACATGCCACTGAAGGGAAAGCAATGGGGATGGAAGTTAAGAGAGTAAAGTATTTAAACACTTTATTCTGCCAAATCAGTAATGGAATGATATGTTCGCCAATGTGCTAATAAACTTTGTGAAAGCTTTCCTTATTTGTAATAGTAAAGACAATGTCCAAAATGTATTAGTATTTGTACACAATTGACATTTTAGGAGAATTAAAAATCTAGCATTTCCACTGCTACAAGGCTTCTGTTATGCTAGTCCAGAAATGTCAAGAGTTCCAACCTGTATAGAATGAATCAGAGAAATGGCTATGATTTGTACCAGTATGTATCCTTCTAGGAAGTGAAGGAAATGGGAGTAGGAAACTTAGTAATGAGAGCAATCCAGGTTACCTTGCTAAGAATATGACTGTATCTCTAGAAGGCTACAGTATATCCATTGCTGTTGAGGCTTAGTCAGAATTGGGTCCAAAGCAGAGGTAGTATTCAGCGGGTTCTGGCCAGTTCTGGAGAACCGGTAGCAGAAATTTTGAGTAGGTTGTTAACATTCTAAGCAGTTCAGAGAACCGGTTTTTAGAAGAAATTACTGGCCTAATCCTGTAAAGAAGGCAGGAAGGAAACATTCTTGGCAGGACTAGACTTCCTGTCTCAGGAATGTCTCTGGAGTATTTCCCCCCTCCTTTGCTGGCACTTTGCTTGTGTTGAATGGCCATTCAAAGTTACAATGGCACTGAAAAAAGTGTCTTATGACCATTTTTCACACTTACAACTGTTGCAGCATCCCCACAGTCATGAGAGGCCAGGCGAGGAGATGCGTGCCTCAATGTGAGTGATATTGAGTTGGCCACAACCAGCCAATAACATGACCACTAAGCCATGTCCACCCAGTCACATGACTACCAAGCCACACCCACCACATAAGCCACGCCCACAGAACCGGTTGTTAAAAATTTTGAATCCCACCCCTGATCCTTTCCCTGCCACACCCACCAAGCCATGCCCATCAAGCCACGCCACAAAACTGGTAGCAACATTTTTTTGAATCCCACCACTGGTCCAAAGGTCTTTCTACCTAGGGTTCAGGGGACAAGCATGTTTTCTACTGTATAAACCACAAAGTTCTTATGAACGTGATTTAATCTGGGCAATCTGAAACAAAACAAAATTTTCCCTTCCCTTCCCCTCCCCGCTTCCTCCCTTTGTGTTTTATACAGGAACTGTGATCAATTCCTTCAGATGGAAAAAAGAAAATGGGATAATTTTCTTTCAGATTGCCCAGATTAAATCATGTTCATTAAGAACTTTGTGGTTTATACAGTGAAAATGTATTTGTCCACTGAACCTTAGGTAGAAAAACCTTTGAACCCAATTCTGACTAAGCCTCAACAACAATGGATATACTGCAGCCTTAAATTTGTTCATAAGAAAGAAGTGGGGTGGGACTTCATCAAGCACTGGATATGATTCCACAATTCCTTTCTTAAGTGACCACTTGCTGTACATACTCATTAAGGAGACAAAGAGATAACCAATCATTTTGAAAGACAGGACAACGGAAATACATGATCAGGTAATGTTAATCAAAAAGTATTTTTAGAGGAAAGATGGGATCAAAGGCTAAGCTATAGTCCTTACTTTTTGTTTTTTTAGAAGGCTATTTTAAGAATGCAACCTGGTTGAAGGGATTCCCCTTTAAACAGACAAATATATGTTATCTGAGAACTCATTATCAAACTTTGACCTTCTCTTCCATCGATCTTAGAGGATGATTGAATAAGAATTTTTTTATTAGATATACACAATGCCTGCTATCACTGAAGTTTTTTTTCTTTCAAAAAACAAATACTAGGGATTTTCTAAAACTCAAAAATTAACATTTTCAGAGCTTGCCATGACAAAAGGAACTTATGATCTCTCTTGATACAGCAGAAGTTGATAATTTCCATCAAAAATAATATAAGTTTTTACCATTCTTCTTAGTCCTACACACGTCTATAGTCAGTTGCCTTTCACCTTTTGAGGCTCAGAGCACATACTCACTTTCATCTTCTACCAAAAAACAGATGCGTGACAATGGGAATAGATAAGAAAATTAGTATATTCTAATAAGTTACTACACAGGAAAACTGATAGATTTTAAATAAGAGACAAAGAGAGCAATCATGATAAAATTAAATGAGGAATTAAGCTTCATGAGTAGAGGTAAAAGAAGTCTTAGCCATTCCAAGATTAATACAAATGTATACTGGTCAGCAAATAAAAATTTTAAAATGTGATTTGATTAAAAAGACAATAGTTTTCAAATTTAAATGAAAAGATCTAATGAA
Source organism: Notechis scutatus (assembly GCF_049901735.1). Taxonomy (NCBI): domain Eukaryota; kingdom Metazoa; phylum Chordata; class Lepidosauria; order Squamata; family Elapidae; genus Notechis; species Notechis scutatus. Next base: position 38,780,413 of record NC_142009.1, read on the forward strand.
AGATATTGTCTTAGTCTGCCAAAACTAAGAATAAAATGTCATTAGCTGGGTTTAAGAAAGCAGACATGTTATTCATGTCAATTTATAGACAAGATTATTAGAATATAAACAATCATTTTGTAGAGCCAAACCAGAAATTGGTATATTTAATGTCAAAGCCACTTCCTGAAAGGGATCCAACAATGATTCTCAAACCTGTCTCATATCTAGGTAATGGGTTTCATTTCATTCTCAAACCCTCAACTAACCAACATCTGAAAAATGAAAATTTTGTAAGTTCTTTTCTAATGTAATTTCCTAATTGCATCTATCCTTTCCTTGATCACTCTGTGGATTCATACCTGGTTCTTTAATGGGTATGGGTCAAATACAACTTCCAATGACAGTTACTAAAAGTCTTGTTAATACAGATGTGCAACCTAGCTAAAGTTAGTATATTATTTCCTTTTGTGATATACTTGATATTATAATAAATAATGTGTTTCAACATTCACTTCTGAACATGAATCACCTATTCTTTTACGTTTATTTCTTTTAGGAAAGTAAAATACATCTATTAGAAAAACTTCTCAAATGGCAGAAATAATTGCCAGAGGAACCATGTTGTAAATCTGACACAGTGAGACTGTCCAAGTTATTTCAGATTTGAAGCAGAAACTCCAATGGCACCTTTTCACACTAAAATATAAACTGAATAATTGACAATCCAATGTCCCCATATCTGAACTACTGCACCTTGTCTAATGTTAGATCTGGCTCCTGTTGACCTTTTGCCACTTAAAAATAATTCTATGGTTCTTTTCATAACAAGGTTATAATTTTATTTACTGCTCCAGAATAAAATTTTGTTTCTTTTGTAAACTCCCACACAGCATGTGTGCATCTTTTGTTACTAGACATGCCTGCATTAATTCAGATGCCAGGGAACGGATCCTCCTTTCCTTCTCCTTTCTCTTGCTATCAGGGGGAAAAATATATATTGGAACAGCAGTTCATAGCTAAACTAGGAATTTCTTTTTTATTCAACTTAAATGTCAAATGAATGCTTGTCTTCAGACATGACAATATTGAAAGCAAGGCAAAGTGAGGAAAACAGAATGGGAGAATAATTAATTGTTACCACTTGCTCTAAATTCCCCCTTTTCTCCATCTGGCCTGTAAAAATATGCACAGGGGCCTAATCCAGCCAAAGCTAAATGCTTAAAAGTCCCATCTATTTCATTGGGGGAGAATTAAGAATGTGCTTAGTTTTCTAGTTCAAGGTATAAAAGCTTAATTTTGGATGGATAAATTCCAAAATATTTTGCTATCCTAAAAAATCATCATCTTTGCTCGTTTAAATAAATAATGAAATTATACCTGTTCACTTGCTGTTCCTTTGTCAGTTCTAATGTTGCTTATTGAATGCTTCTTTCCACCACTATGTACCACAAGTGGGGTAGATAGCGCATGGAAGTAGAATAGAATTGCTTCCAGAATTAAACAAGAATAGCACTAATTTCCATGACCAATCTCAGAACAACCAGGTAGCTTCCAGTACAAACTAACTAAAAAGAAGCCTGCTAAATTCCAAAGGTAGAGCTCACTTCAGTCACTCACAAATGTAGACTTTGTAGCCATAGAAAGCCCTGCTCACCTTTTACATTAACTAGTTTACTGTTAGACTAACAATGAGGAACTACAGAGAGCCCTCTTCACTTTTCTTTGACCAGTAATAATAGGTTTTCACTATGGAATGTTGCATATTTCTGAACTTTAGTTGTTTCTCTTTAAAATTGCTATGTGGCTCATCAAATGTACATTATAAGACAACAAAATGTATGATAAAGTTGTAGGCATAATTTTATTGTACACACTGAAATACAGAATGTTAATATAAGTGAAGAAATAAATGCAAATAAGTTTGATAAATTGATAAAATAATAGGATTAAAATACAAGTGAGCTGATATAGATTTGATTGACACTCAGCTTTAGAACAAAGAATGTTCTCTCCATTCAACTTTGCAATAATTTTTAATTAAAAGTGTTTCTCATCTGGCTATCAATCAATACTCATTGGATGTACTGTCACTGCTTTTTAAATTGTGGAAAAAGAGATCCTATAGTTTATGTGAATGCTTGAAGAGCTTCGTTGTATTTATTCCTGCAAGAAATCCAGGAGGCAAGGTATGTCTTGTTTAATTTTTACTTGACTCATAGAAGGTTGTGGGGTTACTACAATGCCTTTATTGAGATGTTCTAATGTAGAAGATTGTGGGTTCAATATCCAGTTTTTCAGTTCAACTTATCAGGTAACAGATAATACAGAATAATATAGCTTGAAATTCGTGAAAGTTGCTACAAATCAGAATAGATTATACTGGGATATATAGTGTATATATAATTGTGCATGTCTGTATATCTGATCTAGGAAAAGTCAGGTTCATATACTTATCAAGGACCTCACATATGCAGTCCAGTATTGTTGCTCTCTAACAACATATATTCAGTGCCATAATATGTCTAAATCCAGAAATTCCATACGGTGATCTGTTTTAATCTTTTTTTAAATCACTGATATATAACAGATAACAGATAATCAGAGTTGGAAGGGACCTTGTAGGTCATCTAGTCCAACCCCCCCGCCCAAGAGGGAGATCCTACACCATTTCTGACAAATGGCAGTCCAATATCTTCTTGAACGTCTCAAGTGATGGCACTCCCACAACTTCCGAGGGCAAGCTGTTCCACTGGTTGATTGTTCTCACTGTCAGAAAGTTTCTCCTTATTTCCAGGTTAAATCTCCAATCTACATGGGTTTATTTTTGATTCTCATGTAAGTGGGTAATATAATAAGCTACTACAACAACCAGCAAATCTAAAAATGAGAGGGGAATGACTAATATATCAAATTGGTCCTCCTGGACTGAACAATTAATGCTGTAATTTTGTGAGCATATACTACACAATACTCCTCTCAATGTAAGTCTTCCTTGTAAGCAAACCATGCAGATCATTTGGGTGCCATGCTTCTTTTACATTCCATGTCTGCAGTCTAAGGCCCAGAGTATATCAGGGTCATTGTTACAATATTTCAATAGCAATAGCGCTTAAGACTTATATAACACTTCATAGTGCTTTACAGCCCTCTCTACTTGGTTTACAGAGTCAGTATACTGCCCTCAACAATCTGGGTCCTCATTTTACCGATCTTGGAAGGATGGAAGGCTGAGTCAACTTTGAGCCACTCAGAATGAAACTCTTGGAGTGAGCAGAGTTAGCCTTCCTTCCTTCCTTCTTTCCTCCCTCCCTCACTGGGTCATTGTACAACAGTACACATTCTACACATTACAAAGCTCTGTCCCTGAGATAAAATATGTTTATTTATTTTAGTCACATTTGGTCTCCCTAGTTCAGGTACTTACTGTATCTCAAACAGGCTACCTAAAATTTAAAAATAAGTCTCCCTGCCCAGTACATGAAATACTTCCTGTGTTATATATTTTCACTCCCTAGTTCAGGTACTTACTGAATCTCAAGACAGGCTACCTAAAATTTAAAAATAACTCTTTCTGCCCAGTACATGAAATACTTCCTGTATTATATATTTTCACTAAGAAAATATATCTAAAACATATCTAAAACAAAAATGGGCCTGTGGTGTCTGATCCAAGATTACTGATATATTTTAGGAATCATTTTAATGCAGTTGTAGTTAATAATTCTGAAGTATAGCAAGAAGATTCTGGGTATATTTAAATAAAATACTTCAAAGACCAGTTTGAAGCCTCTACCCACATTTTATGACAAGAGCTAGTCAACCCATAGGCTTCAGACTACCTACAACTAAATGACACAATTTTTCTCTGTGTCATATATCTCTGAAGTAGTATCATTTTAGACTATTCTGAGCTTTTAAGTCTCTTTTCCTAGTTTAAAAATCACACCTTGGGGATTCTGAAAGAGTAGCAATATTATAATTAAACTAATTCAGATTTATTATCAGATATGCCCTGGTGTGAACACAGCTTCTTTATTCATTAATTCACATATTCAGATTCATAAAAAACACGACACTTTTAAATAAGCCTGTGGTTAATCATGTATGTGCTTCTTTTGATACTTATATAAACTTCAGAGAGTAGGTACAGGAGGGAATATCTTTTTATATTATTTTTTACTCCTAAAGAAACATCTACTAACAGGAAACAGTTCTGAGCTTGGCAAAACAGAGATGGATTGTGCTGTCCCTCAGAAGTCTAGCACAGATGCCAATCAACTGTCATTCTTTTATTGGACTTCACAGAGTTTGGCGATCAGCCCCCCTCCACAAACTTCTGTCTTCAAGTTGGCAAGTTAATTTGTCAGTCTGGAAGTAATTTTTAAAGGCTTAATGCCAGGATGTGGAAAGTAAGTTAAAAGCTGTCCCTTTTGCATTTGAACCAGACTACAAGAAAAGAATTGGAAAGGGCTAGAATTAGTGGCAAATGTTCAGTATTGGATTCAGTTCTCAAATGAAACTCTCCAAACATATGAGAACTGATCACATAGGAAGCTGAAAATTTTAACTAATCAAGAGCCCTCCTCCTATTAATCAACAAATCCATAAATAAGAAAAAGATGGGGGGTTGTGTTGTGTGTGTGTGTGTAAATGAGGTTTGCAGTTAAAATATGTCAACGGTATAACAAAATTTGATTTAAACATATAAGTATTATACCAGATTTGTTATTTGTGGTAACAATCATACCACCCTCCCCCACTTTCAAACTTCTTTGGTTGCAGTCTCACATACACATGATAACCAACAATCCCTTAAGCTCTTTGGATGAAGGGCACAATAAACTATTCCGAACTACTAGCTATTTAATGGAAAAGCATTAAGTTTTATTTGCAGAAAAATCCCATCGCTACTGCCTTCAGACTTTTTATAAAACTACAGAAGATGGCAGAGACAATACTCCCCACAAGTATAAAATGGCCTTCAAGCAAATTTTAATTGCTGGAACAAAAAGGAAAACCTTATGACTCACCTAGCCATCTTTCTCATTTCAAAAAGGTTTGTACTAAAAATGTAAATGACATGCAAGTTGCATGATCGATTCTCTATGATGTAATCATTTATATACACGAACAGATGTAAGAATCTTCATTCTTGTGCAGAGATCCAGCAGGGGGAAGTAGTGTATTTAACCCTTTTCCTAGCAGATTGTTTTTCTTTCAAAGGCCCATTCTCTTCCATCTTCTGTTTATAAGAAAATATATTTAGAAAAAAATGCTCTTTTGATCTGAAAATTCTGATAGAAAAAAAAATGTTGAATAGAGCAAAATGGCCTTTCCACATATCACCCCATCTCTTCTGTGGTAGCCCTCAGTTTAGGAGGAAAACATACACATATGAGAAGAAACAGTCATATTAATCCTCTCAAGTTCAGTTTCAACTTCACTGTGATCAAGCATTAGAATGACCGTTTAAAACCACTGGCCATATCTGCCTGCATGAGTCATCAAACTTCTAAGAATTACAGCTAAGATACCAGTACACATAAACCTAAAACAAGAAACTACTTCCTTTGGAACCCATGAAGGTGTGTCTCTTCCTCCACCCCCAATGTACACTCTGACCTCTGGTCAATGAACTCTTCAAGCTACAATGTCTCAGCCCAGCTATGACCTACTAGATCAAAGGTCTTTCAAAGCAGGTGCCCGACAATTCAGATAAACAATAACCTTGTTTCAACAGTCCATAATTATGTATTTACCTGCTGGCCGTTAGGGACAATTGAGTTAATCATTCACCTTATAAATGCAGTCAGTAATTACAGAGTGCTAGAGAGAAGTTTAGAATTACTGGCAGTGGTTTTCAGGCACTGCTTTTTGGGTTACCAATTAGTTGCTATTTTTCCATCCAAATTCATTTACATAGTGATTTTTATTCCTCTCTCCCTCTTTTTGTATGAAAAAGGAGAGAAAAATCTAGAGGGAAAAATAAAAGAAAGAAGGAAATATTCTCCAAGGTAAATCTCAAAATCTTTGCCTCCTCCACATATCCCTAAAAAAGATATGTTCTTATTGAAGCATTGACAAATATCTTAGAAAAATTCCTCCTGCTACTTATGACTATTGGTGAAAAAGGGCAGGAATGCCAATGCAGAAAATAATGAATATAAAGTATTCTTCAAAGAAAACATTTCAATGTACTGCAAGAGTAAGTTGGAGTTTTAAGTATAGGACATGCATGAGTAATGAAATTCACCGCTCTGCAGTTTGAAAGGCTTAATCACTCTGGCAATGTGGTTTAAACATCTTAATGTCTATGGAGATTCTCAGTCATCCAGATCATAGTTGTTTTCAGAGATGCTTCAAAAGGCAACTGGACTGATTTTTTTTCTCTTGAGGAAAGAAAAGAAAACATTTCATTTCTCATTCAAGAAGCATCATCAGTTCTGATGGCAGGGGGATGGAAGGCTAGGTATTGACAATTGAGACTGGATGGTGGAGGGATGGAAGTATAGGTTCTGATAGGATAATGGGGGGGGCTGAATATTTCTTTGCAGTCATCTAGTTGTTAGCACTCTGAGTGCTGCTGCTTCGTTTATTCACTTCTTCTTCCTTAAGGGAAAAAACAGTCCTGTTGCCTTTTGAAGAAAAAAGCACCTTTTAGAAATCTTAGTACTTAGTATAATACAGTCATTCATCTACCAAAGAATGAAGCAAACCAATAAAAACCTTGTTGGTTGTATATAAAAACTCATCCAGACTTGAAAAATTCTCCTTATTGTACATATTCTGGAATCTATCTTTTGCAGCTCTGAAGCAAAATGTCACTACTGCCTGTCCAAGTCATTGTTTGTACATGACATTGCTAAGTGTTTCAGCTGGAACAAGAAAGCACATACTGCTTCCATAATATGTGATAGAACCCTAAAAAGGGCTAACCACAAGTTAACAAACTCAGCTCTGTGACTTTAATCAGTTGCTTACATTTTGGGGGGATTGGCTGCCTAAAATTGACCAAACCATAATCAGTTTCACACTAAAGGCTTCGTTTGCTTCCTAAGTGGTTTGCTAGGCAAACAGCCATTGCTATTATATTTTTTTGGATGTGTATTCCCCATTGTGTTTTTCTTATTCTCCTGTAATCCCTTTTTCTTCAATGAATGTAAATACAAACAGTTCTCTTTTTGCTAATAATCCCAGCAATAGAATGAGTATTCCAAAGAGTGGGGAGTAAATTTAAAAAAAAGCTGTAAGGTTTGCCCTTTTACCCAGCTTCTGTCAGCCTTCAAGATTTCCCCCCTTTGCTTTACATCTTTCGGCTGTCAAAAGTAAAGGGGGGGAGGAGGGGGGAATGGTTATGGGAAGTGAGCTGGAGATGTTACAAACCAGAACTGTATAAACTGGGGGGGGGGGGTACATTCTTGCTTAGGTTTCTATCCTATGCGCAGCTGCAACCCTTTATCAAACTATGTCAAGGTCAACGGACAGAAGCCTCATCACCACCTGGAGATGCCCACATGATGATATACACAACTTTTAATTGGATGAGCCAATTGAACTATTGGGGGTGGGAACCATTACTTTGTATATGTGATTTACGCGCCCATTTTCTCAGATTCAGAATTCTTTTGTTGCTACCACTTGATTTCCAGTAAAAGATATCTTTTCTCTGATTAAAGGAGTCTAAGTATTTCTTTCTTGGATTTTGAATGGAGCACCAGCTGACAGCTTCCTTATGAGTCAAATTCAAAAACTTTCCCTACCATTTGAGCACACCTAACTGGGGACATGTCCTTCTGACACTGAAAAGCAAAGGAAAACTGAGGTAAAATCATAAATACAGTCATGGTCACAATTTTTCACTTAATGACAAATTTACTTAACAAGCACAGAACTCAAACACAGAAAAAGAAATTTGTATATTCCACACACTATTGGTTTGAGATTTGAAAGAAATATTTTTCTCACTCTGGGGAAGAGGTAAAGAATAGAAAGCTGACAGTCATAAGCATTTCCTCATAATCATATCCAAGGAAGCATAAAAGAGCTGTTTATCCAAACTGAAGTTCTAAACTAGATCAATACCTTACTATTAATAAGGAAAGCTTATTAATTTCTAACATTGTCATATAATTGCTTGAAATATAACTAGAAATCACAATAGGACTCTGCAGCAAAAGTGTAGCCTTAATTCTGGATCTACGTTTAATTGCATATTCTCTTCATAAACAGGCAGTAAATTGTTTTATACTAGGAATTGCAATGTATTGTCATGATATCCTGAAGTTAAAAGACATGCTTTGATAAAAATTCTATTAGATAAGAATTCTATTAGGTCAGTGGAGGAGCAGGATAATTTCTAGTGAGAATTTTATTTATTTATTTGTTTGTTTGTTTGTTTATTCATTCAATCAATCAAATTGTATAGCCATACATCTAAATCCAATTGACGGGGAGAGGAGGGGGTGCAAAAAATTGCTTTTGCTTGTTGGGAAGTAATTGAAATGCTATCCTAACATCAAAAAACATTACACTATTCTGTCAAATGCTATTTAATTGCCCTTTTCGCCCTTGAGTTCAATAATCAAGGACAAAATTGAGATGATCTTACTTTTTTCTGTCCTGAAATAATCTCTGAATTATTATCTCAATAAATAACTTGGTTCCTGTCTCTTGTACCCCAGAACTAAGGTTCTCTATAATTGACTACTAATTCCTACCTAGACCAAATTCAAAAAGTGTAATGGGCAAGTTTCGAAAAAGCTTTTTGAAAATATCAGCACTTGATCCTGCTGACATTTTTAGAGTTCTCTGAAGGTGACAACAGGCAAGTGGATACAAGTGACTGCTTGCAATGCAAACATTATTTACTTAAGGGGTTTCAAAAGGCCTTTTAAAAATTCCTCCCTAAAAGACTTGTGTAAAAGCAAGCAAATATTAGGATAAATAGAGAGGTCCTCTTATCAATCAATAGCAAGTTAAAAGGGAAAAAGCAAAAAAAAAAAAAAACCCGGAACAAGTCAATTTTTACAGAAGACAGAGGTAAGCTACAAGGTCTCTGAAGGATCCTCACTGAGATTCAAACTTTTTTATATTTGGAATATTCAACAGTTAAAAATGAGATATCCAAATTCTCTGACAACACCCAAATAATGTAATGCAGCTAAAATAAAAATAATGAAGATTAAAAATTAGATAATGAAGTCTATTTGAAGTGATGCAATGGGCTTCAATATAGCAAATTCAAGTCAATGCAAAGAATTATAAAGTAGTGCACACTGGGGCTTAAAAAAAAGGCTTATCTGAATTCCCACCTCTTCCCGGTTAATAACCGATGCACTTTGGGGTTATGATGACAATTGGGATACCACTTACTAGTGATGCAGTCCCATGATATTGTGCTTTTGACCGCATGGCTTAGCAACTGCAATCCCAGTCCCAATTGCAATTGTATTTGCTTTACAGCCAAATACAGCTCTGATAAGGTGATCTAATGCCAGCTAAGATATATGAAGGGAGCTTGCCCATTTGTTGATTTTTCCTCTTAATTTTTTAATGAACCCATACTGTAGCCTATTAACTGATTAATTTGGGGGCCAGATTTCATAATGCTAAGGAGTTAGCTCACAACTTCAGATTTCAGGAAAATGCAACAAAGAAAGGAATTGGAAATACTTAACTTCTTGACATTAAACAACTATAGATGAAATTTTAATCTGCATACCACACTAATTATAGTTTTCAATATAATGTATTTCAAAGGAGTGGTTTTACGAGAAACAGGTTATTTACAATGCCTAGTCTTATGTTGCTGACATTATTTCTCCCTTTTTTATCTAATTGCAAGCATTTGTAACAAAAGCAATCTGATTTTTTTTATTTCAAGAGATGTAATTTTCTTGACAGGTTAGTAGTTTACACTAGGTTAGACTAAAGTAGTTTCTAAATTTCACTTTTATATAAGTTAATCATTTAACTTGTATGTTTTTGTATATGATAAAAAAATGATCCAAATTCTAAACTACAAAAAAATGAGTTAGCTATCCTATACAAATTATGATTATACTACAATTATGGTACTATAATTAGCTATGACACATAATGTATTTTTAATTTCTTACCCTCATCCTCAATTCAGTTAAAGATGAAACAGAACTAGTCTTTCAGTGCTGGATCGCAAATAAACAAATTCAATAAATAAATAATAATAAAGTTCAGAGAAATTTATTTGCAAAATGCTTCTTCTGCTGGCACACATGCTTCAGAACATGTGTATATGTTCACTATATCTCTGAGCAATATGATGAAACATTTTCCTTGCATTGCACTGTAACTCTGCCATTCCTAGAAAAGGTACTCTTGCTTTAAGATGCTGCTAACATACTTATATGAGCAAGCTTTCCTTTTCAAATCTATTACAACGCGTAGCCAGCCTTTTCACATCCATCCATTCAAAAATGGCCTCCATAAACCAATACAGATCAGATGTAACTGAGAGACAGTTGGGTGTCATCAAAGCTCAAATATCTGGATAACTTTCACAGTACAATAATTTGACAAACCTAAAAGATATGGGAAAACTTTGTAGCACCCTTGCCATTAAATGAATCCTCACTCTCTTGAAATATTCCTCCAGGAAGGAACAGAGATACTGAAAAAAAATCTGTTCAGTCTCTTTTGATTTATGGATGGAAAACTATAATTCATACCAAAGTAAGGATACTACAGAAATATGAGCAGCAGAAAAATGTTGTTAATAAATGCTTCCCAGCTTCTTGTTAAGTTTTGTAAGACATTTTCACTTGAACACAACAAATGAACTGTAGGAATGAAACTGGCTTAAGTTTTACAGTAATAAAAAAATTAAATTTTTCAGATTTAAAACCATTGTTTGCTCCCAGCATTTGATAACTACCCATTTAAAGTTTATTATTTTGGCTCCAGTAGTTTATATTATGATGGAGTTTGTACTTCAGTATTTTTATTTTTTTTATTTATTTTACTGTTTTTTATTTAAGTGCATTACACAGTACCTAATGGGATTATTTAATAATGGATACAATGAAATATATATAGTTCTTACAAATCACACAAACAAAAAATAACAGCAATCAATGTGCAGAATATGACAAAACTACAAATATAAAGATAAGACTGCTATTATAATTGGCTATTGTAAATTTCAGATATTATAACCATGAGAATGAAATCTCAAACCACCAAATGCATATGTAAGTCAGATAGATAAATAGAAAGAATTAAAGGGATGGAATCAAGTATTTTCTCCTCCCCTCCCTCCCTCCTCCCTTCTTTCTTTCTTTCTTTCTTTCTTTCTTTCTTTCTTTCTTTCTTTCTTTCTTTCTTTCTTTCTTTCTTTCTTTCTTTCTTTCTTTCTTTCTTTCTTTCTTTCTTTCTTTCCTTCCTTCCTTCCTTCCTTCCTTCCTTCCTTCCTTCCTTCCTTTCTCTCTCTCTTTTTGTGTAGAGCATGTTTGTAAATGTATCTTTTCTCTATTGTTTAGATGTACATTCTACAATGCCAGAACTGGCTGCAGTTAACTGTTAACTTCAGTTTGCCTATGAGCATTGCTTCAAATGGCCTACATGGCATCATTAGCATTAAGATTAATCTGTCCCTAACTCCTGTTAAACTGACCATTACCTTGCCTACATGCTGGCTAATCTGAAATTCTACTGTTTAAATTGCACTTGCTTGACTCGCATTAGTTCTAGCGAGCTTGCTGGTTGCACATTAGTATAATGAAATGTGCTGTGATATTATTTATCTAGGGTTGGATCTAATTGCTCTTGGAAACTAATTAAAAAGGGAAAAGGTGTGGGAAGCTTAAGAAAAATCTGTCGCTTATAGATACTGAGAATTGTTCTAGAGTGCACTTGTGTTTTTTCCTTCTTCTGATCAATTCCTTATTGATAGACTGTCCAATTTGCATATCCTGAATCCTATTAAAACTGTAAACAGACTATACTAAACAAAGTTTGTTCATTTCAGAATGCAAATCCAACAGTACCAAACCTTCAGTATCTGAACAATACACAAGATTCTCACCAGAGTCATGAGACATTCCAAATCCACGATACCACCCCAGCAGATATTACACCAAAGAGCTCTCTTTCAATTTTTGTATATCCTTTATAAAACTCTTAAAACTTGCTTTTCAAGGGGTTTCTGTGACTGAGGGATAAACTATAACCCAAGTCTCTCCACAGGTCTCTCCCAGGTCTCTCCATGCACTTTAACCATAGTTTTATTTATTTATTTATAAAATTTATTGGCCATCCATCTTACCACAAGGTAACTGGGCAGCAAATACAATCTTAAAAGATAAATACTATACAAAAGCTAAAAGACATAAGTAACATATTGTGAAGATCCAAATAGCGCACCCCAATTAAAAAATGAGGAGGGCTGGAGTTAAATAGTGGGGAGGTGGGATCTGTTGTGTATCTATCAATCACCTACACTGTGATACTCCTCCATTGGAGCTCCAAACTAACAGGCAGAGCCAAGTCCTTGGGCTCTTATGGAAGGTCAGAAGGGTTGGAACTGACTTCACTCAGGGGGGAAGTGGATGGCAAGATGTTCCAAAGGGAAAATGGTAGATAAAGTTCTTCAGCCAGCTCTAATACTCGCTTATGGGGCCCAGTATGCCTCCATTGCTGGCACAGGTGAGGCCAATCCCATTGGGATGCGCCAGTCCCTCAATAATACCTATGTCGTTAATATAAATTTATAATAAAATCTATAATATCTCGTATAAAATGATGGAATAATAGTTTAGTCTATTAATAGTTATTAATAGTTTAATAACTGATAAATATATAAGCATATACTAGACTGACAATTTGAAAACCTATATAACTTGTGAGTAAGGACTATGAAAGAATAGCACAAAAGATTTATAACCAACTGACAAGCTGTATGTATATAATTGGAAGATGGTTTTATGTTTTTTATGTTTTTGTCTGTATATGTTTGTCTTAAAAAATAAAAATCTTTAAAAAAAATAATACCTATGTCGCAAGTGTTTAGAGATAGTTTTACAAATATAATATTGAAAATGACATGGAAACAGCACATATCAGTTTCTTATATAATTTGCCTTCTGGCATTTGAGCACCTCTACCTCCCTACATAAAGCTTTTCTACTTGTGATCACATCTAGCCTCAAAAACACCTTATTTTCTGCCAAAACATTGCTTCCAAATATACAAATGAAATAACATATATATTTACAAAAAATATACATGCAACCTGAATGTGTATTAGTATCAGGGGTGGGATGCTACCGGTTCTGCCCAGCTCTGTAGAACCAGTAGCTCTGAAGACCAGCAGACACAGAACCAGTTCTGTGTCTGCTGCTGTTTGGCCCACCCACCCACCTGGGTTCTTATCTGACCTTTATTTCCTGCTTTTTCAACCTCAGCTGCTTTTCGCGGCACAGCTGAGGTTGAAAAAGCAGTAAAAAAGGCATTTTTCAAATGCTGCACACCCACACGCAGTGCTTATCAGCTGTCCAGGAGGCACAGCTTTCATTGTATTACACACAAGCACAATACCAAGCCGCTAGTAACACCGGTTGAATCCCACCCCTGGTTAGCATACTGCATAGACTGTACTGCATATACTGGGATGTAGGCAAAAGTATGTTAGTTTGAAAAGTTGTCTTTAAGTTAAAGATTAGCTTGCACAGAATAGTGTAAATAACATTTTGGATGAAACTGGATTTTGGTTTTGTTTATAACATATTGGCTAAAATACCCCAAAACTATCCTTATTATTAGTAGTGAAAATAGCATATTTCCTGAACATGACTTAACCTTATTAACCTAAACTCTATCTTTTTTATCTTACAAAATAGTATTATATGAAAACCTCTCTTGATGAAAGACATAAAAAGCAGATGAACTATCTCTAGTCTTTCTGATGACAACAATAGCATGTGAAAAATTTTGATTTCAAATATAAGATGAAGATATAACTAGTAAATGCATGGTCCCCAACCAGAGACCAATTCCATGGAGAAAGGTTTTTTTGTGGACTTGGAGGGGGCATGTTTCTGCGTGCTACCATGGATGGGGCTTCGCTTGTTTGCACGGCCTGGTTGCTGACGTGCCACGGACTGGTACCAGTCCATGGACCAGGAGTTGGGGACCCCTGTAGTAAAGGATACAAGGAGGTTTTGAATGTGGGACAAATCATTTTTGAGATATTAAGAAGAGATCTTTGGAGGAAAATGAAGGTGGAAGTACAAGGTATACATACATAGCAAAAAACAGAGCAAACGAATGTACATAGCAGTATGTTTATTGAAAAATGAAGAAATGAAACAATTTTAAGGTGCAGAGATGTGGGTAGAAAAATAGTGGAAGATTGATTATGCATCAAGAATATAATGTAGCCCAATTTTTATATGAGAATGAGAACTGTCCATGAAGGATGAAATATATATAGTGGGAGAGTTATGACAAAATTGAAGCCTGATCTGTCATGGTCATAACTCATGACTGCCATAAAATGGGTTACTCATGTGACCAACCTGACTTTATAACTTTTTGCAGTGGTTGTTAAGTGAACCAAATATTTTCCTATGGGTGTGGTTTTGCCCAAAAAGTAAATGCTGGTTGTTTTGGCAAATGATTGTAAAGGTAGCCCAGTTGCCAAGCACCTAAAGTTCAGTTGTGTGACTGCTGGGGGGATTAAGTGTTGGAACTTTGGGTCCAGGTCATAAATACCCCGCAGATAGGTCCATTGGATCACTAAGCAAATAGTTATAAGTAGAGGGTTGCTTGTATGCAAGTCCTGCAATTAAAAATAAAGGGAGAAGAGCAAAGAATATTGTGATATTCTGGGTTTGAGTTATGGTACCTCTGTATTCTCCTCCCTGGGGGGAAAAGGGGGAGCGGCTACTCCTGTCTTACTGCCCTGTAACAAAAATGTATGTTACTTCACCTATAAGACAACAGGCACAGGAACTAGATATGTTGGAAGTCACATCAAATTAATCTCCAGCTTAAGGCTGCAGAATTATTAGTCTGCTGGTTTACACAGATAGAATATGGCCATTTGAGAACTAGAAAATTAATACTGCACTAATAGCCTGTTCTTCTAGAGATGATGTCTTTTAGCTACAAGTTATTCCTTAGCTGGCAATTTAAAAGCTCAAAGTTTTTAAACATCCCACTACATCAGGTTAATTATTTCATAACTGCACTCTTTCACAGCACTAAACCAAAGCCTAACAAACTGAATTATGGATTGGTGCAAGGTAAAAACCCTGTTAAACCCAAAACCAAGAATGACATCGTGATTCTTCCAAGCTGAGTTTTTTTATTGTTTTCATATCTACAGACAAAATCTTACCAGACCTGAGGACTCTCCTATTTGCAACTACAACATACTCTGTAAACTATTGGGTGAGGGGCTGTCTTCACCCTCTTTCTCTCACACATAACATCTGAACTGATTTGCCTCCTACTCTTTTGGAATGCACCCCCTTCCTCCTGAGAATCCACCTCCTTACTACATACCATTGCAACCCATGGTACACAAATACTGCCTTTTCTACAAAGTGATATCACCAAACTGAATTTTTCCTGTACCCCTCCCATACTAAAATTGGGAAAGCAATACAACATGAATTACCCCAGCAGACCATAGTTTTTTCCTCTCGTTAACATGATATCTAATAAGACATTATTTTTTATTTTATGACAATTCTTCATCTCAAAAACAATGCCCACCTTGTTGTAAGGCAACAGATACATTTCTTAAACACTGCAAATAAATAATAATAATTCAATGATTTGAAACTAATCCACTCTTTTATTCAGTTTAAACCGACACAATTTTCTACACATAGGAACTAGAAAGATGAAATCTGAGGTGCTGAAGATGCTATCAAATAAATGTTGTTAAGGCCTGAACCAATGCAAAACTAGTTCCTGGAGAGTAATCTAATTGATTTAGTAGACTTACTCTGGGATATGAGATTTAGCACAAAAGCTTGTAGATTTTTTTAAAATTTATGATCATTTCCTTACAGTCCCCCATGTAATAAATCAAATAGTAAATAATCAAACCAGGGCTATTTCTTGCTGGTGTGTGCATATGTTGGTGGCCAAAGCTTTCACAATGATAGATTTATCTGCATGTTTTTAAGGATATTATTCTTGCAACCTGATTCCTATCTTTGGTTACTGGGCCATATGGCAAGGGGTTTAAAAACAATTTACAAAATGCCCAAGAATATATTAACTTTGCTGTAACCAGATGATACATTGAAGCATAAATTACATTTCCCAGTAAGGTCCTGCCTGACCCAGAAGAATTCATCCCATGGGATGCCAGGCTGAAATAGCTTTGACTTACCCAGTGGCAAAGCGCGCTCTTCCAATCACTGAGAAAAAATTACTGATATATATAAGACGCAGCACCTCATCATTCACAATACATGCAAATTATTACTTTCCTGCCATATTTAAATATAGAATGTTGTTGGTAGAAAGTCAGAAAAAAAAAAGGAAGATCTTATTTGTTTGGTTATTGTGATTACAACCTGCTTTTCACTCTAGAATAATGTTTAAAGAAATTAATAGGTTAAAAATAAAATAAGAAACAAATCAAACAAATGAGCTCTATATCAATAAAAAAGATCCACCTAACTCAGCAGCCAAACCAGCTTACACATTCAGCCTTCTTAAACAGAAACATTTTTGCCTGCCAGTGAAAATATATCAGAGAGGACACTAGTCAGCTCAACTTTGGCAGGGTGTTCCAAAACCGGAAGAAGGTGTTCTCATTACTTCCACCAAATGTGCTTCCAAAAGTAGTGGGATAAAAAGAAGAGTTCTTAAAACATAAGCAAACCTATAACAAAAAATACAATATTTTAAACTGTCTATTAACAGGCCCTGCATTTTAGGATGTTACTAATATCAGTATCAGTTTTCAAGACTGGAATAAAATAAAATAATTTACACCTTGTCCTGCTTGTAATCACAACTAGATAAGCTAATTCTACTTTACTGTAAAGCTAGATTGACAGAAACTTGCAGGTCTGAAAGTACAATCTCCTCCCACTCCATCCAGATCTTCTTTCCAACCCAAGAAGTTAGGGAAGGCATCTCGCCCCAACTATTATTAGGACTAGGATGTCGCTTTTCTGACTATTCCCTTGGCAGTGTCTCTGCTCAGTTTCTCAGCGATACATAAAGCTAGGAGTTGTTTATTTTTGCACTTCTGTTTCTTTTCATTCAAATGCCTGCCTTCTTCTATTCTTGTTCCCTATATATTTCAGACTACCAAGGAAATTGGGGTCAATAGATATCTAGTATGAAAAATGTTGAATGGAAGAGTCAAAAGAGAGGATGTTTCTATATTCCTACACCTAAATGTGTAGGATGAATACCTATTCTTCATTTAAAATAATAAGCATTAGTAGATTAATTAAAAACAACTGATAGCATCCTATCAGGTGCAGTAGGAGAGTTGTCCATTAGGAAGTTCCATCTGCTGGAAACCCAGAGAGACAACTCTTTTCTGCTTGGTCCCTCAATCCTTATTGCCTTCCAGAAAGCCCCAAACTGTGTGTGTGTGTGTGTGTGTGTGTGTGTGTGTGTGTGTGCGCGCGCGCGCGCATGATCAAGCCTGAGAGGCTCCAACAGCAAAGAGTCCATGCATCTTATGCAGGGGTGGGATCCTACCGGCATAACAACTGGTTCGGTGAGCATGTGCATAGAACTTTTAAAACAACTTCTCCTGCAAGCAATCACCATCTCCTGCTGACACGCAGCACTCAGCTGTGCCGCGCAAAGCAACTAAGGTAAAAATAAAGGACAGCCTAGAGCCTGGGTGGGCCCAAACGATGAAAAGAAGATCTTCAGAGAGAACCGCTTCAGTGTTAGCTGTTCTTCAGAGCTACCAGTTCTATAGATCCGGGCTGAACCGGTGGAATCCCACCCTTGATCTTATGTAACCCTTGCATAATCAGTTTTTATTGATTATTTGTTTTAATAGGTTTTTATATTAGGTTTTAATACTTGCTTTTATAGTACACTGCCTAGAATCACCTTGTATGAGATGGGCAGCCATATAAACTTGATAAATGCATGCATACATGTGCAAAGTCACTTGGCAACATAGGTTACTAACTCCATATCAACAAAACAGAGAAGTTCAATTGTTATCCAATGGATCTCATAGAATAGTGGGAAAGAAGCAGGACACATGTCTACTACAACTTTCTAATACAATTAATTTAAAGGAAATGGTTTTCGAACAGAAGGAATCACAGATATATCTATCCCTGCATATCCCTGGCTATGTGATAGTGCAAAGTGATATAGTTGTTTAAATGAGTACCAGACACATGCTTATATATATCATGACTTTCATGAGTATGTTACACAAACCTAAAACCCAATCTCTATTTCTTTGTATTAATGAAGGCATTGCCTACCTCCTTCTGAAATATATCTCCACAGAGTGTGATATGTTACTGTATCACTTCATATATTACAAGATTTAATGAGATCAGAGCTCCACATTAAGTCTGGGTACAGTCTCAGATTGTTTTTCAACATGGGTGAGTCTATAATAAGAATGTTGATGGAAGTGCAGGTTAGATTAGGAAAAAATATTTGTGATTGTTATATAATTAGATTCCAGGTAAGATTTTGGAATCCATTCTATATTAATTATTTGATCACCTTTATATCACATATAGTTTACACTGAAAAGACATATACTTACATAAAGACATACTGTAAGAACTCAGTTTAACAAACTAAACAGAGGAAGGGGCAGATTAACTCTGAAATGTCTCTGATATTGGGTTAATATCTGTGGTGGTATATTCCCTTTATTTGAATATATGTCATTTACATAATTTTATAAATTGATGAAAAAAAAAATTTCATTATATATTTAAGTGCCTTCTCTAAACTACTTTGATGTAACAAACCTTACCATTATATCAGGAGAATGTCCAGAAAGAATTTTTTTGTGTTATATTCCAGTATAGTACATGGGTTGAAAGAGTTAACTTCTGTACAGACAAACTTCAAATTCCTCAAATATTACTCATATGACTCCATTATTCAATAGACTATTGAAGAGTTCTTTTTAAAAAAAATTTTTTTTTTGAGTTTTCACAAAGAGAAAAAAAATACAAATAAAACATCTTTTTTGAAAGCAGCATAATCCCAGGTTACATTTCTTCGGGCAGACACAAATTCAGATTCATGCTCATTTTTATATTCTATTCCTTATCTTATTACTATTTTACATTTTCTGCATAGCTTCTCCCCTCTTTTAATTTTCTCAATTTTATTTTAATTATCTCATCTCAATTCAAATCATTGTATTTATATTTTTTGTCTGTCCTGTTTCAATTATCTATTATCTTTTCTCATTAAACAAAATTTCTCCTGTAGTTACTGATTGGAGTATGACACCTTTATATCTTTTCCCTAAAGTTGTAACATTCAATATAATACATAACTTCCATTCGGATTCTGCTTGGTACATTCTTAAAATACACACTGTTAGTCTGTTAGTTGTCAGTATAGGGAAGGAGAGAGAAGGGGGGGAAAAGCCAAACCTTTCCCTTTTCACTTTCGTTCGCTGCTTCCGACTCTTCTTTGGGAGCGATGTTATTTTTTATAAGTTTAAATTCCAGGGTACCTTGGTTGTTGCTTTTACTATTTAACCCGGTCAGCCAAAACTTTCACTTCTTATCTTCCTCCTGCACATTCTTTTCCGGTCGAGTTCTTCTTTGTGGTGGCCATTTCTGACCACCGCTGCAACCGCCTTCGGGAAAGGGAGTAATGGCCAGCTGAGGAGGAGCGATGTGGCTCTCCTCGACCCTGCTGGCAGTCTCCCCCCTCTTCACCACCTCTACAGGGTGGCTTAGCCCCGAAACCAGCTGGCTCGGGGCGCTCCAGCGGTGAGCCCAGACAGAAACCGTGCACAATCGCGGATTTCTGTCTGTCGCCGAAGCCCTTCAAACCGGAAGTCCCGACTATTGAAGAGTTCTTCAGCAATGTATTTGCTGAAAATATTTTTCCTACTAATACCTGGATTCAAAATCAGTTTATTCATCTATCATCTAGAAGCAACACAAGAAAAGGAAAAAGGGAATTCATAGGCCTGACTTCTGAAGTCTAAAGTAACGAAAAATCCCATTTTTCATTCTGCTATATCTAGCTTTCAGCAGTAATGTGCGCTGAGAATGCATGGGATTTGTGGTTCTTTTTAAAACCATATTTCTGTGATTGGCCTTGCGTACATGTGAAAGACATCTGCAAAAACAAGAGGAAGACCTTCATAATGAAAAGGAGGGCCTTTTCAGCATCTGTTACCTTTCATGAAGTGCCCTTTACATTTACCAAGATAAGTGTTTCATTGAAGGGAACACACACTTCAGCGTGTTAATTGGCAGCACTTAGCTATCGGTAAGAGCCTTTATTTGAAAGCCTAATGCACAAATTAATGGAGTAATCCTCCTTGCTATTCAGTGGGCCAGCTCCTGAAATTGTTTCTTATAAAGTGAGCTCTTAATGATCACTCTGAGGTTCATGCTGCTAAGCAATATGGGGTGCAGCAAAAAGATCCAGCTACCCCTGTTAACAAGTTTGAGATTGTGGAGGAGCCCCTGAAGAGCATATATACTATTTTATTTATGTTGATTCTCCCTACTTCAATTCAAAGGGGCTTAAATATAATTAAACACCCAATAATAAATAATGTAAAATGAAAATAGTAATAGTCAGAATATTGATATACTAATAGATATATGCATTGGTGGCTCTGCAATTCATTCCTGAAGGCCCTCTGGGAGAGCAGGTCTTACTAGCTTCTGAAATGTTGTAAGAATGGAGATTGGGCGTTGGTAATTTTACCTGAGTACACCCTTTCTATCTATGCTGCTAGAGAGCCCAGGATAGGTTAGATTCCTTCTGAGTCTGTTCTTGTATATAAAAGACCACCCCCCGGGAGACTCCCCAGCTTTGGCGACAGAAATCAGGCAACACAATGTCCTGGGACCTGTGGAACTAGGTGTTAACCTTTTGGATAAAGGAGGGGTCTAAATGGAGAACTACTCTATTATAGTGAAAGGTGTATAGATCCTGTCTAATCGAGAGAGCAGCCAGCTCTGACACCCTTCTAGCAGATGTGATTGAAACTAGAAAAACCACCTTCAGTGTCAAGAATTGCAAAGACACTGTCCTAAGAGGTTTGAATGGGGGGTTTGTAAGGTCCTGAAGTACCTTATGAAGGTCGCATGAAGGATACCTGTGTACAACGGGGGAGGTTAGAAGCCCCTTTTAAAAAGCTCCGGACTGAAGGATGGTGTGACAAGGAAGGAAATGAATCCCAGGAGAGAACTGAGGACAGGGCTGCTACTTTGTGGCGTAGGGTATTAGGGGCTAGTCCCTTCTCTAGGCCGTCTTGAAGGAACTGAAGAACCTCTGCCAGCTGGGCTGAGGAGGGTGATAGACCCTCCCTTAGGCACCATTGACAAAATACCCTCCAGGTGGCATCATAGATGCGCCTCTTAGATGGTTTACGAGTTGCCTGGATGGTGAGGATAACCTTCTCTGGAGATTAGCCTCTCTTAACCGTTGCCACTCAAGCACCATATGGTCAGCTTGAGCCACTGGAGGTCCAGATGGAGCAAGGCTCCTTGATGCAAGGAGATCAAGTGGGCTGGGATCCTCCAAGGAGAGGCTACAGACAAGTTCAGTAGGTCCGCAAACCAGGGCCTCCGTGGCCAATAGGGTGCCAGGAGAATTAGCTCCACTCGTTCCTCCAACATCTTCTGAATGACCGCCAGAATGATAGGAAGAGGGGGAAAGGCATAGAGGAGACACTCGGGCCATCTGCACTGAAGAGCATTGGTCCCCTCTGCTCCCTGACAAGGAAACCTGGTGAAAAACTGCTTCCTTGAGCATTTTGGGGAGTGGAGAAGAGGTCCACTTCCAGAATCCCAAATCTGAGGGAAAGGTCCCTGAATAGGGATGGGTGAATGCACCATTCTGCCTGGTCGACTGAGCTCCGATTCAGCCAGTCAGCCTGGGAGTTGTCAATCCCAGAGATGTGATCTGCCGTGATCGACAGTAAGTGTCTCTCTGCCCACAGCCCTAACTGTTCGGCCTCCCTCATAAGTGCCTTGGATCTCGTCCCACCTTGCCTGTTGACATGTGCATTTGCGGCCATATTGTCCGTCAACACTAGAACATGGGATCTGGTTACCATGGCCCTGAAGTGTCTTAGTGCCAGAGCAATTGCTCTGAACTCTAGCCAGTTTATGGGGTGGATTCTGTCTGATGGGGGCAAAATCCCCTGAGCAATCTGGCCATCCATAAGGGTGCCCATCCCAACAAGTGGCGTTTCTGTTGAGTACTAGCCTGTCTGGTTCCTTGAACGGGAGCCCCTTCCAGAGGGCTGGGGAGAGCCATCATTTGAGGAACCGCCGGGCCTGTGGAGAGAGCAGGAACCTGATCGACATGTGGCTGGTTCCTGCTTGTTGAAAGGGGAGCAGGAACCATTGGAGTGACCAGAACGAGGCCAATACAGGAGATCATCTTCCTCAACAGTTTGGACAGCAGCGACAGGGGGACAGTGTGTTGATGTTGAATCTGGCAGATGATCTCAGTAAGGCTTTTCTCCCAATCTGGAGACAGAAAACCTGGCAAAGAGTTGTGTCAGTAACAGCTCCCAAGTGAAGCAATTAGATCGTGGGAGAGAAATGCCTGTATGGGATAAACTCATTCAGAAATTTTAGGTCGAGGATGGCTCACCACCACCCCGAGGCTTTAGGGACAACGAAAAGGCAAGAGTAAAACCCACGTCCCCATTGGAGCTTGGGGACTGGTTGAATGGCCCTTATGTCGACTAGGTGTTGAATGGCCAAATCCATGAGGGCCCCCCTTTTGAACTACCCCACAAAACGGGACAGAACACAAAATTTTCTGGGGGTGACGATAGAAATTCCAATTGTAACCCTGATCTAACTGTGTTGAGCACCCAGGCGTCCATCGTTGACTCCTCCCATCTGGAGGCCAAACGACCTCCGATGGGTGGGGAGAACAAGGGATTACTTAGAGCGACGGAAGGAACGACCCCCTCCCCCACGAAAGGGCCGTTTACCCACAGAAGATTGTTGTGGGCCGTTTACCCACAGAAGATTGTCGTCTGCCAGGTGCTTCTTGCTGTTGGTCTTGACGTTAGGAATACGCCCTCTGTAGCTGGGAAAAACAGGTGGTAGTCTTGGCCCGAAAGGCAGGTGGGAGATACGGGGCTGGGCAATAGTTTTCTTCCCTGTGGAGGAAAGAATCTTCCTTTTATCTCTGGTTTCAATGAGGTATGGCTCTAGCGCCTCGGCGAAAAGCTTGTCACCTGTGCAGGGGGGGCGACGCTGATTTCCACTTTCGGTGCGACTCCGCCTGCGAATTCCGGAGCCACAAGAGCCTTCTCGCTGCCACCGAAGATGCCATGGCTCTGGATGCAAATTTGGCGGAATTGAGGGTGGCATCTGCAGTAAATTCTGCTGCTGCTATGATTTTGTTGAGGTCCTGGTGAGACCTGAGATCAGATGCCGCGAATTGGTCTTGCAGCTGGTGCAGCCATAAGAGTGATGCCCTCGTAAAAAATGACGCAGTCGTTGAAGTCTGGACAGCCCATGCAGCTGTTTGGTGCTTGTGTTTGAGAGTCTGTTTGGAGCGTTTATCTTAGGCCTTAAGTACATCTTCTGGCTCGGTGGGGGTGCCAGAGGAGAATGAGGCAACAACAGGAGCATCTACAGAAGGCACTGCAAGAGCATTGGCTAGGGAGGGGCTCACATTGTAGAATCATCTGTCATGAGACGAAGGGCAAGGACCTGTGGAAGGGAAAGCACACTGCTCCTTGACCAGGTCGAGAAACAAAAGAGGGGAGGGTTAAACCTCCGTGTGAACTATGGGCTTGAAGAAAAGGGAGTCTCCTTGTCCAGAGGGAACCCCTTGTGGCTCGGGAGCTACTTCCTCGGGTGACAGCTTGGCAGTAACCAGGGCCTTATTTCGGAGTGGTTTAAACAGGGCAGGTTTGAGGAGGGCTGATCTGGGCAAGAGTCTTTCTCCTCTATGAGGTTAGGATCTCCCCCTCTTCGTGATCTGATCGTGGGGAACCACTGTGCTCAGATGGATTGTCAGCGTCATCCTCCTCATAATCCTCCCATTCTGAGTGGGAAGGTTGGACCCTGAGATCCTGGGGAATGTGGAAATCTCTCTGAGGAGGCAAGGGACCTAGAGACTGTGAAGGGAGAAGGGCATGAGCCCTTTCTAGGGGCGCAGAATCTGCTGGAAACCTTCAGCCAGACCTTGTCTAATGGCAATAGAGACAACGTCATTGGGCCACTTGGCTGCTCGCCTCCTGCGATGGAGGATTTTGTCCTCCAAAATGGCCACTGCACGTGCCAAGGCCTCCGATAAATGATGTCGCTCCCTAGGCTGCAGCGAGCCCCGAGCGAGGAGATTGGCCGAAGGAGAGAGGAGCCCCTGTCAAAGTGATCAGCTGGCTGGCGCTGTTATTGCTCTGCCTATCTATAGCGATCACGCAAATGGAAGGCTATGGGGGAGGTAGCTGAGACGCTTCCCTACTTGCCTTCCCTGCAAACTGTCAACATTGAATCCTCAACGTTGCAGGAGAATGGAACCCCGTTCTCCTGAAGTTGCGGCTACCCGGATCCTTGGGAGCTGTTAAAAGCTGAAATAGCTTCAATCAAATCCACTGAATACTACTAACGCTTTCAGAGACACAGCTTGCTGACTTAAAAGAAGCTGAGTCAAAGCTGGGGAGACTCCCGGGGGCTGGCCTTTTATATACAAAAACAGACTCAGCTTAATGACATCATCAGGAGTCTAACCCATCCTGGGTTCTCGCCACAGCATGGAGAATATACATGTGTCAATGGGCATACTGCTTTATAGGACAGTGGTCGCCAACCTGTGGGCTGGGGACCACTGGTGGTCCACGAGAACATTTTGGTGGTCCTCAGAGAAATATCACCCCCAAAGCACCCCCGAAAGCAATTAATCCAGACTGTGCGGGAACACAAGGCTGCACCGCCCACAAGGCCCACGGGAACAGAAGGCTTGCGTCGCTTGCATTGCGAACAACACCAGGCTGCTTATTTCTGCTTCTTTCTTTCTTCTTCTTGGCTCCACACAAGGAAAGCAACAAATGCCTTTCTTTCTGTCCTCCAAACTCTGCCAGAAATGAGTCTTTGGGACCCTGCAAGGCATCCTGCTCTAAGAGGCTGCGCCAGTGCAACATGTCTTTATTTTATTTATTTATTTGATTTGTCAATCGCTTACAAGATAATAGGTATAAGTATAAACATAGTTATGAATACATGAAATGGATACATATAAGAAAAATAAAAGAAACAATAGGACAGGGATGGTAGGCACGTTGGTGTGCTTATGCACTCCCCCTACAGACCTCTTAGGAAAGGGGTGAGGTCAATAGTAGATAGTCTAAGGTTAAAGATTTTGGGGTTTGGGGAAGAAACCACAGAGTCAGGTAGAGTATTCCAGACATTGACCACTCTGTTGCTGAAGTCGTATTTCCTGCAATGAAGTTTGGTGTGGTTAACTTTGACTTTGTATCTATTGTGTGCTCTTGTACTATTATGGTTGAAACTGAAGTATTCATTGACAGGTAGGACATTGCAATGTATGATTTTATATACTATATTTAGATCGGACCGAAGATGGCGTAGTTCTAGGTTTTCTAGGTTTTGAGTCAAAAGTCTCTCTCTCTCTCCCTGAGAATGGAGCTAGAGATGGTATCCTGTGATTCTAAATAAAGAATGATCAATTGATAGGAAAACAGGGTGGGGAATTTTCCTGCAGACTGTTTTTTGGGAGTTTCCCAGGGTCTCTGGTCCGCGGGATTTAAAATTATGAGTTTGGTGGTCCCTGAAGTCCAAAAGGTTGGCGATCTCTGCTACAGGAGGCTTCTATTAAGAATATCTGCTATTGTGCCCCCTCTTGGTAGGTGGAAATGCTTTACTGTTGGCAGCTTTGTGCGTACTGGTAGGCCTGTAATCAGGCAAGACCTCCCAGGGAATGGGATAGGGAGTAGGCCAGGGCAGCAGAAGCTTTGCCTATGCTTCTGGACTGGTTGATCAAGCTGGGTGAAATGGGGGCTGTTGCAGCATCCCTGCAGTTGATCATAAGGGCAGATAGACTACCAAGTACCTGAATTTTAATCATGTGACCACAGGAGCTGCAAGGATTGTAACTGCACGTACAGGTCATAAGTCCCATAGTTCAGCACCATCATACTTTTGAACAATTGCTGAAAGAACAATATTAAGCAAGGACTACTCGCAACTATTTTCATGTCAAGATCACAACAGTTGTGCCAACTAAACTTGGGCAAAGCCAATCCCCGAGGAGCCAAGAATTCAGAAGGATCCTTAAGTTGCAAACCTACACTGTCTACAGGAGCACAACTCCCCCAAACATCAAAGTTAGCACTATCCTGAGATCAACAGACTTCTGAATTAACAGACATTCTTTCTTGCTTGTTTTGAGTCGGGCTTTCCAGATGCTGGCATTCTCAAATTTGAGTCAGCTCTTGCATCATATATTTCACTAGATCTAA
This sequence comes from Notechis scutatus, assembly GCF_049901735.1. NCBI lineage: Eukaryota > Metazoa > Chordata > Lepidosauria > Squamata > Elapidae > Notechis > Notechis scutatus. The sequence continues at coordinate 38,807,063 of NC_142009.1, forward strand.
GGATGAAGTTCAACTGAGCATCATCAGCATATTGAGAATATTTTGCTCTGAACCAAAGGATTAATTAATTAATTGGGCATTAATTTTATTGATTTTAAGAAAGCATTTGACCGTGTCCACCAAGAATCACTCTGGAAATCCTACATTTATATTGTATACCAACAGTCTTTATCTGTTCAAAATGCTGCTTAAGTTAAGACAAAAAATGGCCATATGGACTTCTTTGAAATTACTATCTGAGTTAGACAAGGCTGTATTCTATCACTACTCCTTTTCCTCAGGACCCTCAACTGTTTTGCAATGAACATCACATAGCAGGAAAAGCATTTATTATTCTGACCAAGACCATCTTGGCAACCTGGATTTTGCAGATGATATTTTGCAGATGTTATTTGAGGAAGACAATATGAAACTACAAATGACAATTGCCTTAGATGAAGAACCAAGCAAAACTGGCCTCAGGATAAGTGCCTAGAAATCAAAGATCATGTATGTGAGTTCCACCGCACAAATACAGAGAATCACACTCAGATGACAGCAATTTCAGAAAGCAGAAAGACTTACCTATTTTGGTGATGTAATAGCCTGAAACGAAGATGCAGAAACAGATGTTAAGTGCTGCATTGGGAAAGCAACAGCTGTTTTCCAGAGGATGAATAAAATCTGGTCCTCAACATCTATATCACTGAAACTTAAATTCTGTTTGCTTGCCTCTGTAGGAATCCCATTAGCCATTTATACCAGTAAGACCTGGAAGGTGTCAATGAGTATCAACAAGAGATTCTATATCATCTAACAAAAATGCCTTCGCTGAATCCTAAAGATTCACTACTTTGACCATATTACTAATGAAGAAGTGCTCCTAAAGACTTTCTCCTGCAATTACATAACATTGTCATGTGCAGAAGTTCCAATTTGCAGGTCATATTCTCCGCATGGAGAACAATCAAATGACAATGAGATGAACACATACATACCCAATACCAAAAAATCAAGAGGACTCCACCCAAAATTCATGGTGATGAATATTCATGGAAGCCTTAAAGTCTCTTAACATCATGGTGAAGTATTCACCCCAAACCTAGTTATTTCATATCTTTCATATCTTCCAGAGTTTTAAGTATATCTCCATTTAAAACAATCCTAATTAAAAATAGGAGGCTGGATATTAGATAGCAGTTGGCTATTTCTATAAAGGGATTCTTGAGAAGTGAACTAGTGCTTTTTAACAGATTCCCGGAATCTCTCCTTCTTTCAAACAACTTTTCCTCAAGTAACTCCTTTCCAGTCACTTTGACCAAGTAAATACTATTCACAAATTGTGAAGCTAGAACACAAAGAATTATCTCTTTTTCTTCAAGTTTCATGGGTTCAAAAACTTCTCAGGAAATATTACAAGGTATTATATCTATCAGTTCAACAGATTTTGCTATCAAACTTCCATTCCAGAGCAAATGGGAACAATTTTACTCACAAAGTACTCAGGTAATATTCACCATAATTTGTTGTCCTCTTTACCACAAATGTTGCCCATAATTTAGTACTGAGAAAGAGTAAATTCATATTCTAGTTATTTCTGATATGGTAAGTTTGTGATCTGTTAGAGCAGGGGTATCAAACTTGCGGCGTGGATGTGTCACATGCTGGCCCCGCACACTCACCCCCAGTTTAGTGAAGGGGGGAAAAGTCCCCAATACGTCACATGACGACGCCATGACGACGTGAGTTTGACACCCCTGTGTTATAGGGGATCTTTCTTTCTAATATAGCTTCAATCCACAAAAAATGAGACAAAATGGCAGGAGGAATCCTTTAGGATAATCTTTCTTACTTTGTGACCTTTAGAGATACTGGATTCTATCTCCCATCATTCTCAATCACTTCTGGAATACTAGCTAATGATGAGTTTACAATACAACACATCTGAAGGGCTCTCAAGTTGAAGAGAAAATGTAGCACAGTGTCAAAGGTGAGTCCAGTACAAAATAATATAATAAAGAGATTTCTAAATGTGTAGTAACAAATTAAAATTAAGGAAGGTAAAAGAGGTTGGTCCCTATCAGTTTTCAATCTCAAAAGGTGATCTAAATGTTTTGTTTTATGCAGTTTTCTCCATTCTTCAAATCGATAAATCTTCTTCATGGATCTTAGCCATTCAAAACTATTGACTCATTCAGTGAGTTGTTTGAGCTCCAAATGGACAAGGAAAGTGATAAGACTCTTCAAGATAACCAGCTTTATAGGTTTTTCTACTAAGGGATTCCATGAGTGATTTACTGCACAGATTAACATGGATCTTCCTCACTATTTCAAAGCAGGCAGGCAAGCAGGCAGGCAATATTGGCAGCAATTGCAAGCATTTTTATGATGAATCTAAATTCTGTTATTCCAGCAACTGAGACAATGTACCGTATTTATCGGCGTATAACACGCACAGGCGTATAACACGCATCTTCATTTTAAGGGGAAATTTCAGGAAAAAAAATTTAAAAAATTCTGCCTGCCTGCCTTAGTTTCTGGTTGTTTGGGAGCAGCTTCGGCTGAGAATAATAACTATTCGCCTCTTTTACTCAGCGAAGCTGTTCGATTCAACCATTAACGAAGGCAGGCAGGCAGGCAGAACGGAGCACTGCGGGCGGGCGGGCGGGCGGACGGGGTGGGGGGGGGGAGGCGACAGGAAAAGCCCCCCGCTTCTTTGAAGCAGTTTCTTCCTGTGCTGGTGGAGGAGCGAGAGAGCAACTGAGAGAACTGACCCAGAGAGAAGGACAGGCTTCGGTTGCTTCCTCCCTCCCCTTCTTTCATTTGTGTCCTTGATCCCGATCCCAGCAGCATTCACCGAAGGCTTCTTAACATTATATCGGCGTATAACACGCATACATCATTTGCCCCCTATTTTCAGGGGGAAAAAAGTGCGTGTTATACGCCGATAAATATCGTAATTTACATTTCTTTTCCTTCAACTTTATTGTTACACCCACTTTATTCAAGTTCTATTAAACATACAATACTAACTCTGCAATCTCCAGATAATACAAGTATCAAATTGAGCATTACAGAACTATTAAACCTGTTGAAATTCACTATGGCTCATTCAAAGAAACAAAAGCTCATAGAAAATATTTCTTTGGAGAAATAATAATTTCTATATAATTGTAATTAAATGTAGCTACATTTTCTTACCACTGTTAGCAACAGAATCTTAGCTTTGCAGGAACAAATGCTACAAGGTTGTAATCTCTTAAACTGCACATCTCTCTCTCTCTTTTTAAAATAATGAACAGATGAGGGACCAAAATGTCATCTCTAGTAATTCAGACATAGCTAGTTTACCAGACTTAGTTAATTTACCATGGTGTATGCCAAAGACGTATATATCATGTAACTACAGCAAAATGTGGGGGCAGAATTTTTCTTCTGTTACAGAATAGCAATTCTCTGCTACTATTTCTGCTTGTTGTTCAGTAAAATGATACCCAGACATATGCAGTTCCACTTGACTTTTAAAGATCTCAGATGGAATGTTCTATAGTTTTAAATACTATTTCCCCCCAGGAGGTTTGTCTCACAAAACCATATTAAATTATGATTCATTCCCAATTCAGCATTCATAAAAATTTACATCACTGGAGAGGCCTCTTTGCTTGTTGGTTCTCCATTTGTTGGTCTTTTCTGTTCAGATGAATTTTAATACAAGTTCTCCATGGACCCACAAAAGTAGAATGCTGTGAATGTTTAAACAGGAAAAACCACTATAAAGCAACACCTGAGTGATAATTTATTGATAATATATCAATAAGGATGAGTTACATTTTGTTCTTTTTAAAGTTTTCTCTGTTTTTTTCTAGTTCAGCCATGACCATAACATACATCAGTTTTATTAAACAACTGGAATCAACTCCTAAAAAAGAAACCTGTGATAATTTACAGATAAATAGGTCAACTAACTTTTCAAGGAAATTCATCAAGGGACTCTGCCTAGAAAACTCATCAGATGCTTGCTTTGTTTCAATGAATTTCACTTTACTCACCCAAAAATGTTTTCGAAAATGAAAGCTATTGAAAGAAATCTCACTTTGGGATACCTGTTATCCTACAGCTCAGTTCCTATTCTCAACAATTCTCTCAGATCTAAGAAATTACAAGCAGGCAGTAGAGAAGAATATTCAGTTTAGCATTTATAAATGATAGAATGCAACTACGACTGGGATATCTATAGTCACCAAAAGCCTGACTGGCATGCATTCCAGATTTGACTTCCTAAATATAGTGATCAATAAAGATATAAATTATGCTGAATGTGAAAAGCTGTGGCAATGTTATGGATAAACTCTTTTTTAACTGTATTACTTTTATCATCATTCAATTCTGTCTAAGCCCAGAGGTCATAAAGATGTGAAATATATATTTCACCTCAACAGTTTCTTCTATAATAAACTGTGTGTATCTTTATATAGGAAGTGCTATGTGAAAAGGTAACAACAAACAGAAAATAGACATACAGAGAGATATATTGTACTGGAATTACTATTGGATTCACCTCCTAGATGCCTTCCTTGTGTCCTTGGCAATCCAGTTAAGATCTGACAGTGGTTAAAGATGACAGTGCTTGAGGTAACAGAACAGTGCCATAACAGGATTACAGGAAAATATAAGGAAAGGGTATACAGAGGTAATGACATTTCAGTAACAGCATCTCTGTTCGGTTTGGGTTTCTTCACTTTTCCTTTTAAAAATTTTTTTGCTGGCAAAGAAGTCAATATCACTTGCACCATTCATTTAAAACTGCATTACAGCCGTAAAGAGTTTACTTTGGACAGAAGAAAATGCTTCAATTATATATTATGTCTCTGTAAAAGAGGTATAAAAGGCTCCACAATTTCTAATGTTATTTAGAACTATTGAGAGAAATACAGCAGGTTCAATAGCAGCAGAAATACTTAAATGGTAAAATCAGAAAATATTTGTTCTACTTTTGCTGTTCTAATTTTGACTCTGACTTTTGAGCAATTTTTCCCCAGTATATAAGTGTTCAAAATGATGGACAATGCCAACATATAAGTTATTTATATCCACTGAAACAGTTATAAACTGTAGAAATTGCTAAAGGAACAGAACAGAAATACCTTTCCAAACACCTTCCCACACAAAAACTTCAAAAACATATGTAAGAACTGGAAAATAAAATTAGGAAAACGAGCAAACATTAAAACCTCTTAAAAGGTTATCAAAAATTATACCAAGATGTTTGTCACAATTCCAAAGAAAAAGAATTCCACAGTGTCTTAATCATATTTCTATTCATGGCAAACAATTCCATTCAAGATGAACCAATGGAACCAACCATAGGAACGTCTACTGGATTACTGTGACGACTACTTAGGACATCCGTCACTCAAATCTCTAAGCCAGGGCTGTCAAACTCATGGTCCAAGGGGCGGATCCGTCACGTGCTAACTACAACCACAACCACAAGCAGTTTAGCAAAGGGGAAACACTTGCAATACACCACGTGATGCTGCTGTGACCATGTTTGATGCCACTGTTCTAAGCTGATCTCTGGCTATGAAGGACCAATTGAATTGGGCTGTCTACCTTGCTTATTTGAAAACAATGTCAGCCTCTTGGTCCTAAGGAATAAAACAGCATTCTCAGAATAGTAAGCATGGCCAATTAGGAAGTAATATGTAGTTAAATCCAAGCAATAGCAAAATAATTATTTTAGTGTAAGCATGATCCCACCTGCACTTAAGGAGGTGGTGGTTCTTTGCCTCCTCAAGAAGCTATTACTGGACCCAAGAACACTGGCTAATTTTTTACCTTGTCTCCAATCTTTATTTTTTAGGCAGATGGTAGAAAGGGATTATGTGCATACTTCTTAAAAAAGCTCTCCTCTGCCATAGCAGAACACCTAAGCATTATATATGAGATATCATTCAGAACCAGCTCCTTTCCAAACCTATGGTTATCCCTATCTTCAAAAAAGGTGACCCCAGCCTGGTTGAAAACTACAGACCAATCTCACTGTGTTGTGTCACGTGCAAAGTCATGGAATCAATCATTAACCAATTCATCACTCTCTACTTACAGTCAAACAAACTACTCTCCAAAAAACAATTTGGTTTCAGGAAAAAATTGTCCTGCAATCTACAACTCCTACACTGCAAAAACATATGGACTACTCTACTTGACCAGGGTAAAGCTATAGATGCAATTTACATAGACTTCTGCAAAGCCTTTGATTCAGTGGTACACAACAAACTACTGTTAAAACTAAACTCTTACGGCATTTCCGGATCCCTCCATAAGTGGATTACTGTGTTCCTGTCAAACAGGCAACAAATAGTAAAAATAGGGAACACTATATCAAACCCTGCTGCAGTTAACAGTGGTGTCCCCCAAGGCAGCGTTCTAGGACCCACACTCTTTATACTCTATATAAATGACCTTTGTGATCACCTTATAAGTAACTGCGTCCTCTTTGCAGGTGACATAAAACTATTCAACACCACTGACAATGCTACTATCCTTCAAAGCGACCTTGATTATGTGTCTGAATGGTCAAACATCTGGCAACTCTAAATCTCAACCAACAAATGCTCTGTCCTACACATTGGTAAAAAAAAAATCAGTACACCAAATGCAAACTAGGCAGATATGACCTCATTGATGATCCTCACTCTGTCAAGGACCTTGGAGTTCTCATATCAAATGACCTAAATGCCACAGCTCATCTTAACAGCATTGCCAAAAAGGCATTAAGAGTTGTAAATCTAATCTTACGAAGCTTCTCCTCTGGAAATATTGAATTGCTAACTAGAGCATACAAAACTTTTACCAGACCAATACTCGAATACAGCTCATCAGTCTGGAATCCGCACTGCATATCAGACATTAATACAATCGAGCGAGCCCAGAAGTATTTCACGAGAAGAGTACTACACTCCTCTGCTCACAACAAAATACCCTTTATCACCAGGCTTGAGATTTTGGGCTTGGACAACCTTGAACTACGCCATCTATGGTTAGACTTAAGCTTAGACACAAAATTATCTGCTACAATGTCCTACCAGTCAATGACTACTTCAGCTTCAACCACAACAATACAAGAGCACACAACAGATACAAACTCAATGTAAACTGCTTCAAACTTGATTGCAGAAAGTACAACTTCAGCAACAGAGTGGTCAATGCCTGGAATGCACTACCTGACTCTGTTGTTACATCCTCTAACCCCCACTCCTTTAACCTCAAACTAAACACTATTGACCTCACCCCATTCCTAAGAGGTCTGTAAGAGGCGTGCATAAGTGCACCATCGTGCCTACCATCCCTGTCCTATTGTCCCCATTTATTCATACCTATTTCCTATATTCTTACTCATGTTTATACTTGTATCTATTATCATGTAAGCGATTGACAAATCAAATAAATAAATAAATAAAATAAAAATAAATACTGAGATGGCAAATGTCCATAGAGATTCTCAGTCATCCAGGTCAAGGTTATCCCAAAGGTGCTTTTTCAAGAAACAACTGGACTTTCTGGCTTTTCTTTGAAGATGTTTTGCTTCTCGACAAAGAAGCTTCTTCAGCTCTGAATTAGCTCAGAGCTAAAGAAGCTTCTTGGATGAGGAGCAAAACCAGAAAGTCCAGTTGTCTCTTGAAAATGCCTCTTTGGTACTGAGATGGCATTGATCACATTTGAGGATGATGTCTGGTGGGATCAGGATCATAGTGTTATATTCATCCTAGTGAATATAGTGTTATATTAATCACTTGGTGGTCTCCAATGCCATCAATCATGGAATTTTTCTGGACTAGTGCACAGGTTGGGGGAAGAAGGTACAGTGTTCTGGTAGTTCTCTTTTTAGCTCTGGGGTTTGTTCTGTATGCTATTAGTGGAAGAGAAAATTTAAGCCTTAACCCTTTGTTTTGTAGGGGTCTTGTGAGCTCTACTCTCTTCCTACTCCCATTTAAAATTTACAGGAAGCAGCTATGTCAGCTCATCTGTCAACACAAGGTTGGCTATATCAATAGGCTATATAATCATCATTACTGATAGTACCCAATTACAGATCTCTCCAGCCAATCAAATGATGTTGTGAAAGTTCTCTCTTAATATGTGGAGGCTGTGGAGACCTGGATAGGGAAAAACAGGTCTAGACTCAATCTTAATATAATTAGAATACCTAATTTGTGTATGTAAATTTATTTGGAGATCTGAAATTACAGAGGAAGAAGTAAGGACAACTACAAGTCAGAGAAGGAACACTACAGATATGATACTTTAGTTCACTGAAAGTGTGAGAAAGAGATACATAGTAATTCTTCTTACACCAGGTATAAATTAATTTGGAGAACTGCATTGGCAAACTTGAAAGATTCTGAAGGGTTGCAGGTTTTATCTCTCACCACCAGAAGATGTGAAGACTTATATATGACTTATTTAAAGACTGAACCATTTTGAATACTCCCCAATTTAAAGAAAATCTCACTGTAATTGAAAAATTCAATGCAGCAGAGGTTAGCAGAGGTTTTTTTCACCTTGCTATAACAAGGATCATGAAAACAGACTTTCTATCTTTAGTAGTCCACTGTATTTTATATTTATTTGTGCTAGTTTAACAAAAGCCCTAGTTTACTTGGCATATAAATTAGATAATTCTTTTTTATGGCAGCATATGCAGCCTATCTTTAAGAAAGGACAGGATAAATATTTGACTACATATATACTTCAAACACACTTCAATTATCACAGGAAAATTTGGTGAGAGTTGCATGCTGCCACAGTATTCCACATCTCCTGCACATATTCATATTCAACAAGTTTCCTTCCTTCATATCAGTACGCTTTGCTAGTAATATCATAGTTGCCCTTGGCTTTGACGCAAAGAGTTTCTTTTTTGTCTGCTTCCACAAAAAGTTTTGTTACTAGCCAAATGACCAAATATAAACAAAAACTTGTTTGACCAGTACTCTTAGTTTCTAGTATTATATTTTAACATAAATTTTATCCAAGATCCCTAAGTTTGTTTGCAGACATTTTATTATACAACAAAGTAATGTCTTCAATGTGAATGAATGTGAAGTTATAATACTGCTTGTTTATAAATATTAGCCTGCCCTGCCAGTTTATTCTGACAAAAAGTGTCACCATTGGGCAGAAGTTAAATTTCATTTGATTGTTTTAAATCACTGGCCCAAGTGCCATCAATCTATTTATTTTTCCCTTCATTTCTTTCTCCACAGATGTAGGGATACATCATGACCAAAGAATGATTTAAGTAATTTTGCTGCACATTGCAAAAAACGATTAGCTGAGTCTTATGGCCCTTCCAACTCTACAATTCTATATTCTTGAAGTCCTAAGTAGTAAATGACATTCTATATTTTTAGAAGCCAGGATTATGACAGCAAAATCCAGAAGATCCTCCAGACAAATTTATACAGAATGTGACCAATTTTTTGCTTCAGTTACGTTTCTTTACTTTCTCTGAGAGGGAAGTTTTCCTTTTTGCTGTTCTTATTACAAAACAGGAATTCTTTTAAAAAATTGACCCTTGCTAATCATTAGAGTTATACTAGGAGACTACAGTCAAGTACTAGAGTCACTGTCCAATGGAAATGCAAATCCCAATAAAATGTTCTAAAATGATAAACTTTTCTTCATGCTCATCTTTTATATACAAGATGAAAACATTTTGAACCTCAGTAGACGTTGTTATGCCATGTTTGTATGAAGGGACACTGTGAATCAAATCTGGGCCAATGCAAGATCTGCCTTTATGTACTTGCACTGTAATGCTGCGCATAAACATATAATTTGTAATATCACACAGGTTTCATCGTTTACCTGTCTTTGTTGCCTTCCTGAGGGAGACCTGCTATATGTGAAGGGGAGTTCAGAGAAGAAGAAAAGAACTATATGTAGATGCCAAATAAATACAAGTTTGACAGATGCAAGAGGTTTAAAGCCAAGTTTCATTTGGCTTTAAAAAGCCTTGTGTCAGTTTCTTTCTGGCAAAGCAGTTTTGGAAGGGAAAATGGTTTTCTCCCAGAACTCCCTTTCCAATCCACTCTAAGGTTACAGATTCATGTTTCCATCATATTTCCAGAAAACAAGTCAAACTGTATGAAATGCATGCATATATGACTTATTATTCATCAAACCAAATACAACCTTTTAGAAGTTAAGTATGGTAAGACCACAAACATAATTGTCTAAGACAGCAAATAATAAAATTCCTATCAGGCTGAAATGTATGTTTCTTAGGTGTTCCTGTGTAAAGGTCTAATGTACAATTTAAATTTTTTCATTTCAGGGAAATCAGATGTTCAAATATCTGTGGATCATTTTTAATTTTTTTTTATTATTGCATTTTCTTTTTATTTAATAATAATAACAATAACAACAATGATCAGATGTGTACACCATGTAATCATGCCAAGTATTCATGTCATCCTCTTTTACAGTTGCTTTTCAAGCTTGCCAGCACATTATGGCAATGAATTCACAAACAGATTATGCACTGAAACATGTTAACTGCTTGTATTTATTAAGATGTATTTCTTTTCTTGTTATCCAAAAGTGTTCAGAACAAATTCTAACATGGTATTTGTAGATATTTACCAAGATATTATATAGGCACTATATAAAGACATTATATATTTTATATAACTATGTTTTACCTATCTTTTCATATGGAATTAAGCCATGCAATTAAAAAAAACCTTGAAATGATACAGGCATCAACATCAAATATAATTGGGAAGGATGGAAATCATTAAAATTTTTAAAAAACCTAATTTGTATTGAGCCAGACAAAAACATAGTTTATTACAAACATATTTTTTCTTACTGAATTAAATGACTATAAAATACAATTCTAACTCCAAAAAATGGGAAATTGCTGTACTATTCATTTGAGTTGCTGTACTATTCATTTACTGCACTAATAATATTAATTAATTCAGATGTTTAGTGGCTTTTCAGTAAGAATGTTATTGTTTTGGATGATTATGTGGTTTTTAAATTTTTAGATTATTTGCAGCTCACTAAGTAATACTATTAGTGACCTATGGCAAGTTGAAGAAATAGCTTTCTTTTCTAAGAAGGAACAGTTAACAGTGGATCCAACGGCTCACAATGGATGTGCAAATATTTATACAATGTGAAAACTGTATGTTTTCATGCGACACAAAACACTAAACTTTCCAAGGTTTATTACAGAACTATAGTCTTGTAAAAAATGGAACAAAAGCAAAACATAGGTTTTTTGAGGAAAAATAATGTGAGATGTGATAATAATTTGTATAAGAATTATATTCATTTACATTGTGATACTGTATACATAGGACTCTGCAGGAAAAACACTATCTAAAGAAAAAGGTTGGTTTTTCTCTCTTAGGGACCTTTTAGTCTACATTTTAACAAAAGTGGAAGAAAAAAAGAAGGGAGAGATAAATTTAGGCAAATGCAGACTCTTTTCATGTAATGTTTAACTTCATGCCTATTATTTCCAGGACAAAGCTACTGGAAAGAGGAGAGCAGCAAATAAAATAAACACTATCCAGGGGAATTTTTAGGATTTTTATTTCAAAAGCTGACCATAAAGTACATGGTATTCCATTCAACAGGGGCAACACACTGCAAACATGTCCTACTTTGCACTTACTTTGCACTCCAGCACACACAGGCAACAGATTGAAAAACACAAATCAATACCTGAGAGCTAGGCAAAGAAGATAACCCATTTTTTCCTACATTCACAAATTGTTTGCAGGCAATGTCATAATAGGTTCACAATGGGATGAATCAGTTGCCCCCTTAGACCCAATCCATCAAAATAAAGCACTGATAATCCTTGATTTCTATACTTTATGTTCTTTAATGACAATCCGAAATGATGACTTTGAAAAGGATGCTTTATGGCCTGTAAACCACTTCCATCCATTGCAAAACACTGCATCTACAGAGTCACATGATAATGATCTATGTGCTTGGCAACCTGCTTGCACTTAAGCCGATTGTCAAGTACCCCATGATCGCCAATTTGCAATCTTCTCTGACAGCTTCCCCCAAAAGTCAATGGGGAAGCTGGCAGGGAAAGCTGGAAGCTTCCTACTGAGAACACTCATCTCTGGAGGCTGCTGAAAGAGCTACCAATTAAAGGGGGCTGAACTCATTCAACAGGATGCAGAAACAGAGCTAGGGATTTCAATCCCACTCCTGAACTCCATCAAAGATGTTCTCTTCCATGCATGAATGGGAGCTGAACTCTTTCAGCAGACAGCTATTTCAACCACTTCCCAGAAATAATAGGGAGCCAAAATTAAAGTAGAGAGGAAGCATGGTAAAGACCATAGAGTGGCTCAGGTGGGCGAGGAGGTCCTGGGAGGCCATTGCAAATGACCCTGAGTATATCTTGCTCAGGGGCTGAAAATTCAGCATTAATTTCAACAAAGGGGATTTTTGTCTCCTGAACAGAGCCTCCCAAGGTCTCCCCCATCCTTCTGAGCCACCCCACTCAACTTATCTGGGACTCCAATGACTGATGCGATTGCTTAACAATCACAATTGTGAGTGCCATGATTGCAATTCTTGAGTGAAGTAGCCATGTGGGTATCTCACTCAACGACCCCTTCACTCAATTATCAAGATTCCAGTCCCAACTGAGGTTGTAAGTCAAGCACCAAGTCAAACATTTTTCAAACACTACAACTTCAGGATGTCATCCAGAAGTAAGAGAAGAAAATAATGACTGCTTATTTATTTTATTTATTTATTTATTTTTGTCAATTGCTTACAAGATAATAGGTATAAGTAAAAACATAGTTATGAATACATGGATACATATACGAAAAATAAAAGAAACAATAGGACAGGGACGGTAGGCATCAGATTAGCCATTTAAACTATGATCAGCATGTCGATCAAAATTGCCCTAAATTTCCTAATTGCAAGTAATATTTGTGTCATATTAGCACAATGTCAATCTACAATTTACTGTTCTCTGCTACCAGAAATCATTCAATCCAAATAAAGTTTTGTCACACTTGTTAAAATGAATAGATGGAACAGCTTTTTAAAACGTTATTTATAGTAATGTCTTTAAAATCTATGGTGCTTTTCAAAACATGTTAACAAAAATGTATTTCACCATCAACAAAAATAGTAAAATCAACACCAGGAAATGTCTCTGAGGAAATAATTCTATGTTGCAATTCTCTACTTCCTATCTATCTCACTTCTGAAGAAAGTGAAAAACAACAAAGAAGAAAGAAAAAAGTATATCATTTTTAACAGTAAATAGTTACAAGCCTATATATAGTTATTTAATTCAATTATTGTTTATATATATATATATATATATATATATATATATATATATATATATATATATATATATATATACATATACATATACATATACATATATACACATACATACACATACACACACATACATACATATATATACATATACATACACACACACACACACACATATATAATCTCCTATACATTCATATAACTAGCATTTTTAACCTACCATTTGTATAAATGAGACCCATATTTCATTATATTTATGTACACAAAGATTAGTCTATAGGCAATTCTCTCATAGATGGCAAGTCAATCAAGTACTCAATCTATTGAGTGAAACAAACCATACATTTATATTTGATATATTGAAATAGTTCAAAGTACAATAGCCTTGAAAGTTATTTACAACCTGTCCTTGCACTTATGACCACTCAACCACCCCCATAGTCACAACTGCAAGTCAATCACTTGTCAACCAGGTCGCATTTAAGCCTGCTCGCAGCATCCTGCAGTCACCTGACCATGATTTGTGATCTTCCCAGCTGGTTTCTGACAAAAAATGTCAATTAGGGAAGTGAGATTAGTTACTATGTGATTTGCTTAACAAATGTATTAACAATGGTGATGAAATCAGGTCCAATTATGTAATGACTCGCTTTACAGCCGCACCAATTAACAATAGAAATTTTGGTCCCCTTGTAGTCATAAGTCAAGGACAAACTGTGTTTTTTCTTTTCTTTTCTTGACAATGTATTTTTTTATCTTTTATTTACTTTTTTCTATTTTATCACTATTTTAAGAGTAATACAGTATAATTTAAAAACCTATCTGAAGTGAGCAAGACTTGAGGCAGGTCTCAAATGCATATTTTAATAAATTGCTAAAAATTTCAAAAGGAGAGTTTCAGCTGTCCTCTTGCTAATCATAAGAGGGGAACAAGGATTTTTAATTAAACCAGATCAGAAACCTCCAAAGATTGTGCTGCTACATAGTTCTTATATATACACGCATTGTGATTTTGTATTACTTTATTGTTACAAAGCCAACTAAGTGCATACAGATCTTTAATTCTTGAAAAGGGATCCATGGGAGCTGGTTTGGGGACCTGCTTTTGGTTGAAGTTCAGGTATCACCTCAAGTCCAAATGTTTTCTCTCTCTTTGTTTCACAATCTATAGCATGGCTGTCAAACTTGATTGTGCCATGTGCCAGATCATGACATATCATGACGTTTTTTGCCTTTGCAGAGCCAGGATAGGCATGGCCTGTGTGTGATGTATCCAGCCCACAAGTTGCCAGTTTGACAGACCTGCTCTATATCATGAAAGACATACAACTGCATTCCATCTAAAATTCCTTGGTCCAAACTTGCCAATAGCAGATCAGTAATGGTCACTGATTTATTACGGGGGGAGCTTTATTTTTATATTCCTCTCCTGCTTTTTACAGACATGGAAAACCAAATGTTAACCAAAAAAGGGCTGGTCATCGAAAATGTATACTCTAACACCTCACAAAACTTCAACTTCCATGGCTGCATATATAAATTGATTGTTCGATTGAATTCTACGTAATTCTAATTGAAGACACCCACCTCCAAGGCAAAACTCTCATATTGTACAGTCTTGAGTATCCAATCCAACTTTCAAGCAACAATTCCAGCTGCCCCTATCCAACCACAGAATTTCACAATTCTTGCAGAACCAGAAAATACTGAGGAAGCTGTAGATATAAAGAAATGTCTCTTTGACTTGTCCCCCATGTAATGCACCCTGGTCTGGATATCAGAAGACATGACCAAAAGAAAACATTCAAACTAGTTGATGTATTCCAATACAACTCCATGATTTGAAACTGAAACAGACAGTACTAGAATAATATCAGAGCAGAACTGTAAGCCAATGAGAACACCAAATGCTGTATATTACATTGTGCCATCTTAGAAGCTGAATGCATAGTATCAAGGATAACATGCCAACAGAAAAGGATATCTGTAGCTCAGGATTCAATTGTGGAGTTCTAGATGCTCTCTGGGCTTCGTTGTTGAATTGCTATTATATTAATATTAACACATATATTATATTAATATTAACACAATATTACACATATTTATATTATAACAAGTCTTGGAAAAATGAATCTAGTGTGGCAAAGAATTCATCATACTATTGATTTGACCTTGCATCTGCCTATGACAATATATGCTCTTTGGAAAACACTTGCTGTTGAGGGAATGCCAAGTAGGACCATCCTATAGTGTACTTCTGATGCAGGTTTCCATCAAAGATGAACTAGAGAGTCTCCCAATCTACATAGGGATACTCCAGGGTGGTCCTATTTCCATTGTTATTCAATACTGCAATAGATGATTTCATGAGAAAAGTATTTACAATCAAGGAACTGAATTGGCCAGGAATAGTTTATCACTGACTTCATGTATGAGGATGCCATTACAATCTTTATCAGTGACAAAGTGATTACTAATATATTCTGTGCCATCTGGATGCAGCACAGCATTTCAACAGGTTTGTAGCGGGAAAAATGAAAGTACTCCTCTGATGGTTCACCATTAGTCATACAGCTAAGAAGAATATAATTAGAATAAGTACACAGAATTCAAATACTTTGGCTCCATAACATAAGAAAAGAAGACTTCTTCAATAGCTAAAATGAAAAACTAATGATGCCATTGCAGTTGATATTACTCCACTCATCATGCTTGTGGAGAAAGCCTATGAGCCAATATGTGGCTATTCTGTGGATATTGGCAGTGCCACTATATGGAGTCAAAGTACCAACCTTGTATAACCAGAAACTAAAAACTGGAAACCATCCAATTGCATTGCCTCCATAAAATCCTTGGTATCACGTTGATGCAACACATAAGAATTGAAGTAATTTGTCAACAATGTTGCAAACAGCCAATAATAATCAACAAAATTTAAAAGATGACACTGAGATGATTTCTGCACATGTTTTCAGAACAAATCCAATTTGCTCTTTATTAAAGCTCTTCTCAATATGAACCCATGGAAGCAAAGTTCAAACCAAAACTGATCCCACCCATTATAAGTTAGATTTGAAGTTAAAATCAAAACAGGTAAACAAGGCAACATATCAAACACCAAAGACCCTGTACACCCACAGCACATCAGAATATTGGTTGCAAAACTCTACTCAGCAAATTGTTCATAAGAAAGGTCAAATTCAAGCTCTGCTTTTCATAGAAATATAAAATATTGGAAAGGGTCAGATAGGTCATCTAATTCAACCATTTGCTTAACGCAGGATCTACTAGACCAGAGATCCCCAACCGGTGGTCCATGAGAAAATTTTGGTGGTCCGTGGCGCACCCGGGTGAAGGAGCTGCTCTGGGATGACCAATGTGCCAGTCCTGTGACTAGAGCTCTGGATTATGGGACCAGCCAAGCAGCTCGTGGTGGGGCTGGAAATCTCTGCTGTAGAGGGAGGAATGTGAACTTGCAACTGTGCAGGAAGTGCAGGGAGGAGCAGTGCAGCCCTTGCTGGCAGGAATGAGGTAATGGTGCTGTTGCAGTAAGACGGAGTGGGGATGGCGGCACAGGAGCCCCAGAACAGCTGTCGGCAGCCCACTGCTCTTTCTTCCCCCTGCTGTGGCTTCCTGTTGGCTGAACCATCCACTGGCTTGCCCTGACTCTTACCCTCCCCTCCCACTCACACCTTAACTGGCCTGAGAAGGAAAGAGCCGGGGGGGTGGAGGTTCACTCCATATGCCTGCTGTTCCAGAGCAGGAGCGAAGCTTCATCTCATGCTGGGTCTCACGGGTTTCTTCCAGCCCTTGTTGGTGCTGCGTGACTGGGAGACATGCAACTTCCTTGCTGTCCCAAAACACTGGCTGGCTCCGTTGAGAGAGATATGAGAGAGGGGAGGGAGGGAGATGGGAGATTGAGAGAGAGAAAAGAGAGAGAGATGGGAGAGAGAGATAGGAGAGAGATGAGAGAAAGATGGGAGAGAGACATAGATGAGAGAGAGATAGAGGAGAGAGATGAGAGAGATACAGAGAGAGATGGGAGAGAGATGAGAGAGGAGAGAGATGAGGGGAGGAGGGAGGGAGGGAGGGAGGGAGGGAGGGAGGAGAGAGAGAGAGAGAGAGAGAGAGAGAGAGAGAGAGAGAGAGAGAGAGAGAGAGAGAGACTCAGAGAGAGAGACTCAGAGAGAGAGACTCAGAGAGAGAGACTCAGAGAGAGAGACCCCGGTGATGTGTTTTCTGTGAGAAATGGGTCCAATTGGCTCTTTAAGTGTTTAAGGTTGCAGAAACAGGCAGCCAAGCTAAGTGCCTGAAGGACCCCATCCCGTCACTGGACGTCCAGGTGCTTCAGGAGCGGCACACTAGATTCTTATTAGTGGTCTGCGGGATTTAAAATTATGAATTTAGTGGTCCCTGAGGTCCAAAAGGTTGGGGACCCCTGTAGTAGACCACCTCTGGCAGATGACTACCCAGTGTTTGAAGTGCTTCCTGTGGCAGCTTCTTCCATTCAATGATAAAAATTCATGGGATTCATAGCATTGTATGTGGGCCTTCTTCCTACTCAGTATTTTTATGAATTCTCATATGAACTCTGAAGGAGGTTTCTCCACTGGTCCAAAAACTACATGAAGTTTGCACTTCTTCAATCCTTACACTGTAAGCCTTGTAGTACACTGGTTCTACTTCATATTATCAGCCTGAGAAAAAGATCAAAGAAGCTCCCAAAATGAGATACTCCCATTTATACTGAGTATCTTCTGGTACGTGCTGATGTTTGAAAAGGTGCTTTGGTAGACTTACCAGCGAGCACCCTTTCTAAACATGCTGCAAGAGAGTCCAGCATTGGGATATGACTCCACCCTCTAATGTCATAGAGCTGAGTCTGCCACTATAAAAAGCCAGACTCTGCTGAGAGCCCCAGCTTTTCTGGTGAAGAATCTTGACAGAGTTAGATTGTCTCTAGAATAAAACACAAACACAATGAGAATATACCCCCCCCCAAGGGCGACCAGATGGTCACAGGGAGGGTCTGGACTCTTTTGCAGCGTGTTTAGAAAGGACATTCGTTGGTAAGTCTACCAACGCCCCTTCTCCACCACGCTGCTTTGATAGTCCAGCTTTTGGTGGTTATTTTTGGTTGTAGTTGTGATTGCAGTTGAGGTAGTATTTGTAGTAGTGGTTGTTGAGTTGGGATTTGATTTTGAGCTGATAGGTATCCGCTTATTTGTGCTGTATTTTTTTTCTAATGAGTGAATGAGTGATTCTATGCTATCAACTCTGTCAGGCAGGGTACTTAGTTTGTTTAGCTTAGGAAAACATGATGCACATAGACAAGGGAATGTATCGGATGCTTTTAGGAGATCAGCTGTGTTTTGTTTAAGTTTAAGCAGGCAAGGTGGGCTTGATTGTCACATAGATGGCATTTGACATTATTTTCGCTTTCAATGATGGTTTCAAGACATCTGAAGCATGTGCAGGAGTCTGGGAGGTCATTGGTAGAGATATTACTCTTTTGTTGTTTGGTAGTGGAGGATTTGGAGTTTTTGGCTGGCATGGTCAATGACAATAGTAACTAAACAATTACAGTAGCTAATTAATGTGATAGGTGGACAGTTACTTCATGAATGTTGGTAATTAATAAATGTTGATAAGTAAGAGAACAAATCAAAAGTAAGGTTACTTATTACTAAAAATCAATTAATCAATCAATCGACTAGATAATCAATGATACAGTATTAAATCTCTATCAATTCAATGAATCAGTAAATTAGTGGTCATTTAACAATTAATTATTATACTATTAGATGATAAATCAATTATTTTAGACAAAGCATATTTGGTCTTGAGGTACTGAAATAGTGGAGGTACTGAAGTATTGGAGGTTTGTAGTGGAAAGTTCCTTTGTTTTTCCTTAAAGCTACGTTGTTTGATTTTTGTTTTGTTTTGTTTTGTTTTTGTTTTATATTATATTCTTATATTGGAGAATATATAAATACAGTATGATTGCCTCTATAGCAACTGGACAAATATAGAAGTTAAAACAGCAATTATTTTTTGTATCTTTCCTATAGTTTAGGATGAAAAATAGTACAGTATCTATATATTGAGTAGAAAAATTAGGTAATTGCTTAACACACTTGTGTTCTTCTCTATGTATATTTATACTGTGAAGAAAGCATCAATCCTAATGTTCATAAAGAGGAAATGAAGAATCCAAGCACAGAACATGTTCAGAAAAGTAGTGAATTCACCTTTCACTAGAATTCTCACTTATCCCTATATATTTGTTGGAACTAGAATTCCCAGAATTCCAAGGCCAAAAAAAAAAAAAATCCTGAGAAAATTGTATCCCAACAGTTATGGAAAATTCAGGTGAGTGTAAAAATTACAATCAATCAAATGAATAAAACAAATTCAGACTTATAGTGCAATCAAAAGAAATGTAGTCTTTGTCATCTCTGACTTCTTTCTGCTGAAATAAAATTTCAGCCACTGAAGTATTATTTTATTATTTTAAAAGTGAACATCTCAGAATTATCTTAAAAATCCAGGATCTGATTTTGTTTATTTGTTGGATGAATTGCAAAGACAATTGCTATATTTTAAGAAAGCAAACTGGCAAACTGGCCTACATACAATACATCTTCAGTAATCTCATCATCCTTCCTCAGACAGAACAGATGACCCTTGAATTCATAATACTGAATTCATCTGTCAGTCTTCTCCACTTCTCCATTACTGGGTAGGACCTCCACCATCCATGAATACAGCAATGGAGAAAAGGAGGATATGCGACTGCTGAAGGAAAACAAAAGTACTGTATTTCCAAAATATTATTCACACTTATATCAAAGGGAAAAAAATGAAAAAGATGCTGGTGAGTTAGGTTAGAACATAGAAAGAGTTCAGTACCATTAGGACCCAATTTACTATTATCATATAATTAAATTTGTGTTAACTATATCTAGACTACCAGATTTGGCAATGTAGCAGGAATAGATTTTAAAAAGTGGCCCCAAAACAACTTCCAGCTCCATAGTGCCTTCACTATGAAAATATTTACTAATACTAGGTTTAAATTAATTGAAAATGGATGAAATGACACAAAAAAATCTGTTAATTTCAATCTTTAAAATTCATTCTTCAAAAATATAATGTACCAGAGGCACACAGAGGCCATTCTGTGTCACTGATGCATGAATCTAGCACTGGCAGGTGTGTGATACTGTTTGGTCCAACTACCTGGAATCGACAGCTGTAATTTAAGTGTATGCTGAAAACTTTCATTGTAATTCTGTTTTACATGCAGCCATAAAAATAGCTCTCAGTAGTCAAATTCTTCACATTTGATACCAGACAGGATGGAAATATTTTAAATGAGTGTACATCTAGGTTCAAACAACATACTAGGTTAGAGATCAAAACAGGTTATTAAATGTGTGGTGTGTGTTATGCACCAAAGAATAGCCACCATATTAAGCATGTGCTTGGACATAATGGAAACAACCGCTGCATTTTATTAAACAACATTGATGGGGATAAAAGCTTCTTTAGGGACATATTTGGAATTCTGAGAACAAATGATAGGGACAAAGTGTTATCCATAAACATCCATTCACTGGAAAATGATCTACTCTTAGGATCCTCTCTGTCATCAGTGCAACCACTGTAGGGTTCAAACATATTCTGATATATTAACTGAATGTTATAGAAGGGTGTTTTGTTTTCCAGCACATTGGTTTCCTATTTTTATTTCAATTTAAAAATTATTTTTAATAAAGTCAGAAGAGATCTGTCATCCCCAAAAGTGTGTAAAGTTTACATGTTTTGACAGGTGTCAGCCCTACCAGATAGACCAGAGGGAAATATCACCAAATAAACTAATTATTCCTTATTGCAAAGCCATATTAAAAGAATCTTGCAAAGTAGAATTCTCTAGTTTCCTTTATAGCCCAAGCTAATTTGGCATTTTATTATCCTATTGTGTCCTTCCCAGGGTCTGGGATTATTATTAAATTTATATGCTGCCTGACTCTGATTCTGGACAGTTTACAGTTTGGTAAATATATTTAAAACAATATGGTAAATATATTTAAAACCCCAAACCCAAAAACAGGACAACAGAAAGGAACATCAGTGACAAAAAACAAACCCAAAGGGGAACAAAAAGGAAGTAGGGGAACCAGACACCCTTTCCAAAGGCCTTAGAGCTCTATAAAATACCAGTAGGGTGTTAGTTAGTTAGTTAGTTAGTTAGTTAGTTAGTTATTTATTTATTTATTTATTTATTTATTTATTTATTTATTTATTTATTTATTTATTATTCATCATTTATTTAAATAAATAAATAAATAAATAAACAAACAAACAAACAAACAAACAAACAAATAAATAAATACACACACCCTTACACGAGTGATGCCTTTATTAAGATGAATCAAATAACACAAAAATTATGCTAGATTTTGCGTTCTTCTTACTCAGAGGTTATATTAAATATTCTAAAATATACATATATGTATTATAGAAGTATAGCAATTTAACTATTTAGGTAGTTACTTCAGCTTTTCTCTGATACAAGGATTGCTTACTATAAAAAAAAGAATATAACTTTCCTAGTTCTATTTTTAACAATTGTGTCACAGGAATCTGTGTTGCAAAGGCAAGATCATGATGCAAACCTGAGACTTATCAAGCCTGGTATTTGGATTCAATACCAAAACACAGAGAAGAAAAGTCAAAATGTCAATGACATTGCTATGTGCCATTAGAAGATCAATTTAAGCTTTTCATTATAACATTTTGTGCTATAGAAATTAAATACCCCTGCACACATATCCCTGTATGATGTACACTGAAGATGGCATTTAATTTTGTTGTAAGAGGTGCAATGACAATAAACTAAACACACCCACCAGTTAAAAAGATATAGACCTGGAGACTTAACAGTCATTTCATATACTGCAACCAATCATATTGAAATTTATCACTGATCAATGCCCTATTGATGCTTACTGAGATGATTTCTTGAAATGAACCTGCTCTATAAACAAATCCATGTCCATGTGTACCCTTGAAATCCTTACACTGGTTTGGACTCATACTTACATTAGGTATAAGTTGGCTGTTGAACATAGACCTTTTCAAGATTGAGGCCTTTTCATTTTCTGTTAGAATGGGAACTACAAAGGAACAGCTTGCCAGAGAGGCAGAATACAGGAAATTGCAGTGAAACTCTCTTGTGTGGTAAGCAAACAACTGTGATGGCTACTAGTACTGGCCTGAGGTTGTAATGGTAGCTACAGCATATTGTTGCGGCCTCAAGGTACATCTTATAATGGAAGTCTCCTGTGTGAAGTCTGTTTACTCAGGCTTTCTGCCAGGACCAGCATCTAAACATATGGGCCTTGTCTACCCTTGGAATTTACCCAGCTTTTCAGCCATTGTTGCTGACAAACAGGGAAACCACATTTGGAATGGCAGCAGAATTTCCCAGCAGGCCTGAAAATAATAGTTTGGTGTCATGCTTGCCCCACTTTGGAGTCCTTATTATACTCTTGCTGATCTGCTGCAAATTATTCTTCAAGATCAGGAAGGAGGAGGGCAAAAAGATCCTGTTATGACCTTAGAATTCCTTCTCATCATAAAAAGGCAAGATATCTTATTCCTCAATATGTAATAGTTTTGTCAAAGTATAAGGTCTTTATAGATTACAAATGGACAAAAGTACACAAGTCCAGTTTATCTAAAAAGCTGTCTATTGGTCTTTCTAAATGTCACTAGTGACTAAACAACTAAAAAGAAATGAAGGAAAGAAGCAAAAAGGATGAGAAAAATATGAAAAAAAATCATGTGTAAAAACTGAGACTTAATCTGTCCAAAGGAGCAAAGCCAGAGGTATATGCTGCTGGTTCGCACCGGTTCTAGCAATCTGGTAGCACCGAGCAGCAGTTGGTCCCACCCACCTGCCTCTGCCCTTTCCTGTCCTATATTTCCTTTGTTTGTAGCTCAGCTGATAGGCGTGGCAGAGCGGATTGCTGCACTGCAGCTGTTTTACTCACCAGCGCTGAAGATAAGGTAAGTTTTCATGCTTAAAATTCCCCCTTTTAGAATGCTCCCAGCGTGCGCAAAGCGAAGCATGTGCGCACAGAACTGATAGTAAAATATTTTATATTCCACCATTGAACAGAGTCCTTAGTTTAAATGCTAGATTTAATGCTAATTATGGCTGAGAAATACTTTCACCTGAAAAACTGAAACTGCTTCAGATAGTCTAGTTCCAAATGGCAAAAAGATAATTGTCCGATTTGTAGTTTCTGACTCGCAAAGGTTAATAATATTTATATTATTTATAAGAACAAAACAAAAAATGGTATCCTTCACCCAAAATTAAGTTGTTGAAATAAAGAGAGCTTGGACTGGGCCAGGGCCTGACAAGAAATGGATTTGTATTTGAAAAGACTGCAATCTATTCTTGAATCAGCATTTCAGAACAATTATGGTAAAGTGGACGTAAGCCCAATGAAAACAGTGGGTTTTTATTACTTGGAAAATGGAATCCTATCAAAATGCTAAGAGAGCATTCTAGAATGGCTAGAGTCCCATCATTTCTTGAAGACCTCTTGAAAGTTAACCAAATAACCTTTCTTTAGAAAAACATTTATGAATGTAGACATTGTAATCTATCAAGTAAATAAAGGAGCCTTAAAAATAAACCCACAAAAGTTAACTAACTTTCAACTGAGGCACAGCCTATTGCTTACATATTTGGTGAAGAAAGAGAGAAGCCCTTTCTTCTGCAATCACATGGAAGTGCAGGGTATTAATAGGCCAATAAAAACAATCAATCAATCAGAATAGATCTGGAAGGAACAACTGCTTTCTACTTAATAGGATGGCAAAAAATGGAAAATAAATAAGATATGGATTTCCCTTTCTAAAAAATCACCATGAGTGTCAAGTGGAGGAAAGACAGAGAACTCCTCTCCTTCCCTACCAGCCCACTCACATACCTGCATTGAATTCATAGTTCCTCTAGCTACCAGCCAGATTATTAAATATAATGCTGGCATTAACATACTTAGGTCTCAAAAACAATTAAAAAGATTGTGGACATGTCAGAAATTGGATGGCTATATCTGCAACTGACAAAAACCTGACATTTAACAAAAAGCTATCTAAAATTACTACCATTTTACCTCAAAAGCAAATAGCACTGAACAGAAAAGGGAAACCAAAATGTTCAAAGGGTTGAAACAAATCCACTTTAATTAGTTTCAGAATATTTTTGTTTGGAAAAAAGATAAGCAAAAGGCAATATATATATATGGGTGTCTGATTATATTACATCTATTTACATACTGTATAGGATGAAGAATAGAAATGGGGAGAGGTTTTATAACTTCTAAAACCAGATTCTAATTTAAGTCCTACGAAGCAATTGGTGAAACAAGCTGTATAACAATATAATAAGTGATCAAGATAAAATAGAAGTATTTTAGAGATACTTTAAAATACATGAGATCTTGCCATAAAAACACAAGTGCAAGTTGAAGTATCAAGCTACTCTCCTATTTTCTTTCTCCTACAGATTTTTATTTTTATTTATTTCTCAAATTCAGAAACTGCCTATCTCATTCATAGAGACTCTGGACTGTGTATAAATAAAATGCTAAAAACATAAAACTGAATTTAAAAATTTAAAGTATAGGCAGAAACTGATGGTACGAGATGGATCTTCTCATAAAGCCCTCTTGACATAGATATCATTCATATTAGTATTAACAATATGAAAAAAGATACATACCTTGACTTTTGGTTTGCACTATGAAAGTAACTGCTTCTTTTCAACAAATCAAATTCAATACAGATGCCTCCTGCTATTGAACTCCAAGATACATTAATATCTTAATGATCACTTCACTAACAACTATGTGAGTGGGAGGGAGGAAAGGAAAAAGGAAAAAAAACTGTATTCAAAGAAAAAAACCAAAGAACTCTCTTCTCATTTATCCTAAAAAGACCCATTGTTGGAATGTCTGAATGTTTTTAACTAGGGACCTAAGATATATCATTTCCTTTATCTCTAGCATTTTATTAGAGAATTGTTCATGCACAGAATTAGGTCAATATCTAAGAAGGACAGGCCAATTCATTCAGAAACTCTCAAGCACTCAAGTAAAAGCAAAAACAAGTGTTTGTGTATGTGTGTGTGCGTGCACACAAGCACAGATATGCTTGCAAATGTGTACTTGTGTGTGTTTATCTCTCTCATGACCATGGACGCAAAAGTATTTTGCAGGCATTCTTTTAGGAAGAAAAGCATGAGGGGAAAGAGACAATTTATCCCAAAGATATCTCTTCAGTGTTAACCTGCATGTTTTAATTCTTCTCTTTAAGTAGGATTTCAATCACTTGATCATGTTTCCAGCCAATAGTCAAGATTTGAGAAGAAAAGACTTGAATATTTAATTGTAAACTGCTTGGGAGTTTTCGCTTTGTAAACTTTGTAATCTTGAAAGGGGAAAATAATAATTATAATATGGTAGTTGTAATGCTGGTGACAGTGCCACTATTATATTACTAGTAGTGGTAAAGATTATTCACTAATTATTAAATCTTGACAGGTAAAATTTTGCAGTGCACTCCTACGCTTCTCACAATACCCTTTACCATCAGCACAAGAGGTATAAAATCAGCATGAATTTATCATTAGAATCACCTGCTCTACAAGAAAGACAAAAATAAGAAATGGACAGTCACCATTTATTAACCTTTTATTTTAGTAATATTTTCCCCTTTGACCTTAAGCTGCTTTGGCAGCCTTGTCACTGAAAAGCCAACTGAATATGCTTTAAATAAATGAGTTCTTCCAAACTTTTCACCTCCATACAAAAACTTCCTTATATATAGTAAATTTATAGAATTACTGCCTCAAGACACAGTGATGGTCCTAAATTCAGATAGCTTTAGAGGGGACTATTTCATACTTGTCCAATAAGCTAAATGGAGTATCAGGTTCACAGCACATGCTACAAAGGGTAGGCAATCGAGATTTTAAAAAATAAATTAAATGGTTGTGTAAGCCTGTGAATAAAACACTTTAAAAATACCCCATTGAAATGAAAACAACCCAACGTTGATTCAGAAGTTGCATCCAGCTTTTCCCTTACGTTATTCCTATAATGCAAACATTGCCTTCCAACTAAGTTGATCCCCAGGAACCAAAAAAAGAACATATGGATGGCAATTTAGGAGACAAACGAAGCCTTTCTAGCCCTGATTGTGATCTTCTCAGAGACATGTGCCCGAGAGATGCTGAATTAATCAATCTTTACCCTGATCCACCACAGCTCTTCCGATTAATTTGTGTGAGGAACTTGCATTTAGAATCATAGAATGGATAACAAATGAAAATGAAAAACAAAGACCTCGTTCCCTGGAGAGCATTGTTTTCCCTCCTGGTATTTCTTCTCATAACAACCTGTGAAGTAGGCTAGATTGACAAAGAAAAGGACTGACTCAGGGCAACCTATGCATTCATAGCTGACCCTGGACAAAAAGAAAATCTGAAAAATATAACAGCATAAATTCTAAAATTAAACATACTAGTACATACTATACAGCATTGAAAAAATGTTTATTTTGTTAATCAAGGAAGGGAAAGACGTTACCTGGGATCTAAATTTCTTTCTTTCTTTGTTTCTTTCTTTCTTTCTTTCTTTCTTTCTTTCTTTCTTTCTTTCTTTCTTTCTTTTTATCTATCTATCATCTATCTATCTATCTATCTATCTATCTATCTATCTATCTATCTATCTATCTATCTATCTATCTATCTATCTTATATTCTATTTAAAATTTCACAAATCTAAGGCCTGTGCTTTTGCACAACAGTGCATTTGTAACTCAGAACTAGAATTCTTCACACATTGATAAACTCAACACTATATAACATTATATTTTATTTGCTAATAAAATCAAACTTGGGAAATTACTCAAGTACAAAGTCTAAAAGAGCTGATGACAGCTGGACAAATATTTTACTTATACTAATACATCTGAAACTGTTCTGCCAGCTCACACATCTTCTTCTTCCACTAATATTTCCACCAACACAGCATTCAGGTGGCTGTTGTCAACTTTGAGATTGCATCCTGAGTGTACAAACAGCTTCCCCAGGCAGCTTTTGGGGATCAAATATTCACTGTCCATGCCACACAAGAACTAGCTTTTGCATTCAAAGCTAAGAACTCTCAACATTTCTCTTTAGCAAAGAAGTTAGAAAATAAATACATATTTGTTTCCCAATACATATATAGGCAAAATATACTTCTAGAATCATTCTGGACAAGGACTTCCCAGTGATCTATGACCCACATCATATTTTAAATCTGATGTTGCCTGGCATTGTGTTCAAACTAATCAAAAACATCCAGCAGTGGAGAAACTACAATCTCAAGACAAACCAGATTCAGCAGTTAATATCATTTGCAATTTTCTTCAAACTGTTTTACTGATTCTAGTTTGTCATCTGAGTATAAAACGTTCTCAAAATATCTTAAAACAAAGGTAGTTCTTTTGTCGGGATTTTGCCAAATGTGCATCTAGTATCAGTGGTGGGATTAAATTATTTTTACTACCAGTTCTTTGGGTGTGGCTTGGTGGGCGTGGCTTGGTGGGCGTGGCAGGAGAAGGATACTGTAAAATCTCCATTCCGTCCCCATACTTGGGAGAAGGTTACTGCAAAATCCCATTACCTCCCCACCCCACTAGCCTCCTTTCCAGCTCCGTTCTCCTGTGCAGGGCAACAAAAGAAGACCCAGCTGATCAGTTGGGACTCCGGAGGCAGAGAGTAGATGGGGGCAGGGCCAATCAGAGGGGGTATTTGCCAGTTCTCCAAACTACTCAAAATTTCCACTGCTGATTCTCCAGAACTGGTCAGAACCTGCTGAATACCACCTCTGATCCAGTTGAACCAGCCAGTAGGATGCTTTGCGGTGGGTAAAATGAGGACCCAGATTGTTGAGGGCAATATGTTGACTCTGTAAAACCGCTTAGAGAGGGTTGTAAAGCACTATAAAGTGAAGTATAAGTCTAGTGCTATTGCTATTTGAGACATACCTTCTGAGAACTTATTTGAAAGACATCACAAATTTCTATACAGAAATTTATCTGCTTACACAAAAGAAATAAGCCTATACACCTCAGTTCAGACCTGGATTAGTCCCTGCAATTTTCTTGCCAAGATTTCAAAAAATGGCTTGCCACTGCTTGCTTCCTAGGGCTCAGAGAGAATGACTGGGTCAACAGCTAGCTTCATGCCTTAGGTAGTACTGGACTCCCACTCTCTTGGTTTCTAGTCTGATCCCTTAACTACTACACCAAACTGGCTCTTCCATATAGAAATGAAGCAGTAAAAGACAGATCAGCTAATAACAGCAGAGGTCATATTTTACCAGATCAAAGTAATTTAGGGCTCTGAAGTACAAGAACTTGTAACATACTGACACAAATCCAGCTGGTCAGCTGGGCTTCACGTACATAGGAGCACTGGAAACTTGAGGAGCAGCTCCCCAGAGTGCATGTGCGCACCAGCCAGCTGGTCTTTGAGCGCGTGGGAGTGCCAGAAACTGGAAGAGCATGCACACAAAAACCAGCTGATGGAATGGGTTATTCTCTACACTTAAGTAGATTTCATCTCTTTCCCCAGACTAGGTACAAATATTGGATTGCTTTCTTTTCATTTTATTCAAATAACAACAAAAAGAGATCCCCCTCCCCTTTCAGATGGGGTAAAGTGAGGAGGGGGCTCTTGCTTAGATAACTCCCTTTTCTCATAATAAGCAACATCTCATCTCTCCCTCTTCCTATCTCTCTCTGTCTCTCTTTCTCCCTTTCTCTTTCTCCCTCTTTTTCATCTCTTTCCCCCTTTTTCTATCATGTCCCTTTCTCCCTTTCTCTCTTTCTCCCTCTTTCTCCCAGTTCTCTGGCTGCACACAGTGTTGCCTGGAGATGAATCGAGGGGAGAGGAGGGAGAAGCCTTCTGTAGCCCTTCCCACACAGCTCCTGAACTGACACCTGTGACAGAGGGAGACCGAGAGCAGGAAGACGAGCTTTGGATTGTGGCAGGCATTAAAGCATCCAGCGGTGGCGCTTCCTTAGCCATGACTGCTGGGCTAGAGAAAAGACGTCGGGCTCCGCACCCACAAAGGGGAATAGCAGCGATCGCAGAAAGCCCAGCTGGCTGGAAAGGGGAACACTTCATCCGTCTCCCCAACTTTTCCCCCTCGCTTTTCCCCTCGGCTTCAGGGCTAGCCAATCACCGTGAGAATGCAGTTCCTCCTGTAAGCGGAGAAGAGGCGCCGAGAGCCGCTGGGAAGGAAGGGGCTTTTGGAGGGTAAAGGGGATTAAATTGCAACCTTTCTCCGTGCTCAAGGAGAGCCACTTCAAGTGACCATGGCTTTCTCTCCTCTTAGAAATAGAAGTCTGGCTGATTGGGGTTTTGTTTTTTTTTTGTCTCGGAGCTAAGCTAAATGAGAGCATTAAACGAGAAATGGGCAGTGACCGGGTTGGCAGGGGCACAGCCAAGCTGGGCAGGGGCGATTTTTTCCTGCAGTCTGCCTAGCTCCCTAGCAAACACGCGCCGTGGCTGCTGCCTCCTGCCTCTGCACATCGAGGAAGCTGAGCAGCAGAGGGAAGAGCACGGAACTCCTGAGTTGCACGAAGCGGCTACCAGCGATGCCCTCAGATGCCAAAAATGTTGCTAGTGGGAGGCTTGACCTCCCCAGGAGGGGAAGATGCAATCTCCCGTGCTTCCCACCCCACGATTCACAATGCGCTCGCTGCCCCTCGCCAAGCTGCCTCCTTCCCACTGGGCATGTGAGCACTTCTGGAGAGGAAAAGAAGCGCAGTGGGACAAGGCTTAGCAGGTGCCAGAGGGGAGGCGAGGGCTTTGATGCTCGTGGGGTGGGTGGGGGGAGTGCAGGAGATCACGCCCTCCCCTCGCAGGCCAGGAGACACCTGGGAAACGCTCCAATGCTGTGATCTCCCACGTGGTACCCTCCCTCTCCGTTTATCACTCGTTATCAACACGGGTGCGCTGCAGACCACCGGCCTTTCCTGGTGGTAGTGGAAGCGGCATGAGCAGGTAAGGGGCACAGGGATACCCGCTCCTCTTCTACCAGAATTGCGCTCCGGGCAGCATCCAGCCAGCCATGCCTGCCCTCCCCCCCCAGCTCATGTGGATCCTGGGCCCTTCCTGCGGCATTGTTAAAAGCCACCAGGGGCGCGAGGTGGGCACAGGGGAGCAACCAGTGGCAGCGCTGCTGGCTTGCAAGGGGGCAGATGCGGGCACCGACAGAAAGCGGGCCAGGAGCAGAAGCAGCTGACCTGGACTGCAGCAAGTAAGCAAGGGAAGGAGGGTATCACAAAGTCAGCAAATTACCAAATATTATGCAGTCAAGCGAGGAGTCAGGGCAAGAAGGCAAGCAAACAAGCGGCAACAAGAAACAAGGAGCAGGAACCAGAGCAGCCAAGGAACCATTAGGCGGTGCGCGTGACTCTGGAGATGGGAGAGGCAGTTAGAGTGGGGCGGGGCCAGATAATGAGGCAAAAAGTTAAGGTTTTTGCAAATAGGATGGGGGAGGTCAGTGTGATCTACAGACCCGAAAATCAGCTGGGAGGTGCACATGCGCGGTGGAGCTGAGTTGGGCCAACCGCTCATGTGCCTGCAGAGAGGGCTCTGCATGCCACCTGTGGCACACGTGCCATAGGTCCGCCATCATGGTATATGATGTTACAACTATGTTCGCATGGTTAGAATTGCCATCTAGCTAGCTGGAATTTTTGGTGCTCTGAAATCCACACATTTAGAGGTCATCAGGTTGAGCAAGGCTGACAGCAATTCTCTTGAAGTTTAGATTGGGGAGTTTACCAACTCCCATGGAGATATGGACTATTGATCCTGGAATTTTCTGCATAAAAAGGAAGTTTAAAAGTTCAAAAAATAATAGTCTAGCCAGAGCTTTGGATCTTTTCTGAGAAATTCCTGATTGTTAATCCTGAAAACTTCTGATATTTTCTAAAAGTTTGATTTTTTAACATGGTGGCATTCGCAAGTACTTCTAAAAGGGTTTTTTTAAGGCTAAAGGTATAGATAAACATTAACTTTTCTGGATACATTGGATCTGAAAACACAACTAACAGTATTAGATAAATAATATATATTGTGTTACTGATCTAACTTAAAATGCTTGTAGCTCAAATCTTCTGTACCATCCAATAAAGAAAACTTCTGTCTGTTACCCAGAGACACAAGCACGCATGTGCGCACACACATGCACACACACACACACCTGACAATGGGAGGAAATTTAGGTTGAAACAGAAAAAGAAAGGAAGTATCTTAAAACAGGACTCGTCAACCTTTTGGACCTCAGGGACCACCAAACTCATAATTTTAAATCCCAGGGACCACTAACCGGTTCTGTGGGCGTGGTCTAATTTGTGGGTGTGGCTTGGTGGTCATGTGACTGGCTGGGCATGACTTGTATGTAAATATTATAAATATTTATATAAATAATGATTTTTTTTTTTATAAAAAAGAGCAACTTTTACCCAAAATCAGGCAAAGCAGGCAGGCAGATTGAGTTGTTCAAAGAATCACAGATTCATTCAGAGATCTATCTATCTGCCACCAGCTAGCTCAGTCTGTCACATATAATTTGCTAGCAAGCAAACTCACAAAATTAACTCACAGCACACCATGTATGTAAATATTGAATTTTTTATTAAAAAAAGAGCAACTTTTACCCAAAATCAGGCAAAGCAGGCAGGCAGATTGAGTTGCTCACAGAATCATTCAGTGATCTATCTATCTGCCATCGGCTAGCTCAGTCTCTCAAATTTGCTTGCATGGGTCTGCCCTGAATAATAGAACTTCAATCCTAAGAGAGGTTCGGCTGTGTTTAAAAGCAGAGCCAAAGATCTAAAGACTGGC
Source organism: Notechis scutatus (assembly GCF_049901735.1). Taxonomy (NCBI): domain Eukaryota; kingdom Metazoa; phylum Chordata; class Lepidosauria; order Squamata; family Elapidae; genus Notechis; species Notechis scutatus. Next base: position 38,839,392 of record NC_142009.1, read on the forward strand.
TAGAAAGCAAGAAATCCAACCATTTCCTGCTTCCTAGCTAATCTAAATCTCCGGCAAAGCAGAACACTTGATGGTTGGAAAAAGAAAAAATAGCAACTTAGCAGGCAAGTTTGCCGGGTAAGGAGTGAGTGGGTGGGGAGGGTTCCTGCAGGCCATGTGGGCGGCGCAGCCTTGTGTTTCTGCACAGCCTAGATTAATTGCTTTGGGGGGGTTGCTCTGGGGGTGAGATTTCTCTGCAGCCCACCAAAATTTTCTCACGGCCCACTGGTTGGTGACCACTGCCTTAAAATGCAGGGGTGAGGAAAAACAATGAATGAGAAGCTGAGATAAAAAACTCATTTTGTGATCCATTACCTAAAGCCAACACTTCTCCCGCACTAATACACATAGGCCCATCAATGCAGGCAATAACTACACAGAAAAATAATTTTAAAAATTAGAAAACATATTTTGTGGAAAGGCAGTTTGAAAGGATTGGAGGACCATTACAATCAAAGCTGTTACAAAACAAAGCTACTATTAGGAGGTGGCCTTCATCTACGACCCCACACTCAGGAGTGGAATTCATCCGCTTCGGTCCAGTTCAGCTGAACTCGTTAACTTTTTACCTAGTTCAGTGAACCGGTTGATCGCACCACTGGCTGGCCCCACCCACCCTGCCTGGCCCCTCCCAACCACTCTTTATCTTGCCTTGGCTGCTCGCCTAGAGTCACGCCCATGGCCCAGCTGCTCTCTGGTTCCTCGTCCAGGCTCAGACTTAGATCTATGGAGCCATCTCAGCCCCACACCCTGGGCATGCACACAGGAGGTGGCGAATGCGCAGGGCCTGGTGTCCTTGGGCAGTGCTTGCTGAGCACTGACCTTTACTCAGGATGAATTTTCAGCCCAGCCCTCACGCCCTTGGAGCCGCCTTGGAGCAGTTCCAGGAAAAGGTGGCAGCATAAATCTAAGGCTGGCCACCAGTGGCACCATGCCCCCATGCCCCGCTTGCTGGCCCTTCCCTGGAACAGCCCCACCCCTCATGGGAAAGCCAAGTCCCCACTTGGGAAAGCCCTCGCTGCTGACAATTGCCATAGGGGCCTGAAGTAGAAATACCTCAAGTGCTTGCCTTGGTGGGCTCTCAGGTTGTCTCTGCCCCTGTTAGAGACCAACAGGTCCAAAGGAGGGGCTGAAAAGATATAGGAAGGAGTTACTGCAGCTGCTGGGGAAGCTGACTGTCTGATTTTTTCTGCCTTCCGAAGGCTTTTTTTCCAACTGTTTCTCCAGTGCCTTCTGGCGCTGTTTCTCATCATTCTCCGCTGCCTTGGAGAATTTTCTGGAAAAAGAGGCCTTGGCCTTGGTCTTAGACATCACTCTTCTTCCTGATGCTCTGGAACCTAGCTCACTGGAACCAACAGAGCCCTCTCTTTCCATTGCACACCTGCAAACCAGTGTTTCCATGTGGGATGTGGCTAATAGACTGCGGTGGTGGGCAGTGACTCCTGATACAATTATTCAAGCCCTTGGCTGTTGTAGTATGAGGGCAACAAACTGCTGATAACAGCTGTAGGCAAAAAGAGGGGGAAAGGTCTGGAAACTGTCTTGGCCACAGCTGAGGGACTTAAATTAACCCTCAGCCGGTAGAGCTCCCTGATAAGTTCCCTAGCTATTAAACAGTTTTAAAAGCACAGGCTATCAAAGTCCTGGGCACGAACTGTCAAGTTGCCAAGATGGCGCCGGATGTCAAAAAGCCTCGGCGTTAACTGCCAAGGTTCAAAAGAGCGCTGCCTGTCAAAAAGCCTCAGTGCTAGCTATCGAGCTGTCAAAGTGGTATTGGCTGTCAAAAGGGCCTCGGCAGTAAAGATAGATTAAAAATGAAGGCTTTTCTGTCAAAAAAAATGGCTCAGCATGATGCCAAAATGGCGCTGGCTGTCAAAAGCCTTGACGCAAAAAATCAAATTTCAAAATGGCACTGGCTGTCAAAAAAAGGCTTGGCGCGAAAGTCAGAGTACCAAAATGGAACCGCCTGTCAAAGGAGGCCTTGGCACAAGCTACTAAAGTCAGTTAAAAGCTTTAAAAAATCAGCACCAATGCGCTTCTTGCTCGGGATAGCTATGCAAGCCTCGTCTCTTGACAGCTGAAGAGACTTTTGTGGTGGAATTGAGCTCCGGCCCACTGCAACCGACGGCCAGCTGGTACAATTAACATCAGTTGTCAGAGTTTTTACTCAAAAAATGTATTTAAATAGCTGGGAAAAATTGTGTAAGCCCTGAGGGCTGCACTCTCATCGCACATGGTCTAAACAGTGAATTCAGTAGCATTCCAAGAATCCTAGCCAAAGAACACGTCTAGATTGAATGAAAGACTGAGCAAAAACTGGGGATAAGTGTCAAGGTGGCGGGTCCTCAGAACTTTGCTTAACCTATCAAACAGAGAGACGGAAGCATTACCCTGGCCTGGATGCTCGGAATAGCTCACTGGAGAAAGGGAAGCTCCACAAGTTTTATTTTAAATGGGCAGAGGCTTCCCATTTTGATCCCTTTCCCCTATCATTGCCTCTGTGCCTCATGGACCTCGGCATGACTCTCAGCTGACCTCTCCAACCCATGCACATGTGTCTGTGTGTGTGTGAGTGCATGCACACTTAAGGGCTCCCCCCTTGCAGCCCGGCACTGTGACAATGGAGAGGAAAACATCGTGAGAAGCCGCTGGAAAAAACTGTCCTTTTGGCATCAGGAATGGAGGCAACGGAGGGGAGGATGGACAAAAAGGGAAGCTCTGCAAGTTTTTTTTTTTAATGGGCAGAGGCTTCCCATTCCCCTGTTGTTGCCTCTCTGTCTGACAGACCTCTGCGTGATTCTCAGCTCACCTCTCCAACTGGAGTACATGTGTCTGTCTGTGGGTGTGTGTGCGCGTGCACGCACGCCTAAGGTCTCCCTCCCTTACAGCCTAGCGCTGTGACAATGGAGAAGAAAACATCAGGAAAGGCTTCGGGCTGAAAAAAAGAAGCACTGCAAAAAAAGAGTTTGTTTGCACTTTGTAGCCTAGCACCACAGAAGTTTGTTTAAGTGTGTGTGTGTTTGTGTCCTGGGTTGAATAAGCCGAATGGCAATGGCCGGTTTTATCCAAAGGAGTTGTTGTTTTGGGTGGGTCTCCTAGCCTTAGAAGAAGAGAGGGAAGGAGGAAGGGAAGGGAAGGGAAAGAAAGAGAAACAGAGATGAGACAGAGACAGACAGACACATACACACAGAGAGACCGAGAGAAAGAGACAGAGACAGAGAGAGGAAGAAAAGGGATAGACAAGAAAGAAGGGAGGGGGAGGGAGGGAGGGAAGGAGGGGAAAGTGAATGAGATATAGTTGGATGGATGGATGGATAGATACATGGAGGGAGGAAGAGGGAGAGAGGGGGGGGGGAGGAAGGACCACAAACCCTGGAACTAGATGTGGCTTCAGAGACACTTTGAAACAGCACAGGAATCTAGGGCTGAAAGCGATCTTGGAGGTCATCTAGTCCAACACGCTGTTCCAGCAGGAGATCCTTACAGAATCATAGAATAGCAGGGTTAGAAGGGACCTTGGAAGCCATCTAGTCCAACCCCTTGCTACAGCAGGAAACCTTGTATCGTCTGGATTATTTTGGTGCCTCTAACAGACAGGAAAATTGCCAGAAAGAAGGAGTTTACTAGGACAAGGCTGCTATGCAGAGGAAGGCAGAGATAGATAGTCCTTTACTTATTACCACAATTGAGCCTAAAATTTTGGTTGCTAGAGATCTAACATTAAATTGCAACCTCTGACTGGGAACAATTCAACAAGATTTCCAGCAGAATTCCTTTCTAATTCAGTTGTCAAAGATGCATTCAGCTAGAAATGCCATAGACATTTCTGGGACCTTATATACATAAAGCATGAACATGACCTCTTATTTTCACACTTGATCTTTTAAGTAATCAATAACAGTTAAAAGACAAAGAAAAACAAAACAAAAGCTGACAGGTGATGGATGCTGAAATAACATACAGCTAGAGGAAACCCTCTCCCTCATTATAATCGTTCTGAGCATATTCAATGGTTAACTATGCTGAGAATCAGTTTCATTTTATCATTTTTGAGAGCTTTTGAGACAGAAAAAAGGGCAGCTCTTCTAAGTATCATACTGTTTTTCAGCCAAATTTTTAGTGTGGACTTCAACCTCATGGCCATTCTTTTCCCCAAGAAAAGCCCTAATGTGTGAAGTGAACATTACAATCTCTGCACAGCACTTCATACCCAAGGGAGAGATGTAATTGTTGTGGTTCAACGGCATCCTACGCAGACCACAACGGAATTGGACAGTGGGGAAGAACAGGGACCAGTCAAGGAGAGGATTCTGACAACCAGTCAGGGAGAGGACATGGATGAGAGTCCTGCGTCTGATGCAGACATGGGGCCAGGACCATCTGGGAGGGGGGTGCTGCCTTGGAGCCTCCAGAGTCTGGCAGCAGCGAGGCAGAGGACCCAGAGGAGCCTGTTCCCAGTGTCTGTGTGCGCAGAGCTGCTAGAAGGCGAGAGCAGCTGAAACAAAAGGGGCGACTCAGGATAAGACTGGGAGGTGACAAGGTATAAAGGCAGGCAAAGATGATGAAACCTTTCCAGGAAGCAAAGTCACTCGTTCGTTTGGTTCAGACTCATTCTTGAAGCTCGTTGTACTTCAGTTGGTTTTTGTTCTAGTTTGACACTTCTCTTATTGGCAGCACTTCACAGGAAAGAAAAGTGGGTGCTTATCTCGAGGGTCTGTTTGAGATTAATTACCAGCGTTGCAATAAAACAAGACTTGTTTTTAAAATAAGTGTGTGCGTAATTACTGTCTCAGAAGCCTTAGCCAGAACACTAATAGGCAATCTGAGTCTTTCATACCCGTTTCTCTACAGCAGGGATGTCAAATCCAGCCCATGGGGTTGGCCTAGAAAGGGCGTTGGTACTTACCTGATACGCCTGTTCTCTGTGAGCTGTGAAGAGCATCCAGAAGTGGGAGGTGCTTCAGTCTCTTCTGGAAAGGCTGGGTTTAAAACTCCGGGATGCTCCTCCTGCTCCACGGGACACCTCCCCAGCGTCCCCCAGTTTTGCAAAGACTGAGTGCCAAAGTCCGGAACTCATCACCTAATCTAGATCCCTGACCGGAACGGAACCCCACCAGACGGAAAGAAATGGGTGGGGCTGGATGCTCTTCACAGCTCAGAGAACAGGCGTATCAGGTAAGTACCAACGCCCTTTCTCCCATGAGCTGTTCAGAGCATCCAGAAGTGGGACATACCAAAGCTTGGCCTGTCCTTAGGGAGGGACTCCGTCTGGATTGAAATCCACTCCTAAACTCTGTGGACCCTCTGCAGGACTCTTCTGCCAAATGAAGCGTCCGCTGAGGCATACACATCAATTTTATAATTTCTGACAAAGGGCGATGGTGAAGCCCAAGTTGCTGCTCTGCAAATTTCTTCTATGGAAGCCCATGTGGCCCATGCTGCTGATGTTACCGCACTCCTTGTTGAGTGGGCTGTAGTGCCCTTAGGAACTGAGATGGACTGGCATTCGTTAACTTTTAGCTATGGTGGCTCTCAACCATCTACCAATGGTCATCGATGACACCTTGTGTCCTAAAGTGGATGGGTTGAAGGATAGGAATAGAGCCTCAGATTTTCGAAATGCCACCGTGCGGTCTAGATAGATGCTTAATGCCCTTCGAACGTCAAGTTGATGCCATTGATGCTCTAGTCTATGAGATGGTTTCGGACAAAAATTTGGAAGCACCAACTCCTGTGCTCTGTGGAAGACTGAGTTTACTTTAGGGGTGAACGATGAATCCAATCTGAGAACCACTCTGTCCGCATGAAACACGCACAGGTCCTTTCTCATTGACAATGCTGCCAATTTGGAAATCCTCCTTGCTGATGTGATCACAATTAAGAAGACCACCTTATATGTCAGGAATTTGGGACTAGCGGTTCTTAAAGGCTCGAACGGGTCAGTTGTAAGTGCGGTTAACACCTTGTTGAGCTCCCAAGTGGGAGCGGTGAATTACAGGAGGTCATAAGTTTGCAGCACCCTTAAGAAAGCTGCTGACATGTGGATGGTGCGCTATGGAACGAAGGTCATCCCAGGATATCACCGAGGCTAAGGGCGCCACCTGTCTGCATAAAGTATTTGGAGATAGGCCCTTGGTCAACCCCTCCTGTAAAATGTCCAATAATTGTCCTATTGATGGGGCGGTTGGGTCGATCTTAGACCCCTGGCACCAGCGACAGAAAGCGGACCACGTGGCCTCGTATATACGATTTGTTGAGGACCGTCTGGATGCTTGTATGGTGGCAATGGCATCCTCTGAAATCTGTTGGGTCCTTAAACGGCTCCGCTCAACCTCCATATGGCTAGGCTGAGCCATTGTGGGTCCGGGTGAAATACCGGCCCTTGCGAGAGGGAAACCCTTGACGGTAGAATTTTCCAAGGTTGTTGTCTCTACAGGTCCTGTAAGTCCGCGAACCACGTTCGCCACCTGGGCAACCAATATCAATTCTGCTCATTCCTCCAATAACTTCTGGATCAACCTGGGTATTACAGGGAGTGGAGGAAACGCATATAGAAGTCTGGGAGGCCACCGACATCGCAGGGCATTGATGGCCTCCGCCCCCCTGAGTTGGGTACCTTGAAATATACCAGGGCAATTGGGCGTTGAGGGGAGAGGCAAATAGATCGATCACCGGTTGCCCAAACCTCCGCACTGCTTCCTGGAAGAAAGACGGGTGTAGGCGCCACTCTGTCTGATCTATTGTGGTCCTGCTGAGCCAGTCCGCTTGTGTGTTTAAGGCCCCTGCTATGTGCTCTGCCTTGAGCGAAAACAGATTGGCCTCGGCCCACTTGAACAACCTTGCCGTCTCCAGCATCAGAAGTTTGGAGTGGGTACCCCCTGTCTGTTTACGTGGGCCTTGGTTGTGATATTGTCTGTCAAGACCAGAACGTGGTGTGATTGGAAAAGGGGTAGAAAACTGCGTAATGCCAGATGAACTGCTCGCAGCTCCAACAGGTTGATGCTTTGTGATTGTTCGGAAATAGTCCAACTTCCCTGTGCAGTGTGGGATTGGAAGTGAGCTTCCCATCCTACCAGGCTGGCATCGGTTGTGATCGTTGCCCTGTAAGGTTCCTTGAAAGGACACCCCTTGTTTATCGTGTTTTCCGACCACCAGCGGAGCGATCGGAGAACATTGTGCGGTACCTTTATCCGGACATTGGAAGTGGCTCTTCTGGATCGCTGGAAAGGTAGCAGGAACCATTGCAGATCTCTAGAATGGAATCGAGCCCAAGGCACAATGGAAATACAAGAAATCAGTTTCCCTAACAGTTGAGACAGAACTGCCAGGGAAACCCTCTTTAAGGCTCTGATCTCTCTGGCCAAAGACTTGATACTATTCAACCTGTCCTGAGAGAGAAAAACCTTGCCCTCCACGGTATCTATCACTGCCCCTAAATGAACTAACCTAGTTGAAGGGATCAAATGGCTTTTATCCCAATTTATGGAAAAGCCGTGACCTTGAAGGGTCTCCAGAGTAATCTTGGTATCCAAATTTGCTTGATGTCTGGAAGATGACAAAATTAAAATATCATCCAGATAACATTGTAAACGAATAGATTTGATCCTGAGGGAGGCAGCCAAAGCCGCTAGGACCTTGGTAAAAGTCCTAGGGGCCGAAGCCAGACCGAATGGTAGGGCGATATATTCGTAGTGCCAATCACAATAGCAAAATCTAAGGTATTTGTAGTGAGCAGGTCTAATTGGTATATGTAGATAAGCCTCTGTCAGATCTATAGAGGTCAGGACATTGTTCTCTCTGATGCTGAGCAGAATAGACTGGAGAGTAGTCATTTTGAATTTTCGATAAACCAATGATCTGTTCAGACGTTTGAGGTCCAGAATTGCCCTCCAGCCCCCCGAACTCTTTGTGACCACAAACAATAGAGAGTAACAGCCTTGAGACATGTGGATGGGTACCTTGAAATATACATGTAAAGTTGTTCAGATGGGACCTCTCTAATGGCCCGAATATGCAGATGATTGATAGCCTCCTGCATCAATGCTCTCTTAATGGGGTCCGTGGACCTAGGGCTCCTAATGAAAAAGTTCGGGGGGAGGATTGAAACTCTAGCGCCAAACCAAACCTAACAGAGTCCCTGACCCATGCATCAGAGGTGGAGCTGTCCCATTGATCAGCAAACAATTTTAGCCGCCCTCCAATGGGAGCTGCTGTCAAGGACTCAGTTGGGGTGACGAAAAAAATCAGCCTCCGGTACCTCTGGGGTTTCTTCTGTTTTGGCCTCCCTGCTGACCTCTATCGGAAGATTCTGACCTATCCTGACTAAAACTGGGCCTGTAGCCTGATGCTCTCTGCGATCTGGGAACGTATGGGCCTTGATAGTAGGGCCGAAAGGAACCCCTTCGAAACGACTGGGGCGTTCTGTTGTCAGAACTCCGAAAAAGAGGGGGAAGCACTTTTTTCTTGTTTCTATTCTCAATAAGCAGGGGCTCCAAGACACTGCCAAATAATTTATCCCCCAATATTGGTGCTGATGCCAGCTTGCATTTATGCTTGGTATCTGCCTGCCAATGTCTGAGCCATAGCGTGCTGATACGTTAGATGCTATGGCTCTAGATGAGAATTTGACTGCATTAAATGTGGCGTCGGCGGAGAATTCTGCCGCTGCAATAATCTTAGCAATGTCCTGGTGGGCTCTGACATTTGACGCCGGCAATATATCCCTCAAGTGGAAGAGCCATCGTAGGGAGGACCGTGTAAAAAAGGACGCAGCTTTAGCTGCTCTAATGGCCCAGGCGTCAGAAACATGCGCCCTACGGAGTGCCAACTCTGCTCTCTTTTCCTCCAGTCTCAGAGCTTCCTCGGCCTCGTTGGGAAAGGTTGAAGAAGAGGCCAGTGCCACAATGGGCTCATCCACCTCCAGCGTTTTGAGAAAATTTGAAAACTCTGGTGCCAAATTATAATATTGTTTATCGTACCCTGTTGGGGCTGGGTAGGATGCTGCTGATGCCCACTGATTTTGTACTAATTCAGCAAACATACGAGGGACAGGAATAGTTTCTGCCTCATTAGCCGGTTGTGAGAATATTAGATCCTCGGATTCGTCCTGAGACCCTGTTGACAATGGATGAGGGCTTGATGTGCCTAGTTTAGCGGTGTTCTTTGCTTTGAACAGTAAAGATTTAAAGAGGTGCGGACGAAAAAGGCAAGAAAAGGTAGGTTGGTCCGGGATGAGGCCTTCGTCATCCAACATTCCTCGTTCTAGTAGGTCAGCCTCTGACAACCCCAAGTCCATCTGATGGATCGACCCCACCTCCATGGGAACATCATGGTCATCTAATTCCACCTCCTCCCGAAGACCTTGGACTGGTATGTCAGGAATATTGGGGAATACCTGAGTTTGATGATGTCCCATATGCACAAAGGATCGAGCAGACAGGGATCCCGCTTCCGAAGTAGCCGAAAAGTGTCTGGTCCGGATGGATTGCTGCACTCCAGCCGCAATGCCCTTTTGTATGGCCATCTCCATCCATTGCCTCATTTCGATGGGAATAGTCTCAGGTAATCCCTCCTCCTGTCTTAAACCGGCGGCCGTAGGGGTGATGGTTGCCTCTGGGATTCGCCGGTCAGTGCTCATTGGAGGAGATATGCCTATGGGAGGCTGTCCAGAAATAGCCTGTCTGGGTTGGGTGGATAAGTCCAAGGGCCCCAACAATGTACTTGGGCCCTGATCCGATTGTTGTGTCATAGCCATCTTGTCCGCCTCCCTGGCCCGTTTCTGCAACTGCCTTTCCAAGGCTTGGTGCCGTCTATGGGCATCCTTATCCGCTGCCTTAGAGGCCTTTTTGGGGCCCACTGACTTATCTCGGGACTTATTTCTCTTGGAGCGGAAGACGTTGTCACCTTCCATTGTGGGGGACTGATTCTCGTGCCTCAAACTTTATATTATTATTATTGTTATTGTTATTGTTATTGTTATTGTTATTATTATTATTATTATTATTATTATTATTATTATTATTATTATTATTATTATACCTAGGGGTGATGCCTACCCCTGTGGTTGAAAGTAGAACGCTTTTCCAGGAGTGTAAGTCAATATATCTATATACACACACATATACACCTACACACACACACACACACACACACACACACATGTGCCTATATCTACATGTAAAACTGTGTATATGGGAAACAGTATCTAAGGGTCCCCAACAAGGGAAATCCCCAAGCGCTCCAAGCAAGAAATATTCTGGATCCCTGGTCCCCAACAAGGGAAACCAGCTATACAGGGCCTGGATGGATCCTTTCCTGTCAAAAACATCCCGCTGTTTGAAATGGCACTTGCGGCTTCAGAGAAAAAACAAAATTCCTGTTTAAGGACTAGCCTGCTTATCCAAAGCCAGCAAGATAAAAGAGAAATAATGACAGGGAAGTGGAGTGGGAAGGCACTTGCCCCGGTCCCCAAGAAGGGAAACCAGCGGGGAATGGCGCCTGTGATATTTAGGCGCGAACTTGAAGCCAGCCGTTGAAAATGGCGGGAAGGCAGAATCTCCGATGTTAATTGCCTGAGCAGTTTAACGAACCGCTGCTGCTGATTCTCGAAATTGTCAGATAAATGATCCTGTCAGTCAAAACGGCAAGGAGAAGTGAGCTGCGGCTGCGAGAGCTCCACCAAGATCGCAGAAATAAGGGGATCAGGGGATTAGATAAGCTAATTGCCTGAAGCGGCCGTCTCAGGCTGCCTGCGGAGTGGCAGGCTCCGCCAGCCACAAAGAACTGCTCTCAAACTGATCGGGGGGATGACCTAACAGAGCCACAAGCCTTGAAATCGCCAAATTAATTGGGGAAAAATTAGCTGAATTAACCCAAGAGCAAACCTGAATTTTGACTAGCTGAATCAGAAAACCGTTCCAGTCAGGGAGTGCACAACCTCTTACCACGAAGGCTGAGCTAAAACTGGGGGATGCTGGGGAGGTGTCCCGTGGAGGAGGAGGAGCATCCCGGAGTTTTAAGCCCAGCCTTTCCAGAAGAGACTGAAGCACCTCCCACTTCTAGATGCTCTGAACAGCTCATGGGAGAAATATCAAAGAAGCAGCCCATGTTGGCCCCTGCAGCTAAAACAGGCCGCATCCCCCCCCCCCCGTGCCTCATTTTCACCTCCCATGGCATCCTGCAACACTCTGCCATCTGAAACCAGGCCATAAAGGGGGCCCAAAACAGGGCAGAAATGGGTGAAAAACAGGCCAAAAACGGGCCATACAGCCCGTTTTTGGCCAGCACAGTGCTGCAGGAGGCCCAGAGGGCAAAAACAAGGTGCAGAGGGACTTCATACATACCCCGCCCCCATTTTGGCCAGCAGGGTACTACAGGAAGCATCTGTCCCACCTCCCCACCCCACCCCGCCGCCGGCAGAAGAGAACTACAATGTTGATCCAGCTCTTGAAGAAATCCAGTTTGACACTCCTGCTCTACAGCAATTCCTAATCTCAGGAACAGGACATAATTCTAGAGATCTAAAGTGCCAGCATCAATATCCAATTAAAAGTTCAATAGTTTTAAAGTATTTAATATTTTTAATGCTCAAGAATTTCTGAATTTGAGGAGCTACCCATTGACATTTGACTATACTGGATTCAATATTATATTTAACCAATGTGTCAGCTTTAGAAGCCATATTAGCACCAGAAGCTTCCATGCTGCCACATTCTTGAGCCTGGGAAGATGGGAGGGGGGAATTTCATGGAGTGTATGTGGTTAGACATAATAGCATTCTTCTTTGGAGTCAAGGTTATGTTGTTCCTGCTCCTGGCTGAGGAGTAGTAGAGGGGACGTCTCAAGTTGGGATGGATGGTGATTGGGGCATGTGATGGAATGATGGGAGCAGGGGATGGATTTTTAATATTTTACTTATTGGAGGGAAACCCAGAAGTTTCAGATTTGGGATTTCCCAGATGTGCCAGTTTACTACTCTAATAAAAGGAGACTTTGAGAGCATACCTGTCTCGGAGTTTTTTGTTGGATTTGAGGTTTTCTGGATTTACATCATTCTTGGCCAGAATTCCCAAGAATTAGTTTGACCTTTGACAATATTATAAGCTTCCAGAAGTGTATTTCTTACACGTTTGTTGGAGAATACTAGGTGGTTGGTTTTTTTTACAAACTTCTTCTGGATTTGTAGGAGATATCCACTCCCCCCATAAAAAGCTTCTAAAAAAGATTTTTAAGCTCCAGAGCTGCTATGGTTCTTTATAATACATCATATTTTCAAGGATAATAAAGCATATTCTATTTTGAAAGCTGTGGTAGCCAGTTAGAGATAGCAAATCATTGAAAAGTCTTTTCACTTGCACATTGCCATGCTCTCCCCTCAGCCGTCCTGGACAGCAAATATAAAGGGATACCTCTGGTTGAAAGGCTCTGTCCCCGTGATTCTGGAGAAATGGAAACCTCTGGACACTTCCTTCTTTGCTGCTCTTTTTACAGAAACATTGGAACAAAATTTATTTTCCTGATAATTAATAGGTATTCTGGCCACTCCAGAACTGTTTATCATCAGTGGTTGCTTAAAGATGAACAGATCATAGTCACAGTGCAGCTAGCTAGAGTCTGTGCAGCAGCACTCAAAGTTTGCTGGAACCTGATGAACCTAATTCACTATAACCATTTTATACAATTAATGCATTAATGATATTATCACCCTGTTGTACTTTAATACCTAATAACTGTAGACATTCACAATTAATATTATATTCTAGCTTAGGCCATGCTCTTGTTTACTGCAACTGATAGGATAAGCTGCCAATGATTTCAACATAGATTTATTATTTTCTTCTAAAACTTTTAACTAGATACTCTTTGAGCATTTTAATTGTCTTTGACTGTAATCATTCATTCATTCATTCATTCATTCATTCATTCATTAAAAGTCATGGATCTAGTTCAAGTTAACCTTTTCACTTTTGAATTCTATTAATATTTTAATTCTTCTGAAATAACTCCAGGACAGAAACTGGAATTGGAATTATCCAATCCTGGATTATGACTACCATATGACTGCCTTCAGGCGAGCTAACAAGACATTTACTAGTAGAGTTCAATTATCCAGATACAGAAGCGTGTGTGTAAGCACATGACTAGCAAAACAGAGGGTTCTCATTGCAAGTAATACCTGCTACAAACAGTTCTGAGAAAAGTTCCTTTGCAAACTACATTCAACAAGACAACTTCACAGGACACAATAAACTATTTCATGGGAAAGTCTGCAAGACATTCATGCTTAGTCTCTACACATTAGCTTATACTCTAAGCAAATTTGTATTACCTCCTCTTTTCCTAGGTACCAAACCTGTTGTTTAATTCTGTTTTTACTGTACATACTGACTTATGTGATTTAAGATGAACCAGGATGAAGTTTTATATTTCATTATGTACATGTTCGTAAAGTTGCAATTTCCCAAAATGTCAAAGAAGGGTGGGGCAAAACATCAAATCAATGAACTGAATTGTTGATTTGATCTTTAGCCTGTGGCTAAAAGCTTGATGCAGACTTCATTGAAACCAATTACAGGATAGGGCTTATTGTAAAGAAAATATTGGTAATTTAGCTAATGATATAGACTGAAAATATAATAAAAATGTTGCTATTAAAAACCAATATTTAAGGAGGAAAACCTCATCCAACAGTAAAATTTAAAGGTCCTACTCAAATACTCCAAAGTTGAATCTGAACAGGGTTTTTTGCATATATAAGGATACGGGCAAGTTCTTAATGCTTTTCTTTTGGTATTCTTGATATTTCTGACATCACAAAGCAGTGTCATCTTCCTCATCTGCTGGAATTTATAGGAGATTAAACTATTGGATTGAAATCTTGAATACTCATGAAAGCAGATTTATTATAGATATGCCTTAACCATAGTAATGTTTACTCTATAGTGGTTACAGCAATAAAAATATTTCAATGTTCTGCTTGCAACCACATTTATATAACTATGCAAGTTTTTTAAATAGTAAACTTTTAAAAATAAATTAAAACACTTAATCCTTAAGAGGAATTGCTACTTATTCTTAATGTAAAAGAGGACTTTGAAGTTTGAACATATACATTGCCATACATGACCCATAAAGAGGCTTCAGCTACTTCTGTTAGAGACAGCAATTAATATATATTTAGTTCGGGTGGGGGGGGAATCAAAAGCAATCCTCCCATATGGGAAATTCTCATTTGCGCAATAATTTTTTTCAGAAGATCTATGGACGCTGATGCAAAATTGACAACTTGTTGAGTTCAGTGGAGATTTGAATACCAGAAGTTTGTGACAAATGATTTGCACTAATATTTTGATACATTGGCATTTTTTCTTTCTAATGACATTCATTTTTTCCCCATGTAGCTTCACACAACCAGATAAAGTGCAAAATACTATTTGAGTTAATAATATATTCTGTATTTAAATAATAAAAAAGCATTTTCTATAATATTTGTTTGGCTTCAGATAAAGCATCTAAAAGCTACTATTTATGCATGCCAGAAGTACTGGTGGCTTGCTTATTAATGTTGATCATAATGCTAGTGTTGTTTTTTTTCGAACAGTTTATCTGAAAAGGAGCTTTAATAAGTATTTGATATGGGAAACTTTCGCAGAGGTAGTGTTAAGATATTAAACTAAGCCTAAGAAGAAGTCTTAGTGAGTCTCTCACAGCCCAACCCCTTCATAGAACTGTTATGAGACAGAACTGTATATAAACTGCTTTGAGCTCCTGAAGAAAACATAGGATAAAATAAAACAAATAAATAGCAATAGCACTTAGACTTATATACAGCTTCATAGTGTTTTGCAGCCCTCTCTAAGTGGTTTACAGTCATATTGCCTCCAACAATCTGGGTCCTCATTTTACTAACCTTGGAAGGATGGAAGGCTGAGTCAACATTGAGCCAGTACAATACTGCATTCTAACCATTGCGCTACCACGGCTCATCAAATATAAGACCAATAGTTCCATAATAGTTCCATAATAGCAGACATCCTTTTTCCTCTTTTTTTTTCTCCCAACTTTTTAGCTCTAAACACTTTCAGACAAAACTGCTTATTGAATACGGGATACTAGTTAACATGACTAAATTGGTTTTAACATAACCAACAAAAATGTTCATTGTAATGATGAATTTAACCTATTGTATAGTAGGTTCTCAATGTTAAGATTCCATTTTCGTTGAATGGCATGCTGGGATATTATTACAGATCAGTTAACAATGACAGTATTACCAGAATTATTTATCAGTTCATAGATGATGATGAATTGAAAAAAAGATGACTTGCTTAATGCCACCTAATGAGCTCAGAACAAAGAAGAAAGCTGACTACAAAGATCTACTGTAATATGAAATATATTATTGACGATGAAATGTTTATGCCTATTGCCTTATAACTGTACGGTAACAACACACTGCATTGTGTTATTTACTGAAAGGATTGTGATTTGAAATTTGGCTTCCCAGCTTTCCCAACTATAAAGGCACAATTTGAATTTAGACTTTCTAGTCGAAAGGTCAATGCTTTTGAAAAATTCTCAATGCAGCACAGCAATCTTGAGGGAGAGGAACAAATGAGCAACAAATAAACATTTACTGCATCTCATGTTGGTTACAAGGAAAGTACCTCATGCTGCTTCCCATGAACTATAGTCATTTCCTAAATCTTATCAGAAATTCTTTCATGAGATCTGTAATCTGCTTGGATAAATTTACCATACTGATAATCTTAGAAAGGCAATGAAAATACAGGTAGTCCTCAACTTACAATCATTCATTTAGTGACTATTCTCCAGTCTCACTAAGTTATATTGGCACTGAAAAAAAGTTATTTGCAACCTGTTTTCACACTTACAAGCATTGCAGCATCTCCACAATCATGTGATCAAAATTCAGGCACTTGACAACTGGCAGTATTTATGACAGTTCCGCTGTCCCTGGTCATGTGATCACCTTTTGTAACATTCCTGGCCAGCAAAATACAGATCAGCCAATAACAGCAGAAGTCACATTTTAGCAGCTCTAAGCCACTAAGTGCCCTTTGAAGTACAAAAACTTGTAATTTATTGACACAAAACCATCTACAATAGAATCATGAAGTTTTCTGGATGAAAGTACTAGCGTTTTGATGCCACTGTGATAAAGACTCCAGTTTCAATAACTTCCATGATTTCCAACTGTTACATCTTATATCTTTCCTAAAATACATACATTCCCCAGCTTAAAACTGCTTCAATGGGGACAGAACTGCTTCTTTTTTCATTTATTCATCATAAATCTATGCCTCAAGAAGAGAAGTATGTAATTCAGAAATGGACCAGCTAAAGGATTTTGAATATTAGTTGGTGAAAAGGCAAAAGAATAAACTATCACTTTATTTCTCTTTAATATTTTTTTTTCATTTTCAGGTCCTGAATTATAGTACTATAAAGCCTGCTGATATGCCTAAGCTGTAGGATAATCTTTTTGAAGTTGGAGTGGTCAGTTTCTTGCCTCCTTAGACCTCTGTGCACTAAGATAGGGATAGAATCCCAGTTCTGAACACAAAAAAATCATTTTTTTCTTGGACTACAACACAAGGTGGAAGTGGTATGGGCTGATAAGGGAGGATTTCCCTGCTCAAATTTCAAAAGATTCATACCATGGAAACCAAGTGAGAGAGGGGAAGAGAATAATCCATTTAAATTCTTGAATAACCATAGTCCAAGCCTGAAAAAGTAAAGAGGGATACACAGTCTCTTTCAAACTCCAATCATTGAAAGGTTTGCAGTAATCCAGGTAAAAGATATGATGGAGACTAAGTCTCTTAGCATCCTAAAATTCTAATGCAGACAAATTCACTCTCAATACTATGAATGAAGCATTTTAAAACAAAGCAAATACTAAACAGAATTCTGGGTCTAGAAAGAAAAATGGCATATTAAATTTAGAAATGATCTAAAATAATAATAATGGGAGCAAATTTTATTCAAAAATTCATGCGTATTTCAGCTCCCCAACATATTTTGTGCAGAGACTATGATGGCATAAACAGCATTTTACAATTAAATTATCACCCAGTTCCTGTGACTAATGTTACAACTTTCTCTAATGTTATGTTCCTTATCACCTGTCAATGAAAGCTAAGGGGGGGGGGGAATCCATGATGATGTTACAGCACAAGAAAAAAAGAATATATTTGACATACAGGATTTGTCTTTTCACTGATACCCTGTTCCTCCATAATTTATTTAGAAAAATAAAATGTCTTTAAAATCTTTCTTTTTAACTCCAAATACATATCCATTTTACTTTTGTGGCAATAACATTGGAGTAGTTTGTCACTACCTTCTTCTGAGATATTGTTTTCAATTTTTTTTTCATTTTTGCAACACTGGATTTTGCAAAATTAGTCAAGGTTAACTAAGTGCTCCCCCATCAGTGGGACCATTTCTAATATTAGCAACTGTCTGCAGATGCCAAGCACCTGAAAAATTGATCAACAACTTGGTCATTATTCTAGCCACTCAGAGAAGAGCAATAAGTAACAACTGTAACTTAAAGAATTAGTATCTAAAATTGATTCTTCTTCCCCCATCCCTTCTCATTTCTTTTCTCTTAGCATCCAATAGATTATATATAATTTAAAAGATTGCCTTTTTTCTTCATTGAGTTGTTTTATATGAATCATCATCACTCTCATAAACAAATTTATACAAATTACTAACTCACAAAATATTAAGTCTAAATCAGACTAAATCTGCAATTCGATTTATATTTACCCATACATAAACCCAATAAAAACAATTGGATTTACCATTTACCTTTGAATATCAATTAAAAGATTCCATTGCAAACATAACAGTAAATATCTCTGCAAATCATCTTGTAGTCCCCTAGAATGGGCATTATTATCTGTAGGGAAAACATGTACACTCTAATCAAACTTTTTGAGGTTTAAAGTCTAACTGGCCTTTGGTTAAAAACTTTTGTAAACATTTTGAGATTCCCCTAAGGCAGTGGTGGCTAAGCTTTTTGGGCTCCCATGCTGAAAATTGCATGCACGCTCGTGTGCCAGCACCCAGACGGCAATGTGCATGGAGGGCATGCACCTGCACATATGTGCCTGACTTCCCATGCACACCCGTCTGTGCGCATGCGCGCGAGGATCCCCCACACGCCATGCGTCTGCATATGCACACGTGTCTCCCGCGCATTCCTGCCCCCGTGCATGTGTACCAGATGCCCAACAATCAGCTGATGGGCAGGTGGGTGGCACACGCGCATGCGCAGTGGGGCTCTTCCGGGCAACCTCTCACATGCCAGCAGAAGTGGCTCTGCATGCCACTTCTGGCACATGTGCCATAGGTTCACCATCACGGCTTGACTTTTAGTAACTAGATCAGCTTCATGACTTCTCATTTCCAATAATCTTGCATGTTTTGAATCCTTGATGGAAGAACCCTTATTCTTTATAACACAAATTCTACAAATTCTGTTACATTTTATACTCTAGCAATATGATGGCACACATAAAATTCAAGGAGTTTGAACTCTGAAATGTATGCAAAGTTGCACTCATCTAGAAAACGTAAAGTTTCTCCTGCAGGTTAAAAGAGATTAAATTCTGCTTGCAATAAGGGAATTACTGAAGCTTTTCTCATAATTTAAACTTTAAACTATGTATTTCCGGAATTTATATTCTTCCCTTACCCCAGCCCCAAATCTCTTAAATAACTGGAAGCTGTGCTGAGTTTTAACCACTACATTGAGCTTTTACAATTGGGTCAAACTCTAAAAACTTCAAGTAGTTTTTAGAACTTTCCCTGCTTTGGTGAAACATTTATTAATACAACATGAAATATTTATTATTTGTTTCCAATACACACTACTTCCTAGACATAAAAGATGGCACAGTCCCTTCTTCCAAAAAGATAAAGAAAAAGTAACAGCATGAGCTGCCAAATTTTCTAGCATAGTAGAAGAGAAAGCAGAGTGTGTGCTTTGCTATTCCTGGCCTTTAGAATAAAATTTCCACTGGTAAAAATTTTGTAACTAAGAAATTGTATCAACAAATGGGACTGGTAAATCCCATTTGTTAATGTGGTCAATCTTTTGGTGGTCTGGGCTAGATTCAGCATTTTTGTAGGGTGAAGAGCAAGAAAAGAGGACAATTATACAAAATGGGTGAAGCCTGTTAAACATGAAGACATACATACATTTTTTTCTCCCTGTTGGTAACATGGAACCTTTTCCATAGCTGAAACATGTGTTTCTATTATATGTTGGAGAACAGGAAAATGAAGTTTTAGAGATCTCCTGATATCAGTAGGGAGAAGTTGAGCTGACTGATATGATCTTGGTCCCAAAGTTCTGAAATCTGAAGTTACATCTTGCTTTTCTTTTTCACTATAAGCTTCAAAAAAACAGCTGCTGTATTTTCAACTTCAGGACACCTCGAAGACATAGCATCAAACTCCATAACTTGGATTACCTCCAGAAATAATATAGCCTGCTTGGTGAGTGAAGAAAGGGGTAATTTCTTGATTTATAATGAACTATATAGTAGATGTCAGAGGGGAAGTAATCCTCAATGGAAAATTTCAGTGTACTCCTCACAAATGGCTTTGTTCTTTTGCACTGTTCCAAGTAGCTAATGTATTCTCTCACTTTATTCTGGCCATCCATTTTAAGTCTTCCTAATGGAGCTCCTAAATGCTGACACTTTGGGAAACAGCCTAAAATCTCTAACCTCCTACACCAGTCTGCAACAGAAATGGTCAAGGGTGAACATTCAGGGTTTCACATAACAAAGAAGTAGCTCATCAGTCTTTTCTCCAAACACAACTAGATAGAAGTGCTGACTTTTTTCAGAAAAGAATTTATTTTGAAATGTAATATAAAAATGCCAGTTAAGGCTTGGGAGGCGTGAAGAAACAAAAATTGACGTAAGAAAAACTTCTAATGAAACTATTCAATCCAAGTAAAATTTCAGTATCACAAAACATGATGAGTGCCACTACAACTATACCTCAATATAAATCATTCACTTAATGACCCTTTGAAGTTACAATGGCACTGAAAAAAAGTGACTTACAACAAGTCCTTGTATTTACAACCGTTGTAGTAAATTTGGGAGATTGGCAACTGGCATGTATTTACGATGGCTGCATTGTCCCAGGGTCATGCAATCATCATTTGCAAACTTCCCGGCTTATGACAAGCAAAGTCAAAGAAAGCAAGATGGATTTACTTAATGATTGCATGATTAATTTAACAACCATGACAAATAGGTGACTCACTTAACAACCACCTTCCTTATAGCAACAGAAATTCTTGTCCCAATTGTGTTGGTAAGTCCAGGACTACCCATAAATGTTGTTTAAAGGATGAGACCATTATTACTACAGCTATCTACCATGGTAGATGAACCTCCATGGATAAGGATTTCTAAATATTAGAAGTGGGATATAATAAAGGCTGTTTCCTTTATTCTGAAAAGCATCTGTCTAATCAATGGTGGAAGCAAAAAAAATGCTGAGTAGACATCTCTTAAACAGATTCAGCAAGTCTTAGTGTAAATGTGTATCACTTCATTAATCTACTTCTATTCTTGTCCATATTAGACGTAAGCTGTGTAACACTTCTTCTAGGATTACACCATATCAAGGAGCGGGGAGGACAATAACTGTCCAAATACCTACCACCCACTTCCAAAATTCCAGATGTTGAAAAACAGTATATATAGACATTAGGCTCTAATTCTTTTCACTTAATCTTCAGTATTACAGAAGTCTCTGAAATTGCTGACCATTTTGAAGTACCACTGTCATGCAGAGTATTACTTAATTAATTGGTGTAGCATAAGAGAATATGTTCTCTATAGGCAACAAGCTATTACAAAATTGATAAATTACTCATAGGTCATTTCCATACATGTATCTATACAGTCATGATAATTCTATTTATTGTTTTGTTTTATATTTTAACTTTATAAAATGCACTGTTTTTCCAACAGAAAAAAAATGTCTTAAAATGCTACTTAATATCTTTTCAATGAACAAGCACCGTAAAGGCTTTCATTTAATTCACCTATCTGCTCTTAGGAGAAACATGACAAGAAGACTTTAAAAGGGGCATTAGTCTTACCTTCTTGGTGTGCTGAGAGAGAATCCAAGGGTTGACATTGCCTTTCTGCCCAGAGACTGAGTCTGTCAAAGTTCCAGCCATGCCTCATTTGCCTGTCTGAGTCCCAATTTTGATGAAGGCGTAGCGATTGACTAGACCCATGATGGCGAACTTATGACACGTGTGCCGGAAGTGGCATGAAGAGCCATTTCTGCCGGCATGCGAGCTATAATCCAGAACAGAGTCACTGCACATGCGTGCACGCCTCCTGACAGCCAGCTGATTGTTGGGTATCTGCCACGCATGCGTGTGGGGGGGTGAGGCGCGTAAGGGGATCACATGGTCATGTGCAGGAGGGGCGGGGGGGTCACACGGGCATTGCATTATGACTGCAAGCATGCGTGTGTTCTGACCAAGGCTTCCAAGACCATAATTACTCACACACTTATTTTAAAAAACAAGTCGTTTTATTGCAACGCTGGGAATTATTTTCATTCCCAGCCGGTAATGAATCTCAAACAGTCCCTCAAGATAAGCACCCACCTTTCTTTCCTGTGAAGTGCTGCCAATAACATAAATGTCAAATAAACTAGAACAAAAACCAACCGAAGTACAAAGAGCTTCAAGACTAAATCTGAACCAAACGAACGACTTTGCTTCCTACAAAGGTTTTATCATCTTTCCTGTCCTTTATACCTTATGGGAGGGGCAATCACCTCCCATCCTTACTCCCAAGTCACTCCTTTTTTTCAGCTGCTCTCACCTTCTAGCAGCTCTGCGCACACCGTCACTGGGAATGGGCTCCTCTGGGTCCTCTGCCTCGCTACTGCCAGACTCTGGAGGCTCTGGAGGCAGCACCCCACTCCCAGATGGTCCTGGCCCCATTTCTGCATCAAACGTAAGACCCTCGTCCGAGTCCTCTCCAGACTCCCTGACTGATCCCCGTACTTCCTCACTGTCCAATTCCACTGCCGTCTGCACAGGCTGCCGGTGAACCACAACAGTGTGCGCACACAGGCTTTTGGCATGCGGCAACAAAAAGGTTAGCCATCACTGGCCTAGATGTATTTCCAGTGCTTATTCTGACCACTCTTGGACTCTGGACCAGACGGTCACCAGGGTGGGGTTGGATTCTCTCTCAGCACACCAAGAAGGAGCATATCAAGTAAGACCAACACCCCTTCTCCAGTGTGCCAAGTAGAGAAAGTAAGAATGGGACATACCAAAGCTGGCTGTCCTAAGGATGGGTAGCAGTCTGGTCCCGAGTCCACAAGTCCATATGCACCTTCTGAAGCACCCGCCTGCTGAAGGCTGCTTCAGCTGAAGCGAAGAAGTCCAATTTGTAGTGTCTTACAAATGGAGACGGAGAAGACCATGTTGCTGCCCTAAAGATGTCCTCAATAGAGGCCTGTGTCACCCATGCAGCCATCGTGGCTGTGCTTCTGGTGGAATGAGCTGTCACTCGCCTGGGCAATGGAAGAGCTTGAAGCTCATAAGCTTTGGTGATTCATGCCTATGGTCAATAGTGTAACTTTGGTACCCAGCATAGAGGGCTGGAAGGATACAAACAAGGATTCCATTTTTCGAAGAGAGGCTATTCTCTTGATGTAGGTGTGGAGAACCTTCCTAATGTCCAAAGTATGGTCAAGCAGCTGGGCTCCTTGAAAGTACATCCCATGGTTATGGCCGGGACATCAATCATTGGAAGGATCAAAGTACTTTTGATGGAACCCAAACCCTGGCATTCGGGTTGCTGCCGTCGAGTATGGCAGGAGAAACCACTGTAAGCTCCTGGTGTGCAGATGTGCCCAAGGGACGATTGATATGCAGGACACCATCTTGCTCAGGAGCTGCAAGAGGAGGACCCGGGTCACTGTTCCACTCAGATCCGACTCATTAAGGCTTCTATACAGGCCTGATGCTCCTGGGAAAGGGAAACCTCGCACGACCTGGTATCTATCACTGCTCCGAGGTGTAATTGATTGGTGGGAACCAGGTGGTTCTTTTCGAAACTGATTGAAAATCCGTGGTCCTGGAGAACCCAGATCGTGACCTGCAGGTCCTCTCTCGCCCGAAAGTGAGATGATGACAGTATCAGAATATCGTCGAAGTAACACTGGACACGCACAGGAATTGCCCTGAAGTGTGCCGCCAGCGCCATTAATTTGGTAAAGGTCCTGGGTGCTGAGGACAGGCCGAATGGTAGGGCTCTGTACTGGAAGTCCCACATAATAGAACATCAGGAACCTTCGATGGAATGATAGGATAGGCACATGGAGGTCCAGAATTGCTCTCCACCCCCACCCTGAGTTCTTCAGGATTATGAATAGGATGGAATAGAATACCTGCCCCTGTTGGTCCTCTGGAGCTGGCTAGATAGCGTGAATGTCCAACAAGTGTTGGATTGCGGTCTCCATGAGGCCTCTCCTTATGTAGTTCTTGGAGATGGAGCAACAAATGAAGTGCTTCAGGGGTGTGGAGAGGAATTTGAGTATGAGACCTAGGTTCATCGTATTTAGGACCCAAGTATTTGTTGTGGTTGCCTCCTATTAGTTTGCAAATAGACCTAGGCAGCTGCCAATGGGAATATTGGACTGGCAGTCACTTGAAGCAGTGAAAAGGGCTGACCCACAAAATGGCGCTTGGCCTGAAATTGTTGTCTGTTTCTGTCCCGAAATGTTTCTGTCCAGTTGGTGGTCAGGCCTTTGCAAATAGGCCCTCTGGTGTTGAGGGGTGTCAAATCCGATGTCTGTAGACTGAAAGGAAGATCTATGAAAGTAAGGCAAGGGACGGCAGTCCGCTCACCTATACATGGAAGGTAAGACCTTCCTCCTGTCTTTGTTTTCCACAAGGATGGGCTCCAGGGCCTCTCCAAACAACTTGCTCCCCCTGAAGGGAATAGAGGCTAGCTTCCATTTAGACCTTATGTCTGCCTGCCAGAGACGGTGGGATGTTACTGAGAGGCAATGGCCCTGGAAGTGAACTTAGCTGCATTCAAGGTAGCATTGGCCAAGAATTCAGTTGCTTCCATCAGTTTGTTGATGTCCTGGTGAAGGTGTCCTTGGATGGCACTCTCGCTTGCATCTGGCAAAGCCAGAGCAAGGAGGTCCTGTTGAAAAAGGATGTGGCCATCACTGTCTTGACCGCCCAAGCCGCCTCCTGATGTGTCTTGCGGAGGGTCAGCTGCACCTTCTTGTCCTCCATCTTCAGGCCATCCACTATGTCACTGGATAAGATGGGGAGGAAACTAAGGCCGCCATAGGTCCATCCACTGTTGGTAACTGGAGTGCCTCAGTGAGGTCCGAGCCAACATGATAAAACTTTATGTCACTCCGAGTGGGATATGACCCTGGTTGAGACCACTGCCTCTGGACCACATCCAGGAACAGCTAAGGTGAGGGAATTTCCTCATGTTCCACAATTGATTCAGAAAATAGTCCCTTACTTGGGTCTTGTAGGTCCAAAGCCACCTCTGATGGGTGAGAATCAACTCCCATATGAGCCGTGGTTTTGCCTTTAAACAGGAGGGATTTGAAGAGGGCTGGGCAGAAGAGCCTGTGAATGCTGGGTGATCAGGAATCAGTCCTTTGTCCTCAGAGAATGCCAGGTCTCTCTGGTCTTCATCCCCCGAGAGCGATTCTTTGCTCTGCATGGATGAATTGGGAGATCAAGGCCGAAAGATTGCCAAGTCTGTGTGAATCTGAGGTTGCTGGTGTGGATGCTGTGAAGTATTGGATGCCAGAGTGGGAGTCTGGTGGTCTGTTGCAAGCCTGCAGCAATTCCCTGTGTTATTGCCTCTGAAATTAGGCTTTTTAACTGTTCAGATATTTCAGGCCCTTGGCTCCCTCTTGGGTGGAGCCCTGCCACTGTGGGAATGAAGGTGGCTTCAAGAGCAGAGACTCTGCCTTTAGAAGGTGGTTCCCATTCTGCTGTTGCTAGGCAGAAAAGTGGACCAAAAAATTCCTCATTGCTGCCTGATAGAAAGGGCAGCTGAGAGGACTGTTCTCTGGCGCCATCTGGCAACCAGACCTGTTACACTGCATCGTTTGAATGTTCCAATGGTTTAGCCTGCAGAGAGCAGGAAACGACAGGGCCACCCTGAGAGGAATTTGGTTGCCTCCCTCCCGCTGCTTGTTTCTCAGCCTTGGAGATTTCTTTCTCCAGAGCCTTTTGATGCCTTCTGGCATCTCTTTCCTCGGCTTTGGAAGCTTTTTTAGAATAAAGGGCTTTTGCCCTTATCTTGTCAGCTGCTCCCTTGCTAGCCAATTTGGTTGGTATGGAGCATTTCTTGGCAGGTTTGGGTTGTACAGGGAATGCCTGATCTTCCCACTGCCTCCTGTCTCCTCCATTTTGATTGCTGTGGCCAGTCAGGCTTGTTCCTGAAAGGAACACTACTGCCGCGGCTTTGAGTGCCGCAATGGAGAATGCCCCGGAATTAACCGGACAGTGACTCCACTTTCTGCTCCAGCCCCTTCACAGGCAGACTGTTCCTGAACTGCTGTTGCAGTTTATCGTAGTTTGCTGAACAAGGGCTTTTGGTGGTGATGGCTATGCCGGACAGACCAGTGGAGCCAGCATACTCACAAGTGGCTAAAACTCGCATGCGTGAGGTGGCTATGCCAGACAGACTGGGGGAGCCAGCCAGGGCACAACCATTATGGTGGTTCAGTTGGGACGGGAGGCTATGCCGGACGGACCGGGAGAACCAGCTAAATCAAAAAATGGCTATGCCAGGCAATCCGGAAGCCAATTATCGCATGGCGACTATGCCAGACAGACCGGGGAAGCCAATTCGTTCACTATCCTTGTGAACAGAAGCGCGGTTCTAATGACCTACTGTAAAGTAGAGAATCCAAGAAGCAATTCTGTCCAGATCTGTGTCTCTAAGGAGTCAATTTTCCAACCTCTCTCTTGGACAGACTGAGCCAAAACTGGGAGTCAGACAGGCAAAGGAGGCGTGGCTGGAACTTTGACACACTCAGTCTCTGGGCAGAAAGGCAATGTCAATCCATTCTTGGATTCTCTACTCAGCACACTGGAGAACTGCCAGTATCAATGACATAA
This sequence comes from Notechis scutatus, assembly GCF_049901735.1. Taxonomy (NCBI): domain Eukaryota; kingdom Metazoa; phylum Chordata; class Lepidosauria; order Squamata; family Elapidae; genus Notechis; species Notechis scutatus. Next base: position 38,865,640 of record NC_142009.1, read on the forward strand.
CAGTATTATTAGTTAAACCAATAAAATATCAGCTATTTTATAATTCTCTGTATGTAAAATGTACACATTTATATGTGATAGCCATTTGACTAAGAGCAATAAAAAATACCAAAAGCTATAATGTAATGGCAATAGTGGAAGAAGAGTATTGATAATTTCATCATATTAGTAGATGGCAGCATCTGACATGTATTGCATGCCTCCTCTTCCAAGTAACCCTGCATCAGTTTTATCTCCTAAAAACATTCAGCAAACATCGCTACATTAGACTGACAGAGGCAGGAAAGCTGCTCCTTAAAACATGTTGGAACATTTCCTTCGCTTGGTGCCAAAAATGTGTCAGCCTCTCAAACCTGTAGGTAGGCGGACATGGGTGTGGTATTCCTTTCATAAAGGAAAACCTGGCAGTTGAAAATCCAGGAGAAACTTATCTTTTGCTATTCTTCTTCGATCATGGGGATGGGAGATCCAGTTGAAAAGATGTCCAGGAGACCACCAGAGCATAAAGATATGAAATATGCCTGACTTTGCTACCTTTTCCAATTTCAGAAATTTAACCTTAGGAAAGTCCTTATTGCTTCAGCAATTTAAAGTTGCCTTGTTGAGGATTCTAGTAGAGAATTTTTTTTGTATAACAGTTATGCGTACTGAAGTTTTAAAGATTTTGTCATTCACATTTATAATTCACTCCAAGGTGTGCTTCACAATTTTTTTATGGTGAGTTTTTGCCAATCTCTGTTCTAACATGTTCCCTGCCTTCCCCTTTCCCCCGGAGTTTTCTTTTCCTTTTTTGAAAATGATAGTCAATGGTTTTATTCAAAGTCATTCAGGAAATTGTGTCTTCTGCTTTAGTGAGGCTAATCCTGGAAAGCTAATACAAAGATAAATCACTCATTAAACACTTCCAATAGTGAAAAACTCAAGCTACGTCACCTTAACTTCTAGCGAAAACAACAAAGGCTGCTTTCTTGTGGAAGAAAAAATAAGCAGCAATAAGTTTACTAATGTGAGGTAATTTGTGGAGGACAAAGGAAATTTTCTGGAAAATGCCCATGTGTTTTATTCATATTTGCTCCCTTACTTTTTTGTCTAAAAAGGATTACTCATAGAAGAAATAACGATCACATTTTTCATACATATAATAAAATCACAACCAATCAATTGCTTTGCATCTATCTTATTAGAGATTTTTTTGAATGAAGTTTTTTCAACTTCCTTTAATATGGTTTAGATTCTGAAGGCTGGTAAAGATTTTGCTGATTCTACTAGTTATCACCTTTTCTTTTTGGTTAAAATTTTGTTATCAAAATTGGGATCATGATATTGGTACATTAGAGTATCGTACAGACAAATCTCTGACAGTTCATTTTGGCACAACCTGGTTCTATTAAAAAGATGGCAAGCTTAGTTATTTAGTTATTAATTGATATTTTAGATTTACAACATGAAAAGTTATGAGGAAAGCTTGGGAGATCTTTCTACAAGACTAGAAACACTTTTGGTGAGATGGATGGCTATATAAATTTGATAAATAAAAATAAAAACTATTAAGACAGAAGTATAATTCTAATCCTTGTTCACAGATCAACACACTAGGGGAAAACATTAATAAGAAAACAGAAAACCAGTCTCTTTCCCCCATTTTTTATTGGAATTCATGGGCTAGTTAACAGGGAAATTAATACTTTGGATCAGATAATTGTCAACAAAGTTTGTAAACCATTTTTTTTTAATTTAAAACAGTAGCCATGGTTGTGCAGTGGTTAGAATGCAGTATTGCAGACTAAAATGCCCACAGCCAGTTCGATCCTGTGTGACTCAAAATTTCAAACAGTCTTCCATCCTTCCAAGGTCAGCAAAATGAGGACCCAGATTGTTGGGGGCAATATAAACAAGTCCAGGCACTCATTCTAGTAGCATATAAAATGCTTGAGTTACTATTAGCACTGAAATGTATAGTATTTTAAAGTATTATCAATGCTTTTAAAAACATTTTAAAGCATAATTTAAGCTCTGTAACTTTGAAACAGGAAAGTGGTGGAATATTAACAAATCAATAATTAAGAGTCTTAAAGAACATTAAGTATGTTTCTTTTGTTCTTAATATGAGATTAATTCATGTTTTTGGGACATTTCAGAATGTTTTAAAAAGGGTTGTAAACTTCATTATTCTGGAAGTATAAAAAATGGAGGGTATGTTTATGTATATGTCCATATGCTAGTCGTTTAAGTGGTACAGCACCATTTGCAATTTCAACTGTAATACACAGGTAGTTTTCAACTTACAACCATAATGGAACCTGCCTATTATGGTTCTAAGTCATAATGGTCATTAAGTGAGCCATCTATGTCATCACCTTGCCTAATAATCACAATTTCAGCTATTTGCTCTCACCATTGCTGTCATTAAATGAATGAGTGTGTTGTTTTAGTGAAGCACAGGATGACTCAGGTCGTTGGGGAAATCCTGGGATATCTGGCACAGGCCCAGTCCCACATTGCAGCATCTCCCCAACACACACAAGGTCTGCCTCGGGTCTCCTCCACTCCCTAAAGGATGCTGTGCTCTACTTTCCACCCTGCTGCATACCTTCAGGCCTCAGGACTGCTTCCCACCAGCACTTGGTCTCATCAAGTGGACATCTTTCCGGGGGGTATTCATATGACTGCAGGAGATTGCAATGGCTGGATCTTTGAATTCAAGTCTTTCAGCACCATTGTAACTGCAAACACTCATTGTTCAAGGACTACCTGTATTTTACATGGTTGCTCCTCTGGATAGCATCTTAACCTAAACCCTATCTGCGGATTCCTCGGGATTTCCTCAATGTTTTCAGAAAGCCAAGGGCCCTAGAGGAGCTTCCCATTCGGATAGGGCTTCTTTCTTGAGATGATCATCCCCAAAGCACAGCCGTTTCCTGCCACTTAGGTGAGAATCTAGCTCACAAAACCTTTCAACCAGCTCTGTTACCTCCTACACAACAAATTATGCCATTTTTATTGTATCTAGTAAATCTCTGCCCTTTTTGCCATTTTTCTGTATATTTTTGAATTAAGTTTTTAAGTAGCTAAAGCTCTATGTTTTATTATTTATGATAGCAGTAAGAGGGCATTTTTAATTTTATTTGTTATAAATTTTAGGGTTATAGAACTCCTTCTGGCCCACTTCTGCAGAATAGTACAATAAAATAAAATTGTATGACATAACATAAAATAGTAAATGTATTTTTTCTTAAAAAGTGGAAATTTTGTTTCTATAAACAGGAACATCCTAGGATAGGATTAAGAAAGACTAAATCTTGTTTTCTTTTAAAAAATAATCAAACTAATATCCAAATAGCAGCTAGATTCCATTATAAGTCAAACTTAGGAGAACGCTTATTTTGAATAACTTAGTTCAATTGCAAGTTACAAAATCTTGTTTTGTGTACTTTTACTATCCAATGTTTTCACATGTTGAGCTTCAGTTCTATTTTGAGAGCTTCAACAGACAAGAGCATATATTTTAACTTTGTAAATGAATCTAATTTCTGCATGTACACAGAATGTTCACATATTCACACATTCACATATTCTGCATATTCACACAATGTACATCATATTGCTTAAAATATTTTCCTATACTTTCAAAATGTATTCAAAGTATTAATTAAATATGCAATTTGTCATCTAGAAACAAAATAATCAAAATATCTCAACTTTCAGTTAATACTTATATAGGCTAATTTCATTACCCTATTTTAACTCCCAGAGTGAACTGTGTAAGATTTAAAACATGTTAAAGTTTTGTTAGATAAAAATGATTATTTGTTTAAATGAAGACAAAATATTCTCGTCTGTCTGAAAACAAACATTTTTACTAAAACTAGAACCTGTTAAAGGCTATAACTTACTTCAGCTGGTATATGTGGCACTGACATGATAAAAAGATATTGTAAAGCAGGGATGTCAAACTAGCGTCATTGAGGCGTCATGTGACGTATCATGACTTTTTTCCCCTTCACTAAACTGGGTGTGGGTGTGGCCACTGCGTGACACATCTGGCCCACGAGCCACAAGTTTGACAGCCCTGTTCTAAAGGATTAGAGACACCACATTCCAAAGCTTGGATGAAACGTGAAATGTTTCTTATATTCAGAGACATTATACACTCCCTAATGTGCTGTACGAACATGCTATATAAAATTACTTAAATATAATAAGAACATGCCCCAATGAGGAACCTCATGAAGCCAGATCTCCAATTGCACTGAGAATTCTTCCTTCAAACTTTGTTACTGCTGACTCAAATATATATGGGAATATTGAAAGATGGACTAATGGGCACAACCCATGTTTGTTTAAACCGTGTAAGTCTCCAAAAAGCGAAATTCTACATTAGCTTCTAGAATTTCCAAATCCAAACTGGAGAAATGCATAATCACAGCCATCTCAGAAAAATGTTAACAAAATAGAAGCTGTGACAACAGGGTTTTCCCCCCCATTTTAATTGATTTTTAGGGAGTGGGGATTCAGATATTACATTATTTCTCTTTCACTTGCTTCTATTGGTAACCATCTGGAAAAACAAGTTGGTCTCTGGGACTGTTGATGGATGCTGGCTGTGTATAAGTAATGTTTTATTATAAGACTTGCTAAAATATTACAATTAAACATTAAGTCAAATACCAAATAAGAAAACAGATCTGGAACTTGGACTTCCTTAAACATTTTTTTTCAATAACAGAACTTGTTCTTTGTTTATTCTGTGCTATATATTATTAGTTATTTTCACATATACCTGTATATTATGTTAACATTTTATTCATAAATATCAACCCAGAAGAGTGTGTATATTTAATGACATCCAAGTGGCTTTCCTAATCTGCAATCCTAATCTCACTAAATGATAAAGAATGTAAGAAGGAAAAGCTAATAAAAATAGCATACAACTCTCCTAATGATACTTCTCTTCAAGGATAGGTTGGGATTCATTACTCATGCTATTTAAATTACAATGATGACTTCTAAACTTGTATGTATTCAAATAAATTAGCATTTTGGTGTTGCATGCAAATTATTAGATTTGGTGGGGGTTTCCTCTTCTGTGTAGGAAACATCCCACAAGATGGAAATTGCTAATCTTCTGCACAATGAACAATGATATGTTTTAAACTGTGCAAGGCATAATGACAAATTTCAATCAATGTCAGTTTTAGTAGGAAAGAGCCAGGATCAGGGCATCTCCATCACCAATAATCAGGGATTTAGAGGATCAAATATATAATTTAGAGGTCACTGGAGGGGCAGCCAATACATTTAAAATAAAATAAAAATAATTGTTACAATAAACAGTTGCTCTGACTTCAACTTCTTCCAATAATCAGGGATTCTCTCTGCTGCCACAAAGAGGTTAGAATCAAGTACAACTCTACAGCTTCCAATATAGCTAGACCTCATTTAACATGAGAATACAATCAATCTGCTGCAAGCAGGCACAGAGACCAAAAAGTTCAGTTTACTGAAGGGCTTTGCTGGCAGCTATGTTGCTCACCTGAAAACCACGCTGTTCATGCCTAACAGATGATTTGCTGCAGTGGCTATGTCGGTAGACCAGGAAGCCAGCTGACTTACTGTGTTCACTACTTGCAGTCTACTCCAGTATCCAGTTCTTCATGAGAATCCAAAGAATTCAACTCTGCCTTTTTGTTCTGAGAAGCTCTTGTTAAACGTGTCTCTCTTGGGCTAAGACTGAGTCAAAACTGGGACACAGTCAAGAGAGGTGTGGCTACAAAGTTTAAAAGAACTCAGTCTCTGGGCAGAAAGGCAGAATTAACCTGTTCTTTGGATTCTATGCTCAGCACACTGGAGAATTAAAGAGTTCTAAGTTAGTGATAAATAAAATTACAGAGACTCAGAAGCAGAAATAATAGTTGGTGAATTACAATAATCAAACTAACATTTGTAGAAAGAGCCATCTTTGTGCACAAACACTGCTTGAAGCTCTAAGTCTTTAGGTCAGCCTAAAATGCACAAGAAACATTTGCACCACAATAACAAAAGAGCAAGTCTACCCAGAGAAGAACCAACATTTCTTTTATGTTCACTATTATTACTACTGGTGATTATTATGATTACTATACTAGTACTAACTGCAGCATATTCCATAGCTGTGATAAACCACGAAAGATCTATAGGTAAGATTTTACCACAACAATACAAGAATCAGTGTGACAGGGAAACAAATCAGTATATGTATAATCTCAAATATCATTACATTTTATTTCATTTTAAACCAGCTTCTACATACTATATAAATGACTAGAAAATATAATAAGTCTATCATCCAGCATTGAAGATTTTACCTATTTTATAGCAATCCTATCTACTTTTAGAATTTGCTACAGAAAAGCAGTCCTATTCTTTATTATAGAAGTATTCAACTTTCAAAAATAGCATAAACTATTAGAAAATACATTATAAAAGGATTATAACAGCAATTTCAGCTACCAAATACTTAAAATTTAAAAAAAAATCTTGTTTATCTTATTCTCTGTAAGGAAGGATTCAGGGCCTCCCTGAACAGGGAAGAGCCCCTATATAGGTCTGAAGCTAATCTCCACTTAGTTTTGGCATCCGCCTGCCATTGATGAAGCCATAATAAACAGCAGGAGGAAATGTTGGAAGCAAGAGCCCTGGAGGAGAACCAGGCAGCATGTAGGGAGGAGTCAGCCGAAAACTCAGCAGCTGCCACCAACTTCTTGATATCCTGATGCGTTTGGGTCTCCTCTGAAGGAACTCTCACTTGCAACTGCTTCAGCCAGAGTAGGGAAGTCCTAACAAAAAAGGAGGTGGCCGTAGCCCCTTTACTGCCCAGGCACTAGCTAGATGAGTTTGGTGGAAATTTAATTCCCCCTTCTTATCATCCGCCTTCAGAGCTTCTGCAATGTCCCCAGATATTGCTGAGGAGGAGGCCAGAGGGTCATCTACTGAAGGCAACTCCAGGACTTCAGATAAACTGGGAGCCATATTGAAAAATCGCCTGTCGTTCCCTCCTGGATTAGGAAAGGTGCCAGGTTGGCTCCACTGTCTTTGGGTCACATCCAAAAAAAGTTTGCGGCAGGGAATGTCCTCCTGAGTTATTACAGGTTCAGAGTACACAACATTATATGGCCCTTGGGGTTCCAATGGAGCCACAGATGCACTGGATGTGGCTCCTATTTGGGTAGTAGCTCTGGCCTTGTGGAGGAGCTATTTAAATAGCACTGGACGGAAAAGTCCAGTGAACTGTGGGGGGAGTCAGGGAGGTCCTGGTCATCATCTGAGAGCCTCTGTTCCTCATCCTCCATTACAGATGCCCTACTTCTACTGGAATGGAAGGGAGATACTGACCTTTGCTCCGGCCCCCCTCCCACAAGAAGCTGGAGGTGGTGGGACAGTTATTGGGGGATTCAGAAGTTATGGAGGTAGGGTATCCTCTGAACTGTAAGGTAGAGGCTGCCTCGTGAGAAATAGCCTGTGAGAAGAGGGATTTTCCTCTCACAGGCCAGATCCTGTCTGGCCTGTGAGTCCTGCCACAATGGGGGTAAAAGTAACCACTGGAGCAGATTCCCTATCCCTAAACTGAGCTCAGTCAACTGTTGTCATGCAGGCAAAGGGAAATTGCTCAACCTCATCCTGAATGACTGGAAGGGGAAAAGCCAACTGTTCACCCTCGCCCTCTGCTAACCAGTTCATAGGAACTCAACGCTAGATTGCATAGCTTGCTGAAGGCGGGAGGTGGCAGTTGCTATCTGAGGAGGGAAAGAGATACTTTCCTGCTCTGCTTTCTTCTCAGCTCTGGAAATTTGCTTCTCCAGAGCCTTCTTTCTTCTGCCAGCATCTTTTTCTTCTGCCTTTGAAGACTTCCTGGAGTAGATGGTTTTTGCTTTAATTTTTTCAGCAGCATCTTGGCTAGCTGATCCAGCTCTTCGAGAGCTGATTTCCTAGGCTGAGCCAAAGTAGAAGCTTCCTGGTTTACCATGCTGTCCTGATTACAGGAGCTGTAGCAGCCTACAAGGAGCATTTTGACAGCCTACTTCAGCAGAGCATTGCGACCACGCTTTGCTTAGTGGCTGCTGCTGCTGCTGCTGCTGCTGCTGCTGCTGCTGCTGCTGCTGCTGAGAGAGATTGAACTGTGGCGGCAGGACCAGTGTACTGGGATAGCCAGCATGCACACTCACCCCTGTTCTCAAGAAAGCAGTCCAAGAGAGCATCAATAAACGCAGGCTGAGTCTCTGCTGCAGCCGGAGCCTTTAAATCCAAGCCGCTAAGCCATGAAGTTAATTATAACCTTGACAGCCGAAAATCAGCTGTTAAGTGGCAGTGGCTTTGGCTGGAAGAGCCTCGCTGTTAGTAGCGAGGTTCTGGCTGCAAGAATTAACTGGGGGCTTCTGCGTCAGCAGAGCTGAGCGAATGGAGCCGCTGTAGCACTCTGACAGCGCTACGATCTCCCCTCTTTAATCAGGCAGCAGATAATTGAGAGAAAATAGAAAAGGTGGCCCAGTGTCAGCAAAGCCGAGTGCTCTAGGGCAGGGGTCCCCAACCACCGGTCCGCGGACCGGTACCGGTCCGTGGAACAAGTCCTACCGGGCCGCTGGTTTGCTGGGCGCCGCCATCTTTTTTTGATGAAAAAGTGCTTCCGGTGAGCTTTTCCGGGTAGAAAGCTCACGGTAGAAGCATTTCTTCACCGAAGCATCAAAAAGATGGCGGCGCCCAGCTGATGCCGGTACCGGGCCGCGGCGCCCAGCTGATGCCGGTATCGGGCCGCGGCATAAAAAAGGTTGGGGATCACTGCTCTAGGGCCACGGTAGCACTGTGACCAGGCTACAATTTCCAACCTGACAGAAGCTCGTTGAATGGAGAATTTCTGCCTAAAGATGAGAGCCGTTTTTTTTTGTTTTTTTTGCAATGTCCTTTTTTTTTGCAATGTCCTTTTAGGGACAGACTGAGTCATATACTGGAAAAGTGACAGTTGACAGAGGGGCGTAGTAAAAAAATGAAGGACTAAGTCTCTGGGCCTTAAGGCATGTATCTACCCATGTGTGGATTCTCCAATCGATGTGCTGGAGAATTCTGTACTTCTCATTTATAAATTTCATCTGACTCTTATCCCATTATTCTGGACTGACTATCATATGGTTCTTAGCCATGACTTAACTATATCTTTACTAAGAACAGTGAAGCCATAAGTGGATTTATATCCAAGGATTAAATTATATGCCTTTTTGTTCTGCCTTTGTTAGTCAAGAGATATTTGGCTATTCTTTTGATGGTCTTGGAAGGCATCTGATTTCTGCAGACCACAAGTTCCTGCTTTGACAGTTACATTCCTTTTAACTATCTCTTTCTTATTAGTGAAGTTAAACAATATTAATATCTTAGTACAATAACAGAATATATGCATTATGGTGATTACAATAAATTAAAACGTACATGAGAAAAGAAACAAATAAAAAGAAAAAGGACGATTCATATAATATTAAAATTAATTCCCATAAAGAAAAGAAATACAAGAACTGTATAATTACAGGAAAAAGGGCATTGGTTCTTACCTGATACACCCATTCTCTGGAGAAAGTAGTGACAAGGTGTCCATACCCACTCCAAAAATCTTATAGTCATCTTTGTAATGCAAACATGTATTTTCCAGGGATCATATAGCTAACATAGGACTTTAATAACTGATTCGGCCAAGGATTTTGGCTGGTGGGTTCCAGGAGAAGAGCCTTGTCTCTGTCATTGTACTGTCTTCTGGAACATCTTACCCCTAAGGTAAGATTTGTACCACCCTTCAGACATTTTGTAAGAACCTTAAGGCTTAATTTTGCCAGATGGCTTGGGGACCCAATGGGGGAACTTCCTACTGGAGGTGGTTGACTAATTAAAACTTGATGCCACCTCCCCGTGTGTCCGGTTCCCTCCTTTCCCAACTGGTGTGAATGATTTTATTTGTCAATTATTTTAGTCACTGTTCTATAATTGTTGATGTTAATATTTTTTAACATTTTTATGCTGTAAACCACCCAGTTATTGTATACGAGATGGACAGAAAATAATAAATAAATAAATAAATAAATAAATAAATAAATAAATAAATAAATAAATCAATCAATCAATCAATAAATGTAACAGGTACAAGTTCTTAAAGGATGTACTGACAGGTGCAGAGTGCATACCGTGCAATTTTGCTGCTTTTCCCTGCTAATTTAACCCACTTCCCCAGTTAACCCCATCATTTTCATCCATTTAAACATTACCTGGAATAAGAATGCAAAGAATATAAAACTTTTGTTAAAGGTTTCTAGGCATCATGAAGAAATGCCCAGTTCCCATAATTTCTTTCTCTCCCAGATGGCTATGAAGTTGAAAAAATGAAAGTTATAATTTATATATAATTATAATTTGTTTGCCAAGTGTGCCATTTGAAAACATATTCTAATGTTTAAATAGATATAAAATTATTGAATAAACTGTATGACCAATGACCAGCTTGCCTGTCCTGATTACCCAAAAAGCACTTGTTTAAATTTCAGGTTCTAAAGCAGATTGCAGACAAATTGGTCTCAGCTTACCCCAAGGATAACCGTGTTGATTAACTAAGCAAATACACTATTAACATTAAATCAGTAAATTATTATATATTGATATATCTAAAACTATCCTTGCTCCTCTAATAATGTCTTGATTAATCTTCTGCTGCCAAAATATATATATTCCAAAATCAAGAATGATGATCTGATTATATGAATTACAAGTTACAAAAATTAACTTTAAGTCAGAGATAAGTGAGAAAGGAAGGGTGGCTGAACACAAATCACAGAAAAGAATGGGTCACTAGTTTTCAAGACCTGCACTGCCATTAAAATCAAAACAAGAAAGGGAGTACCAAATCCACAAGACTGGATATTCTTTTTTAATCTATGGAACTTAATCTACACAAATTATTTACTTCAGATATAGTAAAGACTGTTAGTGTCTGTTGAGAACAGTTACCAATATCTAAAAGTCATGTAGTTTACACAGGCTTCCCAGATGTATTGGCTTGGCTATTGGCTCCATACTGGAGCACTAGACAAACCTTCCGCAGGGTCAGCAGTATGAGTCTTTTCTTATATTTTTGTTCTATGATGGATGAACTACTGCAGGGAATTACCCTACGTACATGATGGTTCTTTGTTCTCCAAGGACTAGATATACTATAACAGAGGTGGTATTCAGCAGGTTCTGACCAGTTCTGGAGAACCGGTAGTGGAAATTTTGAGTAGTTCAGAGAACCGGCAAATACCACATCTGACTGGCCCCTCCCCTATCTATTCTCTGCCTCCCGAATCCCAGCTGATTGGCTGAGTCTTCTTTTGTTGCCCTGCACAGGAGAACAGAGCTAAAAAGGTTAGTGGGGTGGGGAGGGAATGGAGATTTTTCAGTAACCTTCCCCTAAAAATGGGGAGGAAATGGGATTTTGCAGTAACCTTCCCCCAGGAGTGGGGAGGGCAATGGGGATTTTACAGTATCCTTCCCTGCCATGCCACCAAGCCACGCCCACCAAGCCACGCCCACCAAGCCACAGAACCAGTAGTAAAAAAAAATTGAATCCCACCACTGTACCATAACATAGCAAACCTATACAAACTATACAGCAAATTATCATCTTCCCCAACAAGTTATTGCTCTAAGTCAACTTACCATGCTAGGCTTTGCAATGTGATATTGCCACATAAAGATGTCTTTAATACTTATTCTTTTAATATTCAGTTCAAACTAAAATTTTAAAGCCACTAAAGAAGCATAAAACCTTTGTCTTTTCCCAAACATTCTTACACTAGTTGCACGAGGTGCTGCTTAACTGTGGATGTTCCTTTTATAGTGGTTGCCTAGCTCCAAACTCCAGGCAGGATTTCCACCAGTACTGCTCACCATAACTTGTAGTCCTGGCAGTTGGCCACTGAATCAAAGTCCTCTTGCCTGCTTGTAACAGCTGTCAATCTCCAGATGTCACCTCCGCTTCCCCATCTGTATATGGTTTGCTATCACCTTTCCTGCTACACAGACTCTTCCTCCCATTCTGTCTTAGCATTTACTTTGGTAAACTCAAAAGGCTTGGTGGGGTGAGGCTACTTTTAGACATCTGCACATCCTTGAAAACACCAGGGTGAGGCTGGATTAGCCAGGTAGCTGAGACACCAGTTTGAATGCCTATCTGAATGCATGAGAGAAGGGGGCAGGGGGAGTTTCTGCTTGGCTGCAGTTGTTTTTCTGAAGCAGAGAGATCAATTCCAACTTCACTCACTGTATACAACAGAGGCTTTCAAATAATCTGATACAAAAAAAGTGACAGCTCCCAATGCAATTTATTACTTCACTTATTGTAACTTGTAATAAAATGTATAATATTTTAGCACTATAAAATATTGATGCTCATGCTAATGGCAAATTATGTGAGCTACAAAATTCATGCAAAATTCAAAATACAAAATTCACAGTTAATTCTGGTACACCAAAGGTGTACTTTATTTCTTTTTAATGGCTATCATAGGAGACTGTGTTGAATTTTCAGGCTTTTCCTCTTCCACAGCAAATTTAGTCTTTTTTGGTAATAGTAAAATATGGTTGGGGTCACACAACAATAATCTCTAAATCTGGAATGACATAATGCAATTGCTGGGTACACTTAGCATGCTATACTCAAGCAACTAATACCATACTATTGATTTATGTAATAACCTGCTTCACTTAACATGCTTATTTCCCCCAACACAATGAGCCACAAATTCTCTAAATCTATTTTAACCTTAACTTTAACAACTTTTTGTATCCTAATATATTAACTTCTTACATTTTATATGAAAATGGACAGTTGTTCCATTGTTTTACAGAGCTTTTTCACCAAATTTCAGGAGCACAATCTTAAGAGAGTTGAAAAAGTTGCATAATTTAGGGCCTAAGGACATATAAACCAAACTTTTCCTATTGTGTTCTATAGTTACTTATGTCCTCCTGATTTCCTTGTTCATACCAAACCAAATCTATGGGAATTATGGCCTCAATTTGTAATTCAAAACAGAAGTGGAAACCATAGTTTAAATGTAGTTTCAAATGCTAGTTTAAAAATCATTTAACAACTATAGTTTGTCAATATGGATGGGACAGTTTCATCATATTTTGGATGAAATTTGGATGGTACAAGAGGATGAAGGTAATCCAGTTTTTACTCAAAAATATCAAACAATTATTCCTTCATTTAATAAATAATTAAGTTCTTTCTCTTTGCCAATTTTTGTAGCATTGATTCTGTAGGAGTGTTGTCTTACTTGAACGCTTCTTCTCAGCCCGGCGATGAAGAATCCACAGATGGGTTTACACATGCCATTCTGCCCGGAAACTGAGTCCATAATATTTGCCACACCCCTTGTCAACTGTCACTTTCCCCAGTTCACGACAAAGGCGCAGCATCTGAAGGAACCGTTGGTGGCGTTGGCTCCTCCGGTGTTCCTGTGCTGGATGAAGAACCTAACTGCTTCTTAGGGAGGGAGTGGATTCTCCATCGCCATGCTGAGAAGAAGTGTTCAGGTAAGACAATGCTCCTTCTCCAGCACGAGGATTGGAGAATCCATGGATGGGACATACCAAAGCCTGGTGTCCCTATGGGCGGGGATTGTGAACCTGAGTCCCCCTAGCTACATGCACTTGCTGAAGTACCCTCCTCCCAAAGACAGCCTCAGCTGAGGCCAAAGTGTCCAACTTATAGTGGTAAGGACCATGTTGCTGCCCTGCAGATCTCTTCAATCAAAGCCTGTGTTGCCCATGCGGCTGTGGTAGCAGCGCTTCAAGTAGAATGACCAGTTAATAGTCTGGGGACTGGAATCGACTGTATCTCATAGGTCTTTGCAATTCATGCCCTTATCCAACGGCCTATGGTCAATGAAGTGACCTTTGAATCAGAGAGGAAGGTTGAAATGAGACACACAGTGATTTGGATTTTTGGTGAGGCAAAGTCTGTTTTATGTACCTGCATAAGGCCCTCCTTATGTCCAGAATGTGCCATCTCTGTTCCAATGGATGGGAAGGACCTGGACAGAAATTTGGCAACACTATCTCCTGGGCCCAGTAGAACCAGGAGTTGATCTTGGGGATGAAGGAGGGGTCCAGATGTAGAACCACCCTGTCTGCATGGAAGGTACAGAGTTCCTCTCTTACAGAGAGAGTCACCAATTCCGAGATTCGCCTAGCCGATGTGATGGCGACTAAAAAGGCAACCTTAAAGGACAAAAACCGCAGACTCAGAGACCTGAGAGGTTCGAAGGGTGGTAAGGTAATGGCATGTAAAACCTTAGCTAAGTCTCAGGTTTGATATGTGCGAACAACAGGTGGCTTTAAATTAACCACCCCCCACAAAAGGGAGCGCACCATCGGATGATGCGCTATGGAGTCTAAGTCCCCATAAGTCGATACTGAAGACAAGGCTGCTACTTGTCTTCGGATAGTATTAGGAGCTAACCCTTTATGCAGACCCTCTTTCAAGAAGTCTAGGATTTGAGGGATGGAAACTGCTGTGGGGTCCAGACCTGATTCAACACACCAACCTCAGAATGCCTCCCAAGTAGAATTGTAAATTCTGTTGGTGGAAGGCCTCCTGGAAGCCTGTATTGTCTGTATCACCCTTCCTGAAAAGTTGTCCCTCATCAGGAACTGTCTCTTAAGTGCCAGGTGGTCAGTTGGAGCCACTGAGGCTCCAGATGTACCAAGACCCCCTGGCTGAGAGAGATCCTGTCTGGAGGGATTCTCCAAGGCTGGGACATAGAGAGTTTGACGAGGTCTGCAAACCATGGCTGTCTGGCAATAAGCAAGAGCTCCGCCTGCTCCATGAGAAGGTTCCTGATTACTCCTGGTATAATGGGGAGAGGAGGGAATGCATACAACAGGCCCCTGGGCCATCACATCTGAGAAACCCTGGTCCAACTCCACCTCCCCCAATACAGATGTCCTATCCCTGAATGAGTGAATGGGGGATGCGGCCCTATGTGACTGTTCAGCCTCCCTAGCATACAAATAGTGATGAGGTTGCTGGGAATGGGTCTCAAAAGAAACAGAAGCAGCATGACTTCTGAGGTGTAGGGTATTGGCCACTCCATGGGAGATAGCCTGGGAAATGAGGACTTTGAGTTTCTCAGATAGACCAGGATCTTGCCTCTCTACTGGATGGAACCCCGCCGCAGTTGGGGTAAAAGTAACTTCAGTGGTTAAAGATCTCTGCCTAATCTAGGGATCAGCTCCCCCAGTTGCCCTACAGTCAAAGGGAAACTGCTCTGTTTGAATCTTCAGTTGGAAAAATAGAGAAATGATTCCTATCACCCTCTGGTGACCAGCTCATAGGAACTGCAAAACTAGTCTGCAAAGCTGGCTGGGGAGGGGGGATAACTGCTTCAGCTAAGGCAAGAGAGCCTTCTTCTGCACTCTGGAAATTTGTTTCTCCAAAGCTTTCATCCTTCTGTCAGCATCTTTTTCTTCAGCTCTAGAAGGTTTTCTAGAGAAGATGACCTTTGCTGTAATTTTGCCAGCTGCCTCCTGGTTGGCTGATCTGTCTCTTCTGGAGCTGGATCTCTTATTGGGAGGAAGAGAAGAAGAAAAGGCTTCCTGCCCTGCAATACTGTTGGCCATCAGAAACTGATCAACCATCTTGACAGCTTTTTAGTCTCCTGATTGCTGCTGCTTAATATGGAGCTAAGTAGGGTTGGGCTTGTGGCGGCAAACCAGCACTGGTAGCCAGCACACTCCTCCTGTAGCTCCGCATTCCTAAAGTTGCCTGTGAAAAACTGGCAGCAGAGACTAATCCAGGCAAAGGAGGCTGTCAGATTAGCCTCCGGAATGCAAGTGGTGCTAAAAAGGCTAACCTCTAAAGGCGCAGAAGCTGCAAGCCAAAAAATTCAAGAAAAAACAAAAACAGCTGTTTATCGGCTTGCGGAGCTTCGAAGAGGCCGCACCTGGGCAAGCAACGCCTCAGGTGACAGCAGGCTTCCCGCATGCACGAAAAATCTCCCTGACAAAGGACTGCTGTCAGGGAGGAAGCTACAAGGAATGGCTAGAAAGCCGGAAAAAAGGAAGAAAAATTAGCAGAAAAAAAGCTTCGGCAATGTTTTAAAAGCACTGCAAGGACAGACTTGCCAGCACAAATGACAGATCGAAGAATCCACACTTCTAACCAGAGATTGAGGAGCCAATCTTTGCCACAACCTCTTAAGGCTAGACTGAGTCATGAACATGGGAAAGTGACAGTTGACAAGGGGTGTGGCAAAGATTATGGACTCAGTCTCCGGGCAGAATGGCATGTGCCAACCCATCTGTAAATTCTCCAATTGTTGTGCTGGAGAATTACCATAATCTCCTCCCAAGATAGTTTTATATCCTAGTGTGCTGCATATTTGATTAGATTAGATTAGATTAGATATATTTAATCAAAATATTATTGAAGTGGACAGATTGTTCCTAAGAAGATTGGGGGGGGGAGGTGTTATAATTTGGCTTTACCCTTATGACAAAGGTAATGTTTCTGAGGAATGAAAAGAATTTGAAACATAATTTTATCTTTTTATTAGCAACATGATATACTTACTTGTGGGTTTTTAAAAATAATCATTCAATAAATTTCAATTCAGCTTTTTTCAATGATTGCTAATTCCAGTTTGTATAGATTTTCAGAGTCAATTAAACCTCTTGTTGCTACTTGCCTGCCTTTATCATAGGGTATTTCACAGATTTTTATTAATGCATTAAGAGATTGAAGAAATATTCCATCTTTTACTTCAGCATCTGATCTTTTGTCAAAGATACTATCCAAAACTCCGGTCTATAGCAGCATACTGCCACTACTCCCTGACCATACCAGCTATCTTCTGGCAAATGCTGACATTTCCCTTTTAAGAACTCCTAAGTCAGCGATAGGATGAAGCTGGACAGAATATGTCCTCCAAGAGTGTCTCAGATATACAGCTGACTGGATGTGTCAGTTATATTCCAAATAGGCTCCTGCAGGTCAAGGTTCTCCTGGCAACAGGACTGTATGCTATTTTTAGACAGGATAAGGTCACAATGCTTTTAAAGACACTGGAGTCAACAATAAACCTATTGATCATACTTTAGAACCAGTACTGTAGACAAACATGTAGACTGAAACAAAAACTTGTGTGGCCATTTTCTTCATGGCTCAAGGGTAAAAAGTTTAGTAGACTTCATGTGTTTTCAGGATCTGCATACACTCAAGCACACTCTTGATTTTTTTTTAAATCCAGCTAACCAAATATAAGATGTGGGAAAAGGAAAAAAGGGGAAATTAATTAAAAAATTAAATTATACTGCAGTCCTAGTGAAATGTTGTAATGTGGCTGTTCAGTGACAATTAATGAAATAATTCAGACACCAAGGCAAATGAATTCAAAACACTACTCAAAGA
The DNA here is from genome assembly GCF_049901735.1 of Notechis scutatus. Lineage (NCBI taxonomy): Eukaryota > Metazoa > Chordata > Lepidosauria > Squamata > Elapidae > Notechis > Notechis scutatus. Next base: position 38,883,104 of record NC_142009.1, read on the forward strand.
GTGTTCAGCATCATGCTGTAACCATATTTTTAGTGTGTCCCATACAGACTGTGAACCAACTCACAATCCATAGCAATTACAGACCTGATGCACAAAATCCATCAACTTCAATAGACAAGCAGGAAGAAAGTGGCTTACACTCAAAGGATGGTGAAGCCTTTTTAACCTGTTTGCACTTCCAATCTAGGAAGAACCAACACTTCACTGCAATTTTTCTCTTGTACCAAAGAATTGAAGAGCTTTCTGGGATACTTCCTCAATAATCATCTAGTCCTAGAAAGTGATTTTTATCCTGTAATTTATTGGTATAATACTATTTTACAAACTTCAAAAAATAAATAGAACCACAGAATAATGGTGCACAACTTGAGGCTCCAAAATTCCCAACTGTGAAATTCCAAATACAGGTACAATATAATATAAGCAGAAGAGAGGAATATCAATTAGAAGAATGATCACATTAACTATATTTAACTTTCAAAGTTAAAGTAATTGAAACAAAATGTAAATTATTTTTTCTCCTGCCTCCATCTCTTGTTAAGAATTAAGTGCTTCACACATCATTCAAATGCTACAAGCACTGATGGAGCTGAAGGGGAAAATAGAGAAATGACTGCAGCGCTTTTTGCTTCCCTCTTAATGCCAATTTTTAAGTTCTTTCTCTTTGCCAATTCTCTGTAGCAAATTACCATAATCCCCCCCCCCCCAAAAAATAGCTTTATATATCAGGACCTAGTGTGCTGCATATCTGATTAGATTAGATTATACAGCATTACATTGGATTGTATTACAATTGGAACTGTAGAGATTGGGGAGGGGATTCACCTCACAAATAATTTCATAGAAAATAAACACTGCCTACAATGGGCATCTGCTGTGAATTTTCATATTTTTTCCCCCAAGACTTCATTTTGCAAAAGTTATGCTAATACTGGAAGTCATGAGTTTATCTCTGTTGGTATTACAGCACATTTTTTCTAATTTTTGTCAGTCAAAGAACAGCTTAAATAAAATTATGTAACATATTCCCAGCATTCAAAAGAATAAATATGGACGTCCTACTTTTATGATAACTTTCTATCCATATGTATCCCTCAAAGCAATTCTTTCTTCCATAAGAGACACTGGGACTTCAGAAAAAGGGGCAAGGGGTGAGAAAGCAGTGTGTATTTTTATTTATCAGCTGTCTACTTTAGTGATTTAACTTGCTGTAATCCATATATCATATGCTGACATGATTGACCCCATTAACTACTAAAGGCCATCCTAGTAAAAATGGCTGACATTACATGGACAGTTCAATGACTCAGATAAGTTAGATAAGTTAAAATATCATCAGGAAACAAAACTGTAATCACAGTAATCTATATAAGTAGCAGGAAGAAAACTAAATAGCAGAAGTTTTCATATTTGTATCTGAGTACATAGGTTACCCTAGCCTATTCCTTCTATACATTAGAATTTTATCAAAATTCAACTCATAACTTTCCATATACAAACTAAAGTACACATAGGATGACTTTCTTTAATACACCCATGGATGTTTATTTTTCATAATAGATATGATAGCATGAAGTTTGTGCTTATGTATTGCAAGCAGAAATTCTAAATGTAGGAACCAGCTGTATATTTAATTTCAAAGCAGTATAATGAAAGAAAATATAAACAGCCACAGGCACTTCAAAAAACGTATTCAGGAGGGTAAAATATATTCCTTTATTACTTTTTAAAAAAGAAATTGACCTTAATTTTTAATGCTACTTCTACTTTCTAGTCCAATTCCTTCTCAAATGCTTGCACATTACAACTTGGTGTGTTATAAGAAACATAGAAAAGGAAAAAAGAACTGATAAGAGACATGCCAATTATTACACACACAGATTATTCCATGCACAAGTATGTATAGGTAATCTTCAATTGATGACACAACTGGGAGTGGAATGTCAGGCTTAAGTCAATGCAATCATAGTCTGAGGCACCCATGTGTCCGGACTCAATTTTGCAAGCATATTTATGATGGTTGTTAAGCAAATTGTGCACTCACAAATCGTGGTCATTGCCATGGGACACTGCAAACTGCTGCAAATGAGAAATGGTTACCAAGTGCTCAAAATATGGTCATGGAGAAGGCTCTACAATGTTTTATGATGGTTGGAAGTGCTTTGTAAGATTTCAGAATTTTTTCTTAACCCAAAATATATTCATAAGTGATTTTTACAAAAAACAATATTCTCATATCTCACCCAACTACCTGTAGTGGGCTGATGTATAATATAGATTTTTCTGGGAAGGTTAGAATATAAATTACTAACTAACATGATATACTTTAACGAGTAAACATATTCTATAAATATCAAATTATATTACTATAAAAAGTAAAAAGAACCTTCAAGTTAAACCTAATTTCTGATTACTGTATCGAATGTCATTTTCTTGGCTAATTTGCTACCGATTCTTCTGAAACTTTTGTCAATGTCCTGAAATTCAGTTTTCCATTAAAATACTACCCATACTATATTCTGCTTAGCTTCTAAAATCAGCCAAGATGCTGCCACCAAATAATGTTATTTTAAAAAAGTAAAGCAAAAAGCAAAAGTAAAAGAGCAAAGCACTCTCATCCCAAATCCATCTTTCTTCCTCATGACTTTATGCATGCAATTTTTTGACAGTGTCACAAAATGATTTGCCATTTCATTATGTTGCATTTTTAAAAATGTCCCAGTCTAGCCAACAGCTGACAAATTCTAAGTTCTTTCCTTGGCAGGCAACCAGCACAAGAAGTTGTCAATAAAACCTATATAAAAATTGAAGAAATTTCTTTCAATGACACTGTGACACTCTCTAACCTCAGTACAATAAAAAATGGATAGGCAGATAATAAATGAAGCTGTCATCTCAAATATATTTATGTATTGTTATTTTTAAAAATGCCCAGGAGAACTTAAAAATCTAAAATTTGATGAAGGGAAAGAACTGTAAACAGAGAGAGGGAAACACAAGAAAAAACAGGGAAAGAATACACAATTGTTCCAGTCACACACAATTCTGTTTTGATTGTGGAATAAGAAACAGTACATAAGTGTCAAGAAGGCAGCAAGAAGTGTACAGGATGCGAAAGAGAAAAATAAATGCATATTTAATGGAATTAGAAGATTTGTAGCTAAAATGAAATCACAGTTGCAATGATATAGTACATGATAGGAGCAGTGGACCAGATGGTGAAGACAACTCCAAATTCTACTAAATGAAGCTGAATATCTGAATCCCCTCAAAACTGGCTGCATTAAATTTGGATTTAAATTAAAGGCCAACATGAAAAATATTATGATCTTGGTAGTCAGAGTACATTAAAGTTAGACAATAATTACTGTTGTCATGTTTGCTATTAATTATTGGCCATATAATTAGTGTGTGTGTGTGTGTGTGTGTGTGTGTGTGCGTTGTGTGTATAAGTTTGTATAAATTTAATTTTATACAAAGGTTTTTTTCCTTATGTTTGTAAACAGTGATATTAGCCTGCCAATACTAACAATTTCCATTAGTAGAAAGATTGTGGGTTTTATTAGTCCTGCAAAGAAACATTGTTAGGATCACATTACCTAAGAGTGTATGACAAGACATACAACACAGAGCAATATATTTTTCAAGTCAAGCCTTTAATAAAAAAAATTGTAGTTGAAGAGGCTATTAAGTTGATTACATCAGTAACACTGAAGTGATGAGGGGGAAGATATTTTTATATGGACTGTTACTTCCAAAATAAACCCTGAGAGGAATGTATTCTCATCATAGTTTCAAAGGCATTTTGCTCAAAGAAAGGAAACAATGACCAACCTCTGCTGATAATGCAGGTATACTCTTGCAGTATAAGTAAATATCTATATACTTTTATATTAATCTTGCTTTTTAACAATTTAATCTGGAAATTATATTTTAACGCATTCTTATATGAAATACCATGCCTGATCTTTCACTGAATGTACTCCCAATCTAAGATAAACTAATGAAAAACATCTGTTGAAACACACATGAAAACTGCATTTTTTACATAGCTTAAAATTGGCATTGTATGTTTTTGTGCCTTTAGCATGTGGCAAGGAATTGCTCAGTTTGAAATTCAGTTATAAGAAAGTGTTACCTGTTTTCTAACTTATTATTGTGTATAATAAACAGGATCGGTAGCTTTACAAATGTGAAATATAAACAAAACCATACATTTATTTCTATTATTTATTTATTTATTTCCCCCCATCCCCATCTTTGCTTTAAAAATCCTAACATTTATGGGAAGAGACATCACAAGATCAATTGACTTAATCTTCCACACTGAAATATGAACTACAAACAGCCCCCAAGTAAGGTGAGCCCTAAGTTTGTAAATCTGAACTTACAAAAAGAGAGGTCAAGCACGAGTATATTTACATCAGCAGTTAAACATACACAAAAATGTGTTTATTTAATTTCTGTAGTTGCCAATCTCAGCTAAATTTGTACTTCCAGATTTTCAAGATGCCGTTAATGCAGCCTTACAATAAAATAGAATTAGTTCATCTAGTCCTATTTTCTATTTGGTTTACCTGGGAGGACTGACATTCAGTAGCCTCGTGCAGATGTTAAATAGTAGAGAGAGAACTGAGCCCTCAGGCACACCACAAAGTAGGGGCTATGGGCTGCAACTTTCCTCTATCAATACCGACTGGAACTGACCCCACAGGAAGGAGAAGAATCGACACAATATAGTGCTACTCACTCCAACTCCCTAAGGTAATCCAGAAGGATACTAAAATTAATGGTATCGTTGGCCGTTGAGAAGCCTAAGAGAAAGGATGGACGCAATACCCCATTCCACTCCTGCCAGAGGTCATCTGCAAGCATGATCAATTTGTCTCAGTCACATAACCCAAGCTAAACTCTGATTTTCCAGATCATTCATTTCATGCAGGGTCCTTTAAAATTGCCACACAACTGCTCTCTCCACAACCGAAAAAGTTTAGGGATGGGGAAAAAAACAGTCTGGATTAGTTGTGTTGAGCAATGGTCCCTTGAGGAGAGGGCATACCACTGCTCCTTAAGAGTCAATGGGGCCACCACCCCTCCCTCCCTCCCTCCCTCGCTCCCTCAAGGAACAATTAAGTAGCCAGGCTAGAAAATGCAAGGATCTTGCCAATTTCCTCAGGCTCAATGGGATTCACACACACACACACACACACAGAGTATAACCATGCAGGACTCAGTAATCTCTGCTGCTTCTGCCCAAAAGCCAGTATTCAACATAAAGTAAATACAAGCAACTTTATCTGCTAGGTATACAGCATATTCTTCACAGCAATACTGTAAGTGAATCTCAGTTTTTCTCCTACCAAGAAGAGTCCAGGTCACCCAAAACAGAGTCAATGGGCAACTATGTGTGGATGCAAGAAATATTTACATTTCATCACCTTACTGCCAGAAAGTATGTTCTAATAGCAGTTATAGTGTGTGTTTCATTGTCTTCATACTCTTTCTTTCCACCAGCTGCATTCCAGATGTCTCTTATTGTTCTTTAGTTCCCTCAGCCGTTCGGTATAGTTAAGGGAACTGTGGGAATGGAGAGGCATTCCAAGTGGCCACCAAGGTTTCCACCAGACCGTGTAGCAGGCCTTCCACAACAATCCCAAACTTCCTTTGGAATCCAATCAGGTCCATCAGTCACCAGAGGCAAGCCAATCTAATAGGCCCAGCTGGTCTGCAGAAGGAGGTGACATCAGAGAAATGAAAGTTCACCAGGGAGTGATCTGACCATGACAGGGAAGAAAATACTATATCTCCCAAATCCAGACCATCAGCTAGGTCACACATACATCCATTATTATGTGTCGGGACCCAGATGACTTGGGACAGGCTTTGTAAAATTGGCTTACAATTGTGTTTCTAGACCACAACTCTGGTATAACAAAGGGACTGCCTGTGTTATACTTGGGCTGTACTGACTAAGTGCATATCTCCCTAGGAAACTGACAGGCATCAGTAACTCTAACAAAACCATTAGAAATACCCTTAGGATATAGAAATCCTTTACACACATGATAAGATTCCTCGAACCTGGACCCATTACCCAAGGTCAACATCAACAAAGAAAATGAAATTGGCCAAGGTGACAGTTTAGGTAAACATTCCTTTCAAGATACCAGAGATTACACCTTTAATAAATAAAAGACCCCTTCCTCTGACTGCCACCTCCAGCTGCAATGTTAATGAAGCAGAAAGTCAGTTGATCTGTTAAATGTGGGGGGAAACTCCACAGGATCAGCAGGATGCCTAACCACCAAGCACCCCCTTTTGGCCATCCAGCTAATTACAGTTTCCAATAAATCATAGTGGTCAAGCTCTGTTCCTCGGAGCAACAAAGGAAAAGTTATAAAGGCAGTCACTTGACAATTGTAAATACTGTAGCCTATTTTTCGACTGCTGCACAGCACATTATACTGTCAAAAGTCTGCTCCAAGTAACTTGCCCTGTGTATTCTATGGAGGACAAGTTACCGAGGACCTCCTTTAGGTATTACTCCAAAGGCTCCTATGACTACTGGTATAATAAAATTCTATTTTTCCATCAGCATTCAACTTTGATCTGCAAGTTCTAGTATTTTGTAATTTTTTCCATTAGCTGTTTTATCTCTTCCTCTTAATATTGCTCAGAAAAAAGGAAGAAACATTGGCAAGGAAAAATAGGATATTTGATGTAGAAATTTGGCTCCCCGATAAAAAAAATTCATAAATGAGACAATGTGATTCTATGATAAAGCTTCATCTAAAAGATGAAATAAGGGATGCGGTGGCTCAGTGGCTAAGACGCTGAGCTTGTCGATCAGAAAGGTCGGCAGTTCAGTGGTTCGAATCCCTAGCGCTGCGTAATGGAGTGAGCTCCTGTTACTTGTCCCAACTTCTGCCAACCTAGCAGTTCGAAAGCATGCAAAAATGCATGTAGAAAAATAGGGACCACTTTGGTGGAAAGGTAAAAGTGTTCTGTGCGCCTTCGAGGTTTAGTCATGCCGGCCACATGACCACGGAGACATCTTCAGACAGCGCTGGCTCTTCAGCTTTGTAACAGAGATGAGCACTGCCTCCTAGAGCTGGAAACACTTAGAACGTATGTGCGAGGGGAACCTTTATCTTTAAAAGATGAAATATCCAAACTGTATCACAGCTCAGCCTCCAAAATAAATTTGACATTTCTTTCTACATAAACATGAAACATACAATATAAAGTATCTGACATATAAACTTGTAACTTTATTAACTAACATGCCCAGTTTACTTTAACGGTAGCCAATTCCAATTGTCTTGTAGAATCTGAGAAATTAAAGGTCTTCCTAAGGATTCCTATCAAAAACAGACTGTCAGCAATATAAACTTATAGTTTTATTTTTGACAGATTAAATTATGATTGATATTTTTAGCCAAAAATTAATTTAAAAATTGACCAATTAATATTACTTTTGATTTTTTGTAAGTCCTCAATTGGAAAGCATATTCATTGCACTAGAGTAAGATTGTTTTCTTTATAGAATATTCACAGACTGCGTTAATAAAGAATTTAAAAACAAATTCTCATTTAATATTAAATGCATATTTATAATTTGCTATTGTATCTAGATTTGCCTGAAGATAGCATGGATTTTTTCTTCAGTCTCACATTAGAAAGTAATATAGTCATGTTTAAAATTCATGGTTAGGTGTATGCCAGTCTGTGTTTAAGAGACAGAGGCAGTATATTGTGTGCTAAGGAGAGCCCTCCAATGAAAGTGTTTGACAACACCAAAAAACCCTATAAATTATGTGACAACTGTGTAAAAGTCATGATGAAACAAATAAACAGCTGACCTATAATACATCTGATTCATTGTGGCAATCAGCTCTCTAGTTCTGATGTCAGTGCAGCAAAAGCAAAAAATACTTAGCATGGAGAGAACTGTAAATTATTCAGAGTCAACAGTATTGATTTTGAGTCAACATTTCAATCAGTTTGAACTAGAAATACTACACCGCTCATCCAACAGCTTTTAAGTGAAGCTGCTTCTACCTCTCTTTACTTACAGCACTTTTTAAACCCCTTCTCCTCCCCAATGTTTCTACAGTGCAGTATTTATTGTGGAATCTCCAGACCCAGGTACTTGACCTAAAGGTCACCAGTTCATCCCCTGAGACATTCTAAGTTGACTTTGCTGGGGCTTGAAATTCACCCAAATGTTTTTTAAAAAGGAGTTCTTGAACATGCTTAGTTTGGTATTCCCCCCCCCCCTCTCTCTCTCTGAGGGGGTGGGGCGGAAGCATCAAAGTACATCATAAGCCTGAATCACTTTCTCGCAGAGTTTACACAAATGGCTAGCTATACTAATTTCTCAGAGTTTTGTGTTCACTTCTTTTTTCTTTTGAATTATTGAGAGAAAAAAGAAAGCACCCAATGTTAAATCAGATGGCTTTTAAAGTGTAATGAATAATATCAATTTACTACATTTTGATTGGGTAAAAGCATCTGTTCAATCAAATGAAATAAACAGTGTAATCTTCTGGAACTGTCATAATTTAAAGTCTTGTTCTATTCAGTATCCCAACTTATAGCAAGACTAAGATTACCAACAAAGGAGAAAATTTGTAGCTCAGGGTTGAAATGAGGAGTCCTTGGTGCTCTCTGAGCTTGGTTGTTTTCTTGCAGACATTTCATCACCCCAAACTAGGTAACAACATAAGTGCTACTCCTGCCAAGAAAACAACCAAGCTCAGAGAGCACCAAAGATGCCCTCAAAACCAAGATTTTTCAAATTAGAGGTACAGGGTCTAGACAAGTCCCTTATGATCCCAGAAAAAAACCCTGTGATTCTATTCTTCCAATTATGCCCATAAACAAGTCAATTATTTTATTCATAACATCATATTATTTTATGTACATTTTGTGATAATTGTTTATTGGCACTGCTGTATTTTGTAATTTTGTGGTTACAATTAGGTAGTATTTTAATTTTATTTTAATTTTGTAAACCATCTAGAGAAGACATTTGTATCTCAGAAATTAAACATACTTCGAATAGAAAAACTTACACCACTATAGTGAGTGAGTGAGTGAGTGAGTGTTTTGCAACCAGAAGCTAGAGGTGACAAGGAAGTGACATGGTCAGAGGAGACAAAAGCAAAACATCTTCCCTTTCCCCTCCTGCCTTTTGGCATTTTGGGGTGCAACAGAGCTCTTTTTAATGTCAATTAGTGTATTAAACCCGTTGAACATTTAACATACAGTTAAATTATGAAATTAGCATTGTAAATCAAAATCTGCAGATTTTGGATGGCCTGTGGCCAATGGACCACAAATTAACCATCACAGTAAAATTAAGATCTTCAAAATACCCCCATAACTGCTGCTTAGCAACTATTCATTATGACACACAATACTTCAGTGGTGGGGTTCAAAAATTTTTACTACCAGTTCTGTGGGCATGGCTTGGTGGACGTGGCTATGTGGTCATGTGACTGGGTGGGCGTGGCTATGTGGTCATGTGACTGGGTGGGCATGGTTTTGTGGTCATGTGACCAGGGGTCAAAGACAGAAACTCAATTTCTGGACCAGGGGGTTGGACTAGATGACCTCTGAGATACCTTCCAGCCCTGGATTGTTGTGCTGTTTCAAAGCATACTCAGAAGCTGTGTCTACTGCCAAGGTTTGTGGTCCTTCTTTCCTCTCCGTTTCCCCTCCCTCCCTCCCTCCCTTTCTATTTCTTTTTTTCTTTCTCTTTCACTTTCTTTCTCCCCTGCCTCTTCCAACAAGGGGGGAGAGAATCAGCTGTGCCGCGCGATTTAGATTATCTAGAAAGTAAGAAATCAGACAATTTCCTGCTTTCTAGCTAATATAAATCACATGGCACAGCTGATTGTCACCCAGCTGATCATCGGAAATACCAGTTCAGCCGAACCGGTAGCATTTTTTACTACCCGTTCGGCTGAACTGGTAGCAAGTTTTTTTATTCCAGGCCAAACCAGTACAATATCACCACTGCCATACCTGCTCTATTTGAACAAATATTCTCAAAAACATTTATATCTAATGCAGGCATAATGAAAATCTCTATAACTATGATTTCCACATCAGGATCTAACCCAAGGAATATACACAAGGAATTCCCATCTCTTTTTTCAGATACAAATCATGCTTTTCTTTCTTTGTCTAAATTATTTATTACTAAAATATTAAGCCTGTTTGTTCTTAAAATTTCTACACAAAATAAGTGTAAGTTCTCTCCATTCGTAAAATCTGATTATTTTTAACTGCAGATGTCAAAACCTTTGTTACATTAAACTATGGTGAGACAAATAAAGCAAGAGAAAGGAAGGGAATGCGCACCAAGCAAGAGGTGTGAAAGAATAGTGAATGATAAAATAATAAAAGACTAGTTATCATTTTGCAAATAGCAATTTTCAGAAAATCAATGCTATGTCTGAACCAGCTCAAAGATACATTGAATATTTGCACTTGAGTGCTCTGAATTCTCCACAAAAAAAACCCATCAATTTTCTACATAGTACTCAGTCCTGAATACACTTTCTAGCTCCATTACTAAGGTTCATGACAATTTTACAAAGAAATGTGAAAGGCAAAGCACTTCCGGCTGTTGCAGATTGTCATGCCCACTGTAGTCATATGACCAGTTTTCAGCAGCTTGGCAACTGACTCACATTTATGATTGGTTGCAGCAAGCTGTGGTCATATGAATGAAATTTGCAAACTTTTTACTGGTTTCTGGTACTTTTTGCCAGTTTTGAGCAAAAACAGTCATTCGGGAAAATGGATTTAAAATGGACTTAAAACCATGTGATTTGTTTAATGGCCACTGAAAACATTGTCATAAAATCAGGTTCAGTCACATGGATGTTCCTTGGCTTTCAAACAAAGTTCTGCTACCAATTGCAATCTTTGGTTGATGACTATCTGTACAACTATTATAACATTCATTCAGTGATTGCTCAAAATTACAATGGCACTGAACAAAAGCACTTATGAACCAAAGTTAGGGTTGCACTCTTAAACTCATATCATAAATATTCAGGAACTTGGCAGCCCATCTGCACTTATAGGTGCTACAATTCTTCTACTCACCTATCTCCCCACCCATCCATTTTTTAAAAATGTCCTGCATAGCAGTACTTAGCAGCAGCAGCAGGACCAAAAATGACATTGAAGTAGGGACCCCTGGGTCTTTAGCATTTCAGCCAGTTGCCTCCACCCCCAGTTCTTAATTTCAACCTAGTGCTACAAGTCCAACTAAGAAATACAGCCAGCCACACCAGTACCATTCCACCAAGCCCCAATTGCCATTGCCAACCTCTACTCCCCAGCGCACCACTCTGCTGTGTGCCATTCACCTTCAACCATTTTTCTGTCCCTGATGCCAGATCTAGGTCGTCAAGACCTGGGCTGGTAGCAGATGGCTGAAACTGCTGAAGGTCGACTTCAATCCCAGTTCCGGCACTGACACAAATGAGTGCCATTTTGCTAGAGTGGGTGGCTGAGGCCTTCAGTAGTGGCTGCAAATTTGCACTGTACTGCAGCACTCCCAACTTGCATGCAGCTTGTGCTAGGCCTCCCAGGGTCCCTGCTATCTCCCTGAAGCATCCTGTGCTCCTTATCTAGTACTCCATCTGCTTAAAGATCCCTAATTTCCATTTAACAACTGCAACCAGGAATGCTGGAATTGCATCACTGATCAAAGCAGTCATGTGACATCCTGCTTAATTACTGTTTTGCTCACCGACTGAGATTTCAGTCTCAATTGTGGTCATAAACAAATCTGTAAGCAGACATGGGACAAGCATAATCCCAAATTATTGTGAAGTGCAGTGCATAGCCAAAATACTTTGTTCATATCAGACCAAATTCAAATAATAGCACTCAATAAAATCATATATGACTCCCATACATAGGAACCGTACAAGAAAAACCCTTGGTTTTACCCAACTAACAGCACACATTGGTATCACTATGAAACACATAAATAAAAGAAATTGCATTTTTGATACCTATTCTTCATTCCAAATCAACTGTAATTTTCATGCCATCTAATTTTCAAGCCAAGTTCAGAAAAGACACAATTGCATGCCTGGGAGAGTTTATTTAAAAAAGGCCAACTTAGCCATGTGCCTTTTAAATCACTGCTTTTAGAAGACAATACAATACATAGCATAGACATCTGAAAGTCATTGTGGAACTCTAAAAATATAATCATCAGAGAAATCTGAAAAATATCTAAACCTGAAAAATATGTTTTGATTAGTAAACTGCTGGAAAAAATGTTAGTGGAAATCTCAGGAAAACAGAACAAGTTCAAGTTATAACTGTCAGGGCTCCGGTAGTTACCCCCCATTTAAATCATGAGTCTCTACCCGGATTTTCAAAGCTCAAAGATTTATTAGAAGACATGCCAGCGCTGCCTGGGTGTAGCCGACTCTGAGACACATCATTCATTGTTACCCTTGACCCTGGTTTTTCCCCATCCCCTGGGCGTATCATAATTCATATTCTCCAATGGGACACATCCATAGCCAAGAGTCATCAATCACACTCTCTAGTTAGAATTTTGTGTGGCAGAAACTTCAGTCACCTGGAAACTATATATGAAAACATCCATGGAATGCAGTTTCGGTTTTGCAGCTGCTACACAACTCTAAAAGACCAGAGACATATTTTATGAGTTGACAATAATTTTCCTTTGAAGTTTAAAATGATTTTGTGTGGAAAAGGGGCGTTGGTCTTACCTGAAACGCCTCTTCTCGGGGAGTCGACAGGAAAATCCAGGTTAGGTTGGGTAGTCTCTAATCTTGTTGCTCCTCAGTCTGAATTGAATTCTGAGGACACGCCTCCCTGGTAACAGTCCCCATTTGAAACGAAGGCAAAGCAAATCCTGCTGTCCCTCTTCAGCCCAAAAGGCAGTCTGCCCAAGACTCTGACCAGACATTCCTCAGGGTGGGGCTGGATTTACCCATCAACTCCCCGAGAAGAGGCATATCAAGTAAGACCAACACCTCTTCTCCACTGAGTGGATGGGAGAATCCAGATTGGGACATACCAAAGCTGGCTGCTGGCTGTCCTACAGGCAGGAATTGGTCTGGTCTATAGTCCCCAACTCAACATGTACACCTTGCAGGACAAGCCTGCCGAAGGCCACCTCTGCAGAGGTGAAAGTGTCCAGTTGATAGTTTCCGGATGAACAGTGATGCTGATAACCACGTCACCACCCAACAAATGTCTTCTACAGAGGCCTGCATTACCCAAGTTGCCATTGTGGCCGCGCTCCTGGTAGAGTGCGCCATAATCCTCCTGGGCACTGGGAGGGCCTGCAGCTTGTAGGACTTGGCAATACATGCCCTTAGCCAACAACCCACAGTGGAAGGTGTAACCTTGTGGCCCAAAGTCGATGGCTGAAAGGAGACGAACAGGGATTCTGTCTTCCTGATGGAAGAGGTTTGCTTGATGTAAATGTGGAAGGCCATCCTCACGTCCAAGGTGTGCCATTTCTTCTCTAGAGCATGTTTAGGCCCTGCACAGAAATCAGGCAATCGATCAACTCCTGTGATCGATGGAACAAGGAGTTCACCTTGGGCAGAAAGGCAGGGTACAACCGCAGAACCACCTTGTTCGCATGAAAAATACAAAGGTCCTTTCTCACAGATAAGGCCGCCAACTCTGAAATCCATCTGGCAGACATAATAGCTACAAGGAAGGCCATCTTGCACTTGAATAAGTGCAGGCTAGCCTCTCACAGGGGCTCAAACAGTGCAGAAGTCAGAGCCTGCAAAACCTTCGGTAGGTCCCAGGTGGGGTACCAGTGCACCACCAGAGACTTTAAGTTTGCGACACCCCTAAGAAAGGCTCTCAACCTAGGTTGCTGGTGAGAGAGCTCAGGTCTTTGAATGAAACCACTGAAGCCAAGGCCTCCACTGCTGCTATAAAGTATTAAGTGACAGTCTCTTGTGACCATAGGGTCAATATGGCGTCTCGAACATCAACCGCAGAAAATCTTCCACGTTGCATCATAAATTCTAGTAGTGGAAGGCCGTCTGGTGACCTGGATTGCCTGGATGACCTTACTGGAGAACTGCACATATCTTAGGAGTCCCCAATAAAGTTCTAGACAGTCAACTGGAGCCACTTGGCTCCGGATGGTTAATGGGACCCTGGCTGAGGGAGACTGTCCAGGGAAATCCTCCAAGGCATGGAAATCGACAGGATGACCAGATCGGTGAACCACATTCTGGGCCAGTATGGAGCTAACACAAAGACCTCCGCCCTCTCCGACAGCACCTTTCTGATTGTCCCTGGGATCAGGGAAAGAAGATAGGCATACAACAGGCCCTGGGGCCACGGGCAGTGTAATGCCTTGACTCCTCCCTGGTGCTGGAAACCTCGCAAAAATCTTGGGAGTTGGGTGTTTGACGGAGAGGCAAAGAGGTCCAGTAATGGATGGCTGAACCACTCCGAAAGTTCCTCAAGCAGACTGGGATGCAGGCACTACTCTGACTTGTCAACTGTGGCCCTGCTTAACCAGTCTGCCTGCACATTCAAGACTCCCGAGATATGCTCTGCCCATATCGATAGACAGTGTCTCTCTGCCCAAAGACACAACTGGATTGCTTCCTACATGAGGGACTTGGATCGAGTGCCCCCCTGCTGATTTATATGGGCCTTGGTAGCCACATTGTCTGTGAGGAGGACATGCTGTCCTGAGACCTCCTGCTGGAAACTCCTGAGTGCCAAACGGGCTGCCCTGAATTCAAACCAGTTTATATTGTGGTGAAGCTCTCTTGCAACACAACCCCTGGATTACCTGGGGTCTGAGGTGGGCACCCCCTCAGCCAAACAGGCTGGCATTGGTTGTGATGGTCAGCCTTTATGGTTCCTTGTAGAAACAATCCTGGCAGATGGCCCTGTACTGCCACCAGCGGAAGGAGCAAAGTACTCCTGGTGGCACCCAAACCCTCGTTGCCGAGTTGCCCCTGCCCCCACTCTGATAGGGAAGCAGAAACCACTGCAGGGAACAGGCGTGGAACCAAGCCCAGGGGACTATACCAATACAGGAGATCATTTTGCCCAGGAGCTGATTCAGCAAGGCGAGAGGAGCCCTTCTGAGGACAGCCCCTCAGAGGAGCGCCTCTGAGATCTGTCAAGGCCTTGATGCTGTCCCATCGCTCCTAGGAGAGGACCTGTCCAATTAGGGTGTCTATAATCACCCCCAAATGTAAAAGTTGAGTCGAGGGAACTAGATGGCATTTGTCCATGTTGATTGAGAATCCGTGCTCCCAAAGGACCCAATTGCTGCATGCAGATCCTCCTCCGCTTGAAGGTGCGAGGAGGAATCAATCAGAATGTTGTCTAAGTAGCACTGGATCCTGATGGATAGAGTCCTGAGGTATGCTGCCATTTAGTAAATGTCCTTGGGGTCAATGACATGCCAAACAGAAGTGCCCTCTATTGAAAGTGGTGTCCCACATAACAAAACCTCAGGACCTGGCAGTGGCTTGGATGAACAGGGATATGGAGGTATGCCTCCGTCAGATCCACAGAAGTCAAGAAGTCTCTCTCCCGGATTCCCTCCAGGATGAAATGGACAGAGTGCATCTTGAATCTTTTGTAGATCAGATGCCTGTTGAGTCCCTTGAGATTGAGGATTGCTCTCCACCACCACCACCCGAGGCCTTTTGGATGACAAACAAAATAGAATAAAACCCCTACCCCCTCTGGTCCATTGGAACCGGCTGGATGGCCTGGATATCCAACAAATGCGGGATTGTCGATTCCATGAGGCCCCTCTTTGTCGGGTCTCTAGAGACGGGGCAACGGATAAAAAACCTTGAGTGAGAAGAGAAACTTTAGGGAAAGCCCTGAACCTATTGTTTCCCTGATCCAGGCATCCATCATGGTCTCCTCCCACCACAATGCAAAGAGACTCAGACGGTCTCCTATGGGAGGATGAACCCTGACATCACTTGGGACTTCTAAAAGACTTGCCGGTGCCATGAAAGGACCGTTTGCCCTGTGGCTGCTGATAGCCTCTGGCTCCAAACGCAGGTCTATCTGCCTGTGAGGAGGGCATGCTCTACCCCTGAGGTGGGCAAATACTGGCGCTGCGGTCATAGTTCTGCAGCTATTTCCTGCCTGATGGCTTGCGAGAGGGAATCTCTTGAATCTGAGGCACCTCTGGGCGGAGCCCCGCCATTGTAGGGGTGAAGGTGGCCTCTGGCACAGCCCTGGCCCAATTGAGAGGCTGCCTCCCTTGCCTAGTTGCTTCAGGCATCTCTGACTGGTCATAAATAGAAGCCTCCGCATTTGCAGAAACTGGAAGGCTTTGCTGTAACAAATGCTTGCTAGAGCCACCTGGTGACCTGGATCTGAAGTGTAGTCTATTAAGCTCTCCAGACTGCTCCTGCTGTGAGGCCTCCTCAGGAAAATGGCACAAAAGTGAGCTGTCAGCCATCTTGAAGCCCTCTAGAGCCTGGTCAAATTCTTTATCTAAGGTTTTCTGCCTTCATGTAGCCTCCTTCTCCTCAGCCCTGGAGCGAGAGCCCTGCCCTAATTTAAGCTGCAGCCTCCAGGCCAGCTGACCTGGACTTAGCTGAGCCTTTAACAGCTCTGTCTCTAGACTGCTGAGGAGCTGTCACCTCCTGAGCAGTTTCTGTGGCATCCATTTTGTGGGCGCCAAACGAACAAGCAAGAGAAAAAGTTTTGAAGAAAAAATAAAAATAAAAATACCAAAAACAAACAGACAGCGATCTCTAGAGCAGGTCCATGCAGCTCCAGGAAGCAAACATGGCTCAGATGTCAGCCCAGCACCACTCTATACCAAGTTAAAAAAAAAATTTAAACTGCAGCAAGCCCTGACGAAACCAGGAGCTTGCAAGCGGGACCCTGGCTGCTCCCCAATCTGTCAGACAGTCTTACGCGACTCACAGCTGCCATGGCGATTCAGGAACCTGTCAAGTTTGACTGAACAACTAGACCCAGAACAGACTCCCCAGCAGCAAGCCTAGATACTGTCCAGGAGCTTGCCCACAAGACCTGAGTCGGCCGCTGAATTAATGGCAGGATTAAATGACTCGCAGTTGCCGCAACTCCAGCCCCCATCCCACTAACATGGTATCCCATCCTGGGGCCCTGACAATAAAAATAAAAAAGGTGCTAAAATACAAAGGCGCGGAAAAAAACAAAGAGTGTCTGTCCTAAGTTGGACAGCTTTCAAATCTTTCCAACTGACTCTGATGTCAATGGGAGATCCAGGGATTAATAATACAAGTCTCTTTTTTAAAACTCAAGATCTTCAGAGCCTTAAGGAACATCTGAATGAGCTTGAAACTGAGTTGAAACACTGGGGACCGTTACCAGGGAGGCGTGTCCTCCGAATTCAACTCAGTCTGAAGAGCAATGAGACTAGAGACTACCCAACTTAACCTGGATTCTCTCATCAATTCAGTGGAGAATCCAATGTAACTATTTTTAGTCAAAGCATATATTTAAAGCAAAAAATGCATTAATCATATAAATATGTGTATATAATTTTTGTTTTTTTCTGTTTTATAATTTGAGTTTTTTAATTCTTACAGGAATAGTGCAAAAATTGTTGCTGTGATACTTAATTTCAGATTGGTAACAATACACAGAAACACAAATAAATGTTTTCTTTAAGTATCACAGCACCCCCCCCCCCCATGCTCCATTTTGGGGCCTTCTGTGCCACAGGAAAGCCTCTATGGGGAAGCGTTTTTGCTCCCAGAAGGCTTCCCTGGGCCTAGGAAGGCAAAAAATGGAGCATAGAGGGGGCATGCAGCACCCTCCTGCACTCTGTTTTGGGGGCTCCTTAGGGGAGCCTCCTGGGGGGCATTTTTGCTCCCAGAAGCCTAGGAAGGCAAAAAATGGAGGGGAGGCCTGGGGTGTGTGCTGCGCCTCCTCTCCATTTTTTGCCTTTTTTGGCCTCAGGGAAGCCTCCTTGGCGAAGCAGTAAGTAAGCAAGGGGAATCCCGGCACAGCTGATCATAGGAACAACTGATCGTCAGGAGGGGAAAAAGAAATATCTTAAAGAGTGACTGGGCGGGGAAGAATGCAGTCAGTGATGTCAGGCATGCACACAATGTTGTGCATGCACTATAGGGACTGACTGGGCGGGGAGGGGAGGGGCCAGCCAGGGGCACAATTTGCCGGTTCTCTGAACTGCACAGAATCATAACCACCAATTCTATAGAACCTGTCTGAAGCGGTAGAATCCCACTCCTGGTTATAATGACACTGAAAATAGTGACTTATGACTGTTTTTCGCACTTACAAAGATTGCAGCATCCCATGGTCACATGTTCAAAATTTGAACACTTGGCAACTGGCATGCAATTATGATGGTTGTAGTGTCGAGGGACATATGATCACCTTTTAGACTTTCTGACAAGCAAAGTCAATGGGGAATGTGTGTGCATAAGCACATACTTTCATTTTAATTTGCCTCTTGGGGGGAAAAACTGTACTCTTTTTGACTTGGGCCTTTAGGATACTGGCACTAACACAACTCCTTTTTATGGTTTCTTCTGAACACCAAGCCAAGAAAGATGATAGAAACTGTTTGTATAGCCAAAAGACTAGTCTCAACAGTGGGTTTTTTTTTAAGGTGGGGCGAGAATTTAGCTGCATTCACCTTTCCCCACCTTCCCTCTGCCTTTCTCTCCTTTAGCCAAAAGACCTATAAGCATTTAATGTACAGCCAGGAAGCATTAAAAAATATTGAAAAGACTCTAATGCTCCTGGGATGTGACACTCTCATCACACTCTGGACTTCAGCCAAGTTCATCCGTTAATAGGCAGCTACAACCATTGCCTAACCCCCTCCCATTTTCCTCCTCTCCCTTTATTCCCCCACCCCCACAATTCGCCCTATGCTGGCCCTTTTCTCTGACCCCTCTCAGTCCTAAAAAACTAGACATCGATTATGTCTGCGCTTTTCCCTTTCCATTCAAGATAAACATAACACTTCAAGTCCAGGGCACACCCTGGGACCCTTCACAAAGCCATCTATCATTCTGTCTGCCAAACCAGTCTGGCCACACTAAGGCACAACAAAATAATGATCTCAATGTACAATTTTCCCTTTGTTGTGCTTGCTCTCCTACAACTAACCTCTTTGCCTCTACCACTTTCTCAGGAGCAGCTGCTATTGACCACAAAATCATTTTCTCACAAATGCACTTTTTTAAAAAAAGTTAAAGAAATTAAGTGTGAAGGCTTTTATGGATTTTATTCTGAAAGCACATATTTTCCCAAAGCTCAAGGTGATTAAAATATTTTAAGTTCTACATGTGTGTTTGTGTCAGTGTGTACAAGCCTACATGTATTTGAAAATGCTTTGCAAATTGCCACTATTTTATATTTTTAGTATTTACTATTTTGAAAGCTGATTAATTGCTACAAAAAAATTTAATTACTCCAGGCAAAAAAGAAGCAGCAGCAGCTAATTTTAACTTCTAAAAACAACCAGAGCAGTATTTCTTGCCAACCTTTTTGGTAAAGACCAAACTGCAAATAGTTCAAATAGAACAATTGCTCCAAGATAAGAAAAAGTCTACTGGGCTGTACCTCTTTTCCTATTACATGCATTACAGAAAAAGAGACTGGGAAAGTGATTGCCCCAGAAATGTCAAATAAGTAAGCCAAGCCTGACATACAACTGCAGACATGAAAAAAGGAACAATTTTCATAATTATGTGACTTACTTAGTCATTGTATTTCTTTCCCAAATACACACATGTGATCCAATAGTTTTGTTTTCATACTTTGGGGAGAAATAGTATTTAGAGAGATGTGGCTCACATCACAAAAGTCTAGGTTTTCTACTTTACATCAATGAAACTGTTGTTTTGCAAAAACAACCAAAAATCTTATAGCACTTAAAATCAAGCATATTGATTATACTATATGCTTTAAAAGGTATGGTATATGCTTGAATAATATAGTAATAAATGTGGAATTTCAAAACTACATTAAGTCCTATTTGCTTTTTTAAAAAAATAGTAGAGCCAACCTTCTGTTAGCTTTTCTAATACAACAATTCTGATCATAATCGGAAAGAGGGAGATGGCAATTCAAAAATGTGATTGATAAATAGATAAATAATAAATAATTATGAAGAATTAAATTCCATCCGATTCAACAGGGTTAATTTTCCTGAAAACTGTATTATATTTATATAAAGATTTCCTTCCTGACAATCTGCACAAATGGTTAGAATTTAAAATATTTTGTGCATTCACTGAACTGATTTGCAAACTTCTTTAAGGCTACCACCTGTCCCAATGATGGGGAAATGCGCAAACTGATTTGCAAACTTCTTTAAGACTGCCACCTATCCCTCTGAGGAAAAATATTCTGGTTGTTGGCACTGTTAAACCAGAATTTTCTAACTCCCTGCTAGCCCCCAATATAGATGAACCTGTGGTACCCTAGCCTCTTCCTCCACTACATCAAGCGAAGTGGAAGCTCTCAAACCAGAGGACAAGAGAACAGAGTTAGCACTTCACAGGGCTCACCAAACAGACATGTGGGTTCTCAGAGTGGCTACACCTGCTTCATTCTTTACCAGATCTTCCCTAAGGTGGCTCCGTCACCTGAGAGATTACATTCCTTCATCAAATACCTGGGCGCATCAAGACATAGCCAAATTGATGGCAGCTGTAGAATTCTCTGCAGATGCAACATTTAATTCGGTAAATTTTCTTCAAGAGCCATAGCGTCCCAAGTCACAGAACGACGCCTACTTTGGCTTCGACACTGGCAAACAGATACCAAACATAAATGGAAGCTGGCATCCGCCCCCTTTGAAGGGGACAAACTGTTTCGATCTGCCCTGGATCCGCTCCTGGTGGAATCTTGGAATAAGAAGATACTTCCCCCTCTTATTCGCAAGCCTTAAAGTAGACTATCCCAGTCCTTTCGGAGGATTTCCTTTCGTCCCTTCTATCAAGGAACCTATCCTCAGAGAACACAGAGACCCTTTGGGTACCGACAGGAACAGCAGGCAGAAAGATCTGACTTTGGTGACAGAAATAGGTGGGGAGGGCAGACAAAAAGGCCCTTTCATGGGGGAGGTAATAAGTCCTTTTGTCGCCCCAAATAGTATCATCCCCACTCTCCCATAGGAGGACAGTTAAGGCTATTTGCAGATCAATGGAAATCCACAACATTAGATGCCTGGGTCAGAGAGACCATAAGATCAGGTCTCTCTCTAGAGTTCCTCTCCACACACCCAAACTTCTTTTTGCAGTGCCCTGTTTCAAGGGATACTACCAAAAGGACCCTTATGGAGACAGCAATCCAGCATTTGCTGGATATCTGCGCAATTCAACCTGTGTCGACAGAGCAACAAGGGCAAGGATTTTATTCACATCTATTTGTGGCTCCAAAGAGTTCAGAGGGATGGAGGGCAATTCTAGACTTAAAACCCCTGAATCGCTTCCTGATCTACAGGTGGTTTAAGATGAGCTCATTACAATCAATATTCCTCAGCATCAGACAGGGAGATGTTTTAACATCTATAGACTTAGCAGAAGCATATATACATATGCCTATCAGACCCTTGCATAGCAGATTACTTAGATTCTGTTAGAATGGCCATCACTACGAGTATAAAGCCCTTCCATTTGGCCTGGCGTCAGCACCCCGAACCTTTACAAAGGTTCTGGCAGCATTAGCAGGCCATCTTAGAAGTAAGCCAGTCCAGCTACAATGCTATCTCGATGACATATTCATTTTGTCATTATCCTGCCAACAGATGGAGATAGTACCCTATAGGCTCTCCAACAACATGGATTTTCAATAAATTGGGCCAAGAGTTATTTGACATCCTCAACTTGTCTCCAGCACTTGGAAGCCATTATTGATACAGTGGCAGGGAAGGTTTCCCTTTCACTGGATAGGCAGAGTAACATTAGGGAGTTGTCAAACAAGGTCAGAATTCTAAAACAAGTACCCCTGCCCAATTATCCAAACTGCTACGAAAAATGATCTCCTGCATTTCTATTGTTCCCTGGACCCAGCTCCGTGCCAGAATCCTACAATGGTTTCTGCTCCCATATCAATGGTCAGGAAGGAGCAATGCCATATCCAAGGTCACTGTTCCATCAAAGGTTCTCATATCGCTTCACTGGTGGACCACAACAAACATCAACAAGTGCTATATTTTCAAGACCCTCATAGACAATCACAACAGACAAAAGTCTATTTGGATGGGGGGGGGACATTATCAGTCCCTTGTAGCTGAGGGTCATTGGTTCACGACAGAACAAACCTGCAGCATAAACTGGCTGGAATTGAAAGCAGCCCATCTGGCCCTCCGCAAATTTCTACCACTGATCCAGGGACAGCATGTCCTCCTCCTGACCAACAACGTGGCCACGAAGGCCCACATAAACAGGCAGGGGGGCACACATTCAAAATCATTAATGAGACAGAGAGACTGTGCCACTGGGCAGAGAGGAACTTAAACTCCATCAAAGCAGAACACATCTCGCGATACTCCAATATCCAGGCAGACTGGTTGAGCAGGGCCACTGTCAACCATTCCAAGTGGTGCCTGCACCTGAAACTGTTCCAGGAGATGTCACTTCTTTTCGGCCAACCGATCATAGACCTCTCTGCCTCACCCCCCAACGCACAGTTCCCGAGGTTCCTTTCCAGATTTCCAACACAAGGAGCGGAGGGAGTCAATGCTCTACACTGCTGCTGGCTTCAAGGTCTCCTATATGCCTTTCCTTCCCCCCACTGATTCCCATGGTGGTCCAGAAGCTTCTAGAGGAGAAAGTGGAACTATTGTTGGCCCAGACATCCATGGTTCACAGACCTCAGGGATCTATCGATCAAAGACCCATGGAGAATTCCGCCGGACAGAATCTCGCACAAACAGGGTTCAATTCAACATCCGGACCCACAATGGCTGTATGGCGCTTCAACGGAGATATCTAGTTGCATGGCACTTCAGCAGATACATCTGAAAGGAGAGAAGCTCTCCAATAAAGTCATCTTTACGAACAAAGTGGCCAGACGTCCTTCAATGAACCGTACATACAACGTTACCTGGAATATCTTCTGCAGATGGTGTGACAAGGTGAAAACAGACCCCACCTCTCCATCAGTGGCGCAAATATTGGACTTTCTCCAGGAAGGTTTGGACAAAGGACTCTCACCAAACCACCTTGCGTAGACAGGTGGAGGCCTTAGCATCAGTCATTCCCTGCGGAGACCTACGATCCCTCACTCATCACCCAAGAATATGCAATTTTCTCTGTGGGGCCACTAACCTGAGACCCCAGTGGTGCACAGATACCCTACCTGGAATCTAAACAAGGTTCTCACAGCACTCACAAAACAACCTTTTGAGCCTCTGGGAACCACAAGTCTCCACCTACTCACATACAAGGTGGTGTTCTTAGTAGCGATAACATCTGCAAGGTGAATTTCTGAGCTAGTCACCCTGTCAGTGAGACAAGATCTCTGCATTTTCCATTCTGACAGAGTTGTCCTTCACTTAGATCCAACCTTCATTCCCAAAATTAATTCGGCCTTCCACAGAGCACAGGAGTTGATACTCCGCAACTTGTGTCCTAGACCATCTCACGGTCTAGAACAACAATGGCATCTATTAGGTGTACAATGTGCCCTCCGAATCTACATAGACAGGGCTGCGTCTTTTAGGAAGACAGAGATGCTGTTCATCTTTCAACCTTCTACTCAAAGAAGAAAAGTCACATCATTGACAGTTGGCAGGTGGCTGTGAACCATGATTGCAAACACTTATGAGACTCAGGCATTGCCCGTACCTACAGATATTATGGCACACTCAACTAGGAGTGCGGCAACATCGGCCGCTTGGGTTACTCAAGCACCGATCGATGAGATGGGGCGTTGGTACTTACCTGACATGCCTTTTCTCTGTGAGCTGTGAAGAGCATCATTGTTTGGGATGATGCTTCTGTCGCTCGTTTGATAGGCTGGGCTTTAATTGAGAGGATGCTCCTCCTCCTCCATTGGACTCCTCCCTAGAGTCCCCAGTTTTGACAAAGTCGAATTGATGAAATATTTCTTCTCCTTCACCCTTTCTAATACTTGGCCGGAATAGCATCCCACCAGATGAATAAGGGTGGTGATGGATGCTCTTCACAGCTCACAGAGAAAGGCCGTGTCAGGTAAGTACCAACGCCCCTTCTCCAGATGAGCTATTCAGAGCATCCATTGTTTGGGACATACCAAAGCTTGGCGTGTCCTACAGGAGGGCTTCCGTCTGGTTTGGATTCCCCTTTTTCTTGGTCCCTTTGTAACACTCTCCTGTCAAAGGCAGCCTCCGTAGAGGCGAAGACATCATTCTAATAGTTTCTAAATAAAAGGCTATGGTGAGACCCATGTTGTCGCCTTGTAAATTTTCTCTATTGGCGCTTGTGTCCCATGTTTTCAACATCGCAGCGCTCCAGGTCGAATGAGCAGTGATGCCCCTGGGTACAGGAAGCGATTGTGTCTCATAGGACTTGGGAATTGTGCTCTCAGCCACATACTGGTCATTGAGGAAGAGGTCTTGCACCCAATGGTGAGTGGTTGAAAAGAAATGAAGAGAACTTTTGTTTCCTAACACATATCATTATTGTTTTATCTACTATCGTGGTGATGAGAAATTTAGCAGAATCAGAAAACCAAATTAAATTTTTTCTATCATATCCTGTAAGAGGGGTATACGCCACTGAAGAGACCCCTTGTTTCTGGGCGAGATCCAAGAACCTCTGTGGGACAGTTATGACTTCCTCTTACATTATTGGTTGGGAGAAGATTAAATCGTCTGACACTCCCCCCCCCTTACAGTAATGATTGTTGGGCCAAGGGGAATGGAATATCAAGGCAGGCAGTAGTTTTTTTGTTTTTGTTTTTTGTTTTTTTGAAACAACAGAGACTTGAAAAAAAAGTCTGAGGGCGAAACAGACCTTCAGGTGGTCTGGCTTAATGCCTTCAATGTCTGACATGCCCCCCCTTTTTAAAGGGATCCACCTCCGACAGATTTTGGTCACTGTCGTGAGTAGACCCTTCCTCAACCTGTTTATCTGGTCTCTCGTTCTCCCTCATCCTGTGCATCATGTGAATGTGTAACTGGATTATATAATACTTCCCTGAAGGAGGTACTTGCTGGTAATGAGGGTCCGTTCTGCATAGTAACTAAATCGAGTGAGAATCGAGGTCAGATTGTGGAGGCTGCCTAGCCATCAACTTCTACTGTACCCCGGCTGCAATGCCTCTTCAGGTTGCCATGTCCCTCCAGGCCTTCAATTTGTCAGGGATATCCTCTGAAAGGAGGAATTCTGGCATGGTCCCACAACTGTCTGTTAGGCAAGTAGCACTGCTGAAGGCCTGGGTTCAACCGGTCCCTCTGAGGCTCTCCTGGATGGCGCTGAGAGATACAGGGATGGAGGCAAGGTGAAATATGGAACACTTCACAAATTTGCGTGTCATCCTTGCGCAGGGGCCATGCTAATCTTCTCTGTATCATTCCAATTTTACTATATGTGCTGCAGAAGCGAGCACTGGGACCAGCCTGGCTGGGGAAGAGGACTGAGACTTCTGTTCAACCTCCTTCATGCATTTTTTTTTAAAAGATGTGCTCATCTAACGCATTGTGGCATCTCTTGGCATCCTTTGTTGCCTTAGAGGTCTCTCTAGGACATTTTGACCTCCTTTGAGTTTGTTTATTGTCCTCTGGGGGTATTTTTGGTTGCCCTTGAAGATTCTGACTTAAAGCCCACAAGGTGAGATATCTATATCTATATATCTATATGTGTATGAGATATTAATGGGCTGTTGACTGGTTCAGAGGACTGATGTAAAGAGAGACAGGGAATCCTCTTGATATTTGATCTCTCCCCCCCTTTTTTTGGTAAATTCAATTTGTTATTATGTTATTATTCATAATAATATTGATATCATTAATATTATTATTGATAATATTTTTGTTATATCTGTGCACAGCTACAAACATAAATTGTTGTGCTGTTACCAAACTCATAATTAGATGACTGAATATGGAATCAAATTGTGAGGCCAATTAGAGAACACCTTTCAGGACCTGTATTGCAATTGGGTGATCCTGCAGTCACTGGCCCTCAACAGCTTCCTGCCCAGGCGGACACAGGCCTTGGCGCTCGCTGTTACTGTGCTGCTAGAATTCTGTGAGGGCTGCCAACTTAAAAAGGAAGCCCAATAGTCAACCTCAGAAAGAGGTCCGTAAACGGCATAAATGTCCCTTGGACCCTCATGGAGATCCTTGTGAGGGGAAGTGGCCTCTCAACAGATAATGCCATGGAATTCTTATAAACAAAATGATGCCAGCGTTGTTTTAGTCGTCAAGATGTAGCATCAACCATCACCTCTTATTGTGAGCCAATGCGAATCTAACTAGAATTTGAGAATTTGAGCAGGAGAACTCTGAGTCCTCTGACTCCACCCAATCAATAGCCCTTGCTTCTTCTATATACCTTGCAGGAGTATTATCTGAAACTACAGAATCTCCTCTGGAAAGATACCTGAGGGTAAGGATGCTCTGTCCTGCTTAGTGACCAGAGTTATAGGGAATTCCAATAATGAGCACTCTGTTGTTGTCCAGAGCAGTATGCTGCACCCCCGCAGAGATACATTAGCGTATTGCTAATTCCATCTACAGTCTCATCTTTGTGGGGATATTTTCTGGTAAGTCATCATCTTGACAGAATCTGGCCGCTGTTGGAGCAATGTGGCCACAGAGGCACTTTGAGACACTTGTACTGATCTAGATGGGCTACCTGATCTTGTGCAGCTGCGCTGCATCTGGATTACAGACAGATCCAGGGGTGGTTGCAGAGGGGGATTGGAGCCGAAGTAGGCCTGGAGGAGATGAGGTTTGAGAATTTTCTTCATCCTCCCACATGAACTTCTTCATGTGTTTTTCTAGTACCTTATGGCGCTTGTTGGCGTCTTTTTCTGCTGCTTAGGAGGTACACTTAGAATGCTTCAATTTGTTTTCAGAATTTGACATGGCTCTTGAGCTACTGCCACTTGCCATTGTGACCGCTTATTAAATTTTACTGTTAATGAGGCTGAAATGTTGGGCGGTTGGCACGCCCAGGGGCCTGAACCAGCAATGGCCAGGGAACCCTAAAACAATGCTCCCAAGTTTTGTATAATCTTATGTAAGAATATTGAATTATTATTCTTGTTCCTATTCTTGCCAAATTTGGAACACCTCATAGGCCTAGAAAGGAGGCATTGTTGAAATAAGATGTAGGCCTGCGACAGCTTCCTGTACAGGCGGACACGGGCCTTTGTGCTCGCTGTGGTGCTGCTGTTTAATTCTGTGAGGGCATAAGCCAACAGTTTCCTCCTTAATGAATAAGGGTCCAAAATAGAATAATTATATCTGAATATCTATATTTATATCTCTCTATATATCATCTATCTATCTATCTATCTATCTATCTATCTATCTATCTATCTATCTACACACACACAAATGTATTAGGGTGACTTCCCTCGGGTTCCAGGAAGGAGACCCCTGCTTGGGGAAAGAAAAGCCTCTCACAGTTCCAGTAATAAAATGCAGATCACTACCGCATGGTTAGTGAGTCTGCAATGGCACCAGCCGTTATCTCTTTAGGTGCGTAATGAGTTAAATCGGCTCAGCAGCACTTCCACGCCTTGTGGGGAGTCGATACTGCAGTTTCCCCTTGAATAAAAAGGCGCGGTGGGGCAGATGGGCGCTGATGCCCCCACCCCAGACAGTGTTCCAGGGGAGAGAAAAAAGCCTCGGACCCTTTTAAAATGGAGCCTCTCCCGTCGGGCATGGGCGGCGGCGATCGTAGCGGCTCGGCTTGAAAAGATTGTAATGTGAGTTGTTAGCCATGCGGCTGAGGCATTATCACCTCCGATCGTCCTGGGGGTGAGAGATCATTATCTGAAGCTACGGTGAGCTCCCTTGGCTCAAGTTATATACTGTAGGGAGCTGCTTGACTCATTGAAACTAAAAGCCTAAAAGGAGTTGTTTAAAGTTTAAAAGCAAACCTTTTTGTTGTCTCCTTTTGAAGCCTTTGCTATTCCGGCCAAAGGAAAGGAAATTAAGTTGCCTATATCCACGAAGGCTGAGCAAAAACTGGGGACGCTAGGGAGGAGTCCCGTGGAGGAGGAGGAGCATCCTCTCAATTAAAGCCCAGCCTATCAAACGAGCGACAAAAGCATCATCCCAAACAATGGATGCTCTGAACAGCTCATCTGGAGAAATGTAGGGTAGCAACGTGGGCTTTGCCATTACTTTTCATAAGGCACTATAAACTGGACGTTTTCTGCTGAAGCAGCCTTCGGGAAATGGGTATTACAACAGGTCCACACATAAAAAAGGAGACTTCAAACCAGACGGAGACCCTCCCGTAGGACACGCCAGCTTTGGTATGTCCCATGCCTGGATGCTCTGAACAGCTCATCCAGAGAAGGGGCGTTGGTGCTTACCTGATACACCCATTCTCTGGAAGCTGTGAAGAGCATCCAGCCCCACCTAGAGTCCATATTGTGTGGGTCCAATTCCGGCCAAGTTTACAGAGCAAAGGTGAAGGAGAACAGCAATGAACTTATCACTTTGACTTCACCAAAACTGGGGACACTAAGGAGGAACCTCAAGGGGGAGTGTCCTCAGAAATCAGCTCAGCCTATCAAATGAGACAGAAGCACCTCCCATACCTGCTCTTCACAAATCCCAGAGAATGGGCGTATCAGGTAAGCACCAACACTCCATCTCTCCTCTATTTGATGGGTCTGCCCTTGTGACCATTTCAATCTGAATTGTGGGAATGAATGCACCTCAATTTCACAGACATATCTATTTGCACAGCATCTTCCAAAATGCTTGTCAGGCCATAAATTCCTTACGTATGTGGGTTTAGCAGTGTTCTGAAAGAGCACTAGAAATACTTTTTAAATGTGATCTATCACTAATCCTGTAGTGCACAGATAAACTTAAATCTGGAAAAAGATCTGGCTCTGCCAATAGGGTTGCTGGTTCTGTTACTGATAAGTTCATTACAGATTTTCCATCAATTTATTATCACTACATTAAACAAGTGGCTTTGCATGGTTGCTCCTTTTATCTATTACTTTGGAAGCAATATCATGATACCTATTTCTATGTTATTGTTCTGTGCCATCTATATTTGTGTTCTTCTGGCCATAGTAATTTGCTGCCAAGATTGCCATTTCCTTGCAGCACTAGTTGAGGATGAAGCTCACTCCTTCTTAATCACTCCCTACCACTTCAATTGGTGCCCTCTTCTGAACCTCTTAACTCACAAGTCACAGGTATGGAGGAGGAATATAAGGTGAAACAGGGGAGTTTTACCGGTGTAACAAAAAAGAGATAGCTAAACCTGACATCCAAAGTTCATTCAAACAATATACCTGTTGTTCCTTCTATGGGATCCAAAAGGCAAGGATGGAACATGATCCCGGACACATCACATACTAAAAAAGAGTTTAGGTTTTGTACGTCTGTTTGTGTGCCTTTGGACATTCTTGACATCCTGGACAAATCCAAGCAGTTTTCCTGGTAAATTTTCAGAAGTGGTTTGTCATTGCCTTCTTCCTAAGGCTGAGGGAGAGCAATTACAAATAATCCTCAACTTACAAGGGTTCATTTAGTGACCGTTCAAAGTTGCAACAACCCTGAAAAAAGTGACATGACCAATTTTCATACTTATGACCATTGTAGCATCCCCAAGGTCACTTGATCAAAATTCAGACACTTGGCATCCGATTCATATTTAGACTCATATTTCACAGTAGGGTCATATGATCATCTTCTGACAAGCAAAGTCAATGGGGAAGCCAGATTCCCTTAACAACCATGTTATAACCATGATACACCTAGTGGGACCCAGAAGAAGAGCCTTCTCTGTGGTGGCTCCCTCTCTCTGGAATATCATTCCCCAAGAGATTAAAATGGCCCTCTCATTAATACTCTTCCAGAAGGCACCGAAGACCTGGTTCTGCCAGCAGGCCTGAGGAACCCAGAGTGGGATGGAGCCCATCAAATGGCTCATGTGATCTGCTGTCATCAGGGCGGGGGGGGGGAGGAGTAGGGGTGATTTATTTATTTATTCCAGATTTTGTTATATTGTACTTTATTAATTTGATTCTTTTTGTTAGTTTTTATTGTTTTTTATCATTTATTTTTCTCTGTACCAACTAACCAGAACAAAAAAAACATTGCAGCCAAACAAACAGTCAACATCCTACTGACCAGGAAAGCCCGTTTCACGAGCAGTCCCCCCCCCCCCCCCCCCCCCCCCCCCCCCCCCCCACCCCCCCCCCCCACCCCCAACAAGAACCCCCCCCCTCCCGGCTCCGACTTACTATATAAAACCACCGCTACCGCCCAAGCAAACCAACGGGAACCACGGCGCTCATTGTCTCTCCCAACCCCCCACCCCACCCCCCCCCCCCCCTTTCCTAGTAGGGGCGGTACTACCTCTCCTCCCACTCTTTATATCCCCAACCACTATGTATACATTTGATAAACTGACAAATCAAATAAATAAATAAATAAATATGGTTTTACATTCTGTAAGCCACCTCGAGTTGCCATGGGTGAATATAAATTCAATAAATAATAATAATGATAATAATATCTGCAGTAATTCACTTAACAAGAAAGGTCATAATATGTGGCAAAACCACTGTCACACTTAGCAACTTAAGTTTTGGGCTTTATTGTGGTCATAAGTCAAAGACTACCTATAATCTCAAATCACTCAACATGCATAAAACAAGAATAGAATCAAAATCTCCAGTTTCTAGCCTGGTATCTTATACCACTACATCAAAGTAGCTCTCAGGAAAGCAAATTGGTGGTTCCTTTCGCCACTAGTAGACAATGCTCAGGGAAAGAAAAAACGAAACAGGGAAATCCACCCAAAGTTTCTTTCATGTTAACATTTTAGGATAATCCCATTTTGGTGGCTTTAGCCATCAGAACATCAAATATTATGCTAGTATACTGTATTTTTTATTATTTTAAGAATTGAGGAATTACATTTTCACAGTCATGTGTCTCTTGACTGTAAACATGCAACGAATCCACACAGTATATGAAGAAATGGCACATGAATAACAAAAAATACATTCTGTATAGACACTCACATAATATTGTGGAATTGTGATTGAGAACAAGGGAACACATTTTCTAAAAATAAGTTACTGGACATTAAGCTATAACACAGTAATTTAAAATACAAATTTCAAGAAGAATATTATCATCTCCCATTGGGAGTCTGAGACTCTACGTACGCTGCTATTGAAGGTGATTGCTAACGTTTACTCAAAAGAAACAAAGCCTTGAATTTAATATAATTTCACCTCCCCACACCAAATAAATACTTGAAAACAACATTATCTACTGCCATTACCCCAGTATATTGTCAGTAAATCCAAGATGACTCTCCTACATTAAGGGTAAATATTTGAATAAAAAAGTAGTCTTCCTTCCAAATATATGCATTTTTAACAATCTAGTCCTTGTAAGGTAATACCTATAATTTTAGATTGGCTGCTTGGCACTTATAAGATCTATGCAATCAGGTTCACATATACAAAAATGTATTTTTTTTTCTCACAGTGTGCCTAAACACTTTTATGAACAACCCCTGCCCTTTGTATCCCATGAGAATGAGTAAAGTTCAAAATATCCTTTGCACACTAACATTTGCCCATTCAATTCCTATTGTTGCCAGCCCCAAACCTGAAAAACTGGTTGTCAGTCAGTGTAGACAATACTCAGCTAAAAAGATCAATAATCACATTCAATGTAAGCAAACCTCTTACCATCCTATCTCAAAATCTTAGAGCAGCTACATCTGTCCACTTGAGTCACATTTAACTTATATATGGTAGGATCTGAGTAGGTAATTTTCACTAATTAATGGTACTAACTCTAAATTGGTACATATTTGTGATACTATTCTGCATATTATTTGAACAATATTTTGATTATTCGTTTAGAAGAAAATCTGCAGCATTACGTTTTTCTAACTTTATAACATATCCTAAAGCAATAGAATTGGCCTTAAAATTGTTTGATCTTCCCATCTTAATCGCTCAAATACAGGTTCTATGGGAAAAAATATTCTAAAAGCACACAGGAGTAAAGAAGAAATTATTTGCCAACAATTATTCCACATTCATAAGTAAGCCCCAAAAGAATGGTTAGTTTCTATCTCTTCCATACCCTTCCATCCAATATATGAATTGCCTTTCAGAATTTGCATCCCTTATAATATTTATTAACCAGCATTTGGGGATAAGGGGAGGAGATTGGGGTAGATTTTTTTCCCTTCACTACATCCTTTGTTTCAGAGCAGAACAGCTGCATGCCATCAACACCCCTCCCAACTATCTTCTCCCAAAGAAATAATTAAATCCAATTAAAACCAGAAAATAATTTACATTTTAGTTGAATTTAAGACAAAAATAAGGATAAAATGGAATTATCAGATAAAGATTTTTTTAAGTTTTAAAATTTAATTTGATGCATTAGTTCACCTTTGGAAAAACAGAAATTGTATTTTACTTTAAGGAAGTTCACTTCTTGTACATTATACCAATTCCAATAAAATATGCATCAGTTAATAGTCACTCAACAATTAATTCTTAGAACAAGATCATTTTGGTTAGCTATTTTATTTTTGGTTGTACTCTTTTCACCATGGTTCCTTTGAATTGATTCTACTGCATGAAATCAGTGTGTAACAGAATTTTGGTATGTGAGTGGCAAAAGGAAATTCCTTGGAATAGAAGTATGTCTGCTGATCAAATTTCATTTCATGTGTCTTTCATTATTGTGGCTTTGCCTCAAAACTGTTTGCCGTGATTATGTGGGTTGGCCTCATACTTACTGCCTAACTCTTGTGGAAAGCTTTGAAATGGAAAAAAAAATTGCAGAGAGTAATATTAAAAGGATTCCTGGCTTCAACCTATACTAGTAGTGTGATTGCAAAACTTGCTCCTTGAAATTAAAATAATATTTTAAACGTGGAGTCTAAATATATAAGAGTAGCATGATATCAACATAGAAATGTTATATAAGCATTTTGAGAGACTCAGGGTGAGAAACAGAAGATAGGAGAACAGAGGATAAAAAGGAAAATAAGGAAGAAAATAAAATTCAGGTTTTTTTAACTTTGACATTTGAATAATTTTTGTACTGTCTCGAATAAACTAGATTTTACATAATTGTACATTTATTCAGAAACAAAACAATATCTGCTTACTAATGTTTTATTGAGAATATCATAACACTTTAAAACAGTTTCTGAAACAATGCTGTACTTATTTTAAGACTCTTGAAGAAATGAAATCCTTTATTCTACTTTCAAAGACTTTATACAATTTTTGCCATTGCATTTCAGCAAAGGGCAAATAGCAATCAATGTTTACATATAAATATACTACATGTTTCAAAAATAAAAGCCTTAAGTATCTGCTTTGCAAATGTTGAAGGAAAGAAATGTCTGCATTTTATAAGGTTAGATTAGTTGCCTTATAACAGAAGGCAAATGATACATATTTTTTTGATAAATATTTGAATTACAGTACATTTATTTTTAAAATTATTGTGTTTTATTAACATTTGGTATTTATCCAGTTTATCCATTATTGTCATAATTTACTGATAAATTACATTATGAAAATGTTCACATATATTAAATCAATTACACATACATTTGGATGCTATCAGAGTAAGGTTAGGAAACCAGAAAGAAGAGAACCTTGCATATCTATCCACAAAAAAGACTTAGAACTCACAGAAGGACCCCATTGTTTCATTTTATAACCTCAAAAATTCACATAAACTATTTGTATTCCACACACAAAAATTAAATATGCTCACAACTGAATATCAGCAAGTACCGTGTTTCTCATAAAATAAGGCCAGGTCTTATATTTTTTTGAGCCCCGAAAAAACAGCTAGGCCGTCTTTTCAGAGGTGACTTAATTCCCCCCCTTGCATCCTTATCTAGAGCGCCCCGCGGGCAGCCTCGCCACCAGCCGCTCCTAACAGGTGATCATGGCGAAGCGCAGAGAGCTCCCTACTCCCACCAAACACCTTTGCTGCAGACCCAAGACCTTTGGCACCCGCCGCTGTTGCTTTCCCTTCTGCCCATTCCGCCGCCACGTTTAGAGCTGCCGCTTCCGTGTGTGGAGTGCCGCTGCCATTTGGAGTGCCACCGCCATTTGGAGCACCACCGCCACATTTGGAGTTGCCACTTCTCTGTTTGGAGTGCCGCCACCATTTGGAGCACCGCCACCATGTTTGGAGCTGCCGCTTCCGTGTTTGGAGTGCCGCTGCCATTTGGAGCACCGCCGTCATGTTTGGAGCTGCCACTTCCGCATTTGGAGCTGCCGCCATGTTTGGAGTGGCGACGGCACTCCAAATGGCGGTGGTGCTCCATACAGCGGCAGTGCTCCAAACGCGGAAGTGGCAGCTCCAAACGCGGCGGCAGCTCCAAATGCGGAAGCAGCAGCTCCAAAAGCAACAGCAGCTCCAAATGCAGAAGCGGCAGCTCCAAACGGCAGCAGTGGTCCAAACAGCAGTGGTGCTCCAAACATGGAAGTGGCAGCTCCAAACGCGGCGGCAGCATGGGCAGAAGGGAAATCAACAGTGGCGGGCGCTGAAGGTCTTGGGTCTTCTGCAAAGGTGCTTGGCAGGAGTAGGGAGCTCTCCGCGCTCTGCCATGATCGCCCATTAGGAGCAGTTGGTGGCAAGGAATTGCTGCCCACGGGGCGCTCCTAACGGCAAGTCCCCCCACCCCTCCCCCCATTTTGCATGTTTTAAAATAGGCCTAAATTTGGGGGTAGGGGCTTAATTTCATTTTATGCCTAGAAAACATGGTGGGTCTTCCTATTTGGGGAGGTCGTATTATTGTTGATGCATTTTAAAAATATGGCTGAGAGTGCCAAAAAAGCAACACCAAGCATTCTTGTCAAAACAGCAAATTTATGCTTTTTGTAAAATAGTCACTCCTTCTCATTTTCATTAATTGTTTTAGATTAGCGGCTCCCAACCTTTTGGGCACCAGGGACCGGTTCCATGGAGAGGTTTTTCCACAGACCGGAGAGATATTATTTCGTGTGCTGCCTGAATACCATGAATAGGGCTTCACTTGTTTGTACAGCCTGGTTTCTGGAATGCTACAGACTGGTGCTGGTCCATGGACCAGGGGTTGGAGACTCCTGTTTTGGACCACCTAAGTATTTGATGTTATGATCAGCAGAAAATGTGGAATAACCTAAAGTACTTGATATGGTAAATGACAGAAGATCTATTCAGAAAACAGATTCAAAATATTTGGACTTACACAATTGCTGTGATTGAGGACAGAGGGGGAAGAAAAGAGATATTTTGGAGGAGGAGACAAAAATGATAATGAACCTCTCGACTTCCGATACCTCCACGCGCAACACATACACACAGATTCAGGGGAAAAAACCTTTAGTGCTTTTCTGGGCTTGCCTCACACTACTCCAAGTCTTGTGGGAAAAGCCAGGGCTTTCATGGCTGTTTGGAAGGCAAGAAGAGTATTGGTTTGTGAATTTCAGGAGAAAAGGTAGAAACCACTGAGAAGGCTCTCCAGGTCTCATTAAGGGGCAGCATTTAAAAGAAAAGATCTGGAAGATGCCCACCTTTTCAGATCTGGTGAAACGGCAGATATTCTCCAGGTCAGGCAGTCCCTTAGCCATATCCTCACAACCTCTGGGCACAGGTCATGGTCACTTGGTTGTCTAGCAATGGAGATATATAACTGAGTATCTTCAATATAGTGATGATACTGCACCCTATGACCACTCTCAATGGACTCATCTAAGAGACTTTTTAAAGGTTTTATTAAAGGCATACTATAGCAATTTTTAAATAATGAGGAGCTAAATCTATTAAGTTTAAACTTAAGTGTCCAAAGATACATTTATTTTTTTCTTTTTAAGAGAACAAATGTTGAATAAATAATCCAATATTTTGCCCATTTATCCATTTCTTCTACTTTTTTCATCACATGAACCAATTCCACTTAGGTGTGATCAAGCAACTACTAGGCTTTAAAAATGTATCAAACACTGTTAAAATCATTTTGTTTGTTGTTTGTTTAATATTGCCTATGCCTATCCTGCGACAAGGCAACTTTGGGCAGTTTACAACACTAATGAAAGTCTAGACCAGATCCTAAGTTGTAAAGCACCCATTCCAACACCTTCTATAGCTTTCTTTGGCCTTTCCTATGATGAACAGGAGTATAATATACTTTGCAAAATAACTACTAGATAATATTTGCAAATTTTTATGTATAGGTTGTAAAATTCAACTTTTTGGCATAGCATTCTCCGTTACTGCGAGAGTCCTGTACAGGGTAAGCGACACCTCGTCACGTGACTAAGTCTGCCAACTTGTTAACGTTGCCTCCATTGCCACGGTTACCCCAGCTTTTGACTCAGTCCACTCAGGCAGTTTTGGGGCAAAGTGATGGGGATCTGTGTCCTGATAATGATGGAGCCAGATTAATCGCCCTGAGCTCTGCCAATTGATAGGTCGAGTGCTGTTGAACTGAGACCATTGACCCTGAGCCAATTCCAATTGGAGATGGGCTCCCCAACCATAGAGACTGGCATCTGTGGTGACAACCACCCTGCTAGGCTCCTTGAAAAACTGTCCTCTGTTGATGGCAGAAGACTGCCACCACCGGAAAGATCAGAGAACCAACCAAGGGACCAAAACCTTGATGGCAGAGTGGCTCCTGCCTGACCTTTGGTAGGGCAGAAGGAACCACTGTAATGACCAGGCATGAAGTCTTGCCCATAGGACGATGAATATGCAAGACACCATCTTGCTCAAGAGCTGAAACAGAAGAGACAGGGGCACTGTTCGCTGTTGCCGGATCTGCTTGGCTAAGGACTGCAAAATCTGTTGATGATCTGGAGACAGGAAAACTTCGCAGGACACTGTGTCTATGACCGCTCCCAAATGGAGAAGCTGGTTGGTCAGACGCCGATGGCTCTTCTTGATATTTATTGAAAATCCATGCGACTGCAGAACCTGCAAAGTAATTTGAAGGTCTCTCCTGGCAGTGAGTTCCGAGGATGATTGAATTAAAATATTGTCCAAGTAACATTCAACTCTCACTGGCAGGCTCGTAAAGAGGCCGCAACAGAGAAGGGGCTTTGGTTTACCTGAGATGCCCTTTCTTGTTTGATTGCGAGAGACTCCAGGCCCACCCTGAAGAGGTCTGGTAGTGGGGGGGGGAGGAGAAGGATGTCTTAATATTTTTCAGAACACCACACGTCTGTCAAGATCCCTTTGCTGAAAGCTGGGGTAACCATGGCAATGGAGGCAACATTAACAAGTTGGCAGACTCAGTCACATGACGAGGAGGCGGAGCCTACCCTGTTCTGGACTCTCGCAGTTGAATGAGAAAGAGTGTCTCAGGTAAATCATTGCCCCTTCTCAGCAGCAGTAAAAACAATACTCTAAAGATATAAACAGAATCTTGCATAAAATTCAGTAAAATGAATGAATGAATGAATGAATGAATGAATATTTCTGGGACTTCTAGCCTCTCAGGTAAATTGGAAAACTTGTTAAAAACATTTTGAATACTACATATCAATAACTCAAAGTCTGCTCCTATAGCCAATCATAGCTTTCTACAGTCTTATACATTTTAACTTGGTGTTTCCAAGTTTGTATTTCCAAGTTTGTATAGGAAGAAAAATTCTGCCCACTTTTTCAATTTAACACATAACTACATAGATATTTACCTTCTTTCCTTCCATTTCCGATTTCTTGTGTAGGTCAGAAAATTAAGAACTTTTAAAGTGGCATATTAGGTCAGTCTGATTATCAATCTAGTCATTTTTTTTTAAACTCCAAAAATGGCAAACCACTACTCAATGTAAATCATTTCTCATAAGACTGCTACACCCCATCTCATAACTCTTCTCAGTTCCAACTTCTTCCACATCCCTTCTTTCATCCTTATTTTACCCAACAGCATTCTTACTTTAAACACAGTCCACGGCATAAATATTTCAGCATCTGAATCTTGGAAGCAGAACAAATTAGGCAAAAATATGCAATTACATGCAAATCTAGCTAATTTCCATAATTTTGTCACAGTATCTAGTTCTGATTTTCTTGATGTGAAATTTTTATTTTGTTTTTAAACTCACTCAATTGTAAATTGGGGGAGATAGGGAGAAAAGGAGATTTATTGTTAAACAAAATGTTGGAGTGATTTTAAAAATATACGCCACAGTTAATTCAAAAGCACTGGCCTTGATTCATTATTATTTTAGTTATACTTATGGAAGTTCTAAATTACTAATGGAAAGTAGATGTTTCAACAATAGGAATAAAAATATGGTCTCTTTCATTTTTGGATTACAACTCCCTTTATCCCAAATCAATGGCAAAACTAGAAAAAGGAGCCACATTCAAAACTATCAAAGCTATAATTATTAAGTTGCCTGTCCACTTTATAATTACTTTACAAATTTTGCTTTCCATGAAAACTTTGTGCCTTGTCAATATTTTATCAACCATTCTGAAGAACTGAACAAAAATTACATGGAAGAATTAAAAAGGCAACCCCAAAGAAGAATTTAAATGCCTTCTCTTTCTTGCATTTACGTCTGTAATTATTCCTCAAACACAGAACAAACCTTTACTTACACTTCACATGTATCCCATAGTACTTCATACAAGCTGCAAGAACCTACAATATATTTTAGCATTCATCCCTTTTGTTAGCTGTTGAGGCATCTAGACAAGCAAGAAGTGTTACTCTTTGGCATAACCCCTTAGTCAGAGTCTATTTTGTAGGGAAATAATGGATAAACAGAATAAATAAATATCAAGTGGGATTAACTTAAGCAATTCAATTTTTGAAATTCTTGGTTCCTCACTTATTTATTTAAAAGTTTACTAATCAAATTTATACAGCCACACACATGCACAATTTTTTTTCTGAGTAGATTTTCCATACCAACAAAATTCTGATAGTTTATACCCAATCCTGAATCAGTAACCTTTTCTGGGGGCTGAGGTGCTGATACACTGAAGAAACACCTTGTCTCTTATCCATTGAAATGAAGGAAACAGCTTTCTATATAATAAATATATATACATAGCCAGATTTCTTCTGAAATGATTAGTACAAAATACCCAGACTGTGTAGCACTCTTTGTTTCCTATCTGTAAATTCATAAACCTGTGATCTATAAACATTCTACTGTGTCTACTTTCCAGGAATGCTTTTCAGGATGCTATAGCAAATTCTAGGAAATGATATAAGATTGTCACATAGATCATACGAACTGTTCAGTTTCACCACCATCACACAACTGAAATGGGGGGAATAGCTGTAGCTTATCAGATAAGGAAATACTCTGTATAAAACTGTTTCAGTTTATTATTAAGCTAAGAAATACTTATTTAAACCCTTGAAAACTATTGCCTGTCTGCCAGAGTCAGCAGTGCTGAACTTTTCAGCTCCCTTTCTACATCAGTTCTTTGTCCTTGGTAACAAAGCACTGAACAGCAGCAAGCATCAGATTTTACAAAAACTCAAATGCTATTACTGATCTTCTCAACTGAGGAACATCAAATATAGATAGTCCTCGCCATTCCCATTCAACAATCCTTTAAAGTTACAAAATTGCTGAATGAATGGCACTTACACCCAGCCCTCAAATTTAAATCCACTGTATTGCCCCTATGTTCACATGTTCAAAATTTGGTTGCTTGACAACCAGCCCATTTACAATTTCAGGATACACTTCAAATCCTGCCTACCTGTGTATCTCTCCTCTATCTCTGCCCTTTTGGTCACTCTGCACTCCACTGCCCCACTACCCTGTGCTTTGCCCTGAACTCCCATGCCCGGCTTTCTGCCACCCTGCCCTCCTCCACCCATGCCATCTCCAGCTGATCTTGCCCATCTTCCTCCCACTACTGACTAAATGTGTCTAGCTTGGCCCTTTTGCAAGATAGTTGCTGGCCATGTGAGACCTGTCTGCAACAACATATGTTAGCTTCTGACATGGA
The DNA here is from genome assembly GCF_049901735.1 of Notechis scutatus. NCBI lineage: Eukaryota > Metazoa > Chordata > Lepidosauria > Squamata > Elapidae > Notechis > Notechis scutatus. The sequence goes on from NC_142009.1 coordinate 38,923,290, forward strand.
AAACAATGACCATTGCCTCTATGATCTACTTCTGTACAGTCATTCTCGAATACTCTCAGATCAGGATCTTGGTCTTTAATTGGCCTTTACTTTTGGGATCCAGACACAACCAAACATTTGCAATACATTGGAGGCCACTTCACTCCCACAAATTAACAAGTTCCCATTTTAAATGAAGGTGGATTCTGGTTCACCTACATCTCCAACTAGGACTGTAATAAACCCCAGACTTCAATCCTCACAAGCTATTACTGCCCACTGTGAAAAGAATTCTGTGGTAGACAAACTAATGGTCTTACTCGGTTTAGGGCATTTACCCCCTTCCTATACATAAACCTATTCCTTATTTCTTACACTTAAGCCCTGAATCTCAGATGCAGAAAGAAGAGCAAGAAAGAAATGCAATGCACTGTATTCCAAATATTATAGTATAACATCTCCACACTTGCAGCAGCTAAGATTTTAACATATTATATGAATAAAAAAAGAGAATGCATTTTACATGTTCCAGGTCACTCAAGAGGGAGAGATGGTAGATATATTTCATGCCAATATACCTTTTTCACTTAAGAGAAAAAGTATGTACATGATGACTGTGTGAAGATATGGCTAAAATTTGTTAAAAGAAATGTCTCCCCCAAATGGGAGCAATTTAATTCTACACTTCCACAAACTATACTTAACATTAAAAGAGAATAGATAAAATATACTTAATTACTCCAGGTTACACATCGAATTCCTCAATTCACTAAAGGAAACTTGGCAAGAAAGAAGGCATCATTTTGTTGCATTCGACTAGAGCATCCAAGGGAGAAGAGCTACTGAGGCAGCTAATACACAAAACATGATCAAAAGTGATTAACAACAGCTTCATATGCAAATTGCATTAATGAAGGAGTGCAAAGTCATCATGTAAATTAAATATGTCAAATCTCTTGGTGAACTTTCAATCTTGAGAAAGGGGGTGCTGAAAACACTGCTTTAATTTTTTTTTCTACATCATCAATTTTCTGAGATTGAAAAAAAAAATCTAAGAATCTTAGTGCTATAAACAATTTTCACCTTTTCCCCCCCTCCCCTTCTCTCTCCCCCTTTCCTTCCTTCAGCAGCCTGACAGTTTGGCCTGATGTGTGCAGACTGCACATGTTAATAGGCCAATCAAAAATGCAAAACAATTCGCAATTACTGCAAGGACCTAATGGTCATTAGAATTTACAACTAGGTAATGAACTAAAGTCTGCCCACACCATGCATATTCATAAAGCAATTTAGCCTTTGAAGATTAAAGAAGTGCTTAAAATTCAAATGAGCTTTAGCAAATTATCAGGAAGATTCGTCAAAAAAGCAAAAAGGGTTTTTCTTCCTATGGTTTTCTCCTTCTTCTCCTTCTTTTAATGCAAAATCATTCTATCTTCCAGACTGCAATACAACTTTAAGAGGCTTCTAAGCCATGCTTAAAGGCACTGAAGAGAGAGAATAAAAACAATTTGGAAGATTTTATTCAAAAACCTAAACCTTTCAGTGCCAATCATGCTTTTAAACACGGTAATTTATCAAAAGCAACATAAACAGCTTATGAGTGATATTGTGAGCTACTTTCCAAGAACAGATTAAGAAAATTTCTGCCACCTCCACTTCCCACCAAGTTGTTCTCCCTTCTAGCTGCATTTTCCATGTAAATACTGTATTAACTGTATTATAAAATTACTGTCAATGTGCACTGGCACCAATTTTAAAAACAAAATGAGAACAAGCTTTCTTCATTAAAAAGAAAGCAAGG